>NC_057841.1:32735000-33400000 GCF_910594005.1 Cervus elaphus | reverse complement strand
TGGCTGTTCTGAATATAGGTAAGAGAACATAATCGGCTACATAGTACTGTACTATAACAGGTTTATAATACTTTTCACATAAATAATACATGAAACACAGACACAAAAATAAAACATTTTTAATCTTACAGTACAGTACCTTGATAAGTACAGTAGTGCAGTACAGCAGCTGGCATACAGGGGCTGGCATGGAGTGAACAGGCAAGAAGAGTTACTGACTGGAGGAGAGTGAGGAGGTGGGAGATGGCAGAGCTGAAGGATCGTCAGCAACAGGAGATGGAGGGCAAACTGCAATTTCACTCATGCCTGATGTTGATAGAATGCATGTTTGGATTTTTGAAAATTCACACTTGAAGGCTTGTATGTAGAAGACTTCCTGTCTATTATTTTAAGAAGAATGGTAGTGGTATTTTCTGGTTGGAATCATCCTATCACCCCACCTAATTACCAGTCATGCCTCTTTAAAGCATACCCTATTTTAGTTTCCTTTATTATATATGGGAAGGGGGTGCATATAACACCTATCTTAGGTAGCTCAGCTGGTAAAGGACCTGCCTGCAATGCAGGAGACCCTGGTTTGATTCCTGGGTCAGGAAGTTCCCCTGGAGAAAGGATAGGCTACCCACTCCAATATTCTTGGGCTTCCCTGGTGGCAAAGATGGTAAAGAATCTGCCTGCAAGGTGGGAGACCTGGGTTTGACCGCTGGGCTGGGAAGATTCCCTGGAAGAGGGTATGGCAACACACTCTAGCATTCTTGCCTGGAGAATCCCCATGAACAGAGGAGCCTGGCGGGCTAGTCCATGGGGTTGCAAAGAGTCAGACATGACTGAGCGACTAAGCACAGCATAGCACAGCTTAGATTGACTATGGAGATTAAGTTAATGCATGAAAAGCACTTAAGTATTGAATAACTATTAGCTATGATTATGAATATTATTATTAATGATTATGATTAAGATTGAAACCCTAATGGTATGACCAGAACAGTAGGACTAAATTATGTTAGCCCTGGTCTGAGGTGGTTGCATGCATGCTAAGTCACTTCAGTTGTGTCTGATTCTTTGTGACCCTATGAACCATAGTCTGCCAGGCTCCTCTGACCATGCGATTCTCAAGAATACTGGAGTGGGTAGCCATGTCCTCCTCCAGGAAATCTTCCCGACCAAGGGACTGAACTCCGAGTCTCCTGCATTGGTAGGTGGGTTCTTTACCACTAGCGCTATCTATCTACCATTAAATGCCTTTGTCAACCATTCTTCAAATATCAGAACACTTTAGGGATGTTAGCCAGGGGCAAAAATTTCTGCTTCACCATAGTCTATAAGACCTAGAGTTTGAAAGATGCCCCAAGGGGCCAGATGAGCATTCAGAGTAAGGAGATGTTTACCGTAACCCAGCCTACTAATTCCAACTTCTACTAATTCAGCAAGTGATCTTTTCAAAGAGAAGTCTAGTATTCAAAAATTCTCTGTGTCTGCTTATAAATTCCCTGCAGCTAAACACTAATACACAGTGTTTGGGAGATAACACCTTTTTGAAGAATAATTATTCATGAAAAAGCGTAACAGTCTTTTTTTGCACTCTGTAATTATAAATGATGTACAAGTAGTTCTTGAATTGCTGGATAGTTATAAACTGTGAAGTTCAATAACAAGTTAGGTGTCAGAATGTTGGGTGTCCTGTGTATACATCTCCATTGAAGTTGGTGGCAGTTTCTGGGCACAGTCACATCAATAATGCCCATCCATAGGTAGTTTACCAGGTTAAATAACTGTGATTCTGGGTGTAATTGCCCACTTGTTACCCTAAGAGTAATTCCAGACAGGAGAATAACAGGATGAAGGGACCTGTGTTACTGCTGCCTATAAAAATAAATAAGATCCTTAGGGTTTAATTAGAGGACTAACAATTACACCTAAAGCATGTTAATGTTCAAATAGGAACATTGGACATCTGGAAGATGAGTCCAGATTTGGTCACTTGCCTGTAGGAAACTACATCCAAGAAATGGTGAGTGTCCAATGGAGCAGCAATGCTCACATTTGGCATTTGCACACAGGCAGAAATGACAAAGGTGAACGTAAGCTGGTCTGAGAAATAGAGTAATTCAGGGGAGATAAATGGGAAATGGGGCTTCCCTGATGGTTCAGCTGGTAAAGAATTCAAACACAATGCAGGAGACCCGGGTTCGATCCCTGGGTTGGAAAGATCCCCTGGAGAAGGGAATGGCTACCCACTCCAGTAATTTGCCTGGAAAATCCCATGGACAGAGGAATCTCATGGGCTGCAGACTATGGGATCACAAAGAGTCAGACACAACTGAGCAACTAACACGCATGCAAACACAAAAGGGGAAGTGTACTTAAAATCCCAAGGAATCCAGGATTATGGCAGCTTCTTTGACCCTAACACAAAAAGACGTCATTTGGAAGGAAGAACAGGTACATAAAAATGTTCTTCCTTCATAATAACACACATGGCCCCTGGAACTCAACCACACAAGATGCCAGCTGGCATCAGAGAGTCCACTGAAGAAAAGAATGTCTACAGGGCCTCTAATGGTTACAGAGGCTCTATAGAAAGGGTCAGGAAAGGAACTTTTACAGCGTAAGATATAGAACAGCTTTTTTTTTTTTCTTTCCCACACTTCTTGGCATGTGGGATCCAGCTCCCTACCAGGGATTGAACCCAGGTCCCCTGCAGTGGAAGTATGTGTCCTAGCCGCTGGACCACTAGGGAATTCTCAGAAGAGTTTTGATAGAGAGCACTGTGTATCATTTTCTTCCTCTCACCCCTCTGCTCTATCACCAATGTCAATATATATATATGAATGACTGTGCATATATATATGATTGCATATGTATATTATATGATTGTGTGTATATACACAGAGTATATTCCATAGTTTAAAGTGCATCAGAGATGCTAATAAGAGAGACAGGATCCTTGTTTCCACCTTCTTCTTTCCAAGTTATGAACAGAAAGGTTTTTTGTTTGTTCTTTATATGGTTTCAAGAGTAACTTTGAGAAAACTGCCTCTCCCCTTTATATCAAGATCCCATGTAAAACAAGTTTTGTGTAGTTTAGGCATAAAATGTTAGGCTTCTTGGCATATTTTTTGTTCTTTCGCTCTTTTCCTCCATAAAAAGCTAAGCTCAATGTCGCTAAGTGACTGGGAATCCTCTCTACACGGTATAGCAAAAGCTAAATGATACCATTTAGATGACTCCAGTAAAACTCCTCAAAGACAGAGAGCACAGCTTAAGTGCATGGTTTAGAGGCAAGAGTAAATGGAGTGGAAAAGTAGTAAAAGTTGGGTTTTAGAAGGTTTAGTACTTATGATCTGGCGGCCCATTGCAGTTCCCCTCTCCTCAGGAGACAGATGGAATGGGGCACGCGAGTGTTAAGAGGGAATCAATTCATGAAAACTCAGCCATGAAATGGAAAGTCAAAATGAAATAAGCATGAGTGTAGCTATGTTGGTCTATTAATATTCAAATATTAATACCTCCCTTTCTTGGAGAGACATTGCTCAATATTTACTGACAAGAAAAAAAGTTGGAGGAGAGGAATGCATTCAAGAAAAGTGTTTGAACAGGGTTTGAATGTGTGGTTTGCTTAACTCTGTGTAACTGCCAGCCAATTAAATTTCCCATCCAAGTGCATCTACCAATTTAGGGTCTCTTGGAAAAAATTTCCAAAATGCATTACAACTTTTCATAGGGGTGACACACAGTCCTATTTTCCTAAGACTCTGACTATATGAATACAATAGTATTTGATTCTGTTAGTAGAGAATAAACTTGAAAAGAAAAATATCTTATTTTGTTTATGCAGAAGCCTATTAAAAACAACATTTCTAGGGGCTCTCCTGTTTATTCTCTAGAATGTAATCTATCTTTGAAGTGGTATATTAGTTTTTAAAAAATCATTCCCAAGCTGAATAATTAGACAAAAGCTATTCTTAGAGTGCATTTCCATCTAAAGCTATGCACATGATGCTTTGATTCAAGTAGTGTTCTTATAAAACGTTGTTATTGTTTGAGGTCTATATTCAGAGTGGCAACTTTTGTTTTTGATGCTATTCTTATAAAACTTTGTTATCATTTGAGATCTATATTCAGAGTGGCAACTTTTGTTTTTGATGATTATTCCATCCTGAAACAATTTCCCCTCTACCCAATTAAACCAGAATGAGGAGCACATTTGTATCTGATGAAGCTTAAACTTCTCCATCTTGGGCTTCAAAAGGGAAGACCTTTAGTGATGACATTCATTTTGTCTCTGCAACGGGCCCAAAGAAAATGGAATGAATTCCCTTAAGTTTTTCTGGAAGTGGAAGGTTGCTTTTGTTGCTTTGATCTTAGCATGTTGTGCATTTTTTATTGGCTGTCGAATATAAAAAGCCATTGCCTCGTCTGGTTTTTCTGTTATATTCTCATATTGTAAATCACATAATGCCTTCCAATCTAAAGTAAAACATTCAGGTCCAAAATGCCATTTCAGAATTGATTTATCATTACAGTTGATGGAAACATTTCCAGGGGTGTAAGAAAACTATCCAATGTTTGATTCATATGCCACAGACTGCTAAAAATATCTCCATGCGCTTTAGACAACAGATTCCAGGATGGAGACAGAGACTCATGCTATTTTTGATCGTTTTTCCTACCCTTGAAAGAGGCAGTTGTAGCTTATGTAGCAGCTGGCTGGGTTATTGCTTCTATAATATAATCCACAATGCAAAAGCAGCTCTTTCCCAAACATTCTAGAGTAACTGAAGTTGTTTACATGTCTCTGTTAGGTAATTTTCCTATAACTTTGTGCCAATTGGTTTCATAATATTTGGTAAAAATCTTCATTCAATCAAGACAACTGCACTTAGTTAAATTTTTTTCATACAGAGAATTATAGGAAAGTTACAGCTAGCTGATTTGAGGCCATCGGCATAAAGTCAATACAGAGTTTTAGAAAAAGAAAGCAAACTACAAAAATGGAGTTGTATAATTAAACATCAAATAGTCCAAGTAATAAAAGTCATAGATTAACTGTCTCTCAGTTCTAGTCAGATCCTTTAAATACTGTCCCACCACCTGAGCGTTGGTTCTTTTATCAGAAGAGTGCCTGTCTTTAAAGTTGGGAAATTTCAGTTCTTTTGGAGCTCCGATCAGCTGTAAAAAGTAATTGGCGTCTTCTTCCAAAGTTTCAAATTTCCCTACAAAATCGTAGTGGATCAAACAGGGATAGCAGAGTTTGCTGACCTTTTCCCAGTGAATGTCCATTCCTATAGGACGGTGCGAGTCCAGCAAATAATGGATGAACTCTTTGAATTTGACTCCAGATCCATTATTTAATGCTTCTTCACAGGCATTCGGCCGATATTTCTTTATAATTGCCTTTCCAAATACTGGATGGTAATAACTATTGGGGTGTTCAAATTTGTCCCTAAATGCTGACACTAATCTTTCCATGGGATCACGAACAAACACAGCTTTGGTGTAGGTGTTTAAACGACTATAAATCCCTTTTAAGTCAAAGCTGTCAAGCTTTTTCAAGTGCTTCCCGTAGTGAACAGCATCATGGGAGATGTTGTCCGCAGAGGGGGCCAAGCCGTTGAGCACCATCAGAATTCGCTTCCAGTTGGAGCAGCCAGCCTTGGGTACTTCACAATATAAGATCTTGTGTTTATCTTCTACGTAGATCCTGGAGACCATGTGAAAAACGTGAGATTGAGGACGACTCACCCCACCGTATTTCTTGCAAAATTCCCGAAGGAAAGACCTACGTTTTTCTTGAGTTGCATCAATTCTCTTCCATTTGCTGTCTGTGACTAAGCTTTTATTTAAAGGGCGAATGTCCACCGACCAATTTGTTTCGCTGAACTTCCTGAAAAGGATCTTCGTCCCTTGCTGTTTTTCAATCAACTGAATTGTTGGTGACCCTGGGTTCCTGCGCAAAGCTGGAGCCTCTCCTTGGGAGTGGTTGGTCTCCGTGAAGACCCTAGTAGGCCTCTTGGAGTTGAGTAGATTTTCCGGTTTATCCTTGGGATCCTCGAGCATGTGGGACTTGGGGTTCTGTTAAAATAGAGAATGGGAAATGTTGAAAGAACATTCACAAACATGGGTATATTGATAAGGAGCTTAACACAATTGCTTTAAAATGCTATCCAGGGGGTCACATTTCATGTAAGCTGTCAGAACAATTTAGCAAAGCATGCAGAATATGTGGTTCATAGGCTTCTTCACAGAAAATGTAACAAGGAAAAATCGTATCCAGGAACTTTGAACTGAAGCTTCACATTGTACAGTATATGTAATTGGGTTGTTATTATGTTATTCATTTAATGTTCATGTGGTATATTACTTTAACAGATATTCTCATGCAAAATTATCTGTATATTATTGGGATAAAACTACTAGTTGTTTTTTAGAATTTATTTATTTGGCTGTGTCAGATTTTAGTTGCAGCATGTGGGACCTTTGTTCCATCATGCAGGCTCAGTAGTTGCAGCATGGATTTAGTTGCCCCGTGGCATGTGAGATCTTAGTTCCCTGACTGGGGATTGAACCTGCATCCTCTGCATTGCACAGTGAATGCTTAACCACTGGATCACCAGGGAAGTCCCCAACTACTGATTATTGATTTGAATCTATGGTCACAGTAAGTTTGTTATTATTTTTGTACCATCTTTGCATCTGTGGCTGTCAATTATATAATCTTGTGCATGTGTGCATCTTCAGTTACTTCTGTTGTGTGATCCTAAGGACTGTAGCCAGCCAGCCAGGATCACTCTTTGTGATCCTAAGGACTGTAGCCAGCCAGGCTCTTCTATCCATGGATTCTTCAGGCAAGAATACTGGAGTGGGTTGCCATTTCCTCCTCCAGGGGATCTTCCTGACCAAGGGATCAAACCTGCATCTCTTTGTGTCTCCTGCATTGCAGATGGATCCTTTACTGCTGAGCCACCAGAGAAACCCCCTACAATCTTACAAAATGCAAGAAAAGTATACACAAGATAGAAAGGAAAAAGCCCTGAATTTTCTATCTTAACTTTGCCTGTAATGCAATAAAATATAACTCCATCATTCTGTAGGTCAATGATTCTTGAGCTATTGAAGAGTGTGTGACTTTCAAGCATGGACTTAGTGCATCTGAATGTAGATACAAAATGTAGCTGTATTTGGATTGAGATTTTTGTTATTTTTTTGGGGGGGTATTCTATAATGTGCATGATATTTCAGAGTCATAAATTATAACCTAAAATTGTAGCAAGGCCAATTATAAAAGTCTAATGGCCACTTCAGTTTTCCAGGCACTTGCAAAAACTAATAAATGATTTTTTCCCCCTTGGAAAATGTTTTATTTTTTTAAAATTCATTTATCACAATAATTTCATAGTATCATACAGTTTCATTCATGTATGAGACCTTCCCTCTTTCCTAAGTGAAGAAAGACTAGGGAATCCAGAAATGTCTACTTGATGTCCTGCGATACAAAACTGTATCAAAAGTAGGATGAGAATTTAGTTCTCTTGGTGGGATGGTTCAGCTCACTTACCATCTGTTCTTCATCTGAACATATCCTTCCTACAACTCTCAGAAGTGACTTGATAAAGGAAGTCGGGAGACAGGGTTTACAAGGTGGCTTCCTCTAGTGACAAAATTTTTAAAAACCTTGACTTTTACCCTGGGTAAACTACAGAGGCTTTGGAGAGTTCTGAGCAAAGAAGTAACATGATCTCACTTGGACTAGAAAAGGAGGGCTGAGGAGACTGAACTGAAGATATACACGTGGGGTTGTCAGCAGGGTATTAGAAAGATGAATGAAAAAAATGATGTGTTGGGGGACTAAAGCATGGGACTACCCGCCTAGGAGAAGAAGGTGGGGAAAGCTTCCTAGCAGAGATGTGTGTATACACCTAGAGGGAGATAGCTACTGATATAGATGGATTTACCATTTTGTTCTCAGGGTTGAGAACAGTCTATAGTCTCTAGTAATTATTTGTTACATGGAGGAAGGAATGTATGACTTGGCAGATTAGGTCTTCAAGGATGATTAGGAATTTTCTAGCAAATCGAGCAAAAGAGCAGAAGAACGAAGCACTGTGTATGGGAGCCACCTCCAGGCATCACAGTCCTTCCATTGGCTGAGCTTCAAGAAGAGATGCTTCTTGTGGAAGAAGGTTGACTGAGTAATCCCTGACCACCATACACCAACTTGTGTAACCCCATAAAACAGTTGCCAAGATCCACTGCACCACTGAGCCAACTATTTGGGGTTTCAACTCTAAAAGCATTTGTCTGCTATCTTGTCAGAGACTGCCAAGGTGACCTGAAAGCTTTGAGTCCCTCTTTACCCTGATCAACAACTTATAGTCCACAAAGTTTTCACTATAATATAAAAGTTGACTTGAGGATTTGAAACGAAGCAGGACTCCATGGTCCTTGCCTCCCATGTCCTCTTCTGGCCTTTTGTGGAAAAAATTTTTGCCAACAAGTAAGTTTAATCAGGGAAGTAAGAACATGAAGAAGGAAAGGAAAACAGTCAAAGGTGACCAAGTAATAATAGTTTAGTCAGTAAGCAAAGTCAAGGATTTTTAGATCCTCCTCAAGGGCTACCTGGGTGGCCCAGGTTCAACTCCTGGTATGGGAACTAGAAGTATCATTTGGGCTTCCCTGATAGCTCAGGTGGTAAAGAATCCTTCTGCAATGCAGGAGATCCCGGTTTGATTCCTGGGTCAGGAAGATCTGCTGGAGAAGGGATAGGCTACCCACTCCAGTATTCTTGGGCTTCCCTTGTGGCTCAGCTGGTAAAGAATTTGCCTGCAATGTAGGAGACTTGGGTTTGATCCCTGGATTGGGAAGATCCCCTGGAGAAGGGAAAGGCTACCCACTCCAGTATTCTGGCCTGGAGAATTCCATGGACTGTACAGTGCATGGGGTTGCAAAGAGTCAGACATGACTGAGCGACTTTCACTTTCAGTGGCTACAGATAATATCCTGAGCCATAATCTGTGAGCTGTCTTGTAGATACTGACACCCCCAGCAGGTGGGAGAAGTCGATCACACGATGACCAGACTGCAGCCATGACATAAGCTGCCACAATTCTGAGAACTGGCCTCAAGGAAACGAAAGCAAACCAACCCTGGAACTGAAGATTAACTGCACCTAAAACAGTCAAGATAACGCTGGTCAGACCATCGATGACCAATTTCAGGATGACTGTTAGAGCCAACTATGCTGTTTCTGCATGTACCACCCCCCCCCCATCTATAAAACTCTTGCCACCTGACTGTCTTGGAGGGGGCGGTCAGCCTTTGGACAGACACCTGCCCACCCCCCAGTCCCTGTTACCAGCATCCAAAATGAAGCAAACTTTCCTTTCCATCAGCCTGGCCTCTTTAACGGCATTTGAGTAGCGAGCAGTCCGTCCCCACTTTTGGTAACAGTCTGAAAGATCACAGGGTCATTCACGGTGGCATGGGAAGTAATGAGCATAGCCCTGAGATCAAACTGCTGCTACATTTCTGCTGCTACTTCTTCAACTCCAACGACAAGCAATAATTGCTCTTGTTATTGTTTGAATAGTCATCATCATTGTAATAGTATTTTATCCCAGTGACCCAGTGAATTTCAAGGCTCCCCAGTTGCCCATTATTATTCAGGCTGTAATTTGTGTGTCTACAGATGGCCCAATTAATTCTCTCCCTGCCCCATTAACAAAAACAAAAATGAAATCAGCCCTCTGATCACCCTCTGGACCTTCTGCTTGTGGTCATCAGATTTCCCTTTATTCTCCAGGGACTTCTGGAATGTTTACTTCCCATGACTTTCTCTGATGACTCTTGCACTTTTTCAAGTAGATGAAACTTCACTTCTTTACGCCACTTGTCTGTCCCTCAGGCCAGAAGATGGGGAGCTGTTTGCTTGTCTTTCCCTGCAGCTTCCGGGACACGCCCCGCAGCCTGCCCTCCTGCTTCTGGGAAGCACCTGGGTCCTGTTCCACCGCTCTTTCCTCTCCCCATCTGGTCATCTGCTTTTCCCACTGACCTTTCCACTTCATGCACTGAAGACTTCAGCTCCAGGCTCAGACTCTGCTTCTTCATCTCTGCTCTGTCATCATGTGTAGTGACTCCAACACCCAACAGACTCTCTGCTCCTTGACCACCTCGCCTTTCACAGAAGCGTCTCCATTTTACATGGACCTTGCTATTGCCAGAGTTTGCACCACCTCCATTACATCTCTGACCCCTGGCATCTAACCATCCAGTTAGTTCATCAGGGCTTCCAGTTCTGCAATTCTATGACCGCCTGTCACTATCTTATTCAAGCTCTTAGCAGCTAGCACGCCTGGTGACTCTCAGAAGTCACCTCTGTAGGGAGGTGTTCCTTGTACACCTTGTTTAATTTATGTTCCCCTCTGAGATTTTCTCCCACTGAACCCTGCTTATTTTTCTCATACTACTTATCACAACATGAAATGATTTTACTTACTCCTATGCTCTTTCCACCCCATCCACCTCTCTTGCCCTAGAATATGACTGCAGAGGTCTCATCTTTCTTGTTCTTTGTTGGATCACTGGTATCTAGCATGTTACCTGTTGCATAGAAGATGACCAATAAATAACTGTTGAATGAGTAAATGTGATTATAATTTAACAATGGGCTTCTAAGGAGTCATTTTATGACCTTGTCGAAGAAAACCAGAGCTAATCAGAAGATCAAGGTTAACTTAGATAAATAATTGACTGATTCTTGTTAAGGGGCCAAAAATCTGTATTTAAACAAATCTTTGGCAGAAGAGAAAACAAATATAAGAGGCACAGGTAGAGCTGCCCGTGCTAAAGTAGGTGTGGTGGCGGGACCCTCACCTGCCCGCCAGATCAGACTGGCTCAAAGTCACTCAGTACTGCCTGGGAACTCCTGGAGGCTGGCCAGCTGTCTGGGCTCCCTGGCCTCACTGTGGATGCCCTGAAACAGAATCTGGGGAGGGGGCTCTTGAGGCTAATTTACTCTATAGGCGTGCTTGCATGCTAACTCACGTCAGTCATTTCCAATTCCATGTGACCCTATGGATTGCAGCCTGCCTGTCTCCTATCTCCATGGGATTCTCCAGGCAAGCATACTAGACTGGATTGCCATGCCCTCCTCCAGGGGATCTTTCCAACCCAGGGATCGAACCCTTGTCTCTTACAGTCTTCTGGATTGGCAGGTGGGTTCTTTACCAGTCGTGCCACTGGAGAAGCCCAACACAAGCAATAATGGCATTTGGAGTCCACTGAACTGGAGCATAGCAGTGGAAGGTGAAAAAAAAAAGAGTTCATCTCATACCATTCAGGAGAGAGAGACCCCCAAACATGCTGGATGTGAGTATTTCAGTAGGCAGAGGTAAATGCTCTGCTGGAGGCAGAGTGTCATGTCGGCCCTAACATGGACCAGCTGAAATACCCTTCACAGATATCCACTTCCCTTTGCTGGAGGTCCATATTTCTCCAGACACTTCCCAATCACCAGTTTGGCTGGGGAGGTCACTGCACAAGGGAAAATTTCACTGCTTATAAATTTGACTTCAGCCTCCTATTGGTTCACCAAGTATCAATCTGTTTCCTCAGCTCTGATCAAATCAAGGTATGAACAAAGGCTTCACTCTAGGCACCCCATGAGGCTTCTGGGTGAATGGACATGAGACCCTCTCCCAGCGACTCCTCATTTCAACATCACTCACCTTTATAAAAACAATTACTAGGATCTTGTGATATCCCTCCTCTCCCCACCCACCCCTGCCCTGCCTCACTCTACTTCCTTTTAAATCACAGCAAAGACTGAGGGCTTTGGACTACTAATAGCAAGGTTAATAGCACGTTCTTTTTTTGGCTACACTGGGTCTTCATTGTGGTTTGCAGGCTTAGTTTCCCTGAAGCAATTGGGATTCTAATTCCCCAACCAGAGGCTGAACCCAAGTACCTTGCATTGGAAGGTAGATTCTTAACCACTGGACCACAAGGAAGTCCCAAGGTTAATGAAATTTTAAACTGGAGGCTTAAACCAATGAATTTCCATCCTGATGGTGATAATAACAACAGTAACAGTAATAAGAAGAGTAAACTTACATTCCCATTTTCCCTCAGGGAGCTTGGTTCAGACTGTCCCTAACGCAAATGCATATAAAGTCAAACTTATCCTGTTCTCCCAAAATTAGCTCCTCCTGCACTATCTTCTATTTCTGAAGTGGTTCTAGTACATTCTGGTCCCCACTGACAGAATCTGAGAGATGCTTTGACAATCAGAAAGTAAACTGGTTAATTTACATCTCATAAAGTCTTTCAAAAAAAACTTTTCTCTTGTACTTATTATTTCTTAATTGGAGACATTCTTTAGTAGCCTCCTAATTAGTCTTCCTGAAAAGTACTGCCAGATTAGTCTTCCTAAAATATTTTATTTTTCATCCCTTAAAATTTGGAACTGCCTCAACTACAGATATGGAGCAGGAAATGGAAACCCACTCTAGTATTCTTGTTTGGGAAATCTCAGGCACAGAGGAGCCTGGTGGGCTACAGTCCACGGGGCTGCAAAAGAATCACACATAACTGAGTGACTGAGCACACAACCACACATAAACTAAAGTTTTGTTTCCTTAGTTGGTGTTGGCAGCCTGTCACCATGGAGCTCCGGTCACTTTGTGTTCTGCTCCTTTCCTGATGTATTCTTTTTTTTTTTTTAATTTTTTTTTAGCTTTTTATTTTTTATTTTATTTTTATTTTTTTGCTTTTTTTTCCATTTATTTTTATTGGTTGGAGGCTAATTACTTTACAATATTATAGTGGGTTTTGCCATACATTGACAAGAATCAGCCATGGATTTACATCTGTTCCCCATCCCGATCCCCCCTCCTGCCTCCCTCCCCATCCCGTCCCTCTGGGTCTTCCCGGTGCACCAGCCCTGAGCACTTGTCTCATGCATCCAACCTGGGCTGGTGATCTGTTTCACCCTTGATAGTATACTTGTTTCAATGCTATTCTCTCAGAACATCCCACCCTCACCTTCTCCCACAGAGTCCAAAAGTCTGTTCTGTACATCTGTGTCTCTTTTTCTGTTTTGCATATAGGGTTATCATTACCATCTTTTAAAATTCCATAATATATGCGTTAGTATACTGTATTGGTCTTTATCTTTCTGGCTTACTTCACTCTGTATAATGGGCTCCAGTTTCATCCATCTCATTAGAACTGATTTAAACGAATTCTTTTTAATGGCTGAGTAATATTCCATGGTGTATATGTACCACAGCTTCCTTATCCATTCGTCTGCTGATGGGCATCTAGGTTGCTTCCATGTCCTGGCTATTATAAACAGTGCTGCGATGAACATTGGGGTGCACGTGTCTCTTTCAGATCTAGTTTCCTTGGTGTGTATGCCCAGAAGTGGGATTGCTGGGTCATATGGCAGTTCTATTTCCAGTTTTTTAAGGAATCTCCACACTGTTCTCCATAGCGGCTGTACTAGTTTCCTGATGTATTCTGTCCTTTACTTGCTTCTGTCAGTCTTTCAGGACCCCCTATCCATGCTCTCCCCCTTTCTTGGGACTTTCCAAATCTCCTAAGCTGATATAAAGTCCCACTTTCCTCATTAAAACCACCCAGGTCTCCAGTGAGGGATTCTACTCTCTTTGAAACAACTTCAGCACTTAGCCTGTACCACCTGTAAGGAAAATAACTTTATTCTAGCCTACACTGAGATTTGATTTTCTCACTGGAGAAACTCTTTTCAGATACAGCTAAATTGTAAACTTTGGCAAAAAGCTATGGTTTTCCAAGTGTGCCTTTAAAGAGTGGATATTACTGCAAAATCAGCTGTGAAAGACATGTAACCACAGATGAAAAAAAGAGTATTAAAAGAAGTGGAACAAAAATTGTGGAATATACATGAACTCTGTAGTAAATGTGAAAGCCTCACTGTTCTTAATTTTTAAGGTCTACTGTACGTCCCCTCTGAAGTCTTCTCTGATCTTCAACATTTAAATTAATTGCTCTTCCTCTTTCCCCCTCAAAGTCAAGAAGCCCCTACTATACATCAGACACTGTGCTAGATGACAGTGATGCAGTGGTGAAGACAAATGTGGTCCTTGCCCCCATGGAGCTGATATCCTTATAGGAAAAAAATCAAATAATTACACATTTGATTAATATATTGCCACAGTGGCAAAGGCTCCAGCAGGAAGCTGTTGGAGGCTGGGAGAGCAGAAATGTGAGTGCAGGGTACTAAGACAAGTCTGCTCATGTTGGGTGACGGGTCCTCTGTTTAGCACTTTTTGTTTTACTCTATTTGGTTGTTATAGTTGGTTATTTAGGTGACTAGCTTTCCAATTTATTTTCAGTTTATTAAAGATCAGAGTACAGTCTAATACTTTTTTTTTGCTCTCCTTTCTGTTTGCACAACATTCCCACTAGCCTTTTTTTTTTTTTTTTTAAGATTTTTCATATTACATTTTCTAAATCATTTTCCTGACTATATGGACATTCTGTGATTGAACTGCTTTTTAAAAATTTTATTTTTAATTGGAGGGTAATTGCTTTACAGTATTGTGTTGGTTTCTGCCATATAACAACGTGAATCAGCCACAGGAACTGCTTTTCCCTTCCTTTGTCTTTTTTAAACTTCTTATTCTATATTGGAGTATAGTTGATTAACAATGCCGTGATAGTTTCAGGTGCTCAGCAGAGTGACTCAGCCATACAATACATGTATCCATTCTCCCCCAAACTCCCATCTCATCCAGGCTTCCACATAAAATTATACAGAGTACATTCTTATAAATCTGTATTATTGCCATAAGTATCTGGAATAGTATTTTGCATAAACATGTGTTTTGATTCAATGGAAGCAAAAGCAATATCATTCCTGTACTTCCCGTTTTTCAGGCAACTAACTTACATTGGCTTTATGCTATCATGTTTCAGTACTGCAATACTTTATCTGCTATTGTGAGGCTGATGGAAACTATGTGCTCAGGGATTTTGATCATTCATTTGATACACATTGAACTTCTGCGATATGTTGTTCTTGGCATTGTAGAAATGGATGAAGGAGATAAAATTTATAGTCCTGTGAGGAAGCCAAAGTTTAACTGGGTTGATTAAAAAATGCAGTTTGTGAAAAAATTGTGACAATTGCCATAATGAAAGGATGCATAGGGTATTTGGGGAACAAAGAGAATAGTACTTAATTTTTCTCAAGAGATGTTTTGTGGGGCAAATTTCACAGAGGAGGTGGATGCCTGAGAGTCTAGGAAGATGACTGGGAAGCTGACAGGTGGACCAGCCAGGATGGGAGGTATCATCAATAGGACTCTTGGGGGACCAGATTCAGATAAGAGGAGAGGCAAGAGGGTTGGATTCACTCCAGGAAGGCCTTGGGCCCATAGAGACTCTAGACTTTGCCATGTAGGTGACAGGGATTTTCGACGGCAGGGATTTAGAATGAACATTCTATAAACAGCAGTGGCAAGAAGGCATGCCTGGAGAAAGGGGATCATCTAGAAGACAACTGAGATTGTCCATCAGGAATTCTTAGGAGAAGAACTAAAACAATGGGGTCAAAATGAAGAAGAGGGAATTATTTGAGGCCAATTTAGGACACTGATCAGACTGGGAGAGTGGTGGTGAAGGAAGTAGGAAGAATGGAGTCCCATCTCTCAGAAAGAGGACACAGAAGGCTGGGGAGGCTGGGGGGTGGGCGTGGTGGGTACTTAAACTATCTTCAAGTTCAGACCTCTGGAGTTGGAGGTGCCTTGGGAAATCTGTCAGTATCGGGACTCTAAAGCTGGGTGTACAGATTCGGGAAGTGTTGGCTGGTAGAGGTGCTAGCTGAATGTATGGGCTTTGAAAGTATTTCCTAGATAGAGAGGCAGAGATGATCACAGGGTCGGCTGTTTACTAAGTGCCTGCTATGTGCAGACCCCTAGCACACACCACCCCCTACTGCCATGAGAATCTTCCACTTCCGCTTTTCAGTTGAAGGAAGGAGCCTCTTCACTGAACCTGTTTGAGGCACACAGGGCTTTAGCACAGGTAAGAGCCCAGTCCCAGGAAGCAGTGTATGGCCAAGGCCCTGTTTTCTCGCCATCCGCTGCCTACTAGTCTGAAGCTACGTGAGCCTGGGAACAGCCACGCCGACTGTGAGAGCAGCGGAGACTCTGGCAGGACACATTCCATTTGTCCTATTTGGCTAAGCATCTGCCAGACCCAGATCAGATTTGTCCGTGTCAGCATCTCTGAGCGCCACACACGCCCCTCTCTGGCTTAGTCGCGGGCAATATTTGACAGCTCAGCTTTACTCAGGGATGCCTCTTCAAAGCCCGCTCCAACCCTCTCAGTCCAGAGCGGGCGACTTACCCTTTGGTGGTACCGTGGGCGGCCTGGGCCCTGTGCTAGAAACAGAGGTGGCCTGGGGCACCGGATCTGACCGGGGGGGATCTGGGGGTGTGCCAAGAGGGATTTCTTTTCAGGATTTCAGGCTGAGAAAGAATGCAAAGGAAGACTGTAAGCCATAAACTCACAGCAAAGCAGGGCAGAGAAACAAGAGGATAGAGTGGGTTACCTTAGGAGGGGGCCAGAGTGAACAAATGACGGACAAAACAAAGTGATGATCTATCTGATCCAGTGGACGGCGGTATGGATGGTCTTAGCGCTCCACGCGTTGTGCACATGCGCATGCTCAGTCGTGTCCGATTCTTCGCAACCTCAAGGAGTGTATCTCTCCAGGCTCCTCTGTCCATGGAATTCTCCAGGCAAGAATACTGAAGTGGGTTGCCATTTCCTACTCCAGGAGATCTTCCTGACTCAGGGATGGAACCCGAGTCGCCTGCTTTGGCAGCCGTATTCTTTACTACTGTGCCACTGGGGAAGCCCTGATCTCTTCAGGTATTAAGATAAACTTTATCACCATTTTATGAATATTACTTCATTACTGACAAAATTTGAAGCTTTTTAGGGGGTTTCCAAAAGACGTAGTTTCTCCTGAATATGACAATTTGATTCAAGATGTCACTGAAATGGCTGCTACAACGTATCAATGGCCATAGCCAACTCCTTTGGTCTCCCTTTCTTCTCAAGGCCAGGTGTGAGCGGCACTGGTCCCGATCATTTAGTCTGATGCTGGGAGCTTTCAGTCCGGAATACCTCATCCTCCAGAGCTGGTACGGAACGAGCTCCTGCTGGACTGAGAGGATCACGGAGGGGCGCCTGCCCCCTACAGCCCAGCCTTGGTAACTGCAACTGTTCCAACGGAGACGTGGGGAGAGAGGGGTGGGGAGGGAGGACCTGGGGACAGTCCAACCCTTCCCGTTCCTTTCTTTAGGCAGAGCCCAGACTCGGGAAGCAGCATTTACCCGGGGAACTGTTTCTTCTCCACCCATTACAGAATCACTTGAGCCCCTGGGACAGCAATGCCCACTGGCAAAGTAGCAGTGACACCAGCAGGACTGGTGATGATGTCCAACCACACTCCTCTTACATGGAGACACTGATGGACAGGATTCTGCCTAATCTACTTACAGAGACACCGCTCTCATCAAGCAAACAGGCGAGCATAATTCTCTAAAGGTCCTTCAGACACCGCATCATTGCCTCCCTCCCCTTGCTATGATTCTATAATCTGTTCCTTGGAAGGAATAAACACATGTTGACATACCTTGTTCAGAAACAATATCACAGTCTATTAACTCCGTTATTCCCCAAGCCAGAGAATATTGCTCACGGCAGGAGGAAGGAGGTCTCAGGCTTCACACTGGGGATTTTCTTGGGCCCTCCCATAACTGTAGCCACTAACAACTAGACTATAGCCAATACTGTAACAGGATGAAAGTGGATGGATGAGCATCACTCACTTCTGGACCAGTTATCAGACCCATGGGAAGACTCTCTTGCATTACCTGAGACTCATATATTGAGATTCCTAGGTCCAGACCATGCTCCCTCCTGAGCAAGGAAGGATGTATTTATACCAAGTGGCAGGGGGACTATGACAGCCCCAGTCTCCTTTAGTTAAACGGTACCTGCTGGACCAAGGGAAAGGATGGGTGGGGGGGTGGTGGTTTTGGGATGAATATTGTCGGAGGGCTTCACCTGTGTCAAGTGCTGCTCAAACAAGTGCATCCTCACCCCAACTCTGTCAGGAGGTTATGCGCACATTCCCATGAAACTTACTCAGTATCTGACAGCTGGCAACTCCTAGAGCTAAGGTTAAAATCCAGGCTTGTCTGACTCTTGTGTTTGTCATCATACAGCACATGTTTACCCCACCAGGCTCTTGGTGCCACCACATCTTTATTTAGAAGATGATGGAATTTCCTTGCTCTGAGGTCCAAGTGAATATTATCTTTTGTACTGAGCTACCCTGAGGTGGCCAGATGTATCTCTGTCAGCTTCAAATAGACTGGACAGTGGACATTGCCAAGTCTTTGATTGCTTCTCTTCTCCAATTTGAATTAGATAAGTTGGGTACCAAGAACTGATGCTCTACTGGACAGTCCCAAATAATTAGCATGGTTGAGCGGGTCCTGGGCTCTTGCTTCTAGAAAACCATGATGTAACCATGATGCTGCCTGGACTTTGGGTTTCCTGTTATGCTGCATAAAGTACACAGAGACAGTGATCATCTGCTTAGCTTTTATGTCTCAGAACGAAGCTCCTTATCTTTACAGCATCTGTATTTCCTCTCCTGCTTCTACACTTCTGTCAGACACACCTATCCAGGCTTGGTGGTTTTGGAGGGGTTACGTCTTCACTCCATCCCTGGTGGCCTTTTCAAGCAAACTTATTTTATATTATGGCATTTCAATGACTGTAAATCTGGAAAACATATAACACATGGGCACTGCTGAGCTGTGTGCCTGGATCAGGGATGAAAGGAGGAAAACAGAAAGTATCTTTTAATTCCTGATAGACTCCCAGCGACACGTGAACCTGGTCCCCATGGGTTTTTATTGAGACACTGGCTCTATGATGCCGTTGCCATTAGGATTTATACGTTGGGGATAAATGTCCACTTCTTGCCATAAGTAAAGGGATGCCTGAGTGTTGCGTCTCAGCGTCTTCTACCTCCCCAGACCCATCAGCAGGATTGTCTCTCCTCCGGACCCCAGCATAGAACTCAGTTTCAGCAAAGTCTAGTTTCCATGTTCTAGGTTAATAATTTATTAGATGGTTGGCCCCAAAGACAGAAACCAGAAAGTTTTGTGTATTGCATTTTGGTTAATTTCCTGAGGGTCCTATCGCCCTCTGGGTGGTGGTCTGCAAGGTAACTGCTATCATTCTGCTCTACTGATCTCATCTCTTACCTACATCCAATTACTTTCCTTTTGGGTGTCTTCTTTAAGGTATTTCCGGCTCCCAGCCCCGCATGGTTACAGAACGAGGAAGATAACCATGGAGGCCCAGAGGGGCTCAGAGCACTTTGCACAAAACCCCTGAGTGCCAAGGTAGGTTGTGAGACACAAATTTCACACCCCTTCAGCCAGACAACTTGTGAAATGGGAGGGAGACCAGACTTAGTAAATTTTTATCCTACTCATGCTTTACTGGTAACTTTCAGTTGACCTTAAACCAGTACTTTCTACCAAATCAACCTCACTCACTGGAATAGGACAGCTAACCAATCAATCTGGGGTAGTTGATTCAACCTCCCCAGAGTAAAAGAGACAATGATGCTGATTTTATGGAGTCATGAAAAATAAATGGAACAAATACACAACGCTTGCCATGTACACAATCTTAGACAAAAGGCTGAGAAGTGATCTTCCATGTGGTATATACTCATTAAATATGACTTTTAACCACAACTTTTGTTTCTGCCAAGAGAATCATCTTCCTGCAGTAACCCTGGGGACCTTGCATTAATCCCTATCTCAGATTGTCAATTTGCTTCCCACTCCCAGACACCAAATATTCATTTTTTCTCTAAACTGTTCATCCTCACTATTAGTGTATCACTTGTGCGTGTGTGCTCATTCATGTCCACCTCTTCAAAACCCCATGGACTGTGGCCCACCAGGCTCCTCTGTCCATGGGATTTCCCAGGCAAGAATACTGGAGTGGGTTGCCATTTCCTCCTCCAAGGGATCATTCTAACCTAGGGATCAAACCTGTGTCTCCTGTGTCTCTTGCACTGGCAGGCAGATTCTTTACCTTAGACACATTTCCCTGCCACCCCCACACCCAGACTATTGGCGTAGCCTGCTGGCAGAATTAAGGGATGCATTCATTTGATGAATACTTATTATAATCATTTAATATGTGCCCTGTTTAATGGCACTGGGGACAGAGGACCAGACAACTCTGACAAGGGTCCTGTTCTCAGGATACTTATATTCTTGAGAGTGAAGGCAGATAATGAACAGATAAATGAACAAAAGTTTTGATGATGATATGCATGATGTAAAATAAAGACTGAAACAGAGATGTGCTAGAGCGTGAGTGGCAGGAGAGTGGGGAGACCCCATGAACTAGGGCTCTAGGGTCTAGATCTATTTGTGGAGAAGCCACTCAAGCTGAGATCTGAATGCCAAGAAGAAACCCCGGACTGGGAGTCGAGCATTGCAGGCAGGGTCAGTGAGGGCAAAGGTCCTCCAAATAGGAATGAGCCTGGTCAGGCAGAGGGACAGAAGGCGGGCCAGCGTGGTTTTCATGTAAGTGAGAAGGGTCCAGGTTTCCCTGGTGGCTCAGTGGGAAAGAATCCGCCCCACCAATGCAGGAGACCCGGGTTCGATCCCTGATCCGGGAAGATCCCATATGCCGAGGAGCAACAGAGCGCATATGCCACAACTGTTGAGCTTGTGCTCTAGCCCAGGAGCCACAACTACTGAACCCATGTGCTGCAGCTACTGAAGCCTGCACCCCCTGGAGCCTGTGCTCCCGCAACAAGAGAAGCCACCACAAGAAGCCCTCACACTGCAATTAGAGCGTAGCCCCCCTTGCCACAGCTGGAGCTGAGCCTGCGCAGCGATGAAGACCCAGCTCAGACATAAATAAATAAATATATATATGTTTTTAAATTAAGGGCTCAAGAACACAAGATAACATCAAAGAGGAGGGCAGGACCACATGCCATAGGAGCACCAGGTCAAGGAGAATTTAGGATCCAGGTCATGGAAAGGAAGTAGGATTTTATCAGAGATGTACTATGAGCCACTGGAAGTTTTAGATAGGAGGATAATATGTTGTGATGGGCAGGGTATGAAGCTCAGTCTGCTGGCCAAGTGGAGAATGGACGGGGGCTGCAGAGTGGAAGAAGAGTAGCTTGGAGAAAGGTTGGTAGCTGCTATCAGAGGCGATGGAGTCAAAAGGAAAATACAGGATGTAGTTTCAAGATCCTGCACTGATTTTCCTAATTTTCTCAACTCCAAAATTTTCAGTGTCACCACATTATATTTTCTGCTGAATCAAACCTGAGAAACTTTGGTTTTCAAGATTCTCCCCCGTTCTTCCCTGGCCACTTTTCATGGCTTGTTGACTTCACCAAACTCTCACACTGCCTACATTGTGTAGTCAATAAGCAAGGGAGTAATAATACACTCTCTGTGCAGCGTTGATGGTGTGTTCGTCTTCTCTTTCAAGACATAACTTCCCTTTAGAACAGGCTCTCTGCTGATCCTTCCCTCTACATCCTCCATCATATTTAGTACTGCTCTAAATGCAGGGTATGTGTGGAAACTGCTTACAGATTGATGAAAAACACACATCACAAGCATTTGTTTCTTCAGGATTTCTCTTGTATGAACCGGGGTGATTATCTGTCAATATTCATTGCACCATTGAGCCAATATGCAACACATGAATCATCTCGGAGATCAGCAGATGAAGCTTTCTTGTAATCTTTCCATTTTGCTGAGATAATTTCACTTGCTTCGGAGTTTATGAGGCCATAAGTGGCTCCCATCTGTTGATGAACATATTTCTAAGAGTCATTTAGTCTCAAGTATGAAATACTTGAGGGGAAGTTAAATAGTAACTTTTATATTCAGTGTCATCTTAGTAACAGAACCAAGATTGGAAGCATGTGTTCAATTTTGGTCTTTCATTTTCAAAGCTTTCGGTCAGGCAAAGAATTAATTTCATTTGTTTACAAAGCAGATTATGCCTAATAAAATCTATTTTGTTTATGGTCACATTTTAGTCAATCCATTGCCTTAGCAAATGAGAGAAATCTGATTGGCTAATTAGTCAACATAGTAAATTTCATTATTCCATATCCACAGAACATTGGCCTAATTGAATTATCCAGTAATAGTATGACGGATATATTTCCTTTTAATACATTTTGAGCAAGGCTCAGACCAGTGATGAAATAGTGAAGAATCTTGTTTATTCCATCCTTGTTTTGATGATCAACCACAGAATATAACATAAGACTTCTGTGGATAATAACTTTTTCCACATTAAGGGGAATAAAGCAAGGTAGCAGCTTTCGCTGGGATCCTTACTGGTACTCTGAATTTTTACCACTTGTCTGTGCATCTTTTCCTTCCTGGAAACTTGTTCTTTGGTAAGCACTACTTTACAAAAGAAAGTTTCAATAGAATTAGTTTTAATTTATGCATAATCAAAGAGATACTTTTGATCAGGTTCTCTAGTTAGAGGTAGAAAAACTATCTCAGATACTTTCTTTCACTCCTGAGGTTCTAATGAGGACTATCTCCTCAGCAAAATACAGAGACACATCCAGAAGTCTACAAACAATATCAGAGTTGCCCATGGGATCTGCTGTGAGGGGCCAAAACCATTTATATAACATGGATTCTACAGAATTTGCATTGTATTAATGAAACTACTTGTTATTTTTTTCTTTCTGGGCTTATAGAAATATTTATTGTGGTCAAATGTTGTAAATAGTGAAATTCAAACTGATAAAGACAAAAAAGGATCATAATTTGTAAATACAAAGGAAATAGCCATTTTAGCATCATTATAGGGAATAGAACTCAAGCTATCCATAAACATTATCTTTAATCTATATACATTATAAAAAATTTCTGATTCCTTGATCACTATTTCTTAAAATACATCTTTATGTACACAAACAAATTTTATTCAAAATGATGACTACTTAAGTGCCTCTTCTGCACAATTCCAGAATATATCAAGTTTTCACTTGAGTCCTTCATTCAGTGTTTTATCATGAGAAGAAAGAATAATATGGATAAAACAGTTTAAAGGTAGATTTAAAACATGTTGTATATGAGAATGTATACTCAAACATGATGACAAATGGACTCTTTGGCCCATCTGATCCTAGCTTTAATCCAAGAAGTAAGAGACTTTCTACAGGGAGGAGGTGTTTGAGTTTCTGAATGCTGATGAGTCTCCACTAACTGCTCCTGACTTGTAGAACGTGGTTACTGAGGTTAGTTGCTATGTGTTGAGGAAAATCCCAAATGATGGTGCAGACCATTTGGCTCATAATATCTGCTGAGCTGAAAAACTGCAGTTACCCAGTTAAACTCAGCTTCAGGTCTGTGTGTGCATGCTCAGTCGCTTCAGTTTTGTCCAGCTCTTTGTGATCCCATGGACTGTAGCCTGCCAGGCTCCTCATCATGGGATTTCCCAGGCAAGAATACTGGAGTGGGTTGGCATGACCTCCTCCAGGGGATCTTCCCGACCCAGGGATTGAACTCAAGTCTCCTGTGTCTCTTACATTGCAGGCAGATTCTTTACCCACTGAGTCATCTGGGAAACCAGCATCTTTAGGTACAGATGCTAGCAAATAGGAAGGGGTATGATTAGAAAACTCAAAACAGAGGAGGAAAAATAGGAGAAACAGATTGACTAGAAATCCCTTCTGGAATCAATTTCCCTGGACTACTGAGTGATAGCATCTTAGGTGGTAAGATTCACTTATACTAGATGGTAAATTCACTGTTTTCATCCTTTTTAACAGGAGCTACATTTTCAGCAGTTTCAGAATCCATATTGTCTCACATGAGTACATAGACAGTGACACATTATGACTAGTAGTGAAGAACTTATGAAAGAGTTTTCGGAAGTAAAGTACTTTTCTGGAAAATTGAAGAGCAAGAGAAGATTTTATAGTTGTTGAGAATACACGTTTCTATTTCAATTCTTGTTTTATGTCCATGATAGTTTGGTCTGGGCTCTGCTGAGGAAAACTGCCAATGGGCAACAGATTATCTCAATGTGTGTGTGTATATATATATATATATATATATATATATATAGCTTTTAATCTCTTTTCAGGTGACAAATAGCTTTTCTCTTAGACTAGATCATTTGATTTTTCACTTAATTAAAAAAGTAATTTAATGCTCATCAGGAGCCCCAGAGTGAGTACGTGCTCATCTTGATAGTTAAAGCATTTAAAAGAAGTTTTTAAAAAATGACCTACCATACCATAAATATCTGTATTCTAGAAGCTCACAACCAATTGTTTCGGTACTGGTGTTAAGATTGGAGTACTGCTTAGGGTGGTCATACGTGGAATCATCTAATTAATAGAAGAACTTTCAGAACAAGTAATAGGACAGCCCAATAGCAGAGAGAAAGGATTTCAGAATGAGATTCATCCACATAGATTCAGATTCCAGCTCTGCCACTCAGCACCTGTGTGCCTTTAACTAAAGGCACTTAAAGCAGAGAACAGTGGCTGGTGCTTACATGGTCGGGTTGGACTGCCTGCTTCCACCCTTGATCTCGGGCAAACCACTCAGCTTCACTAATTTTGACTCTTTGAATTTGTACCTGCCCTCCAAGGTTACTGCTGTGAGGTTTAAATCAGAGAATTTTATGTACAATGCCTGTGTACAGGAAGTTCATTAAACACTTAATAATCATGTTACTAACTAACACTGTCTTCAATTGCGTCCAACCTCTGTGATCCCAGGGACTGTAGCCCACCAGGCGCCTCTGTCCATGGGATTCTCCAGGCAAGAATGCTGGAGTGGGTTGCCATTTCTTCCTCCAGGGGATCTTCCTGACCCAGGGATTGAACCCGAATCTCTTGCATCTCATCTCTTGCATCTCCTGCATTGGCAGGCAATTCTTTTTTGTTTTTACCACTAGCGCTACCTGGGAAGTCTAATAATTATGTTAACCATTTTTATTATTCACTTAGTGCTAAGCATGGCAGGACCTGAAAAATTACTAAATCTTTCGATGGTGTTTCCACCCGTCGAGAAAGGAGATTAAAATACTCATCATCCTAGGCTTGCTATGACAAATAAATGAGTGACTAGAGCAATTCTTGGTCACAATTATTCAGAAGCAATCTAAGTGTGAATGATCTTGAGTGACAGCAGCTGAGTGAGAATTATCTCATATCTGAATTGCTAATAGTTCTTGCAGTGTCGCTAATAAACTGTTTTCCCTATTCCAATCAGTATTTTTTCTATTGGTTTTCATGCTTTTAAAACACCTGAGGGCTGTCTTCTCTTCCCTCTGTCTTGACAATATTGTTCCAAAGACTATATTGTCTTTTTCCATTAGACATCCTTATGTAGTGTTTTAACTTTCTCAGCTTCCAATAAGAGAGGTGAGTGCAAGCCCTTTGACATTTACACCTGGGTATCTACTTGACGTGAAGCCTTCTGACCTTTCATAATGCCCGTCTTTCATAAATGCTTCTTTGTTAACCACCATTAGTGCCACCACTTTTGGATCATTTCAGTCTTGCTTTCAGGTATTTTAAAAGAGACTCATAAATTGGATAGCTTTTTAAAAGCACAACTTCCAATTCTAGAAGGCAATCTTAGAAGAGAATGAAGGGAATGGGATCTTTACCAGTTCCATTAGCACTGAACCTGCCAAGAGAGACACTCTTTAGGTCAAAGTTGTCTCCTTGAGTGCATGGCCATTTTGATAAGAATAGTGCAAGGTAATGTAATCCCACTTTAAATTTAGAAGTTGTAAAGTTCACACTACACTGAAAAGGCAGCAGTGAATGACAGTGCCATGCTTACATTCGAGAAAAAAAATCTCAGGGGCCAAGTCTTGATTCAAGCAAATGTTCAGTGTTCTCCAGGCAGTTATGAGATGTGGAAATAAAGGTGGGGTCCCCTTGCTCTTTGATTCTTTTATTCCCCAACTGTGTGACCATCATTTGTAGAGACCATGGGCAGCCTTAGCTGTGCCTTCTGTTTTGGGTGTAGATTCCTCACTTGGGAGGCAAAAGACAACACCTGGTTTCTGCCTTATAAGAGTCAATGGCACTTGCCTTGTAAGAGTCAATGCAGTCTGCCTGCATCCAGCAGGCTCTCTGGTTCTAGGATAATAAATTATTGAGTGAAAGAATTTACATTCCACCAGCAATTAGTCAGATGCTTAGGATATAGTGAACACAGAAATGAGCCAAACATGATTTCTTTCCTTTGGTACAATACTGTTTTGTTACAAAATCACATAGGAATATCCATAATTAGAATATAGAGTAGAAAATGCAAGGACCTATATCAAAGGGGGAGAAGGCAATGGCAACCCACTCCAGTACTCTTGCCTGGAGAATCCCATGGATGGAGGAGCCTGGTACGCTGCAGTCCCTGGGGTCGCAAAGAGTCAGACACGACTGAGTGACTTCACTTTCACTTTTCACTTTCATGCATTGGAGAAAGAAATGGCAACCCACTCCAGTGTTCTTGCCTGGAGAATCCCAGGGACGGGGGAGCCTGGTGGGCTGCCATCTATGGGGTCGCATAGAGTAGAACATGACTGAGCAACTTAAAAAAAAAATACCAAAGGGGCAGAAAAATAACAGGAACACGGAAGAAGGAAAGATTACTCTTAGCTCTGAGATGAGGAAAGCTTCATGGAAAAGGTGATACTGGTATGAGGTGCTGGAATATGAGTAAATGTTGTACCTGCAAAGAAAAGGGTGGGTATATTGGAACAATTTTAAATAGGACACGTTAGCCTGGCAGATCAGTCCATGGAGCTGAGAAAAGCTGGACATGACTGAAGCAACCTAGGACACACGCATGCACATGAGCTTTATACACAGGAGAAGAATGGGAAGTAAGTCTAGGGAGGCAAGGGGCATGCTCTCCAAAGCAGATCACAGGGCCTTGGATAGGATTTTATCCTATAGCTGACAGGTGAGTGGGTTCCATCTTGGCTTTTTATTGGAATCACATGTTGAGTTTTAAGTTGTAGATGTCTGATTGATATCATATCAATAACATGTATGGATCCTAGAGCAGGAGGATGAATGGAAGCCCATGCACTGTATGTCTAAATATTCAGAAGTTTTAAAGTAAGTGATACTCAAGACTCTGCCTTAGTTTTTATCCAGGGTCTGCAGTCTGTCCCAAAAGATCACCTGGGCCTGGAGGCTAAAGAAGCCCTTTCTTCCTGAGGGTTACCCTTCCACAGGGGTCTGAGTGGTCCTTGGTCCAATGGACCTTCAGGAGGAGAGCGGGACAGAAACTGGACTCAGCTGGGGACTCCTAGGCAGCGTCTGGATCTGTTGCCACCGAGGACAGGATGACTCAGGAAACTTCGTTAGGTTCTGGGAAGGGCAAGTTCTGTCACCTCATACCTCACTTTTCTGACCTGGGAGTGTCAGGAAGCTCTAAGTACCACCCAGAACTATACCGCCCACTGCACCCACCTCCCAGGCAGAGGGGAGGACGGAAGTACCGTTATGGGAGGATCGCTGTCTGCCTATACATCCTCCCACTTCTGGGGGGTTGAGGGTGGGGCGGCTACCTGGAAACCGAACCAGCCTTTCTGTTTCTCTGGTTTCAAAGGACACAGGGTAGATATTGTTATACTGAGTGAAGCAAGTGAAACAGAGAAAGACAAACATCATATGATATTATTTATATGTGGAATCTAAAAAATGGTACAAATGAACTTATTTACAAAACCAGAAACAGAGTCTCAGATGTAGACAACAAACTTATGGTTGCCAGGCGGGTAAGGGGAGGGAAGGGATAAATTAGGAGATTGGGATTGCCACATACACTCTACTATGTATAAAATAGATAACTAATAGGACCTATTGTAGCACAGGGAACTTGACTCAATACTCTGTAATGACATATATGGGAAAAAAAATCTAAAAAAGAGGGATATATGTATACCTAGAGCTGATTCACTTTGCTGTACAGCAGAACTAACACAACATTGTAAATCAATAATTTAAAAAAAATTGTAAATCAACTATACTTCAATAGAAGTAGGAATCTGCCTGCAATGCAGGAGACCCAGGTTTGATTCCTGGGTCGGGTTTCATTCCTGGGTTGGGTTTAATCTCTGGGAGAAGGGAATGGCAACCCACTCCAGTATTCCTGCTGGGAGAATTCCATGGACAGAGGAGCCTGGGAAGCTATAGTCCATGGGGTCGCAAGAGTTGGACAGGACTGGGAAACAAAGCACAACATAAAAACAAAGTATTCATTCGCCACTGGTTCTAATGATCTACTATCCAAAAGGCACAAACAGAAAGTATTCCATTTATTACAGGTTTCAACTGCCTACTATATAAGAAGGCAATTTTTAAATCTTAAGTCAAAAGGCTTTATGTATTCCCATTCTGGTACTGACCATTTTCTACTTTGATTTGGAAGGTATTCTGGGTAGTATTTTAAGGTATTATCTTTAATCTACCATAGTCGAAATTATGGGGAAATCTACAGATTTCATCTCTACAAGGCACATTTTTCAGAGAGGAAATCATGGCCGTACTGAACTGCCAAAGGGACAGCTGAAAAAAAAAAAAAGGGTCATGCATTCATCTTATTCTGCCAAGCGGTTCACTGCTCATTTTTGTCCTCTTCTCGTAAACAAGCTGCGTTAACAAGTTACTTGAAAAAAGCATACTAATTTCCCCAGTGAATTACACAGGAACGAATCCAGCGTTCCCTCCAGAGAACTCAAATAGTTGTTTGTTCTCTGAGCTCAGGTGTGGTAAAATAGCCATGGGCTAAAAATGCATGCTGGATATTAGCCAGCAGGCGAGAACTTCCCCTCTGCTCCAGTCTGGATTTCTCACGTTGGTGTGCAGCTTGGAGATTGCTTAATGGGGAAAAAAAACAAAAACAAAACCAACAACAGGACTTGATTTTCAATTTCAATTTAATTACACAATCTATAGTGCCTAGTGGGGAAGGATTTCGGGGCAAGATTAACGCGCACCAGTGTTCCATTTTACATTCCTTTCTGATAAAGAACTCTATTGATTAGCCAGAGTGAGTATATAGACATGTTTTATAAGAGTCAAATTCTTTGGGTTTCAGAAGGGGAGTGTGGACGAAGAAGGACAAACTTCCAGTTATAAAGCAAATAAGTCTTGGGGCTGTAATGGACAGCACAGTGATTATAGTCAATCCTATCATATTGTGTGTTTGAAAGTTGCTAAGAGAGTAAACTCTGGGAGTTGCTGATGGACAGGGAAGCCTGGCGTGCTGCAGTCCACGGGGTCGCAAAGAGTCGGACGCGACTGAGCGACTGAACTGAACCAAAGACAGTAAACCTTAAAAGTCATCACAAGAAAAAAAAATGTTTTGTAACTTTGGATAGTGACAGATGGGAACTAGACTTACTATGGAGATCACTTCAGAGAATAAACAAATATGGAATCATTATGTTTTGTATATACTATACAGACAAATATATGTAATCAGTATATTGCTAATATACTAATTATAACTAATATATATAACTAATATAATGTTATATGTCAATTATACCTCAATTTAAAAATAATTAAAAAGGAAGTGACTTCATTTTACCCCAAGAATACTGGAGTGGGTAGCCTATCCCTTCTCCAGTGGATCTTCCCAACCCAGGAATGGAACCAGGGTCTCCTGCGTTGCAGGCAGATTCTTTAACAGCTGAGCTACCAGGTAAGTCCAACTAATATAATATACCTAACTAATATAATGTTATATGTCAATTATATCTCAATTTAAAAATAATTAAAAAAGAAGTGACTTCATTTTGTGGCTCTTTGACAGACTTTAGATAAATTAGAGGTATAAGATGGCTTTTATAAGAGGTATAAGATAAATTAGAGGTATAAGAGGTATAAGGCCTTCCTTGATAGCTCAGTTGGTAAAGAATCTGCCCACAATGCAGGAGGCCCTGGTTCAGTTGCTAGGTTGGGAAGACCCCCTGGAGAAGGGAAAGGCTATCCACTCCAGTATTCTGGCCTGGAGAATTCCATGGACTATATAGTCCATGGGGTCACAAAGAGCCGGACACGACCCAGCGACTTTCTTTTCAAGATGCCTTTTAGAATTATATTCCCAATACATTCTTTTTTGTTGTTTATTTTGCTCTTTTTTAAAAAAAAAACAAACTATTTTTAATTGGAGGATAATTGCTTTACAATGTTATGTTGGTTTCTGCCATACAACAACGTGAATCAGCCATAAGTACACATACAACCCCTCTCTCATGAGCCTCCTTCCCACCTCTGACTCCACCCCTCTATATCGTCACAGAGCACTCCTGGTGTATTCTTGAGAGGGGGGAGCACCTCCCTATGTGCAAGAAGAAAGAACAGAAATTCCATTGTAGAATCAGAAATACCAGTTGGCAGACACTGACTGAACAATACAACTATCTGTCCTGAAAATGACTATATAACTAATACACTCAAGACCCTTACCTCTAAAGACTAAAGAATTTCATTCTTTTACTGGAACCGGGAGACATGATGCTTTTATCTGGCACCAAATCCATGTTTAAGATTATGAGTAAATATTTGGTGTTCTGTTTTAATGTCTGCATACTCTATTAGTTTAGCCAAGGGTACAAAAGAAAGAAAACACAGGAAATGAAAATCTACCCCTGAGAAGTAGTCTTAATATATTTATTGGCCAACTGTTTTACCTTGTTAATAAAGAAAACAGTTCTCTTTATAAGGAAAAATGTTCCCTCTGTGACTTAAATAAACAAAATGGTAACAATGAACTTTACAGGTTCACTGTTGCTCAACCTCACCAAGCCACTTGAGTATATACAAACAGTTGAAATACGATGCTAAAGAGACTAAGCCCAATGGGCAAATAAATATTTGAAATGACTGACTTTAACATTACATGGGGATGGCATTTTCAAGTTTTTAAGATGGCTGCGACTGAGTCAGTATTTACAGTTCTATTCCAAAGCAAAATGGTACCCGATAAGCATTAAATTTTGCCTACTGAATTTGCAATATAGGATGTCAGTCAAATGAAAGGACAATTTTTAAAGTGGTGAATTACAGGGCATCTGGCACAGATTAGGTAGAGCTAGAACTTAATTTGGTTGGAATGACAATGGGAACCAGAATTGGAATTTATTTTGAAGTCCATTAGGAGGAGGCGTTGAAAACTGTACCCTTGACTGGTAGAAATGTAGATGAACCATTCTTCCCCTTGACAAGGATGGGGTGTAATTTATGCCAGAGGAGAACAACAACAACAAGACTTGGAGATGTGTGTCTATGAATGAAAGCTGGGCATATTTTGCCACAGGCCAGTGTCTGCGTCCCCTGGGTCTAGTGGCAGCATCGGGAAACACTACAGCCAGATTGGCCCATGGAAGGAGGGTGAGGTGGGGCAAGGCTGGTCAAACTTGGTTGGAATCTATGGCTGCATGTCTTAAACCCCTTAAGCTGTTGTACAGAATGACTCCATCTCCTGGTAAATATAAAAAATTAATTAAAAAAAGACTGGATAAGAAAACAGTGAGGCAGGCAGGAAGGCACTGGCTACATGTGGGTAGAAATCAGAGACCAGATAGAAAACCAACTTGTATGTTTCCACGGCTAAGGCTTTAGCTCTTAACTGTTGGGGAGGGAACGACTGGATGAATTAGAACTTGGGAAAATCACAGAGGACAGTTACCTTAGTTAAGGGAGAAGTAGATAAAAGTATCTCTTTGCAGCCATGATAAAATCAATGCAGAGGTCATGACATGCTCTGAGGGCTGCTTACATCAGAGCTGGCAGAGCCCATCCTTGGGAAAGATGGTGTGGAGGGGAGGAATGAGGTAGGGGAGACAGGAAAGTGCACAATCACCCATATATGATCAATTTATTTGTTCTCAGAACCAGTAAGATGTGTATCGCTCATACCCAATAACTAGCAATGCCTCTTTTTAAAAATATTTACAAATAATTAATTATTAACATTTGAAACAAAATTCTACATCTTAGTTTATGAGAAGTGAGGAAATACCTGGTTGGTGATATGTTCCTGGATTTTTTCTCTAGTCACTGAAAAAGAAAGCAAAAAGAAAGTCAGCATTAGTACAGGTCTTGCTCTTCTCACTCAAAATTCCAAACAGCATTTGTGGGCTCTCTGAGCAAGGATCTGTATCACAGTAGAAAGAGTTATGCAGAGTACATCATGAGAAACGCTGGGCTGGAAGAAGCACAAGCTGGAATCAAGATTGCCGGGAGAAATATCAATAACCTCAGATATGCAGATGACACCACCCTTATGGCAGAGAGTGAAGAAGAACTAAAAAGCCTCTTGATGAAGGTAAAAGAGGAGAGTAAAAAAGTTGGCTTAAAGCTCAACATTCAGAAAACTAAGATCATGGCATCTGGTCCCATCACTTCATGGCAAATAGATGGGGAGACACTGGAAACAGTGTCAGACTAGTTTTTTGGGCTCCAAAATCACTGCAGATGGTGATTGCAACCATGAAATTAAAAGACGCTTACTCCCTGGAAGGAAAGTTATGACCAACCTAGATAGCATATTAAAAAACAGAGACATTACTTTGCCAACAAAGGTCTGTCTGGTCAAGGTTATGGTTTTTCCAGTGGTCATGTATGGATGTGAGAGTTGGACTGTGAAGAAAGCTGAGTGCCGAAAATTGATGCTTTTGAAACTATGGTGTTGGAGAAGACTCTTGAGAGTCCCTTGGACTGCAAGGAGATCCAACTAGTCCATCCTAAAGGAGATCAGTCCTGGGTATTCATTGGAAGGACTGATGCTGAAGCTGAAACTCCAATACTTTGGCCACCTCATGCGAAGAGCTGACTCACTGGAAAAGACCCTGATGCTGGGAGGGATTGGGGGCAGGAGGAGAAGGGGACGACAGAGGATGAGATGGCTGGATAGTATCACCGACTTGATGGGCATGAGTTTGGGTAAACTCTGGGAGTTGGTGATGGACAGGGAGGCCTGGTGTGCTGTGATTCATGGGGTCGCAAAGAGTCAGACACGACTGAGCGACTAAACTGAACTGAACTGAGAAACAGTTATGATCACTTCAATAATTGGAATAAAAAAAAAAGTCAAAACCGAAATTAACTACATTAGGCAAAGATAACAGAAAACAGGGTGGAAATACATACCAGAGGATGTATAAACTTTGGAACAGAAATGGTAAAGAGATGAAAGAACTAAAGAAAAATTTGAACCACAGCCATTTGAAGGTCTCCGAACAATGACTACCTGTTCAAGCATAATATTAACACTGAACTCAGGGAATCTTGAGGACCAGAAGAGGAGATTTAAAGTGACAGATGGCAGAAGTGCTACTTTTCCCTGACTTATGAAGATGATAAAGACCTTCTTAGGTTTTGGTACTGCCGGAGACTAAGTATAAACCAATAATTCTATAAATGGTATCTTAGGACAGAAATGTATCAGAGTAACGTAGCACATGAAAAGCAACAAAGGGGTATAAATAATGAAGACTCTAAAATAATAAACCTCAAATACTGCAAAAATACCCTAAGAATGATCAATATCATGTGTCTTAAATATAAGAAAAAAAATCCTTAGGAATAATCAGTAACCAACAAACCACCAGGAAAGAGAGTAAAGAAGACATCTGTGGCTCTGCAGTTATTATGTGCTTGTGAGTATCTTGGTGTGATACCTAAGTTTATTAAATGTGTCCTTTTAAAATTTTAATTATGATGATTGTGTAGTGACATGCGTTTGTAAAAAAGAATACAGACAGTTTCCCTGTACCCTTTACCCACGTTTCCCCACCGGTAACATTTGGATGATCTACATAGTACAATAATATCTGAACCAGGATGCTGACACTGACATAGTTGAGATACAGAACCTTTCCATTACCACAGGGTCCCTCATGTTGCTCTTTCATAATCACACCCATTGCCTTCCCACCCCTATCCTCTTCTTGCTGCTTCTGCTGCTAAGTCACTTTAGTCGTGTCTGACTCTGTGCGACCCCATAGACGGCAGCCCATCAGGCTCCCCCATCCCTGGGATTCTCCAGGCAAGAACGCTGGAGTGGATTGCCATTTCCTTCTCCAAAGCATGAAAGTGAAAAGTGAAAGTGAAGTCGCTCAGTCGTGTCTAACTCTTAGCGACCCCATGGACCGCAGCCCACCAGGCTCCTCTGTCCATGGGATTTTCCAGGCAAGAGTACTGGAGTGGGATGCAATTGCCTTCTCCGACCCTCTTCTTAGCTCCTGGCAATCTCTAATCTGTTCTCCATTGCTGTCAAGAATGCTGTATAAATGGAAACACGCATTTAAAAACCTTTTGGGATAGGATTTTCTCACTCAGCATTGTTCTCTGTAGAGTCATGTGCATTCCTGTGCATTCTTTTTTTCCCCAGTATTTCATTTAATTGGAGTATAATCGCTTTACAATGTTATGTTAGTTTCTGCTGTACAATGAAGTGAATCAGCTGTGTGTATACGTCCACCCCCCCTCTCTCGGACCTCCCTCCATTACCTTTTTATTGCTGAGTGAGGATGCACCAAAGTCTGTTCAACCATTCACCAGATGAAGGACATCTGGCTCGTTTCTAGCTATGGTGAATAAAGCTGCTATCAACTTTTGTGGACAGGTTATGTGAACATAAGTCTTAATTTCTCTGGAATGAATGTCCAGGAGTGCAATTGCTGAGTTGTGTGGTAGTTGCCTGTTTAGTTGTTGAGGAAACTGTCAAACTGTTTTCAAAAAATGACATAATGAATACATGGTATTTACCGGTGAACTTTGTTGTTCAGTCAGTCATGTCTGACTCTTTGCGACCCTGTGGACTGCAGCATGCCAGGCTTCGTGGTATTTACCAGTCAACTGAGCAACCAGTAATAAGTATATCAGGGAATTTTACTAAGCGCTCACTCAGTACCAGGTCAGGTGATATATAGGATACTCTAGATGAATAAGCAGCCCAGAAAATGGAATGGCCCTTTTAAAAGTGGGCTCTTCCTTATGAAAATTTAAAAGTCTTCTTATTTTGTTGATTGTTTACTTTACTGTATAGAAGTGCTTTTAGTTTGGTGCTTTTATTGGTGAGCTTTTGGTGTCATGTTCAAGAAGTCATTGCCAAAATTGATATAAAGAAGTTTTTGCCTATCTTTCCCTCTACTTTTAGCTTTTATATTTAAGTCTCTAATCTTTCTTGAATTATTAATAATTTTTTTGTATGGGGTAAGAAAAGGATCAAATTTCATGGTTTGGCATGTGAATGTCCAGTTTTCTCCATTATTGAAGAGACTATTAATAGCATCATTTCCTCACTGTGTATTCTTGGCAGCTTTGCCAAACGTCAGTTGACCATATATGTATGGGTTTTTCTGGACTCTTTATTGTGTTCCATCAGTCTATATATCTGTTTTTATGCCAGTGCCACATTGTTTTGATTACTGTAGCATTATAACATATTTTGAAATCAGGACGTGTGAGGCTTCCACCTTTGTTCTTCTTGCTCAGAATTGCATTGGCTATTCAGAGTCTTTTGTGGTTCTACACAAATTCTAGAATTTTTTTTTTCCTGTAAAAAATGTCATTGAGAATTTGATAAGGATTACATGGATATGTAGATAATTGGGGGCAGTATAAACATCTAAACAAAAGTAATTCTTTCCAATCATAAATATGAAATCTTTCCATTTATTTGTGTGTGCTTTAATTTCTTTCACCTGTGTTTCATAATTTTCAATGTATAAGTCACCTCCTTAAGTTTTTTCCTCAAGTAATTTGATTTTTATCCTATTGTAAATGGGATTGTTTTCTTAATTTCCTTTTCAGGTAGTTTGTTGGTAATGTATAGGAAGGCAACTTCTGCACAGCAAAGACTGATTGCTCCAATCAAGAAAATGAAAAACAAAGAAATAAAAGAAAAGAGTAGGCTCTTCAATCCAGCCACTGTCACAAAATACCAGGGCCAATTTTGGAGTTTCTAGATAATAATTACCAATTTTCTTCATTTTTAATGGTACTACCCAACTGGACACTCTTGATATGTATCAGTATTTAGATGTCTTTTGTCAGATAATATGTAGAGTGTATAAAGAAGAGTGTTAAATGGTTTTGGGTGGGGGCGGGGGAAACCTGCCTTTTGAATTGGCTCACCAGTGTGGACAACAAGAAGACAGGGAAGAACATTCAGGAAAGAGAGAGCATTTTGGGTCCAAAGCAGGGAAGGGAAGTCAGAGTGGCCAGAGTGAAATAAGGGAGAGGTGGGGTGGTGTGAGATGAGGCTGGACAGACAGGCAAGAAACACAGCAAGAAAGCTCATGTAGACAACTGTGGGGAGATTGATGACTTTCCTTAAAGTAGTGGGAAGTCAGTTATGAAGGGGCTGTAGCCCGGGGTGTGAGTAGGGCCAGTGGAATGCCTTGGTCAGCTGTGCATTTTCAGAGGACCACTCAGGGCTGGTTGCTACCTGGAGAATAGGCCAGAGGTGACGTCAGGGGCGGCAGCAGCACCAGGAAATCTTAGTTTTGTTTCCTTTGGAACAAACTGAAATCTGAAGGAATTCCAGTGAAAAGTAAGAGGCCAAACAATCAAATAATCATAAACTAATCACAAAGTCCCCTGGACTCTAGAAGATGGAGTAGATGGTAACCTGACATCTAATTTACAGCTCTGTCATTTACTAGATTTAGGGCCAGTGACTCAATGTTCTGGTCTTGTCTGGTCATCTATAACAAAGAGTTACTAGTGTTTACCCCTCACCAGATTTGTGAGGATTAAATAAGTATGAATTTTGCATGCAAAGGATAAGAGAAAGACATTCCGGGGAGTTGGGACAGAAAGAATACCTCAGAGGCAAGTAGAGAGTGTATCTTGGTGAATCATGAGACATTCTGAAAATCTGAAAGTCAGCCCTGTCAAACTGGAGAGACAACAGTAAGGGCAAAGGACCAGAGGTCAAAAGGACCAGAAATTCACATAAGACCAAAGTGACTGGAGGGTAGAAAGGGAAAGGAAATGACTCAAGCACATTATATCTATTGTGTGCTTTATTTCTAATCTAATGGCACTGCTGATCTGACAGGCTCTTTCAAATGTTCAGGTTTCAGTTTAATATCAAGACCTCACACCAGTCAAAAGGCCATCACTGAAAAAAATCTACAAACAATAAATGTTGGAGAGGGTGTGGAAAAAAGGAACCCTCTTGCACTGTTGTTGGGAATGTAAATTGATTCAGCCAAAATGGGGAACAGTAAGGAGGTTCCTTAAAAAACTAAAAATAGAGCTACCATATGACCCAGTAATCCCACTCCTGGGCATAAACCCTGAGGAAAGTATAATTCAAAAAGACACATGCACTTCTATGTTCACTGTATCATTATTTACAGTAGTCAGGACATGGAAGCAACCTAGACGACCATCAACAGATGAAGGGATAAGGAATTTGCGGTATATGTACACAATGGAATATTACTCAGCCATAAAAAGGAACAAAATTAAGTCATTTGTAGAGCTGTGGATGGACCTAGAGACTGTCACACAGAGTGAAGTAAGTTAGAAAGAGAAAAAACAAGAATCATATATTAACACATATATGTGGGATCTAGAAAAATAGTACAGTTCCAGGGCAAGAATGGAGACACAGATGTAGAGAATAGATATGTGGACACAGGGGGCAAGGCGGAGGGTGGGATGAATTGTGAGGTTAGATTTGACATATATACACTACCATGTATAAAACAGATAACTAGTGGGAAGCTGCTATATAGCCCAGGGGAGCTCAGCTCAGTGCTCTGTGATGACCTAGATGGGTGGGATTGAGGGGTGGTGGGAGGGAGGTGAGAGAGGGGATATATGTATATATATGGCTGATTCATTTCATTCATAGCAGAAACTAACACAACATGTAAAGCAACTATACTCCAATAAAAAAAAAAGATCTTAGGGGCTCTTCTCTGGTCGGCCCATCTCCTCTGATGATTCTTGATATCAGCCCATTGTTTATTTCTTTCCCAGCATTTATCACAACTTGCAATTATTTTGTCATTTGTATGTGTGTTGCTTCTTTGCACATCTCCTACACTATAAGCATCCTGTGGTCAGGGACCCTGCCTATCTTGGCTTATTTCTTTTTTGTCTTGCTATTTTACGATTTGAGACTATACCACACAATCCTTACTTTGTGAGTAAAAATTCTGGTAATAACATTTTATTTACAAGATGAGACCTTTTATCAAGAAACCATGTTTAAAAATAGAGCAAGAAAAAGTAATAACAATTTTTATGAGGGGGCTGGTTTTATTACAAGTTTAAGAGCACTAAAAAAAGGTTTATTTTCTACATTTTATAGCAGTGGTTACTAACATTGAAAGAATGTGGGTCCCTTTAAAATATGACAATTGCTTACATTTTGTTATTTATTAAAATTCTTTTATGTACATGTGTGCTAAGTTGCGTCAGTAGTGTCCGACACTTTGTGACCCCCATGGACTATAGCCCACCTGGCTCTTCTGTCCATGGGATTCTCCAGGCAAGAATACTGGAGTGGGTAGCCATGCCCTCCTCCAGGGGATCTCAATCCAGGAATGGAACCCAAGTCTCTTATGTCTCCTGCCCTGGCAGGTGAGTTCTTTACCACTAGCGCCACCTGAGAAGCCCCAATGTTTTATGAAGTGTCTATAAATTCAACACTGCCTAAAAATGAGTCTGTACCTTTTAAGAAAGATCTATTTTCTTCCTGTGTTTTATTTTATTTTTTAGATTAATTTTTATTGGAGTCTAGTTGATCCATCTTATTTACTGCTGTATCAAGGGCCCAGTGCTGGAACACTCAAGGTATTCAATGCAAATTTACAGAATGATTGACAGTATTTTCAGTCAAGGCTGGTTTGTATCAGTTCCCACATTTTAAGGGCAGCTGTTCCTGGTTCTAGCTCTCTAGTGAAAGGAAAGGTTCAGGGGTTAAAACTCATTATATGAACCATATGAGTGCCTGAAGTTGACTACTAATAAACTCTGGCCCATACCAAACACTTGGTTTTGTGATAGCCACCATTTTTGTCTTAGTTCCCAGTTGATTTTCCAAGGATTTTAAAGTATCCTAGTAATAGTGATTATGTCTAATCTTCCTTTTCCCCTCCTTTTTTTAGATAACATTTACAGTAGCCTAAGGGCTTCCCAGATGGTGCTAGTGGTAAAGAATCTGCCTGCCAATGCAGAAGCCGCAAGAAATGAGGGTTTGATCCCTGGGTCCGGAAGATCCCCTGGAGGAGGGCATGGCTCCCCACTCTAGTATTCTTGCCTGGAGAATCCCATGGACAGAGGAGCCTGGTGGGCCACAGTCCAGGGGGTCACAAAGAGTCAGATACACCTGAGCGACTGAGGACATAGTAGCTTAGTTTTGTATTCCTAACATGAAAGTGAAAGTCACTCAGTCCTGTCTGACTCTTTGCGACCCCATGGACTGTAATCCATGGAATTCTCCAGGCTAGAATACTGGAGTGGGTAGCCATTCCCTTCTCCAGGGGATCTTCCCAACCCATGGATAGAACCCAGGTATCCTGCATTGCAGGAGGATTCTTTCCCAGCTCAGTTACCAGGAAAGCTATAAGTGTTCAAGATTGTGGGAACTGAAGTAAAGGACAGAGTTAATTCTAGATAACTTATAACGCCAGGTTTTATACTTTTCCTGAAGGCTAACAATATTTTAATTGTCTCTTTAGTTTGAATTTACCCAAATTTCCACCATTCTCTTTCACTAAGCTGCTATTTACCAAAATAACGTTTCTCAGCATGGCTACCCAGAAGACTCAGGCTTCTCTTTAATTGCATTGTGGAATCAGGGGCTTTGAGGAGGGTGGCAACCCCAGGGCAGACTTGACCCAAAGGCCCCAATTACAGGCAGGAACCCAAGACACAAACCTGGGCTGTGTGTCTTGGGATGTCAATACAGACAGGCTGGATGTAAGTTTCCCAAGCAAAAAGTAACAGTGAGTCCAGGATTCAGGGCTTCTATGCAAATACAGAAGAGGCAGGTGATGGTAGGTGACGTAAAAGGCAGGCAACATATCCATGTTTTGGAGAGACTTAGGGACCAGGTCATGAACAACTCAGGCAACAAGGTAGGAGCCACACTGGGGACCAAGGGATAAGGCAAGGGCTGATTCAGAAGGCAACAGAGTAAGGTTCCAGTTACCAAGGTCAGAAAGTCAGTTGAGGATCATGGGAACTAGAGCCAGATAGACCATTTATGTGAGATACAGCTATTTAAATATGAGAAAAATGATACCTTGAGCTATTAAAACTCTAATAAATTAAAATATATAATTATATCATTATTTTGTGACTGTAGTGGTTATGATTACAGTTCATGATAATTTTTTCTCTTGCTCACAGATAGTCTTAGCCTGGTGGAGATGTAAATGTTCTCTGACCAAGACAAGAAAAAAGGAGGGAATCCCACTTAAGGAAAACCGAAGTCATTCCCCAGATATTCAAATCGTATTTGAGAGAGAGGAATGGAATTCAGGGGATAAATTGTAACCGCATAAGCCTTTGCTAATAAAAGATTAAGAAGTATGTGGTTTAGCATCTTTTAATTATTTTTTCTAGCATCTTGAATATACAATGTTTGAAATCTCTGGTTGGATCAACATTATTTTGCTCAGAGGTTTGTGGACTTTGCATACTGATTCTTTCCTGTTTCCAAGTACATTTGCTTTTAGGCTATTTTTATTCACTTTAAAGGAATTTTAATAACTTTCTGTTGACAGCATGGACAGCTGGTCTTGAGAATTAAAGAAAATTCACTTGCTGACTGAGGAAGGAAGTGACATCAATGAGCTTCTAAAGTCAGCCCAGAGGGGGAAATTGGCTTGTGAGAGAGTAGCCTTGCATGGCACTGTATTTATCGAGCGATGCCTTGAGATGCAAATTGGTGTATCAATCAAACCTATGGTGCCTACCTCCAACCAACTGAGTGCAAAGCGAAGGAACACTGCCTCGAAACACTGAGGAGGAAAAGGATGAGGGATATGGGAACCTAGGGGCGAAGTGAGTTATGGGAACTCACAATCCCCTCTCTGGGCGGATGCTTCACTCACTGTGAAGCCTCAGTTTCTTTGACTAGAAAATGAGTTTGATGTAAGCTGTTGGTTGAAGTCAGTCCATTTCTGTGACAGATGGCTAATGAGATCGTGTACTAATATATACAGTAGATACATTATCTCACCACTTTGTCCCAAAGAGTGTTATCAATTGCTTTTTATCCCTCACTAAGAGCAACCAAGAAAGAGAAATCTTTAAGTGTCATTTGTAGCTACTCAGTTTCCCTTATGGTTCAGCTGGTAAAGAATCTGCCTGCAATGTGGGAGACCTGGGTTTGATCCCTGGGTGGGGAATATCCCCTGGAGAAGGAAACGGCTACCCACTTTAGTATTCTGGCCTGGAGAATTCCATGGACTGTATGGTCCATAGGGTTGCAAAGAGTCGGACACGACTGAGCAACTTTGTAGCTACTACCTTCCTTCCTTGATATTTTTAAAATTGGCATTGTGTATTCTACTGCAGAAAAAGACACCAAATCTGGACTTTAAAGACTAATGACAATGGTAATAGCAATTATCATTGTCGTCATAATGAATGATTTAATTCTTTACCCTTGTTAGAGACCTGCCCTCTGGAGCTGCAGTATCCATTTTTCAAAGGTCACTGCGGTGCAAGCGGAGTGTGTGTGTGTGCGTGTGTGTGTGTGTGTGTGTGAGGGTTGCGTCATGTGAGTGTATAGGTATGTGTATATACACACACACATCTGTGCAAAAGACAGGCAGAAAAGTACCTTAATACATTTTATGGTTATGAACTGAAAAAATCTGCTGATTATTTCTTAGCTCAGTTTATAAAGTGCTTGAGTGCTGGTTCAATAAGAGTTAAATAATTTGAGTTTGAATTAGCAATCTAAAGTCAATGGGAATTTTATTCATCCCAAGAAATAGATGTATTAAGGCTGCCTTCTTTTCCTTGTCTATGGGCCTATTTGGGGTATTCAACTAAATTTTCAAATTTTATGAGCATAAATAGGTAACTTGAACCATTCAAAAAATATTGGTTAAGTAGAGAAAAGAAAGAATGGGCTCTCAATAGCCATAGTCTTCAGGCTAAAGGATTTTCAGATTATTCTCAAGCAAAACTCACTCATCTAATCCTACAGCAATATTTTAATGAGCATCTACTATGGAAATGATGCTTGGTGTTCCAGAAGTATAGAAGAAAAGTAGAGAAAGCAAGATGATCACTCCACAAAATGACAGCAAGTAATCATAGAGCTATAAAGGATTTATTAGTAAATTGTATAGGTAGTCAGATCAAAAGGTATTTAAATCTTGTATAGTAGTAATGGCAATGGATTCACTTTCAGACTTTCCTAGTCTTGGTTTTGCTACTATCAAGCTGTATAGTGAAACTGAAAGTCACTCAGTTGTGTCCGACTTCTTTGTGACGCCATGGGCTGTATAGTCCATGGAATTCTCCAGGCCAGAATACTGGAGTGGGTAGCCTTTCCTTCTCCAGGAGATATTCCCAACCCAAGGATTGAACCCAGGTCTCCCGCATTGCAGGCAGATTCTTTACCAGCTGAGCCACAAGGGAAGCCCATCAAGCTGTGTAAGTTTTAAGTAAGTTTTAAGTTTAGTCGCTCAGTTGTGTCCGACTCTTTGCAACCCCATGGATTATAGGCTACCAGGTTCCTCCGTCCATGGGATTTTCCAGGCAAGAATACTGAAGTGGGTTGCCACTTCCTTCTCCAGAGGATCTTCCTGATCCAGGGATCGAACGCAGGTCTCCCACATTGTAGGCAGACACTTTACTGTCTGAGCCACCGGGAAGTCAAGCTGTATGGCATTTAGCAAATAACTTCACTCCTGTAATCCTTGCTTTTTCTTCAGAACAATAATCACAGTGTTGCAAGTATTGATGGTCTCTAAATTTGTCTATAGTTACTTAAATTCTTTGACCTTAAAAAGAATGAGGGAGATTGAAAATTCCCATAGAATTGGCACAAATAGAAGACGGCTCAAGAGGGAGGGGTTATATGTGTACTTATAGCTGATTCATATTGTTGAACAGCAGAACCTAACACAATATTGTAAAGCAATTATTTTCCAATTAAAAAAATTAAAGGATCAGCTATTAAAGTCAAAAATAAAAAAGAAAAGAGGTCATGTTTGGTGGAGGAACCTGAGGAGGCTTCATAGAGGAGACAGCATTTGATCTGGGTAGTTCTATTAATAAAAATAGATTGGAGGAAAGGTTTTTCACCTGAAAGGAAAATCACAAGCAAAAGCACAGAACCAGGAAATGCATGGGGTGTGGACAGGGGTAGTGAATAGGGCTTTTTGACTTCAGTGAAGTCTGTATATTAGCAAGTAGTCAGAAGCAAGGCAAAATGTGTGTGATGGATCAATATCAAGGAGGGTCCTAAAAACTTCAGGAGAAATTTGACCTTTATTTGGTAAGAGACCCCTAAAAGATTTTTGAGCCAGAGAGTGCTCGAAACTGTTTGAAGAAGATGAATCTAACAATGCCATCACTTGAGGATGGGAGACACTGGTAAGGAGACGGCATGCTAAGTCATTTCAGTTGTGTCTAACTCTTTGCGACCCTATGTCCATGGGATTCTCTAGGCAAGAATGCTGGAGTGGGTTGCCATGCCCTCCTCCAGAGGATCTTCCCAACCCAGGGATTGAACCCGTGTCTCCTGTGTCTCCTGCACTGCAGGCAGATTCTTTACTGCTGAGCCACCAGGGCATAATGTGGGTGAATGTGAGACACTCTGTGTGAATAGAATGGACTTCCTTCCACTGGGGGCTGGGAAGCAGGGCAGTGGAAAGAAAAGAACTAAAGATGATCAAGATCTTGAGCTTGGGTGCTTGGGAGAAAATGCTCTTAATGCAAAGGTGGAAACAAGGAAATAGGGAATTGTGGTGTGGAGAAGACTCTTGAGAGTCCCTTGGACTGCAAGGAGATCCAACCAGTCCATCCTAAAGGAGATCAGTCCTGGGTGTTCATTGGAAGGGCTGATGTTGAAGCTGAAGCTCCAATACTTTGGCCATCTGATGCGAAGAGCTGACTCATTTGAAAAGACTGTGATGCTGGGAAAGATTGAGGGCAGGAGGAGAAGGGGATGACAGAGGATGAGATGGTTGGATGGCACCACTGACTCAATGGACATGGGTTTGGGTGTATTCCGGGAGTTGGTGATGGACAGGGAGGCCTGGAGTGCTGTGGTTCATGGGGTCACAAAGAGTCGGATACAACTGAGTGACTGAACTGAAAACTGAAAGAAGCAAATTTGGTAAGTAATGGTGGAGGTGGGATGATTAGCTCAGTTTGACCTTTGTTAGGTTTAACCTGGAGGAGGCAGTAAGTGAGATCAGGAAAGAGGTCAGTTACCAGGCAATCTTCCACAGAGAGATGCCAGGAGAAGCTACTGGATGCAAGGCTCTTTAAAATTTACACAGAGATATAATGGCCAAATTAGAACTTTGGGAAACAGTTGTGTTTTACTTATATTTGATGATGCTTCCTTAAGTAATGGAATGCAAATTTTACATCATCTGTGCTGTGCATAAGAGATGCTGTCTCTGAGCTAACCCAAAACTTAGTATCAGGAACTAGCAAGTTCCAGGTTCAGATTTAGAGCTTAAGTCCTCACTGGTTCTGGATTTGAGTCAAAGGCTTTGATTCTGACGCCAATTCTGATGTGTTTCTCCTTTAACACAACAAACAACGACCTGAATTCTCCACAGATACTGACTAGTAGGGCTTCCCAGGTGGTGCTAGTGGTAAAAAACCCACCTGCCAATGCAGGAAATGTAAGAGATGTCGGCTTGATCCCTGGGTTGGAAAGATCCCTTGGAGGAGGGCATGGCAACCCACTCCTGTATTCTTGCCTGGAGAATCCCATGGACAGAAGGCCTGGGAGGCTACAGTTCATAGAGTTGCAAAGAGTTGGACACGACTGAAGCGAATTGGCATAGGTGTACACACTGACTGGCTAGTTCACAAATTTAACTCAATTCTGACATTACCTCCCTGGAGATAGAGTCAGATTCTGCAGGTTAAGGACTCAGTCCCAGATGCCTGTATCCACACAGCAGTCCCACGACACACACGTGGGGGTGCACACACACACACATACACACACACCCCACTTCAGATGCCAGCTGCAAGTCTGGCTTGTCCATTGAGCTTCTGACCTGCCAGCTGTAGATCAGAGATCCTCACAACCCCTCCCTGAAGTCTGATCAATTTTGTCAGAGTGGGGCTCAAAACTCAAAGAAACAGCGTACTTACTAGATCACTGGTTTGTTACGGAAGGATATAACTTGTGTGTGCTCAGTTGCTCAGTCTTTTTGGCCCCATGAACTGTAGCCCGCCAGGCTCCTCTGTCCAAAGGATTTCCCAGGCAAGAGTAGTGGAATGGGTTGTCATTTCCCACTCCAGGGGATCTTTCCCATGCAGGGATTAAACCTGCATCTCCTGCACTGATAGGCAGATTCTTTATCACTGTGCCACCTGGGAAACCTTGATATAACTCAGGAACAGCCAATGGAAGAGATGTACAGGGCGAGGTATGTGGAAGGGGCACGGACCCTCTCTGGGCGTGCCATTCTCCCTGCACTTCCACTCCTTCTCCAACCAGGAAGCTCTCTGAACTGCATCCCTTTGGGCTTTTCTGGGGGTTTCAGCACATAGGCATGATTGATTATATCACTGGCCATTAGTGATTATACTCAATCTCCAGGCCTTCTCCACTCCCTAGAGTTCAGATGTGGGACTGAAAGTTCCACCCTCTCATCACGTGGTTGGTTCTCCTGGCAACCAGCCTCCACCCTTAGAGTTCAGTTCAGTCGCTCAGTCCTGTCTGCCCTTTTCCGACCCCATGGACGCCAGGCCTCCCTGTCCATCATCAACTCCCGGAGTTTACTCAAACTCATGTCCATTGAGTCGGTGATGTCATCCAACCATCTCATCCTCTGTCATCCCCTTCTCTTCCCACCTTCAATCTTTCCCAGCATCAGGGCTTTTTCAAATGAGTCAGCTCTTCGCATCAGGTGGCCAAAGTATTGAAGCTTTAGCTTCAACATCAGTCCTTCCAATGAACATTCAGGACTGATCTCCTTTAGGATGGACTGGTTGGATCTCCTTGCAGTCCAAGGGACTCTCAAGAGTCTTCTCCAAAACCATAGTTCAAAAGCATCAATTCTTCGGCACTCAGCTTTCTTTATAGTTCAACTCTCACATCCATACATGACTACTGGAAAAACTATAGCCTTGACTAGACGGACCTTGGCGGGGGCGGGGGGGGGGTGTCCAAAAATCACCTCATTAAGATAATAAAAGACACCTTTATCACTCTCATCATTTAGGAAATTCCAAGGGTTTCTGTGCCAGAAAGTAGGCACAAAGACTAAATACATCTATTTCTATTATATATCACAGCATCAATAAGGCAAATTGTAAGTTCTAGGAAAAGAAAGTCAGGATTATTCCCTTTTTAATAAACTGATACTTATGAGAGTTTGGGATTTTTCTAAGGACACCAAACTTAGTGATGGTCAAGAGTGAGGCCTAGCAGTCAGAATTTCTGGGCTTGATTCTCAATTTCTCTACTTTCTGTATAGTAGTTGGCCTTGGGCAAAAAACAACCTCTTTGAGTTTGCTCATCTATAAAATAAGGATAACATATTAAATAATCATTTTTGGTAATTCAATGAGTTAATATAAAGGGCTTAGCACAGTACCTGGTATCTGTCATGACTTACATCACAGGAGACTCCAGCTAAGGATAATAAAACCTGATTGTTTAAAGCCCAGATGGAAGCTGTTTTTGAATGTGGTTAAGAAGCGAAACAAGAATTTTCAAGAGAGCCAAGTATCCTATTCTGGAATAACCAAGGAGTATGGGAGAAAACTGGGGTTAATAAGTATTTTCAGTGTCAAAAAAACAGATGAAAGAAAAATTTAGTCAAATTTAAATGATTAACAAGTAGTCAAACATCTAAGAGTTTCAACTTGGCCAATGAAAATGCTTGCAATCCTATTTTCACCTTAAGGCATAATTGCATAGGCAGATATCCAAGTCCTGCCCTTGGCCTCCAGTCCTCAGCCTGCCACGTGGAGGCACAGGACAAAGAAGCCTGCAGCCTTCCCCCAGGTCTGGGTGGAGGGGCCAGCTGACACAAGGACTTCCCTGGAGACTGAGGGGTGGGGGTGGGGGGTTGGTGCTCCTAGTGAACCAATTCTGGTTCTCCAGCGATACCTGCTTTGAGAAGAAGAATGTGCACAATTTCCTAGGTATCTTTTGCCACTTCTTAGGGTGAACTATGATTGGCACCTGACAAAGACTCGCTCCTTGATTAGACTTTAATAAGGTTCCTCTGACCTTGACCTGTGTCTTCTGCCAGCCTTCCCCAGTCTTAGCAATAATCCTACTAAGAGTAAGAGTCCCCCTAAACCTTGATCTGTGATCAAGTTCCTCACCTGTACCTTTGAGCAAGTCCTTGGCTGGCCTCTAGCTAGAATCCTGTTCGGTTGGTTTAGCAAGAATCCTCCTACCCTTAAGGTCTCCTCTTAGTAATTTTCCATCTGTTGACCCCACACTCTGCTCACTGGCTGTAAGTCCCTGCTTGTCTTTTGAGCCCATCTCTCTCCTCTCTTACATACCTTTATCGCAACAGTCCTGAATAGAGTCTTCCTTGCCGTCTTAACAAGTGTCAGAAATATTTTTTTCTTCAATACACTTAACATTTTATCATTAAATTCATTCTTTTCCTTTATATCCATCTTGCTTGTCCAAAAATGACTTTTTATTAATTTCTTGTTAAGTTTGCAGATCCTGTATGCTAATTGTAATTATTGCTGGTGGTATCTTAAAGCCTTAGTATACAATCAGGGAAACTGTAAATCACACAGTCCATCAATGCCAGACCCTGGACTTCACAATGTCATTTACAGTAGGATCCATAATCTTATCAAAAGTAAGGTCCCCTCCTGCTACCTTTGAAAGTGGTAAGAAATATGAGCTTAGGTTTCAAAAATCAAACATAGATGTTTGAAATGGGGTTCCTTTTTTCTTTCAGATTCAAGCATCATTTTTTTTTTTTAAACACTGAATTGGGATAGCTGATTTTTTAACGGTAATTTTTAGAGTGTTAGAGACTACAGACCTTTTGTGATTTAGATGAATTATAAGACTACAGACAGTATATATGAATGTTTTTCGATTACCTTTTCTATACATCAACACTTAACCAGTCTAGGCTGGAACTAGTTGAAGGGATTGTTAATAGGCTGTAATAGTTAGTCTATCTCCCAGCTCTTGGTACAAGATATAAACATACCTCCAGAGAGGCTGCTGGGATAGAGCAGATTACAGTTCTGCGGAGAGAAAAAGTGAATCTGTGCCTTTGTCAGCGGCCCCTCTGTGTGATCGGTGGGTGATGTCGTGGCAGGGGGATGGCCTGTGGTTCAGGCAGCAGAGACCACACGTAAACAGGCAGCTCTTGGTGGCTCACGTGACATCATTTTCCCAGGATCAATCTACTAGACATGATCCTGTATCACCTCCATAGGAGGGGGTAGACTTGTGATGTTTATGTTTTTATTTAGTCTCCTTTGCATTTTGGTATTTTTTGGCATTTTAGGGAATTTTGTCATGTTTATTTATACATTTCAGAGGTTCTAAGTATATTCTAATCACACTTCCACACCCAGGGTAGGGAAGAAGGGAGTAAGAGGGAGTGGGGAGGGTAGCAGGTTATCATAGGGAGGTGTCATAAATTCAATTCGGTGGTGAGAATTTTTTAACACCCAGGAAAAAGTAGAAATAAAAAAGGTAAACACAATCTATGCTTGTATCAGAGCCAGTTCTTCTTTACTCAGATATTTATTTCACACCATTAAAATCAACTAGGGGGAAATCATTGGATAGTCATTTAAATTATAATTGATTCCCAGCTTCTTGCCTTTTGTAAAAAAGGATTTGGGGGGCTTTAAAGCTCACCACTTTTTCACTTAGCAGGAAAATACGTTGCTTATTCTGTTCTACAATGGTGACAGAATAATTTTCTTTTGTTTTGTAATTTTTCCTTTCTATTTGGAAAATAGATATGTCTGATTGAATTTGGTTGGTCCCATAAAAGTAGTAATTTAAGTAAGTAACTTAAACTCATGAATCCCTAAGCCATTTTATACACTAATTGTCATAGAATTTTTTATTTTAAAATCTCCCATTCTTTTTTTTTTTTTTTCTGGAAAGAACAGCATAAACTTCAGAGTTTTATGGTAAAAGCAAATCATACTCATTCTTGTAGAATGAGAGTGCTATACTGAATGCTTGCATCACTGTAATTCTTCTTACATTTAAACATGCCCAAGTGGCTTAAGTAAGAATTTAAGATGCCAATTTCTCTCTCTCACTGCCTTGCCCATTCCATCCTTCACTGTTAACCAAGTTAAGGTCAATACTATTTTGGTAGTTTGAATCACCAATCACAATCTTATACAATTAGAAAATTCTTTCTCCTTGACTTGGATTAAATTCACTACTTGTGAAATTTTTTTTCTTATGTTAGACAATATTTACACAAAAACATGATGATGATTCTTGGCTCCAAGAGCTGAATTAGGTTATATTTCTTTTGTAATAGCCCTGCCATTGGGAAGGGTCCATTTCATTATTTATCTTTATGGTTAATATTCCAAGAACAAGAAGCATCACAAAGAAATTATAAGCCTGACACTCAGCAGATTTACTATCAGTAGTAACAGTGGCATTATAATCTTGAAACTACTGAAAGTATACTGTAGGAAAAAGAAAATAAGTAAGTATATTCTTAGGAACTCAAGTTTTCAGTGTAATTTTCAGAGAAGGGACAAAGGAAGAGGGATTCTAAATCTGAGTTGAAAATACATGAAGCCATCGTTTAGGAAAAACAAGCATCCTTAGCAGCTTGTTTAACACCCAGGCCTTAGTTTCTATGTTCCAGTCCTCATTAAAAGGAACCGGGGCTCCTTGGAGGAGCTGATTTCAGGGTTGGGGCAGGGGAAAGATAGCTTTTTGCTAGCAATTAGAAGAAGTACGCAAAACAAATAAAAAAGTGAAAGTGGCTCAGTTGTGACCGACTCTTTGCGACTGTATAATCCATGGAATTCTCCAGGCCAGAACACTGAACCTTCTCCAGGGGATCTTTCCAATCCAGGGATCGAACCCAGGTCTCCCACATTGCAGGCAGATTCTTTACCAGCTAACCCACAAGGGAAGCTCAAAACAAATGAGGTCATACCAAAAAAGACTTAGGAACTAGCTGAAACAGTGTTTCACTGTCCACATTAGGAAAAATGCACACCAAAAAGAAGAATGAATAGAACCGACTGTAATAGACGCATGGGTAAAAATCAATGAGTTTATAGCTGTCCTCCAGCCTAAGGAAAAGGGAGAGAAAGTGAAAAAAGGGAAAGTTTCTTTATTAAATAATGTCATCGAATAAATGTGGAAGAAGTGACAGAATTAAGAAAAGATGTTTAAAATTCCCAGTGTCATAACTGATTCAGGCAGGAATTGTCAATAGATTCTCAAGAAGAATATTACTGCCATGAAAATATTATTCCATGGATCTTTCAGTAACTGAGAAGGAAAAATGTACTTTTAAAATAGAGAAATCTGCTGTCTGTACTTTTAACAAAGTGATTAAACTTGGCATCACTAATAGTGAGAAAAGTGACGACACAGTACGAAATAGAAAACTTCCCTCTGAGGTATCAATGCCCAAACTGTCGATCTGGTTTGGACTAACTGCCAGTTTACTAGGAAAGGAAAAATTTAAACTATGCTATGAAAAATTCTCAGAATGCAGGCCATCCTAGAGACAACTGACCTGGAATCCTGAACAACTCATACATAGTTGGGGTTAAAAAAGAAGAAGGCAATTGAATTTAGTGCTAAGCATGGCACAGGAAAGATCTGAAAAATTAATTTTATTGACCAGTGGTGAGTAAGAGTAGTTTCTTTCTTTTTCTTTTGGCTGCACTGGGTCTTAGTTGTGGCACGGGGACTTAGCTGCTCCATGGCAGGTGGGATTTTAGTTCCCAGACCAGGGATTAAACCTGTGACCTCTGCACTAGAATGGGAATTCTCAACCACTGGACCACCTGGGAAATCCCAAGGATAATTTCTGAAGAATGGTGGGAGCTGAGGCCAAATGTCAGTGACTTTGGAAGTGAGAAAATGAAAACGGGAAGGATGGGCTCCACAGACAAGAAATTTGAATGAAAATGAAAGTCATAAGATTGAGTCAGTGCAGAAATATTAATGGAACCAAAAGGACTTAAAAACAGCTTTGTCTGAGACCCAGGAACTGGCTGTGAAGAAGAGGTTGGACATATTGGAGACAGTAGAGGAAAATTTGAGCAACAGGTCCTGGGTCGGCAAATGGGCAATACACCCATCCAAGGCATAGACTTGGCCTTGACCTGGAGGATGAATGCACATCCTCTGATACTGAAGGAAGGGAGTATGGAGGGTGTACACTGAGTCTGCAGGGAAAGTGAGAAGTTGAGAGAGTGCATGCCTGTGGCTTCCTTTTCCTCTGAAAATCTGAAGTGAGGCAGTCTGCAAAAAAATGAGGAGAGTGAGAATTTAAAGATGGCGGGGAAGGGTTAGAATCATCATGAGTGGGAATCGGGACACTGGGACACTGGGTGATGTACAGACCTTCCTCGTGTTGGAGAACATGATTTCCAAGTGACACTCATCAGCATCCCTGTGGAATGTTCTCCATCTCTCTAGCAGGTGACGTGAAAATAGACTGTGCAAGGACAACACGTTTCTGAAGAAGGGGAGATCTGAGGATGAATGTGAAGGCTCAGGATAGTTTATGAACGAAGGAGGCTGAAGAAAGAAAGAAAAAAAAACTGCAGAGAATGGCAGCAAAACGGCAGAGATATCTACGAGGTCAAAGAACAGTTAGGTGGGCAAGGAGTGCCCGAGATAATAATCGCAAGATGAAGTCAGAGATCCTTGTTTCTGATTTTTGAAGCAGAGCAGTTACAGGTCAAGATCAAAGTTGTAGCCATGGGAACTGATGACTGAAGCTGAGCAGAGATTTAGCTCATGGTTGCAACGAAGTGTCCCCAGAACCGCAGAATGTAAGAGTTACATGAGCGGGGCCTTTATTCCAATTTCCACCAGAAGAACTTTGAAAGCACTTTTGTCAGTGAAGGATCCAATTCTGGTTTACTGCCACTTTAAAAAGTTTGCTTTACTCACCTGTGGCTGATACATGCAAAAACCGCCAAAATGTTGTAAAAGTAATTATCCTCCAATTGAAATAAATAAATTAATTTTTAAAAGTTTGCTTTACTCAAATTTTAATTGTTTTCCTTAATTTATTTCTATCCAAGTAAGAGAACTGGGAAAGAGTCAACAATGAAGCATGAATTCCCCTTATAGGGTTTATTCTAAAGAAATCCTCAGGGCAATATATGAAACTGGGTCAGCTTGTGGGCTCCAGGCTGGACAGGAATGAACTTGAGAACAACTTAGAACCTCAGACAGAACTGGCAAAAGAAGTTCTGGTAAAACCTTTCAGTGGGACTCTTAGATAGCCAATCAAAAATGATGAAATGGATATAGTTAGTGAACTAGGAATATATCTAATGAAAAAGTGGGTTACAAAACAGTATTTATATCATGAACCTATTCTGTGAAAATGTACATGTTTAATGAAAGACATTATGAATCCCTGAATGATGGACTCAGGATTCTATTTTCTTTCTGTTTCTCTGTACATTCTAATTTTCTATAATGAGTTGCATTTCTTGTATAACAAAGAAGTTTGAATTTCAAACACACAGCAAATGAAACATAAGAAGTCTATAACATGACTATGTTAAAAACTTTATCGTCTTATTCACAATGGTTATACTTATAACAATGGTTACTGTGAAAAATGCAGATGATCCACATGAAAGAAGTAAACAAACAATTACTTGTGATCCTACCACTTGTAGATAAGACCCATTAACTCTGTGGTGCACCATTCCAGATATTTTAAGTTTTTCAAACATGGTATCATATAACACATAAGTTTTGAAATCTTTTTTGTTCACTTATGTAACGTAAGTAATCTTTGCCTGATCTTAAATATTCTCAGTCTACACACTTTCAAATGGTTATGCATATTTTTTTAAAATGCCAAAGTTTCTTTAACCCCTCAAAGTTATTTTACTGTTTTTTTGGGGTGGGGAGGGAACCCTATAAAATGCAACCCTGTGGGGGGTGCTCATAGGAATACACCTTTGAGCACATCATGGCAACCCACTCCAGTGCTCTTGCCTGGAGAATCCCAGGGACGGGGGAGCCTGGTGGGCTGCCGTCTATGGGGTCGCACAGAGTCAGACACGACTGAAGTGACTTAGCAGCAGCAGCAGCAGCATGACTCTTCCCAAGCACACATTCATGGAAGTGGAATTGACAGATTATAGAGTTATGTCTGATATTAAGACTCTTCCTATGAGCCAATTTCCCAGCACTTCTGTCAACTCTAAATTTAAAAAAAAATGATAACAATTTTTTAGGAAACATGTTATTTATGCAATCCAATTGTTTTGACTTCATTTCATTTTTTACTAGAGAGGATGAACATTTTTATATGCTTAAAGGGCACTAATATGACTTCTTCTACTCATTTCTCTGGCTCTCTTTTCTAATAGAGCTTTTCTCTTATTAATATTAAATTTTGCCTATCACAGATTTTGTGGCTGTTTTTCCTAATTTGTCATTTTCCTCTACTTGTTAAGGCAATAAAAGGATAAGGTAGTGATTGCACTGGAAGGTATTCAGGGAGCTCTTCCAACATCCTGGTACCACTGCAGGCACATCACACGCATTGTCCACATTCGGACTGAGACGACACTGTGCAGATGATGCAGACTGGGGCTTACAGAAGTTAATGTGACTAAGATCACAGAGCTAGGAAGTGGTGAGAACAACCTCCGGAGCTCTGTAGCCACCATCATTCCTTCCCTGACATCTGCCCTCAGTGTCATGCCTGGAAAGACAGACCTCTGTGGAGCTATTAAAAGTAATAAAGTCTATCCTTGTTGCTGATCTGTTTTTTTTTTTTCATTTATTTTTATTAGTTGGAGGCTAATTACTTTACAATATTGTAGTGGTTTTTGTCATACATTGACATGAGTCAGCCATGGAGTTACAAGGATATACTGTACAGCAAAGGGAATTATAGCCATTATCTTGTAATAACTTTTAATAGAGTATAACCTGCAAAGATACTGAATCACACTGTACATCTGAAACTAATAAAATATTATAAGTATAAAAAAAATAAAAAAAATAAAAGTAATAAAGTCAAATCTGTATGTAATGATAGAGAACATCTTCATTGTGCTCTCAGAACAGAGCAGATAACTAATCTACTTTAAAAAGTACATGTATTTATATATGAATAAAGAAGTCAGAGGGCTTCCCAGGTGACACTAGTGGTAAAGAATCTGCCTACCAGTGCAGGAGACACAAGAGATGCGACCCCCAGGGGGGTCGGGAAGATCCCCTGGAGGAGGAAATGGCAACCCACTCCAGTATTCTTGCCTGGGAAATCCCACGGAAAGAGGAGCCTGGCGGGCTCTATCCATGGGGCTGCAAAGAGTCGGACATGACCAAGCATACACACACACAAAGAAGTCAGAGGAGATACACTTGAATACTTGGTTATATGTGGGACTTTTACTGGGAAAGGGGCATTGTTCACTTTAATTTAGACATATCTATTTCTTTTAAGCTTTTTATTAGAAATGTACTTCATTGTTCTAAAGAGAATGCTTTTTCTGTTTGGGTAAGAAGGCATGGCCAAGGCCTTAATATACCCTTTTTTCTTTTTTGCACGTTAGGACAAGCATTCATTAACCACTCAAGACATACCAATTTATGGTTACCAGGGGGTGGTGAGGCTGGGAGGGATAAATTGGGGTCCTAGATTGATCTATACCCCCAACTGTATATAAAATAGATACCTAATAAGGATCTCCTGTGTAACACATGGAACTCTACTCAATACTCTGTAATGGCCTGTATGGGAAAAGAAGCTAAAAAAGAGTAGATATATGTATATCTATAAACTGATTTGCTTTGCTATACATCTAAAACTAACACAACACTGTAAATCAACTATACTCCAATTTTTTTTTAAAGACACAGTGCTTAAAAGTCTACCTTGTGTTGAGCTCGGGCTGGATACAGTGAAATAAAAAAATGAGAGGACAGATCCATCCCTCCCCATAGTCTGGCAGGGAGACAAATGGGACAATTTCAGTGTGACGGTTGTTACAGGAATAAGGCAGAGTACAGTTTGAACACTGGGGAAGCAGGATCAATTTTGGCCTGGGGGTGGCAGGAAAGTCTTCTGGAAGGAGGAAGTGCTTAAACTGAGGTGCACTCCTATAGAACTCTCCCTCTCCCCTCCTGTCCCCCAGCCCCAACCCCAGGGAGAGGTTAATAACTCTCCCAGCGCTAACCTGGGGGTTACTCCTGGACCTCTCATGGTCTGCTCCCTCTCCTGCCTCATTTTGGAAGCAGTGCCTTTCTAAATTTGTTCTTGTTGTTTAATCACTAAGTTGCATCTGACTCTTTTGTGACCCCATGGCCTGTAGCCCACCAGGCTCCTCTGTCCATGGGATTTCTCAGGCAAGTATACTGGAGTGGGTTGCCTTTTCCTTCTGCAGGGGATCTTCCCGACCCAGGGATCAAACTCATGTCTCCTGCGTTGCAGGAGGATTCTTCAGTGCCGAGCCACCAGGGAAGCCCTCCTTTCTAAACAGTTCCTCTTGAACTTGTCTCAACCTGAGTGTGGCCTCTGCTTCCTTTGGGACACTGAATAATACACGGTGGCTTTGGCCTGAGGGCAGCTGCAGTCTAGCTGGGCACGCATGGGACTGAGGACAGGAGCAGAGCGTGGGGTGGCCGGCAGATCCTCGGGGCACTGGGATCAAGGTCACGGTGGCAAACACCTGCACAGGTGTCTGACGGAGTGAGGAGAAAACTGGCAGGTGGCAAGTGATAGATGGTAGTGTGTTTATGCCAGGCAGGACAAACTCTGAAGACTTCTAGAAATCATTAATTGAGAAGGGGTGGAGTCAGAGAAACATAATTGGTTTCACCATGATAAGGCTTTTTGTCTGTTTTAAACTCTCACGTTGATGTTTCTAGGGAAAGACCCATCACTTAGATGAGAAAAATCAAGGCTTCAATAAGTTGATTTGCTCATTCATTCATTCATTCGACAAATACCGAGGGCATGTTAAGTACCAGGCAGTAGGCTGAGGACAGAGAAAACAAAATGAGCCGGAGCCCCTTCCCTGAAAGAGCTAGGTGCATTCGAACCCAGGCTTGCTGTTGTTCAGTTGCTAAGTCATGCTCCCACTCTTTGTGACCCCATGGACCGCAGCACGCCAGGCTTCTCTGTCCTTCTCCATCTCCCAGAGCTTGCTCAAACTCATGTCCACGGAGTTTGTGATGCCATCCAACCATCTCATCCTTTGTGGTCTCCTTCTCCTTTTGCCTTCAATCTTTCTCAGCATCAGTGTTTTCCAATGAGTCGGCTCTTCACATCAGGTGGCCAAAGTACTGGAGCTTCAGCTTCAGCATCAGTCCTTCCAATGAATATTCAGGGTTGATTTCTTTTAGGATTGACTGGTTTGATCTCCTTGTGGTCCAAGGGACTCAGCCTGGCCGACCTCTAAACACACTATGCTGCTGCTGACTCAGGCTGCCTCCTTTTTAAGTATTTGACAAAGTCTCGCTTTGTTGAAACATTACTTCAAAGACTCCCTCCTCCACCACTTCTTGGGACACCACAGACCATGGAGCTACTTCTGCCTCTTGTTTTCCTCCAGACTCACACTTTTAGTTAAGCCTGGCAGTATCTCCAAGCCTCTAGAACTCTGCAGCTTGGTTAAGTCATTACTGGGACTAGATGTAAAAGCTGACACTCATGCTTACGACTGAGTCATTGGGTCTATTTGTAAGAACATGGAGAATGAAAAGATTTGTTGCCTACAAGCTCCCCCAGCTGTTCAAATGGAAAAACTTCACAGAGCCCTAGGGTTGAGTGGCACAGATTCAAGCTTATATTTTTGAAGAGGATTAAAACAAACAAAAATAAGTGAAACAACTCTTTGTCTCCTCATCCAGAAGCACCTATTATGACTTCAGGAATATTCTGTAGCTCTAGAATACAGTGATGACAGGCACAGACCCGTGTGTCTGACAGATCTGGGTTCCAGTACCAGCGCTTCTATTTACCAGCTGTGTGACCTCAGATGCTTACCTAACGTCTCTAAACCTTTCATTTTTCCCTCAGAACAGGATTATCAGAGTAATATCTCCCTCAGGAAGTTTTCCTGAGGACTGACTGATATAACGCATGACACGTAATTGGCACGGCACCTGGCACATAGCAATGCCTCAATAAATGTACCCACTTTTATTAAGTGGGCTTACCCAGTGGCTCGGAAAAGGAAATGGCAACCCACTCCAGTGTTCTTGCCTGGAGATTCCCAGGGACAGGGGAGCCTGGTGGGCTGCCGTCTATGGAGTCGCACAGAGTCGGACATGACTGAAGTGACTTAGCAGCCGCAACCCAGTGGCTCAGTGGTAAAGAATCTGCTTGCAGTGCAGGAGCTGAAGGAGATCTGGGTTCGATCCCTGGGTTGGGAAGATCCCCTGGAGAAGGGGATGGCAACCCACTCCAGTGTTCTTGCCTGGAGAATTCCATGGACAGAGGAGCCTGGTGGGCTACAGTCCATGGGGTCGCAAAGAGTCAGACATGACTGAAGCGACTTAGCAGCATTATTAAGTGCCTTATCTCTTTGACTTGCTACCGCATTAGGGAGGTAATGGGGAAATGGTAACACAATCCAAGTATTTTTTTAAATTATATTTATTTTCAATTGAAGGATAATTGCTTTACAGTATTGTGTTGGTTTCTGCCAAACATCAACGTGAATCAGCCATGGGTATACATATGTCCTCCCTCTAGACCCTCTCTCCCACCTCCCTCCCCGTCTCACCCCTCTAGGTTGTTACAGATCCCTGGTTTGTGTTCCCTGAGTCACAGCAAATTCCCATTGCTACCTATTTTACATATGGTAACGTATGTTTCCATGTTCCTTTCTCCATACATCCCACCCTCTCCTTCCTCCCCCTGCACTGTGTCTAGAAGTCTGTTCTCTAGTTCTGTGTCTCCACTGCATGCATGGTAAGTTGCTTCAGCCGTGTCTGACTCTTTGTGACCTATGGACTGTAGCCCACCAGGCTCCTCTGTCCATGGGACTTCCCCGGCAAGAATACGGGAGTAGGTTGCCATTCCCTTCTGTAGGGGATCTTCCCCACCCAGGGATCAAACTTGGGTCTCTGGTACCACCTCATTGCAGACAGATTCTTTACTATTGAGCCACCGGGGAAGCCTGTGTCTCCATTGCTGCCCTGCAAATAATTTTATCAGTACCATTTTTCTAGATTCCATATATATGTTAGTATATGATACAATCCAAGTATTTGAAGCCAGTGCAGTAAAGTTCTAGTTTTCTAAGAAGAAAATTTAAGTAAGTTGAGCAGGAAACCATAAACTACACTAACATAAGAAAACTGAGATGCTGATGCAACTAATACAAGTTTGACATTTACTAAAGTCGCAAAGCTTTATAAAAAGTGGAGAGTGAATCTAAATCCGTATCATGTACTTTTATTCCATTGCTCATATTTAATATAGCCATTAAATGTAATAATTTATGGATATACTTAGAGGCAGCTCTTTTCTTTTACAATTCAGTTAACCCCTTAAACATGATGTTGTTACAAACTTTGTACGTTCCTTCTCAAGCTTCCATCTGGTTACTGGACTGGTGTAAGAGGAAGGACAAACTCCTTGTGCTTTGGTGTATTTTGGTCTGTTTGTGCCAGTCCCAGGCAGGGGGAGGGGAGAAAGAACATTTTCTTCCTCCAGAAACAAATATGATCCTTTCAGACTTCAAATTTCTTTTTCCCATTTAGTGCACATTACTTATAGGTGTTTTATTTTTCTTTATGCGTTTGCAGTAAGTGAGAAAATCAAAGCCAGGCTCAGAGTAGAGCCATGGAAAATCTGGTGTTCCTTATGGCTGGGCTTTCTGGGTGGTACCGGTACCCGGGGAGGAGGAAACAGGTGTGCCAGGATGCTGGCATTGCCCCTCCCATGGGCCCCAGGTTTCTGGGCCCTTTGCCTGCCCCCTCCAGCAGCACGTGTTCTGCACACCAGTACCACCATTATCGGGCTTCCCTGGTGGCTTAGCGGTAAAGAACCTTCCTGCCAATGCAGGAGACGCAGGTTTGTTCCCTGGGTTGGAAAGATCCCCAAGAGAAGGAAATGGCTACCTTCTCAAATATTCTTGCCTGGGAAATCCCATGGACAGAGGTGCTTGGCAGACTACAGCCCATGGGGTTGCAAAGACTCGGACACGACTTAGTGGCTAAACAATAACCACCACCATCATATCCGGTGTGTGGTGTTGGGCACAGGATTGAAAGCTCTGTCTCAGAAAAGGGGAAGCTTTGAGCAGTGCCCTTTCAGAACAAGGTCAAAGGAATTGTGCAGGTTGATCCGGTAGTTCGCAGTACAGTACAAACCACCGCCATGGGAAAGAGACGATGCAACGAACAAACATGCAAGAAGAGTCCCAATAATGGGAGGCTTTTCCCTTACTGGTTGACAGGCAAGGCCAGGTCAAGATGGTGGGAGCTTTAGTATAGAAAATAAGAGCATACTATGCTAAGTCACCTCAGTCATGTCCGAGTCTTTGCAACCCCATGGACTGTATACAAACAGGCTCGTCTGTCCATGGGATTCTACAGGCACGAATACTGGAATGGGTTGCCATTTCCTCCTCTAGAGGAATCTTCCTGACCCAGGGATCAAACCTGTGTTTCCTGCATCTTCTGCATTGCAGGTGGATTCTTTACTGCTGGCTCTCCAGGGAAGCCCAGAGAATAAGAGACACACCTCCTTTTCTGTCTGCTGCCTCCCTTCATTACTCCCAGTTGACCAAAGTCAACACCTTCTTGGGAAACTTATTATTAAACAGTGTAAAATGTAATACAAGGGCTCACTCTTGGTTAACAGCACTGGCCAGGCATTTTTTTGGATTTAGAACTTTTCCCATCTGCCACAATACGGATGAACCTAGAGAGTGTCATGAGTGAAGTAAGTCAAGACAGAGAAGGAGAAATATCGTATGACATCTCTTGTATGTAGAATGTGGAAAGAAGTGATACAGATGAACTTACTTGCAAAACAGAAAGAGACTCACAAACTTAGAAAATATGGTTGCCAGGGAAAGAGATAGTTAGGGAGTTCGGGATGGATATGTACACACTGCTATATTCAAAATGGATAACCAACAAGGACCTACTGTATAGCACACGGAACTCTGCTCAATGTTATGTGCCAGCCTGGAGGGGAGGGGGGTTTGGGAGAGAATGGATACAGGGGTATGTATGGCTGAGTCCCTCTGCTGTTCATCTGAAACTATCACAACATTGTTAATCGGTTACACTTTAACATAAAACAAAAAGTTTAAAGTTTGAAAGAAAAAAGAATTTTAGGTGTGGCTGGACTATGACCCTCAAGTAAGTTGTCTGGGTGGCGGGTTGCAGCCTGTAGAGGCGCTGTGCCACTTGCCACAGGTTCACAAAAATCCTCATCTGAGGTAGCATGTCCTGGTGCTAAAGAAGTGAAGTCGCTCAGTCTTGTCCGACTCTTTGTGACCCCATGGACTGTAGCCTACCAGGCTTCTCTGTCCATGGGATTTTCCAGGCAAGAGTACTGGAGTGGGTTGCCATTGCCTTCTCCAGGGGATCTTCCCGACCCAGGGATCGAACCTGAGTCTCCCACATTGCAGGCAGACACTTTACCCTCTGAGCCGCCAGGGAAGCCCTGGTGCCAAGGGGGTGTTATTTCCACCTGCAAGAGCGGTCTGTTTTGGCGGGAGGGCACACAACTTATAATTACGTGAAGATTTGTGGGTGGAAACATGAGAGTACTGGCAACACATTACCCGTCTACTCCAGTGATATTCCGTGCTTTTTATAGACTGGCATCCCCAGGCAGGGGGCCACCTGGCTTGCCCTTTCATTTGACCTTGGCCTGGAGCATGTGCTTTGGCATCCACAGACCCGAGTTCAAGTTCGAGCACTGCCATTCATTACCACCTTGAGCAGGTTATTTAACATCTCTAAGCCACGGACAGCAGGTCAGAGGGATGTGGATAATAATAGAACTGATTTCATGATGTTGCTGTGAAGAGTAAGTGAATAAAATGTACCAAGTGCCTGGAAGAGCTTAAAATAGGCTCCCTCTTTCTTTAGTCCTACAACAGCACCAGCGCCATCAGCGATGGCTCTTCTATCAGGATCAGCAGATACAGATGTTGAATAAGGATCCCTGAATTCCGAGGCTGAATTCAGATCCCTGAATAAAGTCAGGGCTCAGAAGGCCTTGTGACCTAGTGGCAGGTCTGCCGAAGGACCCCAAAAAGAAACATCTTTTAGGAGAAAAAAATGACATTGAAAGAATAGGCAAAGGACAAAACCCCTATGGAATCCTGATCTATCAGTCAGTGACAAGAGATTGGCAATCAAAACAGAACAGATCAGTAGATGGTCTATCTTTGTCCATACGCCGAACGTTATATGGATTGGCAAAAATATATTCTAGTTTATTCAAAATGCCGCTTTTATCCTTTTCATCTAATTGTCTGGTTTCTTTCTAAAGTTTCTGGCATTAACTGATCTTTTAGGGTGGGAAGTGTAAGTTAAAAAAATTCAATATTGTTAATCATTTTGAATAAGGATTTTGTTGCTGAGATGCTTTATAAAATATTGCTGTGACAGCTATTGCAAAAAAAAAAATCAAAGAAAAACTATAATTGATAGGATACTTTCATTTTTGTTTTTCTAACGAAATTTCTTTTAAGTCCTTGGAAAAGACCAGGCACAGCAAAAGTAAGTCAAACCTTGAAAAGTCTGTTCTTCTTGTAGGGCACTCTAAATCAGAAATATACATTCATTTTAAGTTACAAGAATAGTAATCTAGGACTTTGGGGATTTAAGACAACTCATTTCCCTGCTTTAAATTCTTTTGAAACAACAAGGCAAGAATATATTATAAATATTGCATACAGTACTTCTTGATTTGAATCAAATCCTTGATAAAATGCTGACACTGGTTTAGAATCTCACTCTTTCACCAAATATGTTCACTCATACACACATGTACGTGCATGCACACATACACCCACATATAGCTGTTTATTACTATTTCCACTGAATTAATCACAAATCTTTCTGTATGTCATCATTTTCTCAGCTGTCTCATGAGTTTCCTAGTTTCCTTGGCAATGTTGGAAATGATCCTGCTTCAGTATCAACTGGACAAGTGAAGGCCAGCTGGCTATCCTGAGGCATATGAATTATTTTCGTATTTTAGGTTCTCCCTGGCTGACTTTAGATGATAAAAGAAGACTTTAATTTTTCCTCTCTGAAAAAGATTCCTAGAAGTTATTGCAGAAGTTTAAAAGATTCTGGAAATGTAAACAAATCTTCTGATGTTCCAGTTGGCAGATGCGTTGCACTAGTCTAGAATTCACTTAATTTTAATCCAGGAATAATCAAGCACATCAAAAGTGAGTCACACCTTGAAAAGCACATTCTTCTTGTGGTGCACCCTAAACCAGAAATACACATTTGTTTTAAGTTGCGAGAACAATAATCTATTACTTTGGAGACTTAATTCATTTCTCTGCTTTAAATTCTTTTGAAACAACAAGAATTTGAGGGATAGGTCATAAGGACAGAGTGCCTTTTTCTTACGAAATTCTAGATGCAGTCGTATTTACTGTGAAAAAACTTTCAATATTGAGAAAAAATGAAGTGAAAATTAAGAGGGTCACCTCATCCTCAGTATTCTCTCTCCATGGGCAGCCACGGTTACCACCTTCCTGTATAGTATTCTGAAAGTTTTTGTTGTATATTCAAGGATTTTTATGCTTGTCTTTTTGCTTTCAAGAAATGGGTCATACAACATGTGTGGTTAAGCAAATTATATCTTTTATTTAGCAGCATATTGTAAACATACACTGTCAGTCCACACAGACATACTCCATTTTTAATAGCTGCAATTTTAATAATTGCATTGGAGTCTACTGAATAGAAGTCCTGTCACTTTTTGGCAGGTAGTTATTGTACATGTCAAGAAATTTCTTAATTACAAGCAATTTGCCAATGAACTTTGATCTTCATGTATTCATATAAGTATATTCTGTAGGTTAAGTTCTTAGAATGAGAACTGCTTAGCCAAAGGGTGTAGATTAAAATTTTTGGCTACTATTGTCAAGTGACCATAAAAAAGGTTAACAAACTTACATTCCCACGAACAATGAATGATAATGTGTCTTTCCCATATCCTCGGTCTATAAGGTAATCAAACTTTGAAATTATTGCCACTGCTACTTTGTGGCTTTAATTGGCATTTAAAAATTTAGGAGTCAGACTGATATCTTTTAATATAGACTAATCATTTCTGATTACTTTCTTGTGAATTTTCCATGCATCTACTTTTCATGTACAGTAGTTCATTGTGGGACTTTCCTAGCGGTCCCATGGTTAAGACTCCATGCTCCTATTTCTAGGGGCATGGACTTGCTCCTTGGGTGGAGAACTAAGATCCTGCATGCCACCTGGTGTGGTCAAAAAGAAAAAGAAAATCAAATCCTATAATAGCTCACTGAACATTAAAGAAATCAGGTATCTGTGTGACAAACTCTGAAGGACTTGTAACTTCCTCTGTCTTTTAACTTGGATCATGGAAAATATTTTTTGTGTAGATATTTTTACTATTTGTGAAGTTAACTTATTAAATGTTCCACTATACTGCATGCATTTCATGCCATTCTTAGAAAAGCTTTTCCTAATTCATAGCTGTTCTTAAAAAAATCAGCTATTTTTTCCCAGGATTTTCATGGTTGTTTTATTTTAATGATTCTTTACATTTAAAATTTTGATATGTTTGAAACTAATTTTTGTGCAATGCTTTACAAAAAGACCTCAATATATTTTTCCTTTCAGATGGCTAGCTAGTTTTGCCCAAACAATTGAAGAATGCATATTTCCTCCACTGATTGAAATGCCACCTTTACTTATACAAAATTGTTTCTGTTCAGTCGCTAAGTCATGTCTGACTCTTTGCGACCCCATGGACTGCAGCACTCCAGGGTTCCCTGTCCTTCACTATCTCCCAGAGTTTGCTCAAATTCATGTCCATTGAGTAGGTGATGCTATTTAACCATCTCATCCTCTGCTGTCCCTTTCTGCTTTTGCCTTCAATCTTTTCCAGCAAAATATCCACATGAATTCAGGTCTCCTCTCAAAACTGCTCTGTTGATTCCTCTGTCTATTGTTTGAATTCACACAGCTTTAATTTTTAGTGCTTTATTATCTAGTCCACCCTCTCCTTTTTTTGGCTGCTCTGGGTCTTTGCTGCTGCATGAAGCCTTTCTCTTTTTTCGGCCCGCGGTCTCTGAGTGTGGGTTTCAGCAGTTGTGGTGCTCAGGCTTAGTTGCCTCACCGCATGTGAGATCTTCCCAGACCAGGGATCGAACCCATGTCCCCTACCATGGCAGGTGGATTCTTATCCATTGGACCGCCAGGGAAGCTCTAGTCATACTTTCTTATTCCTTCCTTTTCCCCCTATTAATTCCAAAACAATATCAGGGTGGGAGCCTCTACACATTCTGAAGGTGACCTCTGGTTGTTAGTGTATATTTGGCAGTTGGGCTCACACATAAAAATGTTTTTATTTTCCAAAATAGTTTCTAAAAGATGACAGGGCCAGGCACTGTCCTAGGCTCTGAGGACAGCAGTGGAGAAGAATGAAAAGGTCCCTGTCCTTACTGAGCTGACGTTAGAGAAAGTAGAAGGAAATAAACAGTAAGCAAATCAACAAATATGTAATGTAATATTGTGCCATGAAGTGGAATGAAGAAAATAAATTAGGTGATGAGACAGTGAGGGGAAAAGGGAGATATTTGAGATCAACTATTTGGGGAAGGTTTTCAGAGTGATATTTGAGCAGAGCCCCGAGTTAGTTAAGCTTCAGTTTATCATATCTAATTTCATTCTAACTAGCTTGACCCTGATACTTCAGTGTCTAAAATAGAACCTGCCATCTTTACCTTAAAATCGGCTCCCCTTTGGTCTTTACCACTTGGACCAGTGTTATCATTTAAATCACCAGACCCTGAAAACTTTGAGGCCTTTTTGCTTTTCTTCTCTTTCCAAGACTGTCTGTTGGTAGAACAAGAGCATCTTCTCTAGAGCGTCTTCAATGTCAGTCTCTTCTCTGTCGTGGCCATGACTGGAGCATGTGCTTCCAGTTTCCCACAATGAGATGAGGCATCTGCCTTCCCTGGTGGCTCAGACGGTAAAGAATCTACCTACAATGCAGGAGACGAGGGTTTGATTCCTGGGTCGGGAAGATCCCCTGGAGAAGGAAATGGCTACCAACTCCAGTATTTCTTGCCTGGAGAATCCCATGAACAGAGGAGCCTGGTGGGCTACGGTCCGGGGGCGGGGGTCACAACTGTAAGACATGACTGAGTTACTAACACACACTATCTGCCTCCAAACCAGTCTTCCTGCCTCCACCTTAGTATCACCTGGCTGAAATATTAACATCTATGGCTCTCTGATAAAAACTGTTGATCTGCTGGTGGAAAGTATTCTGCCTGCAGAAGGACACAACAGCCATCTTCACCTCAGCCTCAAGATCCTGCAAAATTCTTGAGGGCTGCACAATTCTCAACTCTTCTTTCCAAGTCAACATTCACTCTCTGACAGGGACTATTCTAAACACTGCTTGTACTGACTAATTCAATCCTCACAACAACTCACTGAGTTAGGGACTATTATGATTGTCATTTTACAGACAAGGAAGTAGAGGGGCAGAGAAGTTAACTGACTTGTCAGAGTCAATTAAGATACCCCATGGAAAGCCAGGACTTCAATCGAGGAAGTCTAACCCTACAGTCTGGCTTCTAACCATGTGGCATACACTACCTTCTAATATTTCAAAACAGGTTCCTGCTTGTGTGTGATTGATACTGTTCCTCTAGGCAGGAATACTCTCTCCTGGTGCTATTTCTGCTTGTCCAAGTCCTCATGAAATTAAAAGTCGCTTGCTTCTTGGAAAAAAGCTATGACAAACCTAGACATCATATTAAAAATCAGAGACATCACTTTGCCAACAAAGGTCCATATCGTCAAAACTATGGTTTTATCAGTAATCATGTACAGATGTGACAGCTGGACTATAAAGAAGGCTGAGCACAGAAGAACTGATGCTTTCAAACTGTGGTGCTGGAGAAGACTCTTGAGAGTCCCTTGGACTGCAAGGAGATCAAACCAGCCAATCCTAAAGGAAATTGAACCTGAATATTCATTGGAAGGACTGATGCTGAAGATGAAGCTCCAATACTTTGGCCACCTGGTGCAAAGAGCTGACTCATTAGAAACGACCTTGATGATGGGAAAGACTGAAAGGAGGAGAAGGGAGTGACAGAGGATGAGATGGTTGGATGGCATCATCGACTCAATGGACATGAGTTTGAGCAAACTCTGGGAGATAGAGAAGGATGGGGAAGCCTGGTATGCTGCAGTCCATGGGGTCGCAAAGAGTCACACATGATTGAGCGACTTAACAAAAAGTCCTCAAGGTCCAGCTCAGGTAGCCTCCCACTCTCTTCTGTAACCAGCTTCCTTTCAGTGAGTGTCTCCACCGCTGAATTCCCAGAATTATAATTTTAACTAATTAAATAAAAATGAAACTTTAATTTCAATTAACAGCTGTGGTGGAGGTGGCGGCAGGGCTGCAGTGTACACTGGGGTGTCGGGGAGGCAACTGCATTGAGCCTGGACTTGAAGGGGGTAAAGGAGTTAGTTGGGGCTATGTGGGAAAGCGGGTTCTAACCAGAAAGACCAGCAGGAGTCCTAAAGTGACAGCATTTCTGTGTGTTTGAAGAACATCAAGGAAGCTAGTGTGGCTGGGGCAGATGAGGGCAATAGGGACTTGGAATTGAGGCCATGTGGTGGCTTGGAGATCCACTATTTTCACTTTTACTCTGAATGACCCAGGGAGCCATGGCAAGGTTCTGAGCAGAAAAATGACATGATTTCTCTTAAGCTTAAGAAGGATCTGTGTTAAGAATGGACTGTTGAAGGGTGAGAGGGCTGCCACAGTCACCCAGGTGAGAGCTGCTGGTGGCTCACTCAGGCTGATGTCACTTTTTCTTGCCATGGACTCTGATTTCAGACTTCCTTTGCGGTGTGTGTGTGTGCGCACGCGCACACTCATGTGCATGCGCACTCAGTCATATTCAACTCTTGCAACCCCATGGACTACAGACGACCAGGTTCCTCTGTTCATGGGATTATCCAGGCAAGAATACTGGAGTGGGTTGCCATTTCCTTCTCCACTTTTCCAGTTTTCATGTCAAAGGTTTCACAGGGACTGAGAATGAAATCTGGTTTCTTCCCATGACTCCCATGATGGCTTCTGCCTTCCTCCAGCTCCACCCTTTGCTACCTGCTTCTTGCTCATGAACTCTAGACTCCACTGGTCTCCTTCTGCTCACTTGATGACCCCAAGTTATTTCCAGCCTTGCTGTGTATCTCCTTCACCTGGAACACACACTCTCTCTCCTTTTTCATGTCTCAGTTCAAACGTCTCATGTGAAAGAAGCCTTCCCTGCCCAGGGAATGTAAGGCACCCTCTTCTAGTTTTTCTTGGTCTCCTGTCTGTATACTTCCTTCATGGCTCTCATTACAATCTGCCCTTCTATCACTTATTGAATTCCTTATTCATCATCCGCTGCTGACCACTGGAATGTAAGCTCTGTGACCGAACAGCTGGGAGTGGCCTGTCCTGCTCCAAGTGTAATTTCTAGTGTCCACAAGAGTATCTGGCAGAATTAGCTACTTGACAAATGTGTTCATCAACAAACGAATGAATGAAGAGTCCCAAGGGGTAAGTTGGAGTCAGTGAGGCAAGGATGCAGGTCAATGGATACATGGTCCCAGGGGAATTCAAAGAGATTTTTGAAGTAACTCATAAAAACTTGAGGAGGTGATGCTTTAGATGGTGAATTTCCTTTTGAACCCCAGACTGGCTCTGAGCATGCTGGGCACTTAACATATTCTATTTTAATGATCTGTTTTTGATTCTGTTTCCACTACCAGGGGCTATGTACTAGTCTTTCTTTTATCCCTGATGCCTAAGTGCTCGACAAATACTTTTTGTACCAAACTGTACTGACTTCTTATGTCTTCTCCTCTCTCATGCTGAGCTCTCTAATTAGATCCTTATTAAAAATAAAATCTTATCATGAATCTTGTTGGGTCTTTGTGGAAAAAAATGGTTTACATGCATGCCATGATCTTTGGGATACATCAAGATGTTTCTAATCAAGCCACCATCTGGACCACACATTACATTAACTCGGTTTTGTTGTGTTCCATCAATTCATGACAACAATACTAAATCTGAAGTATAGGATTTGAACTATGGTCTGTGACCTAGATTTCCCTGAGATGTCTATTTCCTTTTTGAAGTTTTAAAGCCAATGTGTTTTGAAATGAAAGAAATAAGAAACTAGAACAATGAAAATCAGGGTTTAGGAACAGGTAGTGGACATTGGTAGGCATTAGGAGGCATGGCAAATTTCTCTGACCAGTGGAGAATGGTTAGTAACTGAGACACAGTTACTTTCCATTTTCTCCAGTGATTTTGTGCCACCTGATGGGCTACTGAAAAGAAGAGCAAACATTTTGAGAGAGGCAGGAAGGTGGGGAGTAGATGGAGGTGTGAAACATTTTCTGATTGCTCAAACTGAGGTTGAGTTGGTTTCCTCTGAACACGTGTTAAAGACTTTAGTACTGGCTTGAGATTTTGTTTTAGCTTAAAAATTAACATCCTATGTTTGAACAGTATATGAAGGTTCTCAAACACTCCTGAAATCCTCCGTCTCATCTGATCCTTCCAACAACCCATCAGCAGGTGGAACTGGAATTATTCTTTCCCTTTTATTAATACAGAGGAGGATAGGGAAGCTCTGAGCTTCAGACACCTTGCTTCAGGACACAGAGCTGTAAGGTGGCAGAGGCGCCAACATAGGTCTTTGAATAGCACATCTACTAGGTCCCATCAACCTGATTTTTCTGTTTAAACCCATTGTTTTATTAGATCAGGTCTCCGGATTCAATGTTCCAGGTGCAAGTATTGTAGTGAAGGCGGGCTCCCAAGAGAAGCTAATAAGGAATGGGGGAAGAGGATGGAGAAAGGTGATTCCAGAAGGGCCAGACTCAGGTTAATTCTTGGGGGAGGGGCATCATAGAGCATAAGTAACATCTCAGGATTTATTGCACCTGGAATGTGAAATCAAGTGGGCCTTAGAAAGCATCACTATGAACAAAGCTAGTGGAGGTGATGGAACTCCAGTTGAGCTATTTCAAATCCTGAAAGATGATGCTGTGAAAGTGCTGCACTTAATATGCCAGCAAATTTGGAAAACTCAGCAGTGGCCACAGGACTGGAAAAGGTCAGTTTTCATTCCAATCCCAAAGAAAGGAAATGCCAAAGAATGCTCAAACTACCGCATAATTGCACTCGTCTCACACGCTAGTAAAGTAATGCTCAAAATTCTCCAAGCCAGGCTTTAGCAATATGTGAACCGTGGACTTCCAGATGTTCAAGCTGGTTTTAGAAAAGGCAGAGGAACCAGAGATCAAATTGCCAACATCTTCTGGATCATCGAAAAAGCAATAGAGTTCCAGAAAAACATCTATTTCTGCTTTATTGACTATGCCAAAGCCTTTGACAGTGTGGATAACAATAAACTGTGGAAAATTCTTAAAGAGATGGGAATACCAAACCATCTGACCTGTCTCTTGAGAAACCTGTATGCAGGTCAGGAAGCAACAGTTAGAACTGGACATGGAACAATAAACTGGCTCTAAATAGGAAAAGGAATATGTTAAGGCTGTATACTGTCACCCTACTTATTTAACTTATATGCAGAGTACATCATGAGAAACGCTGGGCTGGAAGAAGCACAAGCTGGAATCAAGACTGCTGGGAGAAATATCAATAACCTCAGATATGCAGATGACACCACCCTTATGGCAGAAAGTGAAGAAGAACTAAAAAGCCTCTTGATGAAAGTGAAGGAGGAGAGTGAGAAAGTTGGATTAAAGCTCAATATTCAGAAAACTAAGATCATGGCATCTGGCCCCATCACTTCATGGGAAATAGATGGGGAAACAGTGGAAACAGTGTCAGACTTTATTTTTTTGGGTTCCAAAATCACTGCAGATGGTGACTGCAGCCATGAAATTAAAAGACGCTTACTCCTTGGAAGGAAAGTTATGACCAACCTAGACAGCATATTAAAAAACAGAGACATTACTTTGCCAACAAAGGTCCATCTAGTCAAGGCTATGGTTTTTCCAGTGGTCATGTATGGATGTGAGAGTTGGATGGTGAAGAAAGCTGAGTGCTGAAGAATTGATGCTTTTGAACTGCGGTATTGGAGAAGACTCTTTAGAGTCCCTTGGACTGCAAGGAGATCCAACCAGTCCATCCTAAAGGAGATCAGTCCTGGGTGTTCACTGGAAGAACTGATGTTGAAGCTGAAACTCCAATACTTTGGCCACCTCATGTGAAGAGCTGACTCATTGGAAAAGACCCTAATGCTGGGAAAGATTGAGGGCAGGAGGAGAAGGGGAAGACAGAGAATGAGATGGCTGGATGGCATCACCGACTTGATGGACATGGGTTTGGGTAGACTCCGGGAGTTGGTGATGGACAGGGAGGCCTGGTGTGCTGCGATTCATGGGGTCACAAAGAGTCGGACACAACTGAGTGACTGAACTGAACTGAATTGTTCTTTTTATTGAGCTATAGTTGTTCTACAGTGTTGTGTTACTGTCTACTGTGCAGCAAAGTGAGCAAGGTATACATATACACATATCCCGGCTTCTCTGGTGGCTCAGCAATAAAGAATCTGCCTGCAATGCAGGAGACGCAGGTTTGATCCCTGAGTCAGGAAGATCCCCTGGAGGAGAGCATGGCAACCCACTCCAGTATTCCTTCCTAGAGAATTTCATGGTCTGGGAAGCCTGATGGGCTATAGTCCATAGGGTCGCAAAGAGTCAGATAGGACTGAAGCAACTGAGCACGCACCCATATGTAAATCCCCTCTTTTTTGGATTTCCTTTGGCAAAGGAGCTGGCCTTCTGTATTCCCAATGACTTCCATGATGGACATCAGTGGGTGCCCCCCACCTCCTTAGAAGAGCACCCAGTGACTGGGAGCAACCTTCGAAAGGGGGTTTGTTAGCAGTCAAGCAACTCAGAATTTTTCAAATGCTACACAGATATAAGAAATCATTTAATTCTGATGCATACCTAGGGAAGACTGATCATATGGATTCTTTCTTTGAATCAGAGCAGCAGGCATCCAACTCTTCCCCTGAGGAATTTGATACAAAGACGCTCATTTAGAAAAAGCGGGTGTGGACAAGGTGGATGTTGCTTCACTGCATGTACGGAAGTTAATTTTATTCACTCATCTCGCTCTGACAAAAGACCAAGCATAGAGACCAAGTGGTGGTGGTGACTTAGTTGCTAAATTGTGTCAGACTTTTGCGACCGCAAGGACTATAGCCCGCCAGGCTCCTCGGTCCATGGGATTTCCCAGGCAAGAGTACTAGAATGGGTAGCCATTCCCTTCTCTGGGGGATCTTCTCGATCCAGGGATTGAACCCGAGTCTCTAGCACTGCAGGCAGATTCTTTATTGCTGAGCCACCTGGGAAGCCCCAGAAACCAGGTGATTTAGCCCCAAGTCACAGAATTGGTATGTGGCAGACCCTGAATGGGAAGCCAGGTCTCCTGACTCTTAGTCCAAGGTCCCTTCCAGGTCCCCACATGCCAAGCAATCGGAAGCAACCTTGCTTTCCAGCTGGGCAGGGTTGAGGTGCGGACCCCAGAGGCCGGGGGTGTTCCCTCCCTGGACCCTGGTTGTCAGCAGCCCTAGAGCCTGTCCAGACATGGAGAGAAGACTGGCGCGCATATTTTTAAGTCCTCCACCATAGACAGGCTGTCGTAGGACGAGCAGAGAAGTGCTGCTGTGACTCAAGGGCAGAGGCTGCCTGGCATGGCAGTCATAGGTACACAATCCACTTCTCACTGAACAGGAAACCCTCCAAGCTGTAGGCAGGAGGAGTGGGCATTGATCATGAGTTTAGAAGAGGAAAAAAAACCCATCTCCTCTACTGTCCGCCCTGCAGCCCTATGAAGTGTTACTGCTAGTTGCCTGGGTTAGAGGCTTTATTCCACGTACCCTTCCCCTCCTTATAAGTGACGGTCTTATTTGAAGGGGAGAACGAGAGGGAGATGAGAGATCTGGGGAGCCCTGTGCCTCGGAGCGTGTTCTCCAGGCCTGTTCAGTCAGCGTGTACATGGTGGGCCTGAACCACGAACATCTCCTCTGGGAAGTCACAGAATCATCTTAGGAGAAGTCCAACATGCATATCCGACTCTGTTTTCTATGGGAAATGTGCAACTCTAAAGAAAATATGTTACTTGCTAATATATATAAAGCCAGTGAATTTGTACTGAAGTTAACAAAATAGAAGGTTAAACCGAACCCAGATGGACACTGTCTAAATGCTTGCGTTAGAGAGATTGGGTCAAATACGGTAGCAGGTCCTAAAGCAATAGCTTGCTGCAGGGAGTACAAATCTATCTGCATTTAGTCTAAATGTAGAGTGACCTTTCACTACCAAGCCTTGAGCTTCAAGTTGGCTGCAGTTATTGGAAATCACTTCCAAAGGTCATTTGCAAAAAAAACCCATAAAAAACAGTAATATAGATTTAAAGATGCCTCCCATATATACAGAAAACCAGGTCTTCAATGCTGGTCAAAAGTAATACAGGGGAATCACTGTTGCAGTGATGAGTCTGGAAAATAATCTAAAAGGTCTAGGGTGACACAGATTGGGCAATTTCATTTTCTCTCTTTATTCATCAGTAGAATTGTTCCTGTGTGTATCACTATGCTATTTACCAACACCTTATGGATGGCAGAAAAATAATATGCAGCATTATTTAGGAGGGAGTTATGGAAAACCATTTTGCTTTCATCAGATGAGGGATAATCTTACCCTGTAGCCAAGCAGAGAACATTCCAGTGAGTAAAATTCCTCCTCTCATTCCAAAGGGTGATATTTATATGCAGGATGTCCAACATTTCAAAGGGCATACAGAACTAAAGTCACTAGGGCATGATTACATGTGCCACCTTAACAAGTTTTTAAAAAAATCTTCATTGGCTCCGCAGGAGCTCAGATATACTCTCTCGTTCATCAGCAATGCTAAATGAGGCCCCTTTTCAGACACCGCAAAAGGAGAGCAGGTATGTGCATGTGTTAGAAATAACACACACTTTGATGATTCTCAAAGACGTTCTCTTTTCTCACGCTTTTTTCAGTGAAAAATGATGCTTAATGTGTAATATCGATTTATTTTTCTTGAAGTTAAAGCAGAACTGAATAATTACTCTGCTTTATTTATTTAGGACTCTCTTTGTCTCAAAGATTTCCTTTCCCCGCTTCCTAACCAATCCCTCTTTCTTTCCCATTTCTCTGATGTTTCTGTGTTAATATAATATTTTTTTTTTTGCTTTCTTGTGCTCCAGAATAATTCCTTAAGGACAATGACAGCATCTCTATTCAGATGATTTATTCAGGACTCATATGTTTATTAAGTATTAAATCAGAGTATTAATAATCCTTTTGTTCTTCGCCCCAACAAAAATGTATGGAACATTTATTGTATGCTAGAACCCTCCTAGACACTAGCTGCCCACATAGGAAATGGCAACCCACTCCACTATTCTCTGGGAAATCTCATGGGAAATCCCATCAATAGAGGAGCCTGACGGGCTACAGTTCACGGGGTCGCAAAGAGTCGGACACGACTGAACGTGCGTGCACACACAAATTAAAAATAAACCACTTGGTCTGCCCTCATGAATGTTGGTCTGCTTTTGTTAGTTGAGGAGAGCTGCCTTCCATTTGGTATTTGTGACCTCGAGTAACACACACTATATTCAGAAAGAAATCTGGGTTCCAACGTTGCTTCCAACAGTTAGCAGCCTTGTAACCGGAGGCAAGAAACTTCATCTAAGTCTTACTTTCTTCAACTGTAAAATGAGAAAAATAATAGCGGTCCTATCTACCTCACAGGGCTGTGGAGAAAATAAAAAGAAAAAACTTTATGAAAATGCCTCATAAATTTTAAAGTGTTATGCAAATTTAAGGCACTAATGCATTTAGTAAATGGCAGATTCAATGCCTGCTCAGTGCTAAGTAAGGTGGATTCTCTACAAAGAGACGAATCTAAGAGACGGCAAGAATTTTCTAGGTGGCTTATGTAACACACCCTATATGTGTGTGTGTTTTTGATTTTTTTAAAGTATGGGCCATTATGTCAGGGGACAGAAAGGTCTTTCATTCTTGAGAATGTTATCCTGTGCAGTTGTGTTCTGGACATATGGCCATTCTGTTTTGTTGTGAGAGTTGGACCATGAATCATTCTCCTATATAATGTGAACACTTGGTGCCCTTTACCTTCCTGATGACAACTTCTTGCATCTTCTTCTTTCATTATAAAAGTAATATGTTCATAATCGAATACTTGAGAAAGACCAAAAGGGGGAAGTGATGAAAATACCACCTTCCCAGGTGGTAGTAGTGGTAATGAATCCACCTGCCGGTGCAAGAGACGCAGGTTTGATCCCTGAGTCGGGAAGATTTCCTGGAGGAGGAAATGGCAACTTGCTCCAGTATTCTTGCCTGGAAAACTCCATGGATAGAGGAGCCTAGTGGGCTACAGTCCACGGGACTGCAAAGAGTTGAACATGGCTGAGTGACTAAGCATAGCACCACTATCCTTAGACAACCACGACTAACACTTTATTTCTTTGCTTTCTCTATCTCCTTCTCTTTTTCCCTATGTGTGCATTTTTTTGGTTGGTTGGTTTTACATAGTTGTGGTCAAATTGCATGTCCATTGTTACAGACTGTTTTTATTTCTCACATAACATTATAAAATAAGAAATTTTCTATGCTTCCATTTCTTTTGTCCCCTCTTATAATTCGAAACTCAAGCCCTGCACCATCCTTTTTTGGCAGCTTTAACATGTCTGGCTAGTTTTTTGTTTGTTTTGTTTTTTAAAAGTTTATTCTATTAAAGTATGATTGATTTACAGTGTTAATTTCTGCTGTGCAGCAAAATGATCCAGTTATACATATATATATACATTCTTTCTTGTATTCTTTTCCATTATGGTTTATCACAGGATACTGAACATAGTTTCCCATGCTATTCAGTAAGACCTTATTGTTAACATGCCCTGCTAGTTTGATTTATGTGGATCTCAGTTACATTCTAATAATGCATTTAGACCACCACTGGAGACCATCTCCTACCTGTAAGATAATTCAGTCATCTGTATTCCCCAGTTTACCATGAACTACTTTAAGGAGGAACTGTGTATACCTGACTTTGTGTACACAGAGCCTAGCTCAGTGCCTGGCATAGGTTGTTCTATAAATATTTGTAGACTAACCTACTGAATGCTGAAATAAAGTCTTGGCAAAAATCATGAGTGTCTGCTCTTTAGTCCTTTAGTAGATAATCTTATAGTTTCCTTTAAAATCCCTCTGTTGCTAGTTTCAAGACTACTACTACAAATAACTATGTCATTGACATTCTTAAATATATTTTTTCACATTTCACAATTCTTTAAAACTAAAGCTTAGAAGAAGGTAAATTTCAGGTGTAAACACTTTTGACTTTCGACTATTTTCTGATTACTTTTGAAGAGGTGGCATCTGTTTTCACCATTCCTAGTCTATCTTAGCATCTATTAAGACTCCATTAAGGGACTCCCTGGTGGTCCAGTGGTAAAGAATCTGCCTTCCAATGCAGGGGGATGAGGGTTTGATCCCTGATTGGGGAACCGAGATCCTACATGCTGTGGGGCAACTAACCCTGAGTGCCACAACAAGAGAAATCTGTGCACTGAGCCTGAAGACTCAGCACAGAAAAAAAAAAAAAAAAAAAGACTTTGTTAAGACGCACAGATGTTTCTTCCTCCAGGAAGCCTTCTCTATTTCCCTACCACTTTGACCTATGAAGTTTAGGTATGCCTTCTCTGTACTTCTATATAACCCTCCACTGTATATTTATAATACTTGAATACAGTTATATATTTACTCCTCTTTCTTCCAGATAAGACTATAAGCTCTTTGAGAGCAAGAAGCAAGTTCTATTAATTTTTACAGTCCTCAGTGCCTGGGAGAATAGTACATTCTCAATATATTCTTGTTGACTGCAAGTGGCTAGTATTTAATCCAACTATATAATAACAGTGATCTATAAATAAAGATAATAATGACAATGATTATTATGTACCAAACATAAGGTGGAGGCCAGAGAGAGAGAGAGAGAATTAGTGGAATTCTTCACTTGGGAAATCTTGACAGAATTCATGTTCAATACAGACTCTAATGTCTGGTTATTCAACAATTAACACACTGGAGTCAGGAAGTTTCACAATAATGACTTTTCCCTTCTCCATCAACCTGCCTTTATTCTGTTTCATACATCAGACTTCCTTCCTTTAAACATTCCGAGGGTTTACTGCTTCAGCATGCAGATTCAATTACTGGTAGAACTGCCTGAGGCAAGCAGCCCCATCAGGTCCAAATCTGTTAAAAAAGAAAGTCCACACTTCTCTTGAGAAGAAAAAAGGATCTTATAATTTATAACAGTTAATAATGAATATTTTACCAAGGGCAGAAAATGAGCAAAGTGGTATGAAAGAAGTTATAGAATTATCTTGTAGCGACCCATTGGCCAAAACAGGAGCCTGGATATTCTGTCTTAAATCCGAGTGCAGAAAAGATACACAAACTGAAGGGATCGTAAAGAATATATGAAGTGCCTTTCACTTTTTTTGGTCATTCTTCAAAAGGCTGATCAATCCTCATCTATATAAAAATGATCCTTCCATATTTAAGGAAAATTCTGTGCTATTGATGGAAACAGACTAAGGCCATTCTTCATTTCTACACATATGCTCATAGCTAAGTTGGAATACTGGATTTTTTCCTAGTTTCCCAAATTAAGAAGTTGATTGGGAAATTAGAATTGGTTGCAGATTGAATTTTATATGTTAAAGAAAAGCTTTTGGTTTAGGGGGAGAGAAGGATTGGGAGTTTGGGATTAGCAGATACAAACTATTATATACAGAATGCATGAGCAACAGGCTCCTACTGTATAGCACAGGGAACTATAGTCAATATCCTGTGATAAGCCATAATAAAAGAGAATATGAAAAAGAATATATTTATGTATAATAGAATTGCTTGCTATACAGGAGAAATGCACAGCATTGTAAATCCAACCAAACTGCAATAAAATTTACAAAAAAGAATAACTTGCCTCAAGACCAAACTGCTAAAACAAATAAAAGATTTTGATTGTGAAATAAATTTTTTTTAAGTATTGGTAAGACAAAGCTAAACGCTCCTTTTTTGCAGGGCTAAAAACATAAATACACCTAACCAGGCCAAGTCATTCATGCTTAAATGCTGGCTTATCAACCAAATCTTGCTTGTGACCCATGCAGATATGACGTATATTCTTCACGATGAGGTGCCCATCTCCATCCCATTCACAAAAAGTAGTCACTCAAGTCTGGCACCAATCGACATGCGAACTGCCGAGGGTACTGAGCTGTAGCCAAGTATTTGCTAAGTGGCGTGTTTAGAGTGCAGCGCCATCAATCATTCAAGTGTTACTAATTTCCATTGTAATGAGCACTTGAGAGCGAACAGTAAGTTCATTGTTCAGGGATACATGTGCGATCCTGCTGGTGAGCACCGGTGAACATGTATTCTTGCTCAGACTCTCAGCGCTTGCCTCTGGCACACGGACTTGGAGGTATGATTTCTGCGGGTAATTATCCCACATCCTTTTTGTTCAGTGCTTTGTCGTTAACAAAGCTTCCATGACACAACCTCGCAGATCCGGTAGAAGCGGAGGCCCGACAATTTATTATTTTAAACACTTAAAGTTCATATTTTTATTTTTTAAAATTGCAGTATAGTTGCTTTGCAATACTTTGTTAGTTTCTGCTGTACAAAGAAGTGAATCAGCTATGTGTATACATTTACCCGCTCCCTCTTGGGAAGCCTCCCACCCCTCTCCCCACCCCATTCCACCCATTCATGTCATCACAAAGCACCAAGCTGAGCTTCCTGTATTCCCTAAACATGTCCCTATATAGCAGGTAGTTTCCCACTAGCTATCTATTTTACACATGGTAGTGTAATAATTTCTGACAGTCCCCCATCTTTGTCAGCAAATGCAGTGGACTGAGCCAATGTTCTAAATATCTGTTGAAGCCTGTCCCTTCCCTACCCGCCCCCTCCCCAATCCTGTCACAGCCCTAATGCAAGTTCTCATCAGCTCTCTCTTGATCGGTTTCAACATTTCTTGTAACGAGTCTTCTGTACTGCAGTCTCCATCCTCCATTTCCCACTTCCCAATCAATCCTCCACACAGCAGTCAGAGTGACCTTTAGAAAAACAAATCTATTATGTTATTTTCCCTCCTTAACATCACTCAATGGCTTACAGCTGCCTTCAAGATAAAGTACAAACTCCTACACTGAGTAAACAAGACCCACAAGGCTGTTCATGGGCTGGCCTTTGCCCAGAGGCTAGATTCCAAACCTCTAAACATTGAAAAGATTGTGGTGGCTCATTTCCTGGTTTCTTCATCCATATGTAATTAACAAAAAGAGAGGAAGAAGCCAAAAAACGCCAAATGCATATGGATGGTGTAGTTGAAATGGTTTCTTAAAACATGTCTGATTAAAAAAAGTTGGAGACATTTATCAAAGCTAAATACCTCTCACATTGTCCCCCTGGTGCTCCTAAATTTTTACTGGTGCTCCTAAAATTTTGCATACTTAGCCAACTAGAAGATCTAGAACTATAGACGTCTCTCCAGCAAAAAACATCCAAGCACAGGGAACAACAATAAGAAAACTTCACTTATGCCATTAAATAATTTGTTCATTCAATCATTCATTCATGCATCCATCCATTCATTCACTTATGGTGAATTCACTGTGTACACTGTACTTGCCCCTGCTGGCGACTGGGAATGGATGAGGGATAGGATGCTGTCACTGGCTTCAAGGGCCTCACAGTTTAGAAGAGGGAGGGGAAAGGGGTTTCAGAGTCCTTGAGAGTTTCCAGTTTTCTTTTGAACACCTCTTGTGACAGGTCCCTCAGTGCTCCTTGCCTCCTTGAAGTCTCTATTCCCTTGTTTTACAATTACTTTTCCATAAGAGAGTCCTTCAAATATTTATTGATTTACTCACAAATTATAGAATTCCTTTCCCCATGAGAATTCTGTTCCCCACTCAAAACATTGTATTGAACTCCTACACATGCCACACTCTGGGAAGGCAAAGTCCCTGGCCTTAAGGTCATCCCAGCCTAGTGGCAGATACAGGGACGCAGACGGACAATGACTAAGCAGTGGGACAAGAAGCATGACTGCTGGATCGAATCTGGAACCCTGTGTGTGCACGTATGTGTAAGGGAGAGAGGATCTGAGCCCAAGGGAGATATTAGCCAGGCTACAATCTTGATGGGGATCTGGGCAGAGATTAGCACCCACCTGGGGGTATGCCCAGGCACGGCAGGTTGCAGAAACCTTTCGTAGTGGAGCATGACTGGAGAAACTGTAAGCCCTACACTAGTGGTGTGCTTCAAGTTTTGTGACCCGGAGAACTCATTCACACACTGTTGTTTTCTGGGTTCCACTGTCTGGATTTCTGATTTAGTAGGTCTTATGTGGGGCCTAAGAATCTCTATTTCTAACTAGTTCCCAGGTGATGCTGATGTTATTGGACTAGGAAAAGCACACTTTGAAAATCACTGCCACAGACAATTAAGGAACAAATCACAAAAAGTTTTATATATAAAAATCATATGTGTCCTACATATAAAACTATATATATATATATACACACACATATGCATATATACATACATATATAGACACACTTACCTATGTATATATACATGTATGCATGCACATGCATATGCATGTATACATGTATATACACACATGTATGAGGTTCCCTGGTGGCTCAGAAGGTAAGGCGTCTGCCTACAATGCGGGAGACCCGGGTTCAATCCCTGGGTCGGGAAGATCTCCTGGAGAAGGAAATGGCAACCCACTCCAGTATTCTTGCCTGAAAAATCCCATGGTTGAAGGCACCTGGTAGGTTTCAGTCCATGGGGTCGCAAAGAGTCGGACATGACTGAGCGACTTCACTTGACCTTGACACACATGTATGTGTGTGTGCATGCCCAGTCGTGTCTGATTCTTTGTGACCCTAGGGACTGAAGCCTGCCAGGCTCCTCTGTCCATGGAATTTTCCAGGCAAGAAGACTGGAGTGGGCTGCCATTTCCTACTCCAGGGGATCTTCCCAAGCCAGGGATTGAACCCGCATCTCTTGAGTCTCTCGCATTGGCAGATGGATTCTTTACTGCTGCACCACACACGCATATGCATAGAACTACAAGGCTTCATTGTTATTCCAAAGTGAATGCCTTTTGCAATGCAATGAATTGTTACTGAAGCCTGCTATGTGCAAGGCATTATTCAAGGTCCTGTTCTTTTCTAGGGTCAACCCTTCTTCTTATTACCCAGTGGTTCTTAATCCATTTGCTGCCTTGGTTTTCCATAACAAAATGTAATTATCTCTTCTGATGACAGTGACTTAGCACGCCTTTGAAGTCAAAAGACCTGAGCTTAAAACCAAGAGATTCATACCTTACTAGCCATGAACACTGGGAAATGTATTTAATTCATCTAATTGCGCATTTATTCATTTATAAAGCAAGGAAACATCTATCTAATAGAGATTTTCTGAGGATAAAATGAAGTATCAACTTGCACACTGCCTGCAGCATAATCAATGCTCAAAAAGTGCTAGCCCAGAAGGAATGAGCCTTTCAATTAACTATGCTGCAGCAATCGGTTACTCCTATTTTGACCCCTACTTCACACCAACAAAAAATTAATTCCAGATGGGTTGTGGAACTGACTGAGAATGGGAAACAATAAAGCTTTTAGAACAAAACATTGGGTAATATCTTCATGAACTTGGAACAAGCAACAGTTTCTTAAGCAGGACACAAAAGAACAAACCATAAAAGAAAAATGTGACAAACTTGGCTATGTTAAAATTAAGAACTTCTGATTATCCAAAGACATAATAAAGTAAAAAGGAAATTCACTAATAAAGAGAAGGTATTTGCAATGCATGTATCTGACAAACAAATTTATATATAACTCCCATAAAGCAGTAAGATAAAAGCTAACCATTCAGAAAAATGGGAAAGACTTTGAAAAGGCACTTTATAAAAAAGGATTATCAAATGACCAAAACCATTAAAAGCTACCCAACTTCATGAGTCATCAGGGAAATAAAAACTGAATAAATACATGCTCACCAGTATAGCTAAACTTGAAAAGCAAAAAAAGTCAAATGTTGATGAGAATATTGGACAAAAGGAATCTCATACACTAATGAAGGACAATATTTGTATAACCACCTTGGAAAACTCTTTCTATTATTGACCAAAGTCGAGCATATGCCTTTCCCACTGAATGCAAACATCATAGAAATTACTTCAGATAGTTTTTTTTTTTTATTTTTAAAAACTTTAAATTGACATTCAAAATCTAAGCTGGGACTAAGCACATGCTACAGTTTTTAACATAACAAGAACCCTGAAAAGAGAGTTTCTTTCTTCTGTCTTCCTCTTATTAAATGAAAACAGTCTACTGTGTATCTTAACTGCATTTAATTTTAGTTCTGTAATTATTTAGTTGCGATTGTGTTTCCCTTATTTCTGTTGAAAGTTCGGTTTCCTTTTAAAGAAAGAACTAAAAAAATCCAACAGTTATAAAAGACCTTGTTTTTAACAGTTTTAATAATAAGAAATTATGTTGTTAATAGGCAATGCCCATCTGGAGATAGAGCCAGCTTTTCAGGGCTATGCTCACATATTTTATCCCCAAGGACTGGGTCTGACCCAACCTGAGTCCAATCATGTTCTGTGCAGCATTTCATGCTGTGATGTTCACGAGCCCTGTCATGTAGGATGCTGTGGGCAGGCCTGGGTGACAGAGCAAAGAGTTCACAGTGCATTGTCCATACACCCTCATACTTTGTGCTTATTTTTTTTTAAAGCACTATGTTTGGTGTTCTAAAATATTTATTTATTTGGCTGTGTGGAGTCTTAGCTGCAGCCCACAGGCTCAGTTGCCCTCAGTTGCATGTGGGATCTTACTTCCCCGACCAGGGATCGAACCTGTGTCCCCTGAATTGGAAGGCAGAGTCTCAACCACTCGACCATCAGGGAAGTCCCCCATACTTTGTGCTTATGCGCTCATCACTTACATTCTGTAAAAGTGACTCTTAGCCAGCAACAACCTTTTATGGGAGGGCTCTGGACACAGGAAGTATAAGAGAGGAGAGGCCTGTTCTTCATCAATGCTTTCATGATAATGGTTAAGAGTTATGGGAGAAATAATTGTACAGAGGACAGAACCAAACTCCATGGGCTAGAGCGGCTGGAAGGGAGGACATTGAATTACTGCCCCCAAAGATGTTAGAGACTGGGCAGTCCAATAATGTACTAGACGGACTCAGGGATATCGACTCAAGTCAAAGGACAACCTTGGATTTCTAAGTGTCTCTTGTTCCTTGACTTTGTATGTATGTAGTGTGTGAGCACACCCTTGTGTGATTATGTGTGTATAATCTGTCAGATGTTATATCTATGTGTACATAGCAGTGTGTATATACTATGCCTAATCTCTGAATTTGACTCTATGCTGCTTATTAGACAAAAACTAGAAAATTGGTTTTTTTCTAGAAAAAACTAGAAACTTAATTGATTTGGGCCATATTTTTCTGTTGTCAACAACAATCCTTTCAAAAAATGTCCCCCAAGTGTCAGAAAAATATACAGAAGTTTAAAAAAATATTTTAAACATCTCAGCAACATGAGTCATTGCATAGGTCTTGAATTCTGACCACTTGAGTTCCAATTTTGCTTTTCCACTTGTAGGCCAAGTGAGCAAGTTGCTTCATTCTTTGAGCTTTGCTTTTCTGGTCTCTAAAAGGAGATAATAGCAGACTTTCCTGACAGGGTCATAGACTACTCAGGATCTACCCCCAGAACCACTGCTCAATAAATGTGAGCAAGCAGGCAGAAGTGGAAGAGATTTCCCTAAAGTAAGTAGTTCTCTATGACATAACTACAAACACAGTTCTAAGTAGAAGAAGTCTAGTCTTCAGATATAAAACCACAATGCTCCATATTATCTATTACAAAGCACAGTAGTTAAAATGCAGTCTACCTTTCTAAACCATCTGTGAGAGTTTGGTCACTTATTATGACATTGTTGTTGCTGTTTAGTCTTTTAAGTTGTGGCCGACTCTTTTGTGACCCCATGGACTAGACCGGCAGGCTCCTCTGTCCATGGGATTCTCCAGGCAAGAATACTGGAGTGGATTGCCATGCCCTCCTGCAGGGAATCTTCCTAACCCAGGGATTGAACCCAGGTGTTACTCATTGCAGGCAGATTCTTTACTGACTAAGCCACCAGAGAAGCCCATACTGTGGTCTACTAAGAGCAATATCATGTTTAACAAAACAAGGCACATACCTTAATATAAAAAGTTGTTTATTGCTAAAAAAATAAAACACCCATCATCATCTGAGCCTTCAGAGAGTCGTAATCTTTTTACTGGTGGAGGGTCTTGCCTGGAAGTTGCTGGACAGGGACTGGTCAGGTGGTGGATGCTGAAAGGCTGGGGTGGGTGTGGCAATTTCTTAAAACGAGACAATGATGAAGTCTGATGTATTGATTAGCTCTTACTTTCATGAATAATTTCTCTGTAGCATGCAGTGCTATTGACAGCATTTTACCCACAGCAGAACTTCTTTCAAAATTGGAGTCAGTTCTCTCAAACTCGGGCTTCCCTTGTAGCTCAGTCAGTAAAGAACCTGCCTGCAATGCAGGAGACCTGGGTTCGATTCCTGAGTCAGGAAGATCCCCTGAAGGAGGAAACAGCAACCCACTCCAGTATTCTTGCCTGCAGAATTCCATGGACAGATGAGCCCAGCAGGCTACAGTCCATGGAGTCGCAAGAGTCGGACACAACTTAGTGACTAAATCATCATAGAAGCTCTCAAACTCTTCCACTGACTTATTGACTACGTTTACATAATATTCTAAATCCTTTGTTGTCTTTTAAATAGCATCTTCACCAGGAGTAGATCCCATCTCAAGAAGCCACTTTCTTCGCTCATCCATAAGAAGCAACTCCTCATCCATTAAATCTTTATCATGAAATTGTAGCAATTCAGGGACATCATCAGGCTCTATTTCTAATTCTAGTCCTTAACTCCTCAAAGTCACCCATGAGGGTTGGAATCAACTTTTTCCCAAACTCCCATTAATGTTGCTATTTTGTCCTCTTCCCATGAATCACAGATGTTCTTAATGGCATCTAGAATGGTGAATCCTTTCCAGGAGGTTTTCAATTTACTTTGCCCAGATCCATCACAGGAATCACTATCTATGGCAGCTACAGCCTTACAAAATGTATTTCTTAAATAACAAGACTTGAAAGTCAAAATGACTCCTTGAACCACTGGCTGCAGAATGGATGTTGTGTTAGCAGGCATGAAAACAACATTAATCTCATTTTCGTCTATGCCTGCCAGCCCTCTTGGGTGACCATGTGCATTGTCAATGAGCAGTGAGAATTTTTTTTCTGAGCATTAGGTCTCAACAGTAGGCTTAAAATATTTAGTACACCAGACTGTAAATGAGGTAACTTGCTGCAGCTTCTGCATCAGCATTTGCAGCTTCACCTTGGACTCTGGGGCTACCCAGGTGGCACTAGTGGTAAAGAATTGGTCTGCCAATGCAGGAGACACAGGAGACGTGGGTTTGATCCCTGGGTCGGGAAGATCCCCTGGAGAAGGAAATGGCAGCCCACTCCAGTATTCTGGAAAATTCTGTGGACAGAGGAGCCTGGTGGGCTACAGTCCATGGGGCTGTAGAGAGTTGGACTCTACTGAGCAACAAGGCATTGCACAAAGCTTGGACTTTGATATTACGGAGATGGCTATTTTCTTCTTGCCTGGGAAACCTCATGGACAGAGATGCTGGTTTCAAAATAGTTGGACATGACTTAGTGACTAAACAACAGCAAACAACATTTTCTTCTTAAATCTCATAAACCAACCTCTGCCAGCTTCAAACTTTTCTTCTGCAGCTTCCTCACCTGCCTCAGCCTTCATAGAATTGAACAGAGTAAGGACTTTCTCTGGATGAGGCTCTGGCTGAAGGGAATGCTGTGACTGGTTTGATCTTCCATCCAGACCACTTGAACCTTTTCCATATCCACAATAAGGCTGTTTTGATTTCTTTTTTTTTCCATTTATTTTTATTAGTTGGAGGCTAATTACTTTACAATATTGTAGTGGTTTTTGCCATACATTGACATGAGTCAGTTTTGATTTCTTATCACTTGAGTTCACTGGAGCAGCACTCTGAATTTCCTTTGAGAACTTTTCCTTTGCACTCACAACTTGGCTAACTGTTTGGTGCAAGAGGCCTAGTTTTCAGCCTGTCTCAGTGTTTGAAATGGCTTCCTTGCTCAGCTTAATCATTTCTAGCTTTTGATGTAAAAGCAAGAGATTTGATTTCAAGTGTGACCTTTCTGTTCACTTGAACGCTCAGAGGCCAATGTATCTTTATTCATGGGCCTAATCTCAATATTGGGTTTCCCTGGTGGCTCAGACGGTGAAGAATCCACCTGCAATGCGAGAAACCTGGGTTCGATCCCTGGGTTGGGAATATTCCCTGGAGGAGGGCATGGCAACCCACTCCAATATTTTTTTTTTATATTTACTTATTTTTATTTATCTATATGGCTGTGCCAGGGTCTTACTTGTGGCATGTGGGATCTAGTTCCCTGACCAGGGATCGAACCCAGACCCCCTGCATTGGGAGCCTGGAGTCTTAGCCACTGGACCACCAGGGAAGTCCCCACTCCAATATTCTTGCCGGGAGAATTCCCATGGACAGAGGAGACTGGAGGGCTACAGTCTATGCAGTCACAGGGTTGGACACAACTGAGCAACTATGCACGCAGAAATCTCAATATTATTGTTTTTCAGAGACCAGGGAGGCCCAAGGAGAGGAAGAGAGACAGCAAAACAATCAAAATACACACGACATTCACCCATTAAGTTCAGTGTCTTATGCGGGTGCAGTTCATGGCACCCTGTAACAATTACAATAGGAACATCAAAGATCACTGATCATGGACCACCATAACAAATATAATAATAACAAAAACTTCGAAATACTGCAAGAATTCCCAAAATGTGACAGAGAGACATGGTGAGCTAATGCTGTTGGAAAAATGACACTGATAGACTTTCTTGAACACATGGTTGCCACAAATCTTCCATCTATGAGAAATATAATATTCATGAAGTAAAGCAAAGCATATAAAATAAGATAGACCTGAATAAAGAAACCCAGAGAGACGATTAGGTAGTCAGTCACATCAAATGGGAAAGAATTTCCTATAAATGCTGGAAATTCCTGGTTATCATGTGGAAATATACAGGGAGGACTTTTTAGGCCATGCTCTTTCCCTAAGGGGATGGAGTGTATTGCCCAGGGCATCGATGGAGCTTTCTCCGGGTAGCTGAAGATTTTGGCCACTCCCCAGTCTCCATCCTCTCAATCTGGCTATCATTCCATCTGAAAGAACTGAAGTTACTTTTCACTTGGGAGAACATAATAAAAATCAGTTCTTCACTACTAAATTAGGATGGACAACCCTTCTCTTGGGAAGAAAAGCAATAACTGATCACAATAATGAGATTGTGCAACAAGCTTTGAAAATGCTTAGCCCGCATCTATACAGAACAGGATATGCTTACACTTCAGATACAGCCATCAGATTTATGCTTCAGAGATACCGAGTAGGTAATAAATATAAGCATCACACTCTATTGAAACCACTTTGCTCTTTTCAAAAGATAAAAATAGTATTTGCTTGTTCACTTCATATTAAACTACAGTATCCAAAATATTCCACTTCGGATTTTCAAAATCAATTCTGGCAGGATTAGCCCATAATACAATGATTCATTTTCCAAAGGAAATACCACCAGTGATGCATTGCACTCTCAAAAATTGTGTTCCAAGCATATTAGATTTTTATTCCATATCATCAAAACTGACTTTTCTGGGTCTCATAAAGTGCATTTCCAAAAGTAATTAAATGTTTTATAAGGTCAAACTCAATATTTAATTTTAAATGTAAACAGAACCAAAATTTTAAGGGTTTATGTTAAGAAAACATTGGAAGTTAGAGAAAATGAAAGGATTTCATTATAGTGTATTATTTTCTTTGTCTTGAGAAAGTTGTATTTTTCTCTTTGACTTCCTACATTTTAACCAAAGGGATAAACATTATCCTGCCTTTCAGGGTTTTTATAAGTATTCCAACTTATAAAATTTCACAGAGGTAGTAGTAGTATAGTTATTGTTATCTAAGTATAAGGTAAGTCTATTGATAAAATTAAAATAAAAATCCAAAAACCATGTAATTAATTTAAATGGATACGTAGGTGTTGAGTGAGAACAATGTGTAATGATGTAAAGCTAATTATTTAGTGGCAGGTTATAAAACAGAGCAGTTAAAACAGGGGAAAAAAAGAGTCCCATACACAGGAGAACAGCAGAATGAAATGAAACTGGAAAACAGATTGAGGGTGGCCTTAGGTACTCGGCAATAATATGCTTTCGAATGCAGAGTTCCAAGCTGTCTTTGTTGATTTGGGGAGCAAATACAGAATGATATCTTCAATCTTCCTCCTACCATGCCTGGTGGATCATATTACTGACACCCCCATATTGATCTAACCGTGCTCTCTAGATTCAGCCAGACCTCTAAGCTGTCTAACCACATCTGTTTCACTCTTAGTTCCACACATGGAACTGTGGATTTGTTGGGCACGTTGGGGGCTTCGGCAACTTCTGCAAGAAAAAACTGTAGTTGTGCAGGAGTCTTTTGAGAAAAACATGATGTATCTGATGGCTGAGGTAGAACTCAAATGTAGAAAACCCAAAGTGATTTAGCTATTCTTTCAAAATTAATTAACCAAGTGATATTTAATTTGAAGGACTTCTCCGGTGACTCAGTGATAAAGAATCCACCTGCCAGTGAAGGACACAGGAGACTTGGGATCTGTCCCTACGTTGGGAAGATCCCCTGGAGAAGGAAATGGCAACAGACTGCAGTCTTCTTGCCTGGGAAATCCCATGGATAGAGGATCCTGATGGGCTACAGTCCATGGGGTCACAAAGAGTCGGACACGGCTTAGCAACTCAGCACACACACATGCACACATTTAACCTGAAGACACAAAGATGAAGACACCCTACCATAGGCAGCCACAACCTAGAAAAATGGTTGTCAGACCTTCCTCATTGTGTAGCACTAAACTCTCACCGTCATGTATTCACTTACTTGTTCTTTCTATGTATTTATGGATCTATCATCCATCTATTATCTATCACCATCATCATCTATCAACTATCTAGCATCTATCATTGTGGTAGAATATTTTGAGCTCATAAAATTTATTCCACCCCAAAACAGAGAATTAAAATTACATATAAATTGAAGTTCTAATATTTCCTTCCCTAATGTATTATTGTGCATATCTCTTGAGGTACAAGCAACCCTCTTTGGAGATGGCTGCCTGAAAGGGATATAAAGACATGTGAAGAGAACATAAGAAGGCATAGAGACTGAAGCAACTAATCCACTGGGGGAACTGGCAGGACCTCACAGCGGAAGTAGAAGTATAAATTGGCTTTTTGAAAAATGAACAGGATACAAAACATATAATACAGGAAGTGATGATGTGTGTGTGTACATGACTAGTGAATCCTTTTTGACACTGATGTGTTTCATATTTGTTTGATTATTTATTTAACATCATTGAACTTTTTATTCCATTAAAATTCTATGTGGAAGCCCAGAACATAATATAAATAAAAGCAGAATTGTTCTGGTTGAAGTAGGAAGTGGAGTCCAGAGATAGCACCTGCTTAATGCTGAGAAGGTTCTGTGGAACTCCGAACTCCAGACTACTGTGAAAAGCCACAGGAGAGTTCTAAAATAAATAATTTAGACAAAATAAATAATTTAAATACAATAAATAAAATAAAATAAATTAAAATAAATAATTTAGACAAGAGAGTTCCTTAAACAGTGAGTTTCTCTGCTTCCTAGGTGGCACTAGTGGTAAAGACCTGTCTGCCAATGCAGGTGACATTAAGAGATGTGGGTTTGATCCCTGGGTCGGGAGGATCCCCTGGAGGCGGGAATGGCAACCGACTCCAGTATTCTTGACTAGAGAATTCCATGGACAGAGAAGACTGGTGGGTTACAGTACATAGAGTAGCAAAAGAGTCAGATGTGACTAAATCAACTTAGTACATACTACATTGTTTAAAGTTTTGGAGAGTATAATTGTGATGTAAATTTTGGGAAAGTGAAATTTAATCAATTTATTTCCTTTAAATATAGGTGCTTTTTTTTAAACCTTCCCTCATAGCTTTAATTATTTATTTTAATTGGAGGCTAATTACTTTACAATATTGTGGTGGTTTTTGCCATACATCATCATGAATCACCCATGGGTGTACACGTGTCCCCCGTCCTGAACCTCCCTCTCATCTTCCTCCCCACCCCATCCCTCTGGGTTGTCCCAGAGCACCGGCTTTGAGTGCCCTGCTTCATGCATTGAGCTTGCGCTGGTCATCTATTTCACATATGGTAATATACATGTTTCAGTGCTATTCTCTCATATCGTGCCACCCTTGCCCTCTTCCCCATAGTCCAAAAGCCTGTTCTTTACATCTGTGTCTCTTTTGCTGTCTTGCATAAATACAGGTGCCTTTATGCTTACTTATTTATGGCCCACAAGATACCAGTATAAATACCAAGTTTCCAGTTTGTAATCTTCTGTTAGAAGTTTCTAAATTGAGAAAAATATCCCTGGTGACTCGGTAAAGAATCTGCCTGCTAGGTAGGAAATCTGGGTTCATTCCCTGGGTTGGGAAGATCTCCTGGAGAACAGAATGGCTATCCACTCCAGTATTCCTGCCTGGAAAATCCCATGGACAGAGGAGCCTGGTGGGCTGCAGTTCATGGGATGGCAAAGAGTTGGACTAGACTGAGCAAAGAACACACACATACTGAATGTAGAGATTTATAATTTGGATGTACATCTGATTTGATAAAATAATTTTCTTCTCTAGTTCAAGAAAATGAGTTAACAGAGTAGTCATTATACGTCATAATGGTCTATTCATTTAACAAACATTCATTGAATGCCTGCTTTCTGCCAGGCACTGTGTTGGGTCCTGTGAAAACATGTGAAACTCACTTGTGGTCCAGTGGAAGGAGGCAGACAGTTAAATATAATAGAATGACACAGAAAATATACACATATAAAAATTAATATGTGATTGTCAAATAATAATACCACAAGTCATGCTGAAATTATACTTTACATATGTACACTGTTACATACCACATAATGGTATATACCATAATTTAGACATACATTATTATTAAACATTTTTGCTGTGTTTTATATAAAATTGGGTCTCAACATATAATGTTATGTGTCCTATACACTTTTGGGATTTCTTTGATTAATAGTGAACAACATTTTTAAATTGCCTGTTTCCATATTGTTTTAACTCTCACTGATTAAAAAAGATCTACATATTAGGATTAGTAACTCCTGTCAGTTGAATGTTGTATGTAATCCTATTTTTAGACAAACTTTGTGTTAGTATTTCTGATGTCCAAATCAGCAACTGGCAGCACAATCTTTCAAAGGAATAATTTGTGGTCAAGTTTTGAACGAACTAAAAAAAGAGTTTTCCCTTGGTTTATAAGGTGCTGACTTTCCCAGAAAATTTAGCATCTCTTAAGATAGAAAGCTATGGTTTTTCCAGTAGTCATGTATGGATGTGAGAGTTGGACCATAAAAAAGGCTGAGAGTCAAAGAATCGATGCTTTTGAATTGTGCTGCTGGAAAAGACTCTTGTGTCATTTGGAGAGCAAGGAGATCAAACCAGTCAATTCTAAAGGAAATCAACCCTGACTGTCATTGGAAGGACTGATGCTGAAGCTGAAGCTCCAATACTTTGGCCACTGATGTGAACAGCCAACTCACTGGGAAAGACTTTGATGCTGGGAAAGATTGAAGACAAAAAGAGAAGGCAGCGGCAGAAGATGAGACAATTAGATAGCATCACCAACACAATGGACTTGAATTTAAGCAAACTCTAGGAGACAGTGAAGGACAGAGGGACCTGGAGGGCTACAGTCCATGAGGCTGCAAAGAGTTGGACACAACTTAGTGAGCGAACAACAACAAAAGATAGCAATGATTTTTTTGTGTTTATATCTCAAAGAGAGGCGGGGTCTAGGACAACCTAATGATAAATATGTTTTTCAAGTGCAAGGATTTCACAAAGCCACACATAACTGGGGTCACTTTCTTTTTGGATGGAATGGACCTGTGCATAGAAAGGCTATCTAGCAGTATTGGTTTCTATTGACGAAATGTCAGTGACCTGCAATTTCTGTGACAACAAAAAACTGTCCTCAAAGACTTTCAGAAAAATCTTCCCTGAAGGTCATTTCTCCCCTGAGGAAATCACTACTCCACTGAATATAGCGTTAGCTCCTTCTGGTGTATATATTAAAGCATATTATAGGGGCTTGCATTAGGATAGTCTGTTTATAGAACACTAGTACAAACACTGCTCTTTCCACTCATGGACCACCGTGGTATTTTTAGGAGCCAGGAAGTAGATGTGATACAGAAATGGAATCTATTGCTATAATCAAGAAAAGCAAATGTTCTATCTTCCTAAGGAGAAGCATTAAGGAATATTAATGACTTTGTAAATAAATACGTAAAATGTGAAGGTAAGTCAGTGGAATAGGGCTGTGTAGGAAGAGAAGACAAATGGCAAAAACGTAGAAAAATAAGATTCTTCTTCCAAGTCAAAAACAGAAATTAAATTAATTTATTTATTATAGTTCAATCGTGGGGGTTGACTAAACTGGATGGACATCTTAGGGTTTAATTTGGCTTGAAATACATGGAAACAGGAACATATCCTAAAAATAATTTTGAAATTATTTTATTTTTTATTAATTTTTAAATAATCTTGTGAAAACTGGCATCTGAAGTAAGATTTTTTGTTGGTCTGAACAAAAAGTTTATTTAAAGGGTGAGGGGAGGGCTGTGTGCCAAGGGTGGCTGATTGAAATCAAAGCTTTAGAGTAATCTGCATAACAATTACACTAATCATTTTCCTACTGGAAAAATTGATGATGTGTAGACTTCCCTGTGACCACATGGTGAGTCGGGGGAGCAAGGAACCAAATTCACGATTCCCAGTCCCAGACCACCATTTCATTATTCAAGAAGACCTAGATCTATCGCTCATGGGGGGTTAGCCCAAAGCTCACAAACTAGGTCGGTGGGTGAAGTGTTTCAATTTATAGGACGAAATGATGGGCACAGACCTGGTAAATTGTACTTGCAATTATTTTCTTAATTATAACTGCAGGGTAATTTCCGCAGATAGGGTGCATAATATAGGAAGTTTTCTTCCCCTTCACATATAAGGAGTAGGGCAACTGAAGGTCTCCCATCTTCGCTCTAAGGTGTTGCTTGAGCTATCCAGTATCTGCTAAATAAAGACTTTGTGATTTGATATACTTTACGACTTCCTCACACGCCAAGCAAAAGAAGTGGTGAGTTTGGAAAAGAAAATCAATTAAACTGGTTGTTCGGTGACTTGTGGACTGAAGCAAGCTTTCCTTTGGCCACAACTTTCACTCTCACATCTGTGGTTTTAGTCTTGCACACACACTACAAAAGGTTTTTCTGCTTGTTTCTGTCCTGTAAGAGGCTACTATGTAAGAATGTGGTTTCTTTGCTCTTATTTCTCCCCACTGTTTGATTAGTGTGAGAAATGATTCTCCTGTGGCATCAGATAATATGCTGTCTATTACCACCAAGTTTAGGTAAAACAGATTCTGGAAACACATTTTATGGGTTTCTGAAGGAAATAGGGATGTGAGTGTTTAAAAAGGAGGGAAAAAGAAAATAAGCCACAACACAGGAACAAAACTAAAACCGGAACTCAATCTAACAGCTAATGAAAACAAAGAGGAACAATAAAGGGGAAAGAACAAAGCCAGGCGTAATGGGAGGGAAAATGAAAGAAAGAGGCCTGTAAAAATGAAGACCAAGGAACTCTGGGCCACAGAGGAAGGGGCCAAATACCCTCAGGGCCAGATTAAAGGAAGGGATGAGGGCAGTGGGAAAGAGACCAAGAGGAAGCCACAAAAGGGGCTAAGGACGACCAAGCTCTTGTCCCCACTGTTTTTTGTCCTTTCGTCTTGTTATTTTCCCCTTTCATCTTGTTATTTTCCCCTTTCATATCACATTCATGCTTCCAGTGGTAAAAGACAGAGAGGGAGAGAGAAGACAGGATTCCTGACCTCAAAACTATGCCCACCTTATTTTATTTCAAAACTTTTCATTTTATTTTGGAGTATAGTCAATTAATCATGTGACAGCTTCAGGAGGACAGCAAAGGGACTCAGCCACACATATGCAAGTTGCCATTCTCCTGCAAGTACCCTCCCATCCAGGCTGCCACGTAACACTGAGCGGAGTTCCTTGTTGGTTATCATTTGAAATATAGCAGTGTGTACATGTCTATCCCAAACTCCCTAACCATCCCTTCCTCTCACTTTAAATGCTCCTTCTCCAACCAATGTGGCATGGCACCTGTAAACAGTCCATCAGAAGGTGTCCTGAATCCTTACATCCTGAATCAGGTATCTTCTCCTCTCTTAAAAGGTAAATGTCAGTAATTGTTCTATTTCAGCAAGTACTTTTGGTAATGCTGATTTTATATCCCTAAGTGCCCCCTAGTGACAAGGTCCAATTTCAAAATCTCTTTCACTGTAATTCTGTCTAAACATTTCCTTTTCCCAGCACAAATGTTGCTGTCTCAGGGACAAAGCATGTGACTTATTATCAGTTTATTTTAATTAGGCAGAGAAAAAAGTTTCTTGAATAGCTGTAGGATGCTATAATAGTGAGTTATTGTTTCTATTTATAAATTAATTTACAAATTGGAAAACGTGATTGTCCCCTATTATAAGAGCAGTTTTCCCTCAGTTATACTATTGGCATGACAACCTACTCCAGTATTCTTGCCTGGAGAATCCCATGGACAGAGGAACCTGGCCAGCTACTGTCAACGGGGTTGCAAAGAGTCAGACATCACTAAAGCGACTTAGCATACTATTACAAAACAAACGATTTTGGAATGGGATTGCTCACATCCTCCTCCATTAAGTTTTCTTAAGACTCAGATTTCTGCATAGTTTCTTTTCATTCATCTTGTGAAACAATAAAAAAGCAGAACAGACAAGAGTGGCAAGTCTCTTTATTATAACTCTTTTCCAGTTGTGATTTCTGATCATGTCTGCTAGCCCTACAAACTGTGTGGTAACTAAGAAGAAAAATGGTACTTAAGCTTAAATCCTAATTTAATAACTTTTTGTGGAATATGGGACATGCTATGTGATTTCTTTAAATGTCAGTTTTGTATCTGCAAAATGGGAATAATAATAAAAGACTTATGGGGATTAGATAAGATATTACAAATTAAGCTGTTAGCAGCATATCTGCAGATATTTTGTTGTTAAGTTGCTCAGTCATGTCTGACTTTTTGCGACCCCATGGAAGCACACCAGGCTTCCCTGTCCTTCACTATCTCCTGGAGTTTGCTCAGACTCACTCACTCACTGCTCAGACTCAGTCCATTGAGTCAGTGATGCCATTTAACCATCTCATTCTCTGCTGCCCCTTCTCCTCTTGCCCTCAATCTTTCCCAAAATCAGAACCCCATGAACAGTATGAAAAGGCATATATTTAGGGCTTCCCTGGTGGCTCAGATGGTAAAGAATCTGCCTGCAATTCAGGAGACGTGGGTTTGATCCCCAGGTTAGGAAGATCCCCTGGAGAAGGGGATATAACCCACTCCAGTATTCTTGTCTGGAGAATCCCATGGACAGAGGAACCTGGTGGGCTACAGTCCATGGGGTCACAAAGAATCAGACATGACTGAGTGCCTACACTTTCACTTTCATAAATGATAGTTATTAAGATGTGCAGCCCAAGAATCGATACAGACCAATCTTGTGTCTTCCTTCTCTCTTGAAAGATAACTGGTAGAAACAGTCTGAATGCCCTGAAGCACAGTCACAATGACCTTTAAATAGATCATATTTACTTCTAATCAGGCTATTTTTAGATTCTCTTTAGAATCTAAGTGCCCAAGAGTTTAACTAGAACAGTCAACCTACCCAGCTCTGTTGTATCATATTTAACAAATTGAATAAAAGAGGCAAATGGGAGATATTAAAACTTTTCCTGTAGATCCATTCACACATTTATAGATTCTTGTATATATCATTCTCATTTTATCGATGAGGAAACTAAGACAACATAGGTCACATTACTGGGAAAGAAACGGAGAAGGGACAGTCTGTTTGGGGTAAGATTCAAAACCTCCTGGAAGGAGTGGGTTTCCCATGTACAAACTCCCACACTCCTTCCAGGAACAGGACCCTTAAGAACAGAAGTGTGTTCCCCCTGTAGCCCCTGAACCACTATTTTTGATGGAAGTGTGTTCAACTCCTTAGTCATTTCTGGGGTAGAAACAAGGGTAGGGAACAACCATTGGGTTGACAACTGATCTTGAGTAAGAATCCACATCAATTACAGTATAGAATTTTTATATCCACCTAAGAGGAATTGCTTCTATTTCTTGTATTCAGAATTTTTAGCTTCAAATATTTGTTTTCGCTCTCTACACTTGCCCCCATTCTATTTCCATCCCCTATTTGTAGACCTCATTAGAAGGAAAACTGATTAGCATGAAGATAAAAGAATCACTATACAATTGGAGTTTTCTCTCTGATGTAATCAGAATAATAGATTTTAGCCAGTGCCCTGAAGAGATGAGCTGCTCTAGGCTTTATTAATTTCTCTTATTTATTTGCTCAAGATCAAATGCTCATTGATGAATCTGTTTTCAGAGATGTCTTAAATTCATACCCCGGGCCTGCAGACGGTATGTTATATTCATAGAAGTCGACCAGTTTCAATGAATTGGGGCGAGTAGGTATTTTCATTGTTCTGAAAACCTCTAGCAGTGCACAAATTGTGAACTGAGGTGAAACGATATTCCCTGTGATATAAATTTTTATTGTGATTCTATTTGGCCTGTCTCAATGTCCATTCACTTGATTTTAGTTATGGCTAAGATATCACCGGTTCTTTAACCCCATAATACCCTAGTATGTCACATATATAGAGAGCTGTAACAATCATTGCTAAAAATTCTTTTCCATCCCCAGTTGTAGATTTCTTCTTTGACACTAAAATTTGTCATCTTTGTTCCCCTTTCCAGATTCAAATGATTTATGTGATTACTTCTCAGCCTTTCTAGGATTGCTGCAATTTTAGAAGTTACTTCAGCTCCAACTGTCACCTAGAAAGGTGCATAGAATGGTCTGATCTCATTGGTCTGGAGCAAGTCAGACTAGCAAAGACAAACTGTCTGAGTAGCTTCAGTGCTGGTGAACTGGACACTGAGTCAGTAAACTTATTATGATAATATCAAGCATGACTTCAAAGTAGGCAAGAAGGTATGTTTTTAACACTCCAGTCTACACTCAGTGTGCGTGTGTTCCCGTTTATTCCAAAGAGCTAGCCTCAACCTCTTCAAAATCCAAGTCCAACGTGTACACCCTCCATTCTACTAACAAAGTCTTCTCAGTGGAGAAACTCCGACTATATTCTCTTCCACCAAAATGCTAATTGTTGATGATATGTTACCTCTGGGCTTAAGCATTATCTTCAAGAATGTCAGGAAATGACTGCCTTCTATTACAGAATAGCTTGGGCATTAGAGAATAGGTGGGGGAAATATATTTGTGAATGTGGGGTGTCTTTCAAAAATAAGGTAAAGGTCATCTAAGTTTTGCCTTGCCTTAGAGAGATGATGAAACCTTGATGGATTCAAATTCTTCTTGGATGCTCCTCAACAGCTGAGCAATCCTTCGATTTAGTCATACATTGATGCTGTATTTGATTTACCTTAAATAGGGTGCTACTTTAAAAAAGAAAACTACTTTTATAAATTTTTACTTTATTAACTACACAATGCTGGCCATACATGTTTACATACCTTGTACATGGAAACTATTAAATAAGAAAGTGGTAATATAAAAGGCCAAAAGGCCATGCAAAAAATCCATCATTACTAAAAATTTTAAATCAGGATAATATATCTATATATCTATTTATTATGGGAGTTATTAACCTCATAAAGCCAGGAGAATCAGAGCCAGAAATATCAAAGTTCAACTATGTTAGAGGTATCCAGCTTATTGAGATATACTTTCTATTGTGCTTGGAGAAGGAAATGGCAACCCACTCCAGTATTCTTGCCTGGAGAATCCCAAGGACGGAGGAACCTGGCGGGCTATAGTCCATGGGGTTGCAAAGAGTTGGACACGATGGAGCGACTTCACTTTTTTATTGTGCTTAGTTGCTTCATCATGTCTGACTCCTTGCGACCCCACGGACTGTAGCCCATCAGGCTCCTCTCTCCATGGGATTCTCCAGGCAAGAATGGAGAAGTGGGTAGCCATTTACTTACAACTAAGTTTAAAATAGAACTTAGAAAAGTAGAAGATGAATAATCTCAAAGTTCACATTTATAATACTGCACATAAACTTCTCAATCTGAACCACATCTGTGAAGAGGAAAACACGGACCAGCAAAATGCATCCACTTTAGAGAGATGTAGCTGGTGAAGTGTGCATTATAACAGTTGGTACTGACTTATGTAAGCGACTGAGTCTCTAACCAAATGGAAGTAAAGCCCTTTGATATTCAGTGTGAGAATAACGCAATGGATTCATGGATTTAAATTCCTCCTGTATTACTTATTGTTCTCTTAATCCCTCTTTGTGGTTTAGAAAAAAGCAGAGAATCTGCTCAACGCCCTGTAATGGTCTATATGGGAAAAAGAATCAAAAAAGAGTGGATATATGTTTCTGTATAACTGATTCACTTTGCTGGACAGCAGGCACTAACACAACATTGTAAATCAACTGTACGCCAATAAATTATAAAAAATTCATCATGAACTACAATCAAATAATGTAAAAAAAAAAGAGAGAAGAAAAGCAGAGAGCGTATAGCCTCCAAGAAAATGGGTTAAGACTAGCATCAAAATAGAATCAAAATTGTTTCTACATTTTATTCATATTTTTCCTTTTAAGATGGAAATCCTATCTCTTGTAAACTTGCAGTGGCTGGGAAATAGATTTCAGAAGAGAGAAAGAAAAAGAGAGGGCACATCATTCATTCATTGAGACATTCCGTGTGTTAGAATACATGCTGGCTGATGAAGGCTCAGGGATGAATACAGTCTGGTGGGGAAGACATAGCACAGAATTATCCAGATAATCATGAAATTACAACTGTGGTAGCTGATAAAATGGAGTAGAGGAAACAGGAAAGAGCAGGGACAGCAAATCTAGTCAAGAGGACTTGGGGGGATGAGAGAATTTCCCAGAGGATTTCATCTGAGCCTCAAGGTGAAGTGTGGAGATGGGCGGGGATGGCTGGGATGAGGAGGGGAGAGAATTTCGGGGATAAAGACAGCACATGAGAGAACAAGCCTATGGACACCCAGGAGGAAAGGGAGGTGGGCGGGATGCACTGGGAGACTGGGATCAGCATACAAACACATACATAATAGATAACATAATGAGAACCTCCTGGACAGCACATGGAACCCTACTCAGTGCTCTGTGATAACCTAGATGGGAAGGAAATTCAAAAAAGAGGGGATATATGTATACACTCAGTAGATTCATCTTGCTGTACAGCAGAAGCTAACACCGCACTGTAAAGCAACTATACTCCAATAAAACTTAAAAAAAAAAAAGGAGAACAGCACATGGTCAGGAAGGAGCTTTGGCGATGAAGCTGCTAAGAGAAGCTCAGTGCAAGAGAGTGATGGTCAGAGGTGGGTAACAGGAAATAGGGAGACAGGTCGGTAGGAAAAGGGTGGATCGCACAGGATCATGTAGAAGGCTGTGCTTTTCTTCCTAAGGACACCGGGAAGCCCCTGAGGCATTTCAACCTATGGAGGGATACGCTCAGATCTGCATTTGGTAAAATTCATTGTGCCTGTGACGTGGACAATGGGACAGAGAGGAGCCTGACCGGACATGGGGGGAGAAGTTAGGGAGCTGTTTCCATAGACAGTGAGATGGCAAGTGGAGAAGCACAGAACAAGACAGCACCATGTACATTCCGCAGGTAACACTGATAGGACTTGATAAGTGAATATGAGAGCTGAAGAAGGGGCCAAGTGTCAAGCCCCACATTTCCTGCAGGAGCAATTAGGTGACATTTACTGAGATGGGGGATGTTGGAGGAGGGGCAGGTTTGAGGAAGATAGAACAGTGGCACCCCATAGGCAGAGGGCTAGATGCCTCTGAGGTTCTGAAGACAAGTGGAGAAGAGAGGCTGGCTTATAACAGTGAATGAAATCACTAGGGAAAGGGGAGAGGCTGAAAAGCCAAGTGGACCTGCAGGCAAGCGAAGAAAAATCTAGTGTGTAAAATTCAGGTGGAAAAAAACGGATCCTCAAAGGGATGGAAGAGGAGCACACAGGAGGAGGAAAAGCCATTTTTTTCAAAGCCAGAGAAAGTAGTAAGATGAAGACAGGTCAAGTGGAAGAGGGGCTTCACAGATGGCACTAGTGGTAAAGAACACACTGCCAATGCAAGAGATGCGAGAGACATGGGTTCAATCCCTGGGTCAGGAAGATCCCCTGGAGGAGGGAAACTGGAAGAGGATACAGGATTCAGAAAAGACTTTCCTTTCTTTTTTTAAAGGAGAAACTAGAGCATTGTGAACACTGAAACCGAGTAGCCATACAGAGAAAGAGGCTGAAGATCCAGTAGAAAAGGAGTCACTCATTCAGGGAGGTTTACGGGAGGACAGAATACACAGAGGACCAGAGCACAGGTTGGGACTCACCTTGATGGCAGGTGCATCCACTTCCTCCTTCCCCCATCGTAACAGGAGAAGCAGATGGGAAAAAAGCAAACTGGCTGACAGATTTTGCATACATATCTGAGCTAGTTCTCAGCAGGCAGCCTCTGAACTTCTCTGAAACACAAAGCCAGGTCCTGCACTGACAAGGAGTGATTTGGAAGATGGGGCTGGGGGTGGGGGTGTGAAATTTCAAACCAGAGGAGGTTATTTCAGAGAATGACCTAGCTAGAGAAATAATTTGGAATGGTCAAGCAGTCCTTTTAAGTAGTTGTAACAACAATGAATCGGTTGGAAACTGGAGAATATCAGATGTTGTTGTTTAGTCGCTTAAGTTGTGTATGACACTTTTGCGACCCCATGGACTGTAGCCTGCTAGGTTCTTCTGTCCATGGGATTTCCCAGGCAAGAATACTGGAGTCGGTAGCCATTTCCCTCTCTAGGGGATCTTCTCAACCCAAGGATCTGCATCTCCTGCATTGCAAGAGGATTCTTTATCATTGAGCCACCTGGGAAGACTCAAGATATCAGACAGAAATTCTAAAAGCATCATCCCACTTTTTTGGGCTCCAAAATCACTGCAGATAGTGACTGCAGCCTTGAAATTAAAAGACATTTGCTCCTTGGAAGAAAAGCTATGACCAACCTAGACAGCATATTAAAAAGCAGAGACAAAACTTTTCCAACAAAGATCTGTCTAGTAAAAGTTACGGTTTTTCCAGTAGTCACATAGAATGTGAGAGTTGGATTATAAAGAAAGCTGAGTGCCGAAGAATTGATGGTTTTGAACTGTGGTGTTGGAGAAGACTCTTGAGACTCCCTTGGACTGCAAGGAGATCCATTCAGTCAGTCCTAAAGAAATCAGTACTGAATATTCATTGGAAGGACTGATGTTGAAGCTGAAACTCCAATACTGTGGCCACCTGATAAAAAGAACTGACTCATTGCAAAAGTCCCTGATGCTGGGAAAGATTGAAGGCAGGAGAGAAGGGGTCTACAGAGGATGTGATGGTTGGATAGCATCACCAACTTGATGGACATGAATTTGAGCAAGCTCTAAGAGTTGGTGATGGACAGGGACGCCTGGGGTGCTGCAGTCCATGGGGTCACAAAGAGTCAGACATGACAGAGCAACTAAGCTGAATTGAACTGACAACTTAATATTTTGGCTTTGAAAAGGTGCATTTTGATCAGAAGTTTCAGTTTTAGGTGGAAAACACTTAACTGCAAAAAGTGAAAATAACTGCAAATAAATGTGAAACAAGCTCCTTGACTGGCCAGGAGTCATATCTTTGTTCAACTTCCCCAGACCTGTTCTCCTGTATCTGCTTCCTTCCCTACCTCTCTTCCTTGCTCTTTTACTTCTGTAGCACCCAGCATGGGGCTGAACTTGCAGGAAGGAGTCCATAATACTGGTATTTCTAATTGTAACTTTCATGCCACCATGAAGAGAGTCCATCTTCAATGGCCTTTCAATCTTGAGACACAGAGCTATGGCAGGTTCTGGGATTTTATCCTTTGTTTTCTTTTTTCACTGTGTCAAAAATACCGAAACTCTAAATTGGAGACCCAGGGAATCACTTGCAAGCACTCTCTCCCTCTCTTTCTGTGCTCTTTTCTGTCACACAGAAATATGCTCCTCCACTTGAGGTAGGTTTTTGCTCCAAATATCAGGTGAAGAAAGGACCCCCTGTTGGTTCAGGATTCTCCTGCAACTTGCATGTGTGTGTTGAAAAGGATCTTAGAGACCATTTTCTCTCCTCTCTGACTTGGACTGCACTCCATGTTACAGATGAGAAACATACAGTGGTTTAACTTGGAGCCCCAGAAGAACATTCCTTGAACGGATGACCTTGGTCGTCTGTGAACAGGGTACAGATCTGAAACCTAGGATGTTAGTTCACATAAACCCTTCTGAGATGGGTTCATCTTTTTCTTTGCCCACAGATTCTAGCGTGGTACTCTGCATGCATTATTGCTTAATGAACACTAGGTAATTTGAATTTTCTGTTCAGGATCCTTCAGCAGCAAAATGAGCACAGATCTTTGGATTAATGGAGGTTTCCAAGTCACCATCAGACTAAGATCTAGGTTTTAATATTATTTCTCTTCCTTCAGTTTAGAATGGAAATATTACAGAAAAACGGGTGAAATAATGCCAGTGAGTATGGCAATAAATTTCTGACACGTGGCATGCAATCTGTGAGGGGATTCTTTCACTTGGTCCTGTACTTTGAGGAGTAATGGAGTGGAAAATTAAATTAAGTAAAATAAGCTGTTATTATTCCGTGGCTCTGTTGAAAAGGGTACCATCAAATACTTTTAGATACGTATCTTCCGAAAGCAACTTCTGAAGTTTTTTCACATTACTGAATTGTGAAAAAGTGTTTTCTCATATGTTTTATGTTTTCCTTTTCCTTTATTTTTGCCTTTGGTAGAATCAAATTCATGGTAACTTACTTTGGGTTGCCTCAGAAATACATATTTAGATCAGAACCCTTCAAGGTGAAACCTGAAAGCATAGGTTCTAAATTAAGTCAGAAAAGTAACAAGGTAATACTTTTATTGTTTTCATTTATATTACCCTTTAACCTCAGATTTCTATGCAGGCTTATATGTTTTAGACATTGCAGATATTTCTATATTTGTTAGGTTCTTTGCTTAAACATAATTATATCGTACTTGGTAATTAATTTTATTTATAACATGTCTGAATATACTTTTTTCTTTTCATATGAAGTAAACTTATCCATCATCACAAAATGATAGTTGACAGCTGAAAGCAGAACCTAGTATCTTTGGCTTTTAGCCCAGGGATTTAAGTGATGTCACCTTTCATGGTCTATAATGTTTTTCTCATTTTATCTGTCCTCTTCCAGGCTAGTATTGTTTTAGTGGCATATGAAGAAAGACATCCCTTTCTCCTTGTGCACTTGACTAATGTAGTTATTGACCATGTATGAATAGGACTTGACTTTCAGTAATTGTAAGCGTCATTTAAGACAGACATTTCCTTATGTTCTGCAGGCACAAACATAGGGCATGTGGAACGGGAGGAGTGTGGGGTTTGGGGTCCCACAGCCACAAGTTTTATTCTAAATCCATACCTACTACCTGTAGGCTGAAGACAGGAAAGGCAATTCCTCTTCTACAGCACATCATTCACTGAAATAACACTGTTCTCAATCAGGTGCCCAAGTAGCACTCTTAGAAACATGTTTTACACGTGTATCTTTAAACACTTCCCTACAAGAAGTGAGAATGGTCAAAACATTCATGAAACAAAACAAAATACTTCGTCCCCCTGCTCCAAAATTAACCACCCACAACTCTTTACACACTGTTATTTTATAGAGAAAACGAGGCTTGGAGAGGTGAAACAAACTGCCCAAGGTCCTACAATGGGCTGGAGCTCAAACCCTGTTCTATCAGATTCTAGAGTCCAAAGGCTTGTAACGCCCAAGGGAGGGAAGAGAAGACAGCATCAGTCTCAAAGCCAAAGGAGGAAGGTTGATGGTGGGAAAAATGAAATAGAACTAAACAGTGCCCATCTTTTAGCTACATGTCCTTGTTCAAGGCCACCAATTAATCCAGAAGCAGGTGGTTTCCAAGCATCTGATATGGGAAAGGCAGGGAATTGTAGCTTGTGGCTGTTTGTCAAAGAATTGCAGACTATGAAACTTGAAATTAAATTAGACCACATGCCCATGGAAACTCCTAGTGTACAAAATGTTAGGCTAGTCCTGTAGTATAGATGTTACCCCTGTACTACTCCTCCATCAAGCCTAGGATAGGGGAGTCCTAGCTGCTAGATCAAATTCTTTTACTTATTGTATCAGCTTGGGAAAGTTCATTTAAACACTGTTTATGAAATAACGGACTGTATGATTCAACTAGTAAAGGCTTATATGACACATGTGATATATCCAATAACAAAAAGTAAAACAGGGTTCATAATTTCTCATTCCTTGAATCTGTGCAGCATGTGAAGTGAAGTGAGAGTCACTCAGTCGTGTCTGACTGTCTGTGACCCCACAGACTATACAGTCCATGGAATTCTCCAAGCCAGAATACTAGAGTGGGTAGCCTTTCCCTTCTCCAGGGGATCTTCCCAGCACAGGGATTGAACCCAGGTCTCCCGCATTGCAGGCAGATTCTTTACCAGCTGAGCCACTAGGGAAGCCCAAGAATACTGGAGTCGGTAGCCTATCCCTCTCCAGTGAATCTTCCTGACCCAGGAATCGAACTGGGGTCTCCTGCATTGCAGGCAGATTCTTCACCAGCTGAGCTACCAGGGACACTTGCCAAGTTTGTGCAATAGCTAATTTTCAGTGCATGTTACATATGCTGAATCCACCATTCATCTCAAAGCTCTTTAACACACAATGTTAATACATTCATAAATTATTAAGCTGTTTATCCTTCTAATATTGCATGAACAGTTGTTAATTTAAATATACTTTTATAATTTGAGTTCCTGTTTGGCATGAAAAAATTAGCAAAGTATTCAGACAAGAAAACCACAGCTTGAGCTTGAAGCCCTGGATATATGACATGAAATTTAAATACATTTGTAAGTGTCTGAGAGTATTTCACTCTTCCAACAGCCGCTAAAGATTTAACTCAAGAAAGAAATCCGTGGTTTAAAAAATTATTAATGATCCTTACTCAAGGTACTATGCAACTGACATCATTATTCTGAATTTCTCTAGTTGCTCCTCTCATTTGCATCTATTACCAGCAAGTGTTGTCTGCTTTTTAACTTATATATATTTTGTTATCATCTCTAAAGACTAAAACTTTCACTTTAAACTTTCAATTATCTAAATAACATGTTTATTCCTTGAAAGTTAATCTCTTGGCACAGAGCCTTCAAATAACAGTCATGGAGCAAATGTTAGCTAATTCAAACTTAACAAATTGGTTGTCAACTTTTGCTTTTATGTAAAAAAGCACACCCTTGGTAATATCAATCCCTTGGAAAAGTTGATGAAACAAACTTTTAAGTTCAATTGTGTTCTTAAAAGTAAAAAGCTGTGACTGCAGTAAGCAGTATCATAAATGAAATATGTAAGTGCAGCAAATATGAAATACCAAGATTCAAGAACTGTGCTACCATGCCATCATTCACAAATATGCAAGAACATGTACACTTCATTAAAGTCAATGGAGTGTACCCATTCATCTTGGCATTATTCATAATTGAAACACTTTCAATTTTAGTTAACACACACAAAACTAATTTAAAAGTCAAATGAGGAAATTAGGTCTATGTTCCCATATTCCAATTCCACAGTGATATCAACCAGCCAAATCTAGCCCTAGGAGGCATGAAAAATATCTAATACAGTGAATGGAAAACCTTTTAAAGAATCACAGATCTGTTGAAACTAACAATTTTGCAACCAACTCAACAAAAATATATTTAGTGTTGAAAAACAGCCCTCAAACAATTCTGTTATGAAACAACTGAGCTTATCTATAGATTCACTTCTGGATTTCAAGAGCAGTGAATCAAGAACTAGAGTATTAATGTAAGAAATACAGCTCATTTCCTAAATAATAATAAAAAAACTATACTGAACAGTGATTGAAAAATATTTTATGCACACACGTTATAAGACCAGAGGGAATCTTCTCCTGTTTTAAATCTTTATTTCTGTTATACTCTTCCTATTTGTTTTTCCAGTTTTCACTGTTCTTTTAGTATCTCTCTTTTTTTCATCTTTTGGTTTATTTCTTTATCAGTTCCCACTGTGCCTGTCACCAAGGACTCTTTCCTTCATCCTGTACTTGTTTATCTCTACGTGAAGTCTTTCATCTCCCATCTCTGAAGTTAATTGTTCTGGAATATTTATTTCCATCAGAGCTTCTCCCTCAAACTCAGTTTTATTTACTGTCATTTGCAGATATTGAAGTGAAAGTGAACGTGTTAGTTGCTCAATTGTGAACCACTCTTTGTGACCCCATAGACTGCAGCCAGGCTCCTCTGTCCAAAGGGTTCTCCAGGCAAGAATACTGGAGTGGGTAGCCTTTCCCTTCTCCAGGGGATCTTCCCAACATAGGGATTGAATCCAGGTCTCCTGCATTGCAGGCTGATTTTTTACCGTCTGAGCCACCAGGCTCAGCCCTTACAGATATACAACCTGACCCTAAAGCTCAACAACAAAAAAGGTGTTAAAATTCCTTCACTTTCCTGCTAAAACATTTTTGTAACTGTTACATTCTGGCATTTTTGAAAGCTCACCACCCTGGTACAGCTGCTCCTTGGTACACAAGAGGGAACTGGTTTCAGCGTCCCTATGGAATAGGGGCCCTGAAATAGATACCAAAGTCTGAGGATGCCCAAATCTGTTATATAAAATGGCATAGTACAGTCGACCCTCCACAACCACCCCATGTTTAGTCATTCTGACACCTTTCTTTCTAAGGGTTCCAGTCTCCTCACTATGAGGAAACATTATCTTATATTCTTCCAAGTTTAAACAATCACCAGAGAAGGAGTTGTGTGTATGTCAGTGTAGGCAGCATGCACGCACCCACGGGAGAGGGTAAGGGGAACGCTTATCAGAGAAGAGGAGGGGGGATGCTGCCCGACCACTGTCAGGGCACAGAGGCAGGGGGAGGATGCTGGCCTTGACCCTGCACCCAGATCATTCATCTGCCTGCCCAGAGCCACGTTGGTAGCTTCCAGCTGCAGCCTTGCCTCTCTAGAAGACTCTATGGGGAAAGATACATGCTGGCATATCATATTTTATCTACACTTCCCAGAGGCAGGAAATAACTTCAAATGGCAGAGAGAGTCACATAGGAGCTCTGATACTCCACAGCAAACCTGACAATGGATAGAGGTCTCTGCACAACAATTCTTGGATTGCTGTCTTCCTTTCCTTTACTACTCTGCACAATGTACACAAATTTTTTGAAACTTCATTTAGTGGCATTTCCTGCTTCTAGTTTCTCTCCCTCTAGTCCACATTACCTGCTTGAGAATGATCTATACCTGGTTGGTGCATGGAAGATGTGATGCCCCACACACGGTCTCATCCTAACATCTGGACATTAATTCCTGACTTTGCCTCACCCTAATGCTGGAACCCTGGCCTTCTCCCTACTTCTTCACTATGTCTGTGCAAGGCACCTCGTGGGCCTGATGTGAGTTCTAAGTTTAAATCCCCTTGGTCAGCATGTCCCTCTCTGCTCCATGTGTCTATGGACCTCTTGTCCTGAGAATTCTGTTCAATAGACACCAATGAGTGATCCCCTTATCCAAGGCCACATGCCATCAGTCACCACTTATCAATATAAGCTACTCTTCAGAGACTGTAAACAACAGTAGTATAATTAATAACCCCTTACTCTAGTTATGAATACCCATGCTCCTTTTGTGAGGAACATGGGCTTCACCTTTAAGGTAGAATAGTCTTTGTCAACTTAACTCCTGAGCACAGTCAAAAGAAGCCCTTCCATGACCTTGCTGCTGGTCTTACCCTGTCTCTCTCCTCTGCTCACTGCCCTTACCCTGGATTACATGGCTCTTACATGCCTAAGGCTGTCACCTGAGCTGCTTGTCCCGTAAGACTGCTCTTCCCCATGTGGCTGGATCCCTGTCAATCAAGTCCCTGGTTAGATGTCACCTGCTCAGGAAGGCTTCCCTACAGGTGGTTCTCCCTGTTACTGTCATTGTTGGTGCCCTGTAATATCTGCAGAGCATCTAACAAACAATCTAAACAATACCTGTTTACTTGACTCTTCTCATTTGGGTAAGAAGCCCCTAGAGGTGGGTACCTGGTCTGCTTCTTCACCACAATATATCCAATGTCTTGTGTGTGTGTGTGTGTGTGTGTGTGTGTGTGTGTGTGTGTGTTAGTTGCTCAGTCCCATCGCTTCGTGACCCCATGGACGATAGCCCACCAGGGTCCTCCATCTATGGGATTTCCCAGGCAAGAATACTGGAGTGGGTTGCCATTTTCTTCTTCAGGGGAATCTTCCTAACCTAGGGATCAAACCCTCATCTCTTGCATTGGCAGGTGGATTCTTTACCACTGAGCTACCAGAGCTTCCCGTTTAAATTTGTATCTTTTTCATAATATATTGTATGTATTTAAAATATTATAAATTTTATGTATTTTAATCAATGTATAGATACATGATATTATTTGGAAAGTCTGATAATTTGCTATCATCCTCTTTCTCCAGAGATGAGGATAAAGAATAGAAATAGCATGGTTAGGTTCCTTGGAGCTAAAGTCATTGCTCAAGGGCAGTGAATAATGCTATAAAATCACTTGTACTATAAAGATCATTATCTAAAGTCATTATCATACACAGGACATTCAAACCTCACATTGAGATTTCTCTCTTAGTCCTTCATTTCTGACAATTCTCAAAACACTGAGACTTACTTTCTGTTTCTTAGAGAAAAAGAGGATACATCAAGGAGACGCTTGAAAATTAATAAGTAGTCATAAATTTATAAAAGTACAGAGATAGCCCTGTTTTCAGGTATTATAAACATGCCTCTTTGTTTGGCTACAAAATGTCCTTATTATTATTCTCAATTTTTAAAGTTGCTATCATCACTTTTTGAGTAAGAGCAGACTATGTTCACAACCTTAAGGTAAACAAAGATTTCTTAGGATACTAAAAAGCATTAACCATGAAGGAGAAAAGTAATTTATTGTTTTTTTAATCAAATTTAAAAATTTCAATTCATCAAAGCCACTTTAAATAAAGTGATAGACAAACCACAACTGGAAATATACTTATGTGTATCTGACAAAGAACTTTCCAAAATAGATGAAGAATCCTACCATAAGCAATAGATAAATGATCCAGTAAGACTGAGAAAAAACTTGAATAGATATCTCACCAAGGAGGATATACAAATGGGCAACAGCACAAAAGAAGATGATAAGGATCAACAGCCATCAGATATCTGCAAATGGAAGTCATGACAGATACCATTTCCTACCCACTGTTGGTGAGGATAAGGAGCAGCTAGAACTTTGAACATTGCTTATGAACTGAGGGACAGTTTCTAATAAACATTTACAATCCAGCAATCCCATTTCTCAGTCTTTATCCAATGGGAATGAGACAAGTTATTCACAGACTTGTATAGGAATTTTCAGAGCAGTCTTTTTCATAACAGTCCCAAACTAGAAACAATCCAAATGTCAAAAATAGAATAACTTGTACAAAAATAGGATAACTACAGTTTAGTCATACAACAGAGTATTACTCAACAATAAAAAATAAGTCAACTCTGCTTAGAGAACTAAGCAACAATCTCTAAAACACTATGGTGAGTGAATGGAGCATTTGCCATCTATATGCTATATGATTCCATTCATTTGAAGTCCAGGAATAGACTGAACTAACCAATGGTGACAGTGATAAGAAAGTCATTTCTTGGGTAGTACAGAGGAGACGAAGGGGTGGGAGGGAGGTGGTAGGCTCTTGAACTGGAATTGACTGGAAAGGGCCATGAGGGAAATATTCATGGTATGGAATTCAGTGTTTTATTTTGCATGACCATTATACCAAGTGTTTGAAAGTGAAAGTCGCTCAGTCATGTCCGACTCTTTGTGACCCCATGGACTATACAGTCCATGGAATTCTCCAGGCCAGAATACTGGAGTGGGTAGCCTTTCCCTTCTCCAGGGGATCTTCCCAACCCAGGGATCGAACTCAGGTCTCCCTCCTTGCAGGCGGATTCTTTGCCAGCTGAGCCACAAGGGAAGACTCTTGGTTGGGGGCCCTGGGCTCCAGTGTGGGAAGCCTGTGCTCCCTCCTCCCCAGCGTTGTGTGGTGCTGAGAACACCGCCTGGCATGTGGCCGGGTGCTGCCTTGTTGTGGGAACATGAGATGGAGGCGTGGTGGTGCTTTGGGGGCTTCAGTGTGGAGTGATGGCTAAAGACTACTGAAGAGAGAAGTTCAACAGTATTCTTTAATGAGACAGGAAACACCTTAAGGAGGACATGTTTGGCGGCCAGCTCTGGGTTTAATGATGAAGGGCTTCCCCGGGGGAGCTCTGGTCATTGGCATGGGTCCCTCAGCGCCTGCGCGCCTGGCTGAGGGTTCTCTTTCTCGGAGCAGGTGCTCCATGAATGCCCCGAGCATCTCTTTCTGCTCCTGACGGACTGACCTCGTGGCTAGAATACTGCTTGTGTGTTTTGAAAACGTGCCCCTCCCAGGCGCTGGCTGTGTCCACGTGAGCGGGAGGTGTGACCTAGTGTGGCCGAGGTCTGCCGTCCCTAAGCTTCGGGGAGCGCGGTGCTGGGAGGTGGCTCTGGCCGGCCAGGTTGGGGGGACTCTCCGGACAGAGTGCCCCGTGGATCCGGGAGCCTCTGCTTGGGGAAGCCGAGGTGAGCGGTGGCCCGGGCGGGCGGCCTGGTGGGGTGGACGTGGCTGCCCCGCCGTGTCTGTGTGAAGCTGAGACGGTCTCGTTCACGGGCTCACATCCTGCTTGCAGGGTCCGGGCGCCTTCTCTCCGGGTGTGGCCCCATTCCCTGGCGTCTGTCCTCCAGGGCACCCTGGACAGAGACCTTCCTGTCCTCATCTCGCGTGCTCTCCGGCTAATTTAGCTGATTCTGGGTCCAGGTCTCCTGTGCTTTAGAAATCTCCTCCTTCACTGGGCCGTCAGCCTTCTCACTTCTTTTTAGCTTGGCTTCTGCTCCAGAGACCTCTCCTGGGGTCTCAGCTCCCTCCTCGCCGGCATGTGCAGTCCATCCCCAGCCTGGACCCCTGCATCTGCCCTCTGGCCGTCTGGTCCCCTGCTATTCTAACTGCCTGTGACTCACTTTCGCGGAAAATGTTTTGTTGTCACCCCATATCCCTCCATCAATCTCCCAATCTGACTTCTTGTCCTTCTTCAGTAACATGACTCCCGTTTATCCAACATCAGATCTCAGAGAGGCCCAAGTTCAGTGATTTGCCTTTAAATATTTAATACATTCTTACTAGTTCTACCTCTGCTGTGAATTAAGTTGGGCTTCCCTGGTGGTGCCGTGGTAAAGAATCCTTTGGCCAATGCAGGAGACAAAAGAGATGTAGTTTGACCCCTGGGTTGGGAAGATGCCCTGGAAAGGAAATGGCAACCCACTCCTTATTCTTGCCTGGAGAATCCCATGGACAGAGCCTGGTGGGCTACAGTCCATGGGGTTGCAAAGAGTTGGACATGACTGAGTACTCAGCAAGAACACTGGAGTGGGTAGCCTATCTCTTCTCCAGCAGATCTTCCTGACCCAGGAATCGAATAGGGGTCTCCTGCATTGCAGGCTGATTCTTTACCAACTGAGCTATCAGGGAAGCCTTTTTACAACTATCAAAACTTATTGAGTCAGACACTTACCTGTGTATTTTATTGCATATAAATTGTACTAAAAAATTAAAAGATTCTTTTATTTTAAAAAAATTAACACTAAACACCATTCAGAGTAGTTGCCTATTTTCCAGGCATGAGAGATACTAAGAAAATTCTTATTCTATTGAATTTTACATACCTGGTTTATAATGTATGATGACTATAGTAACTTATCCAGTTTCATTAGATTAAGTCTCAAGTTGCTGTGAAGTTCAAAAACATCAAGAAGTACCAAGAGAAAAAAAAAACAAAAAACCCACCTCCCAAACAAGCTAAAATCCCTGCTCTGAACCAGGATTACATTTTTAAAGATGAATGTCATTGCTACAATATACCAGCAAGGGGAGCAGTTACACTTTGAGAACAATTTCATCCTCTCACCACTGAATTATTCTATAGGGCACTTTAAAGAGACCAAAAATTGACTTTTGGGTGTAGCCACAATGGAAATGACAGATCATTTTAATGCAAGAGAAAAAGATTGGAAACCTTGACCCTCTAGATTACTTTGCACCTCAATGAGAAGGGGAAAAACAGATCAGCTTATTAAAAGAATATGTTCATGTAATTCAGGTACCAGAAAAAACATTTAAAAGAACAGCTAAATTAACTGTGGGCTGCCACTTTTCCTTGGTTAATCATTCCCATATGAGAATAATAATGTATGTCCACCCCCTTCTCCCACAAAAGAAAAAGACCCCAAGAACGCCACTCTTCTGATGGATGTGGGCATAGCAGCATCCATTTGTAAAGAATTTGCAAGCTGTTCGAATACTGGAGTCTGTCTGAGCATAGGCAAGGCTGGCAAAGGGTAATTTTTTAAAATCCTGAAGCATAAAGGCTTTTCAGTTGAGATGGTTATGCCATGAATCTGAAGGTTTACGCTGCATTTTTTATATATATCGCCATGCTCATCAATTCTAAGATTTGTAAGGCTTAATGCTCAGCTAAGCTCAGGAAGCCTGTAGAAAAGTCTCTAACTATCCCTTCCTGTCAGGTTCGGTAATCCTGGATTTACAGAAAAGAATGTTCTGGCTGACAATGGCAAGCATGTCCCCCAAAGCACATGCAAATGGAGGGCTCCAGGTAGGGACACCTACAATATGGGTAACTGCCCCCTTTACACTCTAACCTACATAGTAGGTTAGATAGTAACCCTGGCCTTGATTCTAACATCATGTGTGGTGTGTCAGTTGTTCAGTTATGTCCAACTCTCTGTGAACCCATGGACTGTACCTGACCAGGCTCTTCTGTCCATGGAATTCTCCAGGCAAGAATACTGGAGTGGGTAGCCATTCCCTTCTCTAGGGGATCTTCCCAACCCAGGGATCGAACCTGGGTCTCCTGCATTGCAGGCAGACTCTTTACCGTCTGAGCCACCAGGGAAGCCCCTCTAATATCATGGCACCTTCTCAATTCTCCTGGCTCCCCAGAGAAGCTGAGCACAGAGGACATAGCATTGTGTGCCCTGGAAAAATGCCCTGAGCCATGCCCGGGGCGGGGATGGATTCCCACTTGTAGGAAAGCCATATCTCTACATTCTGTAGTGCTCATGCATCTGAGCTGTGCCTTCCTCCCCCAGAGTCAAGTGAACTCAAGAACGCTGGGTAAACAGAAGCAAGAGTCCCTTCCAGAACGCACCGACAGAATGAAGAGCTTTAGAACGTGAGCAGGTGTGTGGGCTGACTCTATACGGGCACCTGCAGGGGCGCCAGGAGCAACTCTTCCTTTAAAGTCTCACTTCACTGCAGCCCTTCCACAAGGGCAGCCCTCTGCCCCAGGAGAGGGGATGCCAGCAGCATGGAAAAGGGCATCACTCATGAATGTGGGTACCTGCTGCCTGGGACATAAACCCTGCCCGGAGAGTCTCCCTATGAAAATCCAAGGAACACTTCTCAGTTCAACGTCCCTAAGAAAGGATTTGGAATTACTTCCATTTATGAAATAGAAGGAAATCATTTTTCCCCCCTCCAATTTCTATAAACGGAAGTCCAAGGAAGTAGAGGGTTCAGAGTAAGAAGATTCAAGTTTAGACTCTGACTTGAACATTTTGTCCAGACCCCCAAATCTGTGATGCTACAATCTGAACCATATTCTTGCTGGCAAAGAGTCGTGGGGTTGCTCCACACTGAATTAGCATTTCACTACGCAGCAAAGGAGCTTTAAAGAACAACGAAGCAAACATAGAAATGAAGTGCTATGGCACACGTCGTCTTAATTTTGAGCTTGCCACTGAATGGACCTGAGTTTTGTGTTCTTACAAGGCGGACATAAAACAAAAGACAGTCTCCCAAGAGTTATTAAAACCTGCAAGATGTATAAAGTGTAGAGATGAAATATAAAGGGAAAAATATACAAAGAACCCAGAAATGGGAGACATGCTGGTTAGAGGAGGAAATAGAAGCAAGGTGTAATTAGAGATAAAGACACACAAAAAATAGAGATGCTTGTGTGTGTGTGTTTAAAATTTTAATTTAATTTTTCATCGCTGTATAGTTGACTTACAGTGTTCATTTCAGGTGTACAACAGGGTGATACAGATTCTTATAAATTAAGCACTGTGTAAAATTATTATAATGTTACTGACTGTATTCCCTGTGATTTGCTCATCTTATAACTGGTAGCCTGTTGTGTTTGTTTTTAATGAAAGGTGAGTTGCTCGCTCCAGCAGATCTGCTTGCATACAAACCAGGAAGGAATAATTGGCAGTTGTAGAAGGCACACTGGTCTGGTTGACATGGCACCAGGTGATTAAAGCACATTCCAGAAAGGGCTAATGTGTGTTTGTGTCAAGTGGGAGAACCTCCAGCCTGAAATTCAATCAGAAATATTGCATGGGGCTTCCTACTCTCGAGGAGGTAGAGATGGGCTACACTTCAGCATGGTTCCTGCCCCATAGGGAAGGACCATGAGTGGGGAGTGAGGATGTTATGTGATCTAGAGCCATCTACATATCTGTAGGTGACTGCAACTGACTGAAAGGAACGTATAGGAAGCAAAGTGCTTGGAAGTGAATTCTGTGTGACTCCCTCTTGGCAGTCACAGGAGGGTGGGCTCTGGGAACAAAGTCTGAGCGAGAAGAAAGAGCTTTGGGGTTTCCCACCCCCTAAAGAGTCTCGGCAGTTGTATTTTTACAGAAACGTAGAGCTTTGTCTGAATTTGACAGGGTTTTCCTAATGTTTCAAATATTATTCAAGTAAGGTGCTTATATGTATATCAGTTCAGTTCAGTTCAGTCACTCAGTTGTGTCCGACTCTTTTCGACGCATAGTCTGCAGCACCCCAGGCCTCCCTGTCCATCACCAACTCCTGGAGCTTGCTCAAACTCATGTACGTCGAATCAGTGATGCCACCCAACCATCTTATTCTCTGTCATCCCCTTCTCTTCCTGCCTTCAATCTTTCCCAGCATCTGGGTCTTTTCCAATGAGTCAGTTGTTCGCATCAGGTGGCCAAAATATTGGAGTTTCAGCTTCAACATCAGTCCTTCCAAAGAATATTCAGGACTGATCTCCTTTAGGATCTCCTCCTGGTTGGATCTCCTTGCAGCCCAAGGGACTCTCAAGAGTCTTCTCCAACACCACAGTTCAAAAGCATCAATTCTTCGGTGCTCAGCTTTCTTTATAGTCAAACTCTCACATCCATACATGACTACTGGAAAAAACATAGCCTTGACTAGATGGACTTTTGTTGGCAGAGTAATGTCTCTGCTTTTTAATATGCTGTCTAGGTTGGTCATAGCTTTTCTTCCAAGGAGTAAGCGTGTTTTAATTTCATGGCTGCAGTCACCATTTGCAGTGATTTGGGAGCCCCCAAAAGTAAAGTCTCTCACTGTTTCCATTGTTTCCCCATCTATTTGCCATGACGTGATGGGACAGGATGTCATGATCTTAGTTTTCTGAATACTGAATTTTAAGCCAACTTTTTCACTCTCTTCTTTCACTTTCATCAAGAGGCTCTTCAGGTCTTCTTCATTTTCTGCCATAAGAGTGGTATCATCTATGTATCTGAGGTTACTAATATTTCTCCCGACAATCTTGATTCCAGCTTGTGCTTCATTCAGCCTGGCATTTCGCATGATGTATTCTGCACATAAGTTAAATAAGTAGGGTGACAATATACAGCCTTGACACACTCCTTTCCTGATTTGGAGCCAGTTTGTTTATATATATATATATATATATATATATATATATACACATATATATATATATACACACACACACACACACATATATATTTAATTGGGATATAGTTTGCTTTACAATGTTGTGTTAGTTTCTGCCATACAATGAAGTGAGTCAGCCATACAATGAAGTATATAGTCAGGCTATATACACATAGCCTGGGGATATATGTATATGGCACTTCCCAGGTGGCACTAGTGGTAAAGAATTTGTCTGAGAATGTAGGAGACATAAGAGATGTGGGTTTGATCCCTGGGTAGGAAAGATCCCCTGAAGGAGGGCATGGAAACCCACTCCAGTATTCTTGCCTGGGAAATCTCATGGACAGAGGAGCCTTGGGAGCTATAGTCCATGGGGTCACAAAGAGCCAGACATGACTGAAGTTACTTAGCGTGCAAGCACACATACATATATCCCCTCTGTCTTGGACCTCCTTCCCCCTCCCGACCCATCCCATCCCTCTAGGTCATCACAGAGCACCTAGCAAAGATCCTTGTGCTATACAACAGGTTCCCACTAGTTATTTATTTTACACATACTAGCACCTCGAATTAGTATATCCTTCTTGAATATATTCACTCACTGAATGAATCAACCAAATTCCCAAAAGAGGAGTATATCTCTCATTAATTAAAATAGGAGTCCATGATGGGTAAGATACAGCCTACAGTTTCTTTATTACTTCTATTTGGCATATGAAGGACATTCTCCAGCCACTCAAATCTCTCTCCGAGGGAAGTTAACTATCAAGATAGAGCTTGGCAATTCTCTCTTGGGGTCCGCAATGCTAACTGAGCATTTAAGAGGACACCGGACATCATCCTAGTGGCTGGTGAGATAACCCACTTCCAGGTATAGGAGAGGAAGTGCAGTTCTGCCTGCGTACCCAGTGAATCCTGTTCTGAGGTCTAGAAGCGGTGCTGATGACCTGAGGGACAAGAAGCATGCAGATGGGCTCCTTTTTACTTCGTTCAAATGCCAGTTTTCTGTTCCAGAGGTTTCTCACTGTCTCATGTGCTAGGGAAGAATGAAAACTCAAGTGGAGGAGAGGCTGGGGTAGGGACTATGAGCCAAGGGGGGTGGGTCAGTGAGAGGGTAGGAGAGCCGGGCAAGGGTCTGGAGGGTCTCCGAGCAGACAGCTGTGTCTGGAGCTTAGCTGGTAAATAAGGAGAGTAGACAACCTTGAGCACTTGGCAACTCAGCCCTCTTCCCTGATAATGACAAGAGCCATAGGATCACAGGCAACTGACCCTGAGAAAACATAGTCTTCTGCCAATTCAGGGTAGAGGCTGGAGTACAGGTCTTGGAATACCAGTCTCCAAGCTTCTCAGATCAGAACTCATTCTCAGTTGTTCTCTCAATGACACATGCTTGCTTTGACCTTCCTCGACTCAGGCCATCGAAACATCCCTATCAGCGGCTCTTGGGACACATAAAAATGACTACTTGCAAATCATGCTTTCGTAAAGGATTCTTAATGCTGCTTAAAAACCACTTTCACAGGGCTTCCCTGGTGGTCCGGTGGTTGAGAAGCCACCTTGCAATGGAGGGGACCCTGGTGTGATCCCTGGTCCAGGAAGATCCCACATGCTGCAGGACAACTAAGCCCATGTGCCACAACTTCAGAGTCTGTGCCCTGGAGCCCGAGAACCTCAACTACTGAGTCCACGCATCCCAACCACTGCAGCCCACACACCCCAGATCCTGTGCTCCAAAACAAGAGAAGCCACCACAGTGAGTAGCCCATGCACCACAAAGGAGTAACGCCTGCTCTCTGTAACTAGAGAAAGCCCAAGTGTAGCAATGAAGACCCAGCACGGTCAAAAATAAATAAATATTAAAAGAAACACTGTCACATGTCCCTTTCCAAACTTCATCCCTCATTGTGTTTTTTCTCTCCCCCTGGAGACAAGCTCCTGTTCACAGATGACAATCATCTCGCAGCTCTCATGTATAGAGCACCTTTGTATGAATATGTTGTACACAGCTTGTCTTCAATAATCGCAACAACCCACATAAGCTGTGTACTGTTATCCTCATTTTATAGATGAGAGCTCAGTGAGGCGAAGCCAACGCTGAAGTGTACGCGGGTTACGTGATCTGCCCATGTTACATCACTCACAGACTCTGGAGCAGGGATTCAAACTTGTGCCTTTCTAATCGGCATTCCACACTCATTCAACAGCGTAACGGAAAGGAGACTGAAGCTCTCAGACATAAACTCCCTCAAATTTCTTTGTATACACCTTCAAATGTTTATTTATTTATCTCCCCTTCTCTCTTCTAACAAGGAGAAGCTGATTCTATCCTGTGTTCCTGAAAGTTCTCTCAATTGTCCACAGTTTTATCTATTCCCATTTTTCCACATTTCAGCTTTCTATAGACAACTCTCAAACCTATCTGTGAGCTCCGGCGGGTGTTTCCAACCTCTAAGGAAGGGCATATCTTCTTAGCAATATACCATTTAATAGACCATATATTGTTGCCCATCTCCTCAACTCTCCACCTCAAACACGTCTGCTGTTTTTCTTAAGCAATCCACGTATTCTCTATTTCCATATGTTCGCTCACACTGATTTGAAATGTCCTTTTCTCTACTTGTAGACATTGAATTTATGTTTAAAGAATGAGCTCCAGTGTTATACCTGCTATGAATATTTCCCTAACTTTTTAGTCAAATTTAATGGTATCATCTCGGTGTTCCCCAAGCACTCTGCTTATAAGGATAACACATCACTTATCACATGGGAAAACTGTCTCCATCTCTGCTTCAACTTATGGGTTGCCAGCACAGTGTAGACAAGAAGACAGTTTTATTAATCTCTACATACCTTGAAGCAATAAGCATGGCCCTTGGCTAAGTGTTTGTTGTATGAATGAATGAATGGTGATTTGGTTACTGCTCTGACTTTTCAACATGCCGCAAGGAGGGCATGATCTGATTTGGGGGTTATTTTCTTCTCCCCTTAAATCTTCACTATCATCCTGGGACTTTGTCTTTCTTGCTATGTGAAAATATGGTTTTAAATAAAAAAAAAATTCCTGTGGTATAAAATCACAGAAAATAAAAGGGAATGATACATCATTTTTCTTGTAAAAATAAACACATGACTGTCATTCAGGTGTTACAGATAGGCATTCAAAAAATGAAAATGTATATTTGTCAGTTTCAAAAAAAAAAAAAAAAAAGATAATAAGAATTGATCCTCTTCTATTAACAAACATTTATGTCCACATATAACACACAGTACATTTCAGTAAATTAGAATACTGAGTTTGGGGAGGTGGGAAGAAAAAGGGGATGTGAGCCTGAACTATGGAAGTCAGATTTATTGAAAGCAATACACTTTTATTACTTTAAATACTCTGATCTGTCAATAACGCCTGTCTAAGGAGAAAACCACTAAATGACATGCATCCTTGTTTTACTGCTGAATCTTTTTGCCTAAAGACCACCGTATGTGCCAAAGCCATGAAAACAATTACTCTTTTAAAATAGGTTACAGGTGTTCCCTCTGTTTCCTGCATCAAACCCATTCCATGGTGACAATTCATAAGTAAATTTCATCTTAGTCTGGGTCAAACTGTCAAAAACTGTAATCAAATTATCTGAATGAAGAAGGTTTTACTGAATTCTTACAGAAAGACATTTCTGGAAAATAAGGAATATAGTCCAATGTCCCAGGGAAGTGTTATAAAATAAAAATAGGTAAAATGTGAACTTTTTCAAATAAGATGGACATTAATTATTCATTAAGCTAGATATAACTGGAATCTATCTTCAAAGTCTATGACTTCCTCTGTAAATTTATTGAGGGCAAGGATCATGGTTTGCTTGCTTTTCTCCCCTACCCTCTAAGACTTTATAAAACTCAAAATGCCACCTAGGCTGTGCTTTCTGGTGATGGATCATCAGAACAGGTATTTAAAAGTGACACTACAGCGTTTTCAGTTATTGTGGCTTTGGGGCTTCCCCGGTGGCTCAGATGGTAAAGAAACTGTCTGCAATGTGGGAGACCCGGGTTTGGTCCCTGGGTAGGGAAGATCCCCTGAAGAAGGGAATGGCAACCCACTTCAGTATTTTTGCCTAGAGAATTCCATGGACAGAGGAGCCTGGTGGGCTACGGTCCATAGCGTCACAAAGAGTCGGACACAACTGAGTGACTAACACTTTTGCTTTGCTCGTCTAAAACTACCCAAGACCCAAACATTATGGAGAGTTTACTCACTGATTCTGGGTGTAGATCTCAAGTAATGTATAGGTCCCCATCCTAGAAAAGAAGAGATAGGAAATGCACATATTACCATCACCTGCAAAGACATTTAAGAACCTTTCTACATTGACATACCTCAAAGTCTCTGATATTTTATTGCTAGCCAAGAAAATCATGGGAAGGGAGAGGGTCATGAAATAGAATATGACATCCCCATGTTTCTAGGATACTCAAGTAGTGACAGGCTTGATATCACATATTAAGAAACCTGGCATTACCTTTAAACTTTGCCACAGAAAAGACAGCTTTGTGCCTATACCTTTTGCCTCAGAGAAATCGAGCTGGGACTGTTGGGGTAGGCGGAGATGGAAAATATTCATCTTGGGATTTCCCTGGCAGTCCAGTGGTTAAGACTTTGCCTTCCAATGCAAGGGGCGAGGGTTTGATCCCTGGTTGGGGACCTAATATCCCCACATGCCTCATGGCCAAAACACCAGAACATAAAAAACAGAAGCAGTATTGTAACAAATTCATTTCAAGGAAGAAAGTTTCCTTGGATTCTTTGTATTCTACTCCATAATCAACCAAGGTGTTGATACATAATTATAGTTTCTGTTTAAAATTTCTGAGTATATGGGATAGATATCTGCTAAAATTGATAGTTGGAATAGAAATGCCATGTACTTCTCCTGGTATGGAATATCCAATGGCCCACTCTTGGATAAGTTGGGTTGTGAAGCTTGAAATAGTAAATGAACTGAAGTCTAGGATGAAAGGACAAAAGCTTTTTGAGGGATGAGATCCCATGGATATTTACATCATCCAGAGCTACTAGAAGTTAATCCTATAGTGAAGAGCTCTAAGAAAGAAATCTTGAGGGCTCCCTTGAGCCAACAATTTTTCATCCTGATAATCAAGAAGGACGACCTTTTCTGCCAGATGAAGTTGCTAAATGTAATATAGAATATTTCTTCTGGTTTAGTCATCTCTGGGGAGAGATGAATCTTAACTCATTCTGAGAACAAGTTGAGGGAACCACAAGATGGTAATTATAGGGCTATTCAGACTTTTGCTTTCTAGATTACACCGGTCCAATTCCTCTTTTAAAAAACATATTATAGCCATATAACATGTGGGCTTCCCAGTTTCCAGGTAGCACAGTGGTAAAGAATCTGGCTGTCAATGCAAGAGAGCAGCAGGAGACATGGGATCGATTTTGTGTCAGGAAAATCCCCTGGAGGAGGAAATGGCAACCCACCCCAGTATTCTTGCCCGGGAGATCCCGTGGACAGAAGAGCCTGATGGTCTATAGTCCGTGCATGTGTGCTAAGTTGCTTCAGTAGTGTCTGACTCTTTGTGACCTCACAGACTGTCGCTCACCAGGCTCCTCTGTCCATGGGGATTCTCCCCATGGATTCTCCCCATGCTCTTCTCCAGGGGATCTTCCCAACCCAGGGATCAAACCTGTGTCTCTGAGTCTGCTGCTTTGGAAGGCAAGTTCTTTACCACTAGCGCCACCTGGGAAGCCCATGGGGTAGCAAAGAGTTGGACACGACTGAGCACACACACACATACACACACACACACACAGATCAGCAGTGGCCCTTTTATATACTGTATGCTATACCATATATTTTATATATTACATAATTTTAATATATATGTTAATATTATATACTATTAATGCATATATTATATATGTTAACATATATCTTATATTATCATATGTATATGTAACGTTTTGTTTCCTGCATACTGTCTTGTTTTTCAAAAATATTCCTTTTAAAGTATATTGATAAAATTTGAACAAATACTTAAGAATGATGAGGCTTATACATAGAATGGTAAGCTTAACTCTCTGGTCCTGCTCTTCTGCTCCATTTAAAAAACTTGCTATCAGTGTAATTCATATATAATATTGTTTTTCTAACCTAAATTGATAGAAAGATTCTATCAGTGCTTGTTTTCTTAATTATTCTTTCATCAAATTTCATTTGTGCTAAAATATACCAGTTTATAGTTATGTCAATTAATGTTATTCTAGTAATAACTTTATAAGGGAAAAGAATCTGAAAAAGAATATATATATTATATATATTTAAACTGAATTACTTGGTTGTACATCTGAAACTAATACAACATTGTAAATTAACTATACTTCAAAAAAATGTAAAAGAAAAAATATAAAAGTAAACAAAAATTTAAAAAGTTTTTTATATGCTATTCTATTTTTAGAATGATTAAAAAATACATATAAACAATATATTGAGTTGTATCATCATGAGTTTCCTGAGATAAGGTATCAGCAGCTGCACTTGATTTAGTAATTTCTGCATTTTGGATGAAGGTATTTATAAGTCATTGGTATAGCTCATCAATAAGTTATAGGCCCTCTGGTACAACTGATCCTCAAGGGTTGGAACTTGATATGTAATCCACTGCTTCGGCTCACTTTGATGCGATTGCAACTCTCTATTTACTGGTTCACCCATGTAACAATAGCATGATTAGGGTCACACTTTCGTGGCTTGGTGATAACAATATTGTTTAGGCTAGGACCAAAAATCTTCCCTCATTCAAAATTGATTTTATCCGGCACATCTCATTGTTGATGTAATCTGTCACGTAGCCAGGGAAGGAAATTAAATTGATGTGGAAAAAATGGCTATTCAAAGAGTCAAATGCAGTTGCTTCTTTATCTCTTATGATATTCTGCTAAGCAGTTTACTGATTGCATGAGAAATGGTTCTCATCAGGTATTGCCTCTAAGCCCTCAGGTTTATGATAATCAAGTCATTTTCCTTTAAAAACGTGGACACGGTAGCCTCTTTCCTCATCTCTGTGATAGCTCAACAAGAAAGGCTGTGCCATGGTCATCTGTCAGTTTCTTTTTTCTTTTTTTTATTAATGGTGGGAAAAAAACACATTAGATCTGTCCTCAGTAAATTTTAAAATATACTGGATGGTATGTTGACTGTAAGCTGAGCAGATCTCTAGAACTTTTTCATCCTGCATAACTGAAACTCTATACCCACTGAATAGTAATTTTCCATGTCCCTTTTCCCAGCCCCAGGAAACTACTGTCTGCCAATTTCTCAAGGGTCTCAGGAAACCTGACTCTGGGCATAATAAAGAGATTATATTTCTGGGTAGAATACACTTCGGTGTTCTAGTTTGGCTTTCACTCATCACAGACTGATGGAACAACATATTGGTTCCAAATAGGAAAAGGATTACGTCAAGGCTGTATATTGTCAACCTGCTTATTTAACTTATATGCAGAGTACATCATGAGAAATGCTGGCCTAGAGGAAGCACAAGCTGGAATCAAGATTGCCGGGAGTAATATCAATAACCTCAGATATGCAGATGACACCACCTTTATGGCAGAAAGTGAAGAACTAAAGAGCACTTGATGAAAGTGAAAGAGGAGAGTGAGAAAGTTGGCTTAAAGCTCAACATTCAGAAAACTAAGATCATGGCATCTGGTCCCATCACTTCATGGCAAATAGATGGGGAGACAGTGGAAACAGTGGCAGACTTTATTTTTCTGGGCTCCAAAATCACTGAAGATGGTGACTGCAGCCATGAAATTAAAAGATGCTTACTCCTTGGAAGGGAAGTTATGACCAACCTAGACAGCATATTAAAAAGCAGACACATTACTTTGCCAACAAAGGTCTGTCTAGTCAAGGCTATGGTTTTTCCAGTAGTCAGGTATGGATGTGAGATTTGGACTATAAAGAAAGCTGAGCACTGAAGAATTGATGCTTTTGAACTGTGGTGTTGGAGAAGACTCTTGAGAGTCCCTTGGACTGCAAGGAGATCCAACCAGTCCATCCTAAAGCAGATCAGTCCTGGGTGTTCATTGGAAGGACTGATGTTGAAGCTGAAACTTCAATACTTTGGCCACCTGATGTGAAGCGCTGACTCATTTGAAAAGACTCTGATGCTGGGAAAGATTGAGGGCAGGAGGAGAAGGGGACGACAGAGGATGAGATGGTTGGATGGCATCACCAACTCAATGGACATGGGTTTGGGTAAACTCCGGGAGTTGGTGATGGACAGGGAGGCCTGGCATGCTGCAGTTCATGGAGTTGTGAAGATTCGGACACAACTGAGTGATAGAACTGAACTGAACATCAGAGACTGAAGTATGTACTCAGATGGTTGCGTGTCCTACATTATAGAGTAAACTTGTTGAAAACAGTAATGATTCAGTCTTACTACTTTTCATAATCTCCCCAAACTTAGTTCAGTGTTGTGTATAAATATGCATTGAATTGAACTTCAATGTTTCTTTTTTTTTTTATTAGTTGGAGGCTAATTACTTCACAACATTTCAGTGGGTTTTGTCATACATTGATATGAATCAGCCATAGAGTTACACTTATCCCCCATCCCGATCCGCCCTCCCACCTCCCTCTCCACTCGATTCCTCTGGGTCTTCCCAGTGCACCAGGCCCGAGCACTTGTCTCATGTATCCCACCTGGGCTGGTGATCTGTTTCACCATAGATAGTATACATGCTGTTTTTTTGAAATATCCCACCCTCACCTTCTCCCACAGAGTTCAAAAGTCTGTTCTGTACTTCTGTGTCTCTTTTTCTGTTTTGCATATAGGGTTATCGTTACCATCTTTCTAAATTCCATATATATGTGTTAGTATGCTGTAATGTTCTTTATCTTTCTGGCTTACTTCACTCTGTATAAGGGGCTCCAGTTTCATCCATCTCATTAGGACTGGTTCAAATGAATTCTTTTCAATGTTTCTTTTAATATAATGATAGGATGTTGGACTCAGGGTTCATATAATCAATATAGGCGGACTTTCTTGCTACACGACCATGTATTAAATAACTATGAATGTTCTCCCATGGTCATCTGTGGAAATGGCATGAAATGTCAGCATACAAGCTTGCTTCACACAACAGAAATTAACTGGCTTTGGCCAGAGCCCCTAAAATTAATGAGTTCAAACCTCACTGACTCAATGGACATGAGTTTGAGCAAACTCCGGGAGACAGTGAAGGACAGGGAAGCCTGGCCCGCTGAAGTTCACGGGGCCACAAAGAGTCAGACGTGACTGAGTGACTGCACAGCAACAACAAACCTCACATCCGGTGAGCCAGTTCTTCTCTTACACTTTAAAGAAGAAGGGTTACTCAGTCGTGTCCGACTCTTTGCAACCCCATGGGCTGTAGCCTACCAAGATCCTCTGTCCATGGAATTTTCCAGGCAAGAGTATTGCAGTGGGTTGCCATTTCCTTCTCCATGGAATCTTCCCGACCCAGGGATTGAACCCAGGTCTCCTGTATTGCAGACAGACGCTTTACTGTCTGAGCCACCAAGGAAGCCTGTATATACTTACAAGATTGATTATGATATTAAATGCTTGAGTGGCATACACAATCTAATGAAACAAGATCTTACCCCATCATCACATTACTTTATTCTGAGTCATTCTTGTTTTCTGTGGTAGAGTATGCTTCATCTGTTGAAACTTGGTATAAGCATCATATTAAGTGAATAGGTCTAGAGCTTTGATGGGAAATCAATTTTTTTGAAAAAGCATTTCACAATCCTTGTTCTGAGGGTTTGAGAGCTCCATGCAGCGTGCTTAGCACTCTGAGCCAAGGAGAGCTCCCATTCAAGTGAGGAAACACAAAGATGTCCATAATGTACTTTTCTGAAAGTAATTCTTCTGGCCGCCCAATAAATTTATTCAGTTGGTTATCATTATCCTTGACTAACATAGAATAAAAGACTGAAATGTTTGGACAGTTTCCTAAGGTCGTGTGGCAATTTGTTGTTAAAACTGAAACAGGGTTACATTTCATGAATGAATGGATTTTTTTCTCCAGCTATACCTTTTAAAAATGTGATTATCGACACCCTCTTAATTTTACATAAAGATATTTTGATGCAAAAAAATGATCACAGTGATGTTTAGGTCTTTTGCTGTATAATATTCAATTGCTGGGTTAAAGTTTATCCCAACATTTTATTCTGTAACAATGGTTTGGTCTCACTTTACCTTCTCTTCTCTTTCCTTCTAAAATCACTTGAATATACAATTATTAAATCAATAGTAACCACAATAACAGCTAACCTGTACTGAATTCTTATTAAATATTAGACATGATGCTGAGCACTTTATGTGAACTTCATCTAATCTAACACCAGAAGAATCCCCTGGAGCGTGACCTGGACTTCTGCTTATGGAATAAAACAATGTATTTCTTTTTTACATAAACTACACCTATCATCATTATCATCATCTACATTTCCTAGTTTCAGTCCCATTAAAGTGGATTAATGGAGAACTGAAAGACATAAAGCAGAAGCCTTTCAGATTTGAGTTTTTTCCTAATATTTTACCATTTTATTTTCACATCTGATTCTGTAGCATTTTATTTTTAGTAACTCAACTTTGAGTCTTACCAAAACAGCTTCATAGAAATAGCAACTGTTTTATGTATCTGTATGTCATTGGTTTTATATAACTTATAATTAAACAGTTACATTAACAGATACAATGGGGACGAAAACAACTAGTTCTTGGTCCGTATTCATCCTTACTGGTGGGGTCAGATGTTATAGGTGGGCTCAGGGGACAGCAGGTGAGACCCTGGTGGCCAGCTGGCTGGAAGCATCAGTCAGTAGATTATGTCTAGGAAAGCAAGAGAGTTACTTAGTCAGGGAACTCATTTTAGGAAGGCGAGTTCAAAGAACTTTTATTGTACTTGATACTTTAACTGAGTAGGCATTACTTTGATAAAATCAAAAGATAATTAAAAAGAATAAAAGCAGAAGGAGAAAGAGAGTAAGTTTAGGGAGCTTTCCCAGGATGAGTAAACTAGAGTTAGAACTGAATTTGGCTCTAGAATTCAGCCTCCAACTTCAGCAGTTCAGCGTTCTTTCCCTCCATCCCATGAACCTTAGCACAGAGAAAACTGTGGAGGATTGAGTGGAGTGTTACCACCCAGGAAGGGGGTTTGAGACCACTTGAGCATGGTCAGCAAGAGAACACAGTAACAGAAGAGAGAAGAAGCCAGAAAGAAATGAGAGTCTTAGAAGTTTGCAAAAGAAGAAACCTGTGATTGTGTTAACCTTAAGTTAACCCAAGTATTTCTTGATCTTGGGCCTCCCTGGTTCAAAACAAAAGGGGTTTCAGTAAATATATTTGGCCAACCGATACTGCCAACTATTTTCAGAACCGGTTTTTGCAGCTCTGAAATTGAAGAAACCCTGAAAGGGCACCCCTCCCCACCAGCAAACAATAAACAACACAGAAGAACCTCTGACCCAATGGCCCCGTGGGAAGCCAGGTGTGGAAGCACTTAGTGGAAATCTGTGATGACAAATAGCATTTAAAATGAAGTCATTTGAATCTCAACCCCACTTTCTTCTAAGCCTTGGGCTTTACGGTTTCTATTTCCATCAAGTCTTTCTTTGAGCAAGACAGCACTAGTTTTGAGGAACTTCCTAGCCTCTGGTAAAAAAGAAACAAGTCCAAAATGGATTCACTCATGCTAAGCCCATGTCACCAAGCAGAAACTTAAGACTTAGCCTAACTGTAGTTTGAATTTCCCCTAGGAATGTAATCCTAACCTGTCAGTTTGGAATTTTCTGGTCAGCACTGATGACGTAATTAGCCACAGAGACCCTTTTCATCCACCAAAGGAAGATACTGTAATCTGATCCTTCCTTATCCCTTCCTCTTTCTGCCTAAACAACCCTTCCATCTTGTACAGCACCCTCAGAGCTCCTCTCAACTTGCAACATGGAATGTTGCCCAATTCCTGAATCGTTTAATAAAGCCAATTAGATCTGCAAATTTCCTCGGATGGATTTTGTTTTTTAACACCTCCTGGAAGGGATGATTTTAATAGCTGCTTTAAAATGCCTCAGAATGGCTTATGCTTCTCCATTAAGTATTAATGATTTCCAGTTTATGTTAAATGCTTCCTATGTTTTTGTCCTTGGCATTTCCCAAATTGTTTCCTTCAAGAAGAACATTAGAAAGGTATTAAGATTTCTATGACTTCATAAGAAATTCATAAGAAGGTTAAGATCGCAAGTGGCTATCCTTTCCATAAAATTATGCTAAGTAGTGCAAATGGTTCGGACATGGGACATCACTTCTATGCACTTTCAAAAACAGCTACTTCAATTTTTAACTGATGTGGCTTATAATTATTGCGATCATTGAGCTATAAACGCAGTTGAGATTTAGAGTCTCCTTCATATAAAACAGTATGTCATTTCAATATCTTTTGGGAAACAATATTGCACACAGTGCATGTGTATGCGTTTTCAGTTGCTCAGTTGTGTATGACTCTTTTGCAACCTCTGAATTGTAGCCTGCCAGGCTCCTCTGTCCATGAAATTCTTTAGGCAAAAATACTGGAGTGGGTTGCCATTTCTTTCTCCAGAGGATCTATCTGACCCAGGGATCGAACCTGTGTCTCCAGCATTGAGGGTGGGTTCTTTACCACTGAACCACCAGGGAAGACCAATTATAAATATTTGCTTAATTTGTTTAATTAACATGCATGCAATGGGTATGGGTGTATGGGTAAACTGTTGATTTCATTTTCTAAAGATTGCAAAATTAGTTAACTAAAGGAAACACACATGAAATAGAGAGGCAGGGCAAGAGCCAATATCCATGTGTGTACAGAGCACCCCACTCTAGCCAACGCAGCTTCTGTGCTCTGCCCTTGGCTGAGTGCAGGCTCCCCGCGCAGGGGGACCCAGCACTTTACAGTATGAAAGTGAGAGTGAAAGTCGCTCAGGCGTGTCCAAGTCTTTGCGACCCCATGGATTACACAGCCCATGGAATTCTCCAGGCTAGAATACCGGAGTGGGGAGCCACTCCCTTCTCCAGAGGATCTTCCCAATTCAAGGATCGAACTCAGGTTTTTGCATTGCAGGCAGATTCTTTACAATCTGAGCCACCAGGGAAGCCCAAGCATATTGGAGTGGGTAGCCTATCCCTTCTCCAGCAGATCTTCCCGACCCAGGAATCGAACCGGGGTCTCCTGCATTGCAGGCGGATTCTTTATCCACTGAGCTAGCAGGGAAGCCCACTTTATAGTATGCTGTGTGTAAAACAGAGAACAGATCTAACCATATGCAGCGAGGCACTGAGAGAGACAGGAAGAGCCCAAGCGGCAGCCTGGAAAATGAGAAGAGTGCTGAAAAGGGGCACGTCTGACTCTGCAACTATCCCAGGGGGAACCACCGAACTCCGCTTTGCTGAGCCCTGATTCCTCACCTACAAAACATGTCCATTTTGGTTTTGGGATTCTAGGAAACAGGGCAGTCACCAAATTTTTCCTATTTATGCCATATTTCATCAGCCTTGCCCCCGTTAAGTGCTGTCATATACATCGCCTCTTCTGATGGTCACTGCTATCACTTGCTGGCGTCTTATCCCGCCTCACTCCTGCCAGGCCATCTCGCAGAAATTTCACCGCCTCTCCTGTCGCTCACTGCCCCCTGTACTTGATTCAGTCCCAAGTATATACACAAGCTTAGCTCTGACCTCTCCTGAACTTCAAACTCTGCTTCTCCAAATTCTAGCTTCCATATGGTTGTTCTATTGTTGGATCAAATGCGACCAGACTTGAAAGAAACTCGTAATCCTTTCCCCCAAACCACGGGTCCCTCTGAACTTGCACGTATGTGTCTATTATACAGACTTCTCTGCCAGTCAGGCTTGCGAACCTGACATTCCCCCCCATCTCCTCCCCACACCCATCTACAGACAATCACCTTCTGATCTTTTCTTTCTACGTCTCAACACTCATTCTCTTTTATATGAGCCCCCCACCATCAATCCCGCCAAGAGCCTGAGCACATCAAAGTCTAGACTACTGCAGTGGTCTCCAAACTGATATCCTAATTTCAGTCTCCACCCTAATATTTATATACCAAATTAATCATGTAAGAAATCATTTTGCTCATGCTAATCTCCTCCTCTAAACCTCTTTGCTTCTCACTGTTACCAGATCTCATCTAACGCTGCACTCATCCAGTGCTCATTAAAAGAAGATCACTGCTTACGTGTAACTCCCTACACAAGGCCACGTCCATTTCGAGTCCTAAGTCTGAAAAAAGCCTACTCTCTTCCTTGTGTTTGACAAAGTCCCACACCTTCTTTAACCTTGATGACCTCATCTCTCCACATTTAGGATGATCCTCTTCTGAACTTTAGTAGTTATTGCTTGTTTGGGATGCAGGCTAAGCCAGGAGCAAACAGCATGCCAGGCTAGGCACTGATGGATGAAAACTCATTTGTTCCTTGACCTGACCTGGTAAGTACTAGATGCTTATTCCTCCTTTACAGGTGAAAGCACGGCTCAGAGAACTTGTCGAGGTCACAAAGCTGCCAAGTGTTGGATCCAAACCTAGGGGGTCCAGCCACAGAGTGGAGGCTCCTAACCCTTATGCCACCATCTACAGAAGCCTCCTCTGTGATAGAAATCACTGTGTCAGGAGTCGGTCCTACATGCAAGCTCATTAAGGAAAAGCACTTTGACTCTGTTCTCCCTGAACCTCTGACCAGAACACAGACATGCTGGGTGTGAGGATGCTAAGAGGCGCAGGAAGCCTTTAGCAGTAAAAAACAATGGCAAACCTGTACAAGGTCTGCCCTGCTTAAAATACATGGAGAAACACATCTTCCTTCTTGACCTTTCCTATGTTCTCTTAAAAGCACTGCTGCATATTTCACAGGTCAGAAAAGGGGGTAACAGTCATAATAAAAATACCTGGTACTTTTCCACATTTCAGAATGTCAACCAGACAATGAGGAAAGATCTTCGAATGCTGTAACCTTTCTCCCTCACTATCTTTTCTTCTTTCGTCATTCTCTCAACAAATATTTGTTTCATGTACACTACATGCCAGAAAAATAAACCTCTGGGTGTTATTAACATTTCCATCCCAGATGCTAAAAGACAGAGGCAAGTAATAAAAAGTGATATTAAAAGTGATGAAATGACTGCTAAAATGTATTGTGAACACAGCATGAGCTAGACATTAGGGACTTGACAGGTATTTTCTCCCTTAGTCCTCTTAACAACTCTATGAGATAACACTATTATTATCTCCATTTTGCATATAAGGAGACTAAGTTGAGAGAGAAAGAGAAAGGTCATATGACTCCCAAGGGACAGAGGCTGGATTCCAGCCCTGGTCTTGAAGACTTGAGCTTGCACTCGTAACCTTAACTTTGGAGTAGATTCAGCTGCAAGGCAAGCAGAGGTCATATGCAAAAGTAGTTTTACTTCCTTTGAAAAGGGTCCCACACAGAGTGTCAGAGTCCAACAGGGATGCTCCGAATGTCAGCAGACTGCATCCCAAAGCAGGTGTGTGACTTTTAACAAGTTACTCTCTCGGGGCTTTATTTAATTCATTCGTAAAATGAAAAATTAGCACCAGATCATCTCTGGACTTCCTCCCAAACAGGGATCTTACATTATTCTAGAGCAGCAGCTGTGGGGCAGTGAGAGCTCTCTGATTTTGGAGTCAGAAGAACTAGGTTTGTTTTAATAACCGGCACCCTCATCAGAGCCCCCAGCACACGGCTGTGCATCCATCCCTTCTGGCTTGTCTTCTGTGACAGCTGCCTCGAAGACAATCACCAGCCAGACAGCATCTGGAAACACAATGATCTGCTCTTTTAACAGATTTTTAAGTGCACAATACCTTATTGTTGACTATAGGTACAGTGTTGTACTGCAGGACTGGAGAGCATTTCGCCTGACTGGAATTTAATGCCAGGAGATTAATAACTCCTATTTCCCCCTGCCCTCTGCTTCCGGTGACCACCATTTCGTGCTTTGATTCTATGACTTTGACTATTCAGAAAACTAAGATCATGGCATCCGGTCCCATCACTTCATGGCAAATAGATGGGGAAACAGTGGAAACAGTGGCTGACTTTATTTTTCTGGGCTCCAAAATCACTGCAGATGGTGACTGCAGCAATGAAATTAAAAGACGCTTACTCCTTGGAAGGAAAGTTATGACCAACCTAGACAGCATATTAAAAAGCAGAGACATTACTTTGCCAACAAAAGTCCATCTAGTCAAGGCTATGGTTTTTCCAGTAGTCATGTATGGATCTGAGAGTTGGAATATAAAGAAAGCTGAGTGCCAAAGAATTGATGCTTTTGAACTGTGGTGTTGTAGAAGACGCTTGAGGGTCCCTTGGGCTGCAAGAAGATCCAATCAGTCCATCCTAAAGGAGATTAGTCCTGGGTGTTCACTGGAAGGACTGATGTTGAAGCTGAAACTCCAGTGCCTTGGCCATCTGATGGGAAGAGCTGACTCATCTGAAAAGACCCTGATGCTGGGAGGGATTGGGGGCAGGAGGAGAAGGGGATGACAGAGAATGAGATGGTTGGATGGCACCACTGACTCAATGGACATGGGTTTGGGTGGACTCCGGGAGCTGGTGATGGACAGGGAGCCCTGGCGTGCTGCGGCTCAGGGGGTTGCAAAGAGTCGGACTCGACTGAGTGACTGAGCTGGACTGAACTGATCTTAGGTACCTCATGTAAGTGGAACATGTAATATTTTGTGTTTCTGGGTCTGGCTTATTTCACTTAGCATAATATCCTCAAGCTTCATCCTGCTGTTGCCTGTTGCAGAATCTCCTTCTTTTTAAAGGCTGAATAGATTTCCATTGTATGCATATACCACATTTTCTTTATCCATTCATCTGTGAATGGCCATTTAGGTTGTCTCCACATCTCGGCTATGGTGAGTAATGCTGCCGTGAACATGGGAGTGCAGATATCTGAGATCCTGATTTCAATTCTTTTAGGTAAATACCCAGAAGAGTGATTGCTGGACTATATGGTGGTTCTATTTTCAATTTCTGAGGAAGCTCCATGCTGTTTTTTCATAGTGATTGCCCCAATCTGCATTCACACTGACAATGAGTATGTAACTACCTAGGAATTCAAGATCAAAGACTCAATTTCTGCTTTCTTTATTGCCTTGTTCTATGGCTAGGTGTTTTGCTCTTTGATTGTGAGACTTACACTGGTGTCCAATATTCCCTTGTTGTAAGTTCTTTTATTTTCCCCTTTATTTTTTGGCCATATCATGTGGCACACAGGATCTCAGTTCCCCGACTGGGGATTGAACCTGCACCCCCAGCATTGGAATCATGGAGTCCTAACCACTAGTCTGCCAGGGTAGTCCCTCCCTCGTCATAAATTCTAGCTGAAAAAGAGCTACTCTCGTAAAATAATGTACCTGATTTGGAAGGGTGTTCACACCATTCCCTCCCTTCTGTGCATTTTTGGGATTGTCTGGCTAACTAGCATGATCCACAACAAGCCTTTTATTTTCATCTGAAACATAGACTCTTTATGCTTTTGACCTACAGACTTTCTTGGAGTAATCTCATCCACTCTGTTGGCACTGATGATAACTATATTTATACCACTGACCCCCACATGTCTAAACTGTGTCTCTCACCTGAGCTACAGGCTGAAATAAGGACATGCTCAGTGCGCATGCCTGTAGGTCTCCCCAAAGCAATAAAACTGTGCCTCCTCCAGTCTGAAGTCCTCCTCTTCTAATGATGCTCCTGGCCCAGTGCTCACTCTCCGGGATTAGTGCCCCCAGTCATCCTTGGAATTCCTCTCAAATCCCCTCACCCTCACTTGCTATTAATAACCACGTGCTGTCTATTCTTTCTTCAGACTTTGCTTAAATCCACCCACTTCCCCAGCCTCACTGTCGCTTCTCTAGTTCAGGCGGCTATTATTTCTTACCTAGATGATTGCAGTAGATCATCAAGAAGCATCTTAGCTTGGGTAGGTAACAGTGATCTCAAATTTAAGTTATCCAAAATAGAGAGCTCTTCTTATCCTCAGCTCCTCACTTTAACATTATCCTCACTTTCTTGTGGTCATCGGAATTGAACATGCAGAATCTCTCAGATCTGCACATGTTACACTACTCACACAAGTTCTCTAAAAAATAGAAATCAGTCACGTCTTCGCCTTTGTGTTTACATTTCTATTAATATCAGCAAAGATGAACTAAAAGTTTAATCCTGTCTTCCATCTTAAGTGTAAATCTCTTACTTTTCACCCGCAACTAATATTTCCTGTCAACACTGTCTCATTAGTGACAATGCTAAATTTGATACTTTGTTAGTGGAAAGAATATGATGTCTAATTTATACTGCATGGGATCCTACTGTATTGAATCTGGACACAAAAGATTCTCCAAATCTTTTGGAGAGAAAAGATTAACAATGCAAGCTGATCAGAGGCATCTGTTTGCTTTATCTATTTCTGCCAACAATTACTATATGTTACTTCAAAACAGGAGATAATGAAATCCATCTTTCAGATCATTTAGTCTTTGATTGACTTTTACAATCTCTCAATAACTTAACTGCCAAGTTTACATGTTTCCTGAAAAATTCACTGAAATTCACAGATTGTGATTATAATTAGAAGACTAAGAATATGACATTATTGGTTCTTCAGTGTGAAACCAGGATCTAATCCAGATGTGTTAGTAAGTTGTGATTTAAAGCCTTCTGCTATGGAGTTTAAAAAGTAATCATTTGATTATCTCTGTTTTCTTTTTCAAACATGGAAGAGGAAAATGATTTTTTCTTATTTTCTTGATAAACACCAGAAAGGTAAACTGAATTCTAGGAATGCATTTACATTTTACCTTTAAAAAATACTGCACATTTGCATGAGGATAAAGAAAAGAAGAAGAAAGAGAAACTCTCTAATATATTCAACAATCAAAAACATCATTCTATGATTTCATCATAGCCATTTATGTACTGGGTATTTTAGGCCCAAAATTATTTTAACTGAACCACTGTCATGATTTTGTAACACTTATCATTTAATATTAAAAAAAAACAATAGTTACACAGGAATTAAGTATGAGTTACATATTTTTAATATGGGGCAAATTTATTTTTTTTTTAGTTTACAGTGATGATTCTATAAACATGTTGATTAAGGATCTTTTGAATGCTATCACTTGACTTTTCACAAATTCTCTTCTAATTCCCAGGAAGTCAACACACAGCTGTCCTCTAGCAAACAATGACCACTACTGTTCATGGCTGCTGAGAAGGCCTGGCTACAGCAGACACTGGGAAAGCATGCAAACACTTGTTTGGTTCATTTTGCAATTAAAAAAAAAATTGAACATTCCATGACAGAGACTGTCACTCATATCCTATTATTTTCTAAAGTGCAGAGGCCCCTATAATAATGGCAAAAAAATTTACTGATAAATGTGCTTGATTGCAATTAAAAGAGATGCAACAGAGAATAGTGTTAAAGGTGTGAGATAAATGTTAATGACATCCTGAATCTCTTTTCAGTCCAATTCCCCAATTATTTCTAAATGTGGATTCCCATTTCCAACCCCACAGAGGCAGGTAGGAGAGGAATTGTTTATTAAAACTGTATTTTTTCCCTTGTATTTACATGCATTTAGAAGGTAACAGCAGAATGCTGAAAATCAACAAGCACCATAAAGACAGAATTATCAAAGAAATACTGCTTTTTGTGCTTTGTTTTTAATGTTGCAGTGACCTGAAAAGGTATTATAATATTTGTTATCTCTTTAGGCAAATAGACTCACTCCAAGGCAATCAATGCAAACATTTCATGCAAAGATGGGCTCAGTAAAGGACAGAAATGGTATGGACCTAACAGAAGCAGAAGATATTAAGAAGAGGTGGCAAGAATACACAAAAGAACTATACATAAAAGATCTTCATGACCCAGATAATCACGATGGTGTGATCACTCACCTAGAGCCAGACATCCTGGAATGTGAAGTCAAGTGGGCCTTAGGAAGCATCACTACAAACAAAGCTAGTGGAGGTAATGGAACCCCAGCTGAGCTATTTCAAATCCTGAAAGATGATGCTGTGAAAGTGCTGCACTCAATATGCCAGCAATTTTGAGAAACTCAGCAGTGGCCACAGGACTGGAAAAGGTCAGTTTTCATTCCAATCTCAAAGAAAGGAAATGCCAAAGAATGCTCAAACTACCACACAATTGCATTCATCTCAGACACTAGTAAAGTAATGCTCAACATTCTCCAAGCCAGGCTTCAGCATTACATGAACCGCGAACTTCCAGATGTTCAAGCTAGTTTTAGAAAAGGCAGAGGAACCAGAGATCAAATTGCCAACATCCGCTGGATCACTGAAAAAGCACGAGAGTTCCAGAAAAACATCTATTTCTGCTTTACTGACTATGCCAAAGCTTTTGACTGTGTGGATCACAATAAACTGAGGAAAATTCTGAAAGAGATGGGAATACTAGACCACCTGACCTGCCTCTTGAGAAACCTATATGCAGGTCAGGAAGCAATAGTTAGAACTGGACATGGAACAACAGACTGGTTTCAAATACGAAAAGGAGTATATCAAGCCTGTAAATTGTCACCCTGCTTATTTAACTTATATGCAGAGTACATCATGAGAAATCTGGGCTGGAAGAAGCACAAGCTGGAATCAAGATTGCCAGGAGAAATATCAATAACCTCAGATACGCAGATGACACCACCCTTATGGCAGAAAGTGAAGAAGAACTAAAGAGCCTCTTGATGAAAGTGAAAGAGGAGAGTGAAAAAGTTGGCTTAAAGCTCAACATTCAGTAAACTAAGATCATGACACCCGGTCCCATCACTTCGTGGCAAATAGATGGGGAAACAGTGGCTGACTTTATATTTTTGGGCTCCAAAATCACTGCAGATGGTGACTGCAGCCATGAAATTAAAAGATGCTTACTCCTTGGAAGGGAAGTTATGACCAAGCTAGACAGCATATTAAAAAGCAGACACATTACTTTGCTAACAAAGGTCCATCTAGTTAAGGCTATGGTTTTTCCATTAGTCAGGTATGGATGTGAGAGTTGGACTGTAAAGAAAGCTGAGCGCTGAAGAATTGATGCTTTTGAACTGTGGTGTTGTAGAAGACTCTTGAGAGTCCCTTGGACTGCAAGGAGATCCAACCAGTCCATCCTAAAGGAGATCAGTCCTGGCTGTTCATTGCAATGACTGATGCTGAAGCTGAAACTCCAATACTTTGGCCACCTCATGTGAAGAGCTGACTCATATGAAAAGACCCTGATGCAAGGAAAGATTGAGGGCATGAGGAGAAGGGGATGACAGAGGATGAGATGGTTGGATGGCATCACTGACTCAATGGACATGAGTTTGGGTAGACTCCAGGAGTTGGTGATGGGCAGGGAGGCCTGGCATGCTGTAGTCCATTGGGTGGCAAAGAGTCAGACAAACAGGGTGACTGAACTGAACTGAAAGGCAATCAAGATTCATCTATCATGGACCTGAAGACAAAATTCAGAAAATACCATCCCACCCCTCTACTTCCCCCAAACAATCAAAACAAATAATTTTTTTTTTTTAAAGTGTGAGATTTCTCTCCAACTGAAAAACAGCTCCAGTGCTTTGCCCTTAACTCAGAGTCATAAGTAATAAATATTCTTTTAATAGTTCTTTAACAAATGAATGAATAAATGAATGACTTCACTTCCAAATGGAATCAGGATGCAGAAATTTATATGCAGAACTAATGAAATCTGTGCTTTAATTTATGGATAAGGAAATGCTCATGGATCGAGGTTGGCTATAGACAATCCCCTGCACTTCCCAGTGTACTTATTGTACTCACACAGTGTACAATGCACTGTGTAAGGTTCTCATATCCTTCTTCTGTGTGCTTCCATTTTTCCGGTTTTCTCTTGCCCTCCCCTTCCCATCATTCTCAGGGACCTCCTTCCTTTGGAAACTCACAGAGCCATTTTCAGTGTGTGATAATTTAACAAGGGCACATGTTCCTTCATTTGCTTCTTCAAGAATGAAATATTGACTTCTTTCAGGTCCTGTGGGAGGTCCCAGGAACAAAACAGAACCATACAAGCAACCTCTGTCTTTGTTCTCAATACATTTTCCCATTTCATCCAAAAACCTAGCTCAGAAACCAAACAAATAGAACCTAGCACCAGCAAGGATCTTAGTCTCTGCACAGGCATTGCAGGACAGGGCTTGCTGCTGATCCAGGCTCCCTCAGTGGGACCCCAGGGCCATGACAGTGCTGTGTAGATGGAAAGTATTCAACAATGGGGAGCTTGCTAAATACATGTAGGAAAAAAAAAAAAAATAAATACATGCAGGAGCTCACCCAACAAATACATATTCAGCACTTACTAGCACCAGGTGATAAGGCTACACTGATAAAAAGATAACCAAGTGCCTCAGCCTCAAGGACAACGGGGCCTAGAGCAGTGCTGTCCACCAGAACCCCCATGATGATGAAATGCTCCGCTCTGCACCGTCTCCCGTGGTCGCCCCGGCCACATGTGACTATTGAACACCTGCTGTGTGCTTCCTACAACTTAGGAACTGAATTGTAAATTTTAATTAACCTGAATTCTAACTTAAAGCTGAATGAAAAGATGCTCAACATCAATATTAGAGAAAAGCAAATCAAAACTACAATGAGGCATCACCTCACAACAGTCAAAATGGCCATCACCAACAAATCTACAAACAATATATGCTGGAAAGTGCGTGGAGAAAAGGAAAGCCTCTTACACTGTTACATTCCTACATGGGAATGTAAATTGGTACAATCACTATGGATAACAGTATGGAGGTTCCTTAAAAAATTAAGAATAAATCTATCATATGAGCCTGCAATCCCACTCGGGCATATATCTGGAGAAAACCATAATTCAAAAAGATACATGTGCCACAGTGTCATTGCAGCACTATTTCCAATAGCCATGGCAAGGAAGCAACCTAAATGTTCATTAATGGAGGAATGGATAAAAGAGATGTGGTGCATATATACAATGGAATATTACTCAGCCATTAAAAAAGAACAAAATAATGCTACTTGCAGCAACATGGATGGGCCCAGAGACTGTCATATTGAGTGAAATAAGTCAGACAAAGAAAGGTAAATATCATATGATATCACTTATATGTGGAATCTAAACAGTGGTACTAACGAACTTATTTACAAAACAGATGTAGAAAACAAACTTATGGTTATGCAGTGGGGAAAGGGTAAGGGAATAAATTGGGAGACAGTTCAGTTTCTCAGTTGTGTCCGACTCTTTGCAACCCCATGAACTGCAGCATGCCAGGCCTCCCGTCCATCACCAGTTCCCGGAGCTTTCTCAAACTCACATCCATCAAGTCGGTGATGCCATCCAACCATCTCATCCTCTGTCGTCCCCTTCTCCTCCTGCCTTCATTCTTTCCCAGCATCAGGGTCTTTTCCAATGAATCAGCTCTTCACATCAAGTGGCCGAAGTAGTGGAGTTTCAGCTTCAGCATCAGTCCTTCCAATGAATATTCAGGACTGATTTCCTTTAGGATGGACTGGTTGGATCTCCTTGCAGTCCAAGGGACTCTCAAGAGTCTTCTCCAACACCACAGTTCAAAAGCAGAAAGCATCAATTCTTTGGCACTCAGTTTTCTTTATTGTCCAACTCTCACATCCATACATGACTACCGGAAAAACCATAGCTTTGACTAGACAGACCTTTGTTAGTTAAGTAATGTCTCTGCTTTTTAACATGCTGTCTAGGTTGGTCATAGCTTTTCTTCCAAGGAGCAAGTGTCTTTTAATTTCATGGCTGCAGTCACCATCTGCAGTGATTTTGAAGCCCAAGAAAATAAAATCTGTCACTGTTTCCATTGTTTCCCCACCTATTTGCAATGAAGTGATGGGACTGGATGCCATGATCTTAGTTTTCTGGATGCTGAGTTTTAAGCCAAATTGGGAAACTGGTATTGACAAAAACACACTAGTATATATAAAATAGGTAACACTAATAATAATGACCTACTATATAGCACAGGGAGCTCTTCTCAATATTTTGTAATGACCTATGGGAAAAGAATCTAAAAAAGATTGAATTTCTATATAACCAATACACTTTGCTATACAGCAGAAACTAACACAACATTGAAAATCAACTATACCATAACAAAAAAATTAAATCAAAGCAGTGTACAACAGTTTTCTATTAAACACACTTTGTTGTTTTGGTGGGACTACATTTTTCCTTTTGTATCATATGATCTATTAATTTTCATTGTATGCCTGGCAAATGTATAGTTTCTAACATCACATTTATTTTAATATTGATTACATGTTCAAATGATAATATTATTAAAATACTAAGTTAAATGACATATTTTTAAATTAACCTCATCTATTTCCTTTTACTCTTTAAAATGTGGCTATTCAAAAGTTTGAATTTATATCTATGGTTTGAATTATATTTCTAATGGATAGGACTAATCTAGAAGAAAGCAAGAGAGAGGGAAGAAAACCAAATAAGCAAACAAATAACTGTGAAGCCTAGAGAATCTTACAAATCTAATAATTTTCTCTGCCTAAGTTAAAATCTTATAGGGTACCCTACGATCACAATGAACTGTGGAAAATTCTGCAAGAGATGGGAATACTAGACCATCTTACCTGCCTCCTGAGAAATCTGTATGCAGGTCAAGAAGCAACAGTTAGAACTGGACATGGAACAACAGACTGGTTCCAAACTGGGAAAAGAGTACATCAAGGCTGCACACTGTCACTGCTTATTTAATTTATATGCAAAGTACATCATGTGAAATGCTGGGCTGGATGAAGCACAAGCTGGATTCAAGATTGCCAGGAGAAATATCAATAACCTCAGATATACAGCTGACACCACCCTTATGGCAGAAAGTGAAGAAGAACTAAAGACCCTTTTGATGAAAGTGAAAGAGGAGAGTGAAAAATAGGCTTAAAATTCAACATTCAGAAAACTAAGATCATGGCATCCGGTCCTATCATATCATGGCAAATAGATGGGGAAACAATGGAAACAGCAACAGACTTTATTTTGGGGGGCTCCAAAATCACTGCAGATGGTGACTGCAGCCATGAAATTAAAAGATGTTTGCTCCTTGGAAGAAAAGCTATAACCAACCTCGATAGCACATTAAAAAGCAGAAACATTACTCTGCCAAAAAAGGTCCGTGTAGTCAAAGCTATAAAAGTTTTTTCAGTAGTCATGTATGGATGTGACAGTTGGACCATAAAGAGAACTGAATGCCAAATAATTGATGCTTTTGAACTGTGGTTTTTGAGAAGACTCTTGAGAGTCCCTTGGACAGAAAGGAGATCCAACCAGTCCATCCTAAAGGAAATCAGTCCTGAATATTCATTGGAAGGACTGATTCTGAAGCTGAAACTTCAATACTCTGACCACGTGATGTGAAGAACTGACTCATTGGAAAAGACCCTGATGCAGGGAAAGATTGAGGGCAGGAGGAGAAGGGGACAATAGAGGATGAGATGGTTGGATGCAATCACTGACTTGATGGACATGAGTTTGAGAAAGATCCAGGAGTTGGTGATGGACAGGGAAGCCTGGCGTGCTGCAGTCCATGGGGTCGCAAAGAGTCGGACATGACTGAGTGACTGAACTGAACTGAACCATATGATCCAACAATTTTATCTTTAGGTATATACTCAAAAGAAATGAAAATGCAGTCTTGAAGAGATATTTATACACTCATGTTCATAGTAGCATTATTCAGAATAGCCAAAAGGTGGAAGCAACCCAAGTGCCTGTTGATGGATGAATGGATAAACAAAATTCCTTATACACATTGAATAGTATTCAGCCTTAAAAGGCAAGAAAACCCTGACATATCCTGCAGCATAGATGTACCTTGAAGATATTATGCTAAGTGAAATAAACCAGTTGCAAAAAGACACTGTATAATTCCATTTATATGAGGCACCTAGAGTGATCAAATTCATAGAGATAGAATGTAGAATCTTCTGGGATGTAAGATTTAGTGAGTTTCTAGGTATTGTGACTCACTGGAAAAGACCCCGATGCTAGGAAAGACTGAAGGCAAAAGAAGAAGGGAGCAGCAGAGGATGAGACAGTGAGATAGCATCATCGATTCCATGGACATGAATTTGAGCAAACTCTGGAAGATAGTGGAGGACAGAGGAGCCTGGTGAGCTGCAGTCCATGGGGTTACAGAGAGTCAGACTCGACTGAGCCACTAACACTTTCACTTCATTAATAACTCCATGGTGAAGATGTATAAGCAAATGCAGGTCAGCAAAGATAGACAGATTCAAGAGACAGTCTGTGAGGACTCAAACAAGATAAAGATGTTGGAACAAATACCATGGGCCGTGGTCAGGATCATCATCTATAAATGGTTCAAATGAAAGCCAAGACACTGATGATCACATGGAACAAGATTTAATTCTTTTTTCTGGAATCAGTCATGTAGTAATTCATGGCCCTTCATTAGCTCCTCAGTATAAATGAGTTGATCAGATTACTTAGCTGTTTCTAAAAGAGTCCCCCGGGCTCTGGTTCTCCCCAACATCTACCTCCCTTCCCGGTTCTCTTTACTTCAAACCAGGCTTTGCCTCTCTCAGAGTCCCGGCAATAGCCACTCAAGTCATAACCTCACTTCTGGGGTGAGCCGTCTGCAGGCGTTTCTTGTTTCCTTAGAGTCTCCTGGCTTCTCTCCTGCCCTTCAAATCCTCTTATCAGGGAATTTTCAGTGAGATAGTAGGACAATTTATACGATTGATTACTGTATTACTCAGCTCAAATGACTATGTTCCCTGTAGGTGGTTTTCAGTGACAGAGCATACAAGTATATCACTCACAGCTGATTAAAATGTTTGTGATCATTTCTATGAAAAAAAAAAAAAGTTGGGCATCTGTTCTTTTGGTTAGAAATACAAGTTCATTGTTTTCTCTGTGGGAAAATCAGGTATGACTTAAGACTCCTTTAACAAGAAACCCTCAGGATCACCTATACTCTATTGCTGTGGGCATGTTTAATCCTCTGCCAGTATGAGTGCCAGCTGTAACTAATCAAAATATGCACGGACCTAGAATGCTCGGGAATGGAGCAAATCGGGTCAGATGAAAGCGTAATTACTATTATACTGACTAATAGACACACCTCGGATGCCCTTTGACACAACTTCCACAATAAATTCAAACTAGCATGAGCCTAATTTTATTGAGAATGGCTTTGGCTTACACTGCCTTAATGAGCTCTATCATATAACTCCTGAAAGTCTATTTTTACTTGAGTCTCTTTCCATTTTAATTGGCAATTCCCCGTGGGCTTTCCTACAGAATGTTTAAGATGAAAGAGCGAAATAATTTTTGGCTAACAAAATTACAAAACTTTTCTTCATTTCCTCTTCTGGATGAAAGGAACACTTAGGTTGTTCAAGAATCAGCCCAGATGAAAGTTCTTCTTCCGTTCTACAGTGAGCCATGCTGCTTTATTTTGATGCAGCTAAAGAGGATATTTCTCCCCCATCACCTAAAGAAACCACGTTTCCAGTCTCAATTGTATGCAAATAAATCTTCCTCTGTGCACCATAATAGCAATCCAAAATAAATCCACAGAGGGAATTTCAGAGAGAGGTTTTTATACCTGCACTTTGACCATGAAGGGTGATGCAATTTCTCCCATATTAGCTATTTATCATTTCAGATTTGTCTAATTTGCATACACATTCTGTTTTAAATGTAGTGTTATAAAAAAGAAATTTAGGGATTTTCAGAATAAAGCAGCACAGCTGTTTTGTTATTCATTCTCTATCATAAATTCAACTAGCTGGAAAGTGAAGCCTGTTTTAAACTCTTCAGGTTTCCTTTTAATGAATAGCCGGTGTGTCCATCTTCCATTTTCTGGATGGAAAAATACATTTAAGATACATTATTTCACTTGATGATAAATATTGTTCTGAAACCATAAACCCAGGGAAGGTTGGTTATTTTTTAAAATAGCTTTCGTTAACATAGTTCAGGAAGCCAGTGCTTCAGGAAAGTTGTTTAAAAAGGTGATCCACTAGGAGTTTTATAGTTTCTGGTCTTACATTTAGATCTTTAATCCATTTTGAGTTTATTTTTGTGTATGGTGTTAGAAAGTGTTCTAGTTTCATTCTTTTACAAGTGGTTGACCAGTTTTCCCAGCACCACTTGTTAAAGAGGTTGTCTTTTTTTCATTGTATATCCTTGCCTCCTTTGTCAAAGATAAGGTGTCCATAGGTTCGTGGATTTATCTCTGGGCTTTCTATTCTGTTCCACTGATCTATATTTCTGTCTTTGTGCCAGTACCATACTGTCTTGATGACTGTGGCTTTGTAGTAGAGCCTGAAGTCAGGCAGGTTGATTCCTCCAGTTCCATTCTTCCTTCTCAAGATTACTTTGGCTATTCGAGGTTTTTTGTATTTCCATACAAATTGAGAAATTATTTGTTCTAGTTCTGTGAAAAATACCGTTGGTAGCTTGATAGGGATTGCATTGAATCTATAGATTGCTTTGGGTAGAACAGCCATTTTGACAATTAGGGTTAGGGGGCATACACACTGAGGAAACCAGATCTGAAAGAGACACGTGCACCCCAATGTTCATCGCAGCACTGTTTATAATAGCCAGGACATGGAAGCAACCTAGATGCCCATCAGCAGATGAATGGATAAGGAAGCTGTGGTACATATACACCATGGAATATTACTCAGCCATTAAAAAGAATTCATTTGAATCAGTTCTAATGAGATGGATGAAACTGGAGCCCATTATACAGTGTGAAGTAAGCCAGAAAGATAAAGACCATTACAGCATACTAACACATATATATGGAATTTAGAAAGATGGTAACGATAACCCTATATGCAAAACAGAAAAAGAGACACAGAAGTACAGAACAGACTTTTGAACTCTGTGGGAGAAGGTGAGGGTGGGATGTTTCGAAAGAACAGCATGTATATTATCTATGGTGAAACAGATCACCAGCCCAGGTGGGATGCATGAGACAAGTGCTCGGGCCTGGTGCACTGGGAAGACCCAGAGGAATCGGGTGGAGAGGGAGGTGGGAGGGGGGATCGGGATGGGGAATACGTGTAACTCTATGGCTGATTCATATCAATGTATGACAAAACCCACTGAAATGTTGTGAAGTAATTAGCCTCCAACTAATAAAAAAATAAAAATAAAAAAAAATAAATTAAAAAAAAAAAAAAGGTGATCCAGAGATGGATCACCTGGGAGGATAAAGCAGAAGACTGGTAGTTTAGAATTAGAAGACGGATAAACATGAGACATCCTTGATACCAACTTGGGCTGTTTGGGCAGTGAACATGAGAAATGAATACCTTGTTTATTTTTTCATCAAAGCCCTGGGCCTGTATCAGGCTGGATGCGGATCACCATTCTGGGTTAAAGTCTCAACTCTTGCTTGTGAGTTAACCAAGTGACCTTGGGCAAGTCATGTATGCTGGGCAGTAGGAAATGGGCCTTTGCTGTCAGTAAGACAGAGACCCAGGACTGTGCTTGTCAGAGTTTAGCAGCTGATTCTCCAGGAATAAGCAAACGAATCAACCAACCCTGGTTTGCCAGTTACCGTGGTGTAAATGCTTACTGTGGCCAGCTGAAGCTATCTACATGATCTCCCTGAGCACAGAGTGGGAAAAAGATATGTACAAACCAGTTCTCTCCAGGTATGTCCCCACATAACTCAAGCTGCTTCTAGCAATCCACTGTTTGGAGGTCATTTCTGGCTCCACCAGTTAACACATGGGGTCAAAGGCTAGTTATTTAACTTCTCTACATCTTGGTTTTCTCATTTTTAAAATGCTGACCATAACAGAGTTTACAGGGCCATTTTGAGGGTAAAGTAAAAGGCAGTGAGTGCAGAGCCTGAACTAGAAGGTCTCAGTAAACATGGATTCCCTGCCGTATAACTTCATGATTCTGTCTCTCTCCCTGCTCCTTTTTGAAGGCAAATTCTTCAAAAGAACAAGTATTTGTTCTCGTTTTTTTCTCTACTCCCTCACTCAACCCATTGCTACCTGGATTTCACTAACAGAACTCCTGAAAAGTAATTTCTTTGTGGTAACCAGATTTTTTTCTCCCAAATCCAATGAACATTTTCCAAGTGCTCATTTTATTTAACTGCTCTGTGGCATTTCACATGCTTGACCAATTTCTTCTGTCTTTCTCCTTCTCTTGGATTCAGAGATAGGGGATCCTGTTGATTCTCACAAGACAACACTGACAGATCTTTCTTAGGCTCTAGCCTCTGGCTTCTTTCACTGTGTTCTTTGCTTATGTTAGGGATTTACCAAGGACTCGCTCCTACCTCTTTTCTTCTTACACCCTCGTTTCCCTTTGGGCAGCTTGTTCATAACCAGGGCTCCAACTCTCATCCAGGTACTGACGGCTTGAAAGGCAAGCCTATGTCTCAGACCTCTCTCTGGAGTTCCAGTCTTGGAATGCCTGCTGCTTATTTAGCATTCTTGACATTTCTGCCTTCATATCTCATAGATCACACTACAATCAACAAAGACATAACTCAATTTATCATTTTCCCCACCAGACCTGTCCCTCCTCCTGTGTTCCCCACACAGGATGCATTATTCATCTTAATTCTCAGGCTGGAAACCTAGGAGTCAACTTCCTCTATCTCCCATATCCAACCAAACAGGCCAATTCTATCTTGTAAATGTATCTGCATTCATTTCCTTAGATTCCTCGCTAATGACACTGTCTTAGTCAAGACCCCACAGACCTTCATCCTTCCATTCTTATAATTAAAGTGATACACTTCCTGATTTTGCTGTCTCCAGTCAATTCTCCTTCTGATCCAGACTTCCTCTGGAGGATTTTTATAAAATGCAAATAGACTATGTAATGCCTTGCCCTTCATCAGCTCCCCATACCTGCTGCATAAAGTCCAAACTCCATGGAAGGGCAAAATGGCCCTTGTTCTCTCTATCTCATGCTTACTTTTCTGACCACATTGCTTGCCTTTGTCTGTTACTGTACTGCATCCAGTCTTATTTAACCACAAATCTTCCCTCAAGAGGCCATCCTTCTTCTTGTCTTTGTCTCCCTGGAAAGCCAGCCCTTCCCCCTTTTCCACCTAGTGAATTCCAATTATTTCTTTAAATACCAGCTCAAATCTCCCCTGTTCCATGAACCCTTCTTTGAAATCCTCATAACACATAGTATGTGATTCTCTAAAAGGCAAGCTTCATACTGGATTTGGAGAAGGAAATGGCAACCCACTCCAGTATTCTTGCCTGGGAAATCCTTTGGACAGAGGAGCCTGGAGGGCTGCAGTCTACAGGGTCGCACAGAATTGGACACGACTGAAGCGACTTAGCATGCATGCATGCATTGGAGAAGGAAATGGCAACCCACTCCAGTGTTCTTGCCTGGAGAATCCCAGGGACAGAGGAGCCTGGTGGGCTGCCGTCTATGGGGTCGCACAGAGTTGGACACGACTGAAGTGACTTAGCAGCAGCATACTGGATTATAATCATCTCTATGCAACTGTTTTTCTCACTCAGCTGAAAGTGAATGAATTGAAACACTAATGCTATATCTTATTCACCACTGCATCCCCCATATCAAGCACAAAGCCTGGACTGCAAAAATGTTTAGCAAATTGAATGTATCAACTTATAAACACTTCCCCAGATTTATTCTCTGGCCCCTTTGTGGTGCCAAATGAGATGGAATCAAGATATGAGTTTTTTTTTAATTGAGATCTAATTGACATTAGCATTATATTAGTTTTAACTGTACAACATAAAGATTCAATATTTATATATATAGCAAAATGATTACCACAATAAGTCTACTTAACATTTGTCACTGCACATAGTTTTTTTTTTTTTCTTTTTTCCTTGTGATGAGAACTTTTAGATCTACTCTCTTTTGTTGTTGTGGTGGTTGTTTTGCTGTTTAGTCGCTAAGTCATGTCTGACTCTTTGCTACCCCATGGACGTAGGCTGCCAGGCTCCTCCATTCATGGGATTTCCCAGGCAAGAATACTAGAGTGGGTTGTCATTTCCTCCTCCAGGGGATCTTCCCGACCCAGGGATCAAACCTACAGCATTCTTTACCCATGAGCATTCTTTACCACTGAGCTACCAGGGAAGCCCTCTACTCTCTTAGCAAACTTCAAATATGCAATATAGTATTATTAAATGATGAGAGCTTTGGTAAACTCTGAACAAGTTAGGATGATATGCATTTTCAACCTTGATTCTAACCAGAATACTGATTCTCAAAGTGAGAATAAAACATGTAGAATATTATAAAATATTAAAATCCAAGAAATGTAGACTTTTCAAGAGTGACAGTTCACTTAAAAACATATTTGTCACAACATAATCTGGCTGATAACTCCATATGTTTAATGTTGGTCACCAGTAATTAAGACAATGGCAAATTAGGTCTCCTCATGCTTATTTTTGAGAGTTTCTTGATAGTGTATAAGAACTATGACAAAAAGCACTACAAAAATAGTAACAGCGCAGAGAAAAATCATGCTAAATATGCATCCACTTGAAAATTTGCATTCAATAGCTGAGTACCCTGTAAGAAAGTGAACATGCTATTCCCACACAGAAGGATTTATTCAGTATCTAACATTTTTAAAATTTGAATGACTGCATGTCCAATGAATGTTTAAAAGTTTTAAAAATGAGATGCTATTGCTGTTTTAGAACATTTCAAAGAAGTGAAAAGCCCAGTTGAAGAGTAAGTAGCAAGAACTGAGCTTGCAAAGCAGATTTTCTACCATTTGCTGAATTTCCAATAATAAGCTTCACCTTTGAGTTGAGAGAAAAATAACACTGTTCTTTACCAGTAACTTTTCACAAATTATGCAAAGGAAAAAAAAATATTCTTAAATTTTTGGGATGCTCTAATGTCATAAGTGTGACTGGTGATGGAAGTAAAGTCTGATGCTATAAAGAGCAATATTGCATAGGAACCTAGCATGTTAGGTCCATGAATCAAGGTAAATTAGAAGTGGTCAAACAGAAGATGGCAAGAGTGAACATTGACATTTTAGGAATCAGTGAACTAAAATGGACTGGAATGGGCGAATTTAATTCAGATGACCATTATATCTACTATTGTGGGTAAGAATCCCTTAGAAGAAATTAAGTAGGCCCCATAGTCAACAAAAGAGTCCAAAATGCAGTACTTGGGTGCAATCTCAAAAATGACACAATGATCTCTGTTCATTTCCAAGGCAAACCATTCAGTATCACAGTGATCCAATGCCCCATCCAGTAATGCTGAAGCTGAAATTGAATGGTTCTATGAAGACCTACAAGACCTGCTAGAACTAACACCAGATAAAGATGTCCTTTTCATCATAGGGAACTGGAATGCAAAAGTAGGAAGTCAAGAGCTACCTGCAGTAACAGGTGAATTTGGCCTTGGAGTACAAAACAAAGCAGGTCAAAGGCTAACAGAGTTTTGCCAAGAGAACGCACTGGTCACAGCAAACACCCTCTTCCAACCGAGATCAGATTGATTATATTCTTTGCAGCCAAAGATGGAGAAGCTCTCTACAGTCAGCAAAAGCAAGGCCAGGAGCTGACTGTGGCTCAGATCATGAACTCCTTATTGCAAAATTAAGACTTAAATAGAAGAAAGTAGGGAAAAACACTAGACCATTCAGGTATGACCTAAATCAAATTGCTTACAATTATATAGTAGAAGTGACAAATAGATCCAAGGGACTAGATCTTATAGACTGAGAGCCTGAAAATCTATGGATGGAGGTTCGTGACATTGTACAGGAGGCAGTGATCAAGACCATCCCCAAGAAAAAGAAATGCAAAAAGGCAAAATGGTTGTCTGAGGAGGACTTGCAAATAGCTGGGAAAAGAAAAGAAGCTAAAGACAAAGGAGAAAAGGAAAGATATACCCATTTGAATGCAGAGTTCCAAAGAATAGCAAGGAGAGATAAGAGAGCCTTCCTCATTGATCAATGCAAAGACAGAGGAAAACAATAGAATGGGAAAGACTAGAGAACTCTTCAAGAAAATTAGAGATACCAAGGGAACATTTCATGCAAAGAAGGGCCCAATAAAGGACAGAAATGGCATGGACCTAACAGAAGCAGAAGATATTAAGAAGAGGTGGCAAGAATACACAGAACTATACAAAAAATATCTTCATGATCCAGATAACCACGATGGTGTGATCACTCACCTAGAGTCAGACATCCTGGAAAGTGAAGTCAAATGGGCTTTAGGAAGCATCACTACAAACAAAGCTAGTGGAGGTGATGGAATTCCAGTTGAGCTATTTCAAATCCTAAAAGATGTTGCTGTGAAAGTGCTGCACTCAATATGCCAGCAATTTTGGAAAACTCAGCAGTGGCCACAGGACTGGAAAAGGTCAGTTTTCATTCCAGTCCCAAAGAAGGGCAATGCCAAAGAATGTTTAAACTACTGCACAATTGCACTCATCTTACATGCCAGCAAAGTAATGCTCAAAATTCTCCAAGCCAAGTTTCAACAGTATGTGAACCGTGAACTTCCAGATGTTCAAGCTGGATTTAGAAAAGACAGAGGAACCAGAGATCAAATTGCCAACATCCATTGGATCATCAAAAAAGCAAGAGAGTTCCAGAAAAATATCTACTTTTGTTTTATTGACTACACCAAAGCCTTTATCTGTGTGGATCACAACAAACTGTGGGGAATTCTTCAAGAGATGGGAATACCAGACCACCTGACCTGCCTCCTGAGAAATCTGTATGCAGGTCAAGAAGCAACAGTTAGAACTGGACATGGAACAACAGACTGGTTCCAAATCGGAAAAGGATTATGTCAAGGCTGTATGGTACAGAATCCACCCGCCAGTGTAGGAGACATGAGTTTGATCCCTGGGTTGAGAAGACACCCCGGAGAAGGAAATGGCACCCTCTCCAGTATTCTTGCTTGGGAAATTTCATAGACAGAGAGGGCTGGTGACTATAGTCCATGGGGTCACAAAGAATCAGACACAACTCAGCAACTTAGCAACAATATCATCTTAAATGAAAAGAATGCAAAGTCATTTTGAAACACTCATTATCATCCCTACTGATAACTCCATTCTCTGGTCCATTAGGACTATTCTTAATACTTAGCTGAATTTGAAAGTGTTCTCCTTTTTGGAAAAACTGGAATAATATCTATTTAACAGATGGTGTCTCTTGATAGTCTAGCTTAGTAAGCCTTCTAATATCTCTTTTTCTAAATAATAGTTTATGAAGCACTTTTCTCTGCAAGAATTCTTTGTATTTTTGTTGCTGCTTTTTAAAAAACAAGAATTCCTAACCTCAAAAGGGATTTTTTTCTCCTAAGAGAAAAGTAACTTCACATTCCATCGAGTTTTTATGTAGAAATCTATGGAATATAGCTGGTTATTTTTTTCTATTTTTTTGGTCAGGACAAATAGGTAATTGTTGATCTTGGGAACTTGCCTCCTGACATTTTTCTATTTGCCATTTCACGTCCATATATTTTTAATATTCTTTACCAACCCAAACAGCCAAATTTAGCTTTGATGTTGCTGGCCACATTTTATGAATTTGACATGGGTTTCCAAATTCAATGTCAAGAAGCATATGCTTTGAATTATCTTTTGAAAATGGCTAAGCTTACCATAGCTTTTGAAAAATGGTATCAGGTTATCCACACTCTCTTGTGACTCATTCCTGGCTTATCAAAAAGAGCATCATACTTGAAACTACAGCCAGGGTTGCAATCAGGATACAAACAACTTTCTCCCAAAAGAAGCTAAATGGACTATAGAATAATTTTATTTCACTGTCTTTACTAAACAACTCAGTCTAAACTAACAAGCTTTGGAACATGATTCATTCAGTTATATAATGAAATATGAGCCATTTAGGAATTTTTTTAGTGTTGATCCATATGCAGATTGTGGAGCTATTTTAATAAAGAACTGATGGTAAGTAGAATCAGACACAAAATTGAGAACCTTAGGAATGATCCAACCAACTCTTCAGGAATTTCTTATCAACATCTCTTGCATACAGCAGAAATTAATACAGCATCGTAAAGCAATTAGACTCCAATAATAAAATTTAAAAAAAAACTATTATTAAAAAAAAAACCCTTGCAGGTGATGGCCCAACTTGTGTAAAGTATTACTCACATAAGTTCATTCTTCCCAGTCCTGGAGAAGTTCCCTTGTTAGGAAGTTATTTCTTTTTTCTGAGTAAAAACATACCTCTGTAACTTCCATCTTAGTGCAAGATTCTTTAAACAAAGAATTAACCAATGTTACTCGCTCAGCAGGGCTTCCCTGGTGGCTTAGTGGTAAAGAATCCAGCTGCAGCGCAGGAGACGACCTGCAATGCATGTGACACAGACTGGATCCCTGGGCCAGGAAGATGCCCTGGAGGAGGAAATAGCAACCCACTCTAGTATTCTTCCCTGGTGGCTCAGAGGTTAAAGCATCTACCTGCAATGGGGGAGACCCAGGTTCGATCCCTGGGTCGGGAAGATTCCCTGGAGAAGGAAATGGCAACCCACTCCAGTATTCTCGCCTGGAGAATCCCATGGATGGAGGAGCCTGGTAGGCTATAGTCAATGGGGTCCCAAAGAGTTTGACACGACTGAGCAACTTCTCTTTCACTTTCTTTCTTTCTAGCATTCTTGCCTTGGAAACCCCACTGACAGAGGAGCCTGGTGAGCTACAGTCCAAGGGGTTGAGGAGTCAGACAACTTAGCGACTAAACCACTACCATTACCAGTCACTCAAAAACTGAGGGTCCTGGAACTCCCTATTTTTCTCTACCATATTTATTCTTCTAAATTCTCTCTCCCACAGCTGGGAGATGGACCCACTATAAGCAAAAGGATGCTGTGTTGTGTTTAGATGCTCAGTCGTGTCCAACTCTCTTGACCCCATGGACTGCAGCCCACCAGGCTCCTCCGTCCATGGAATTCTTCAGACAAGAATACTAGAGTGGGTTGCCAAGCCCTCCTCCAGGGGATCTTCCCAACCCAGGGATTGAACCCAAGTCTCCCACATTGCAGGCAGATTCTTTACCATCTGAGCCACCAAGGAAGCCCCAACCAAAAGGGTGTATTGTCTAATTCAGCAGGCAGGACATAGAATCTAAGCAGAATGAATGATAATGGATACAAAGAAATCCAAGCAGGAAGTAAGAAGCAGGGGTGCCCATGATGTTATTGGTATCTCAGGCACATGCTTTACAAAGATGCAGACATTCAGACTAGAACCACAAACTGAACATGGTTATACTTATGGCCCCACTGGCAATGGTTATGTCTCAGTGTTGAAAACTCTGTCTTTACAAATGCAGATTTCCTGAGGGCAGGATTTGTGTTCTTTGAAATGATGAGGAGCCAAAAAATTTTCCCTAATTATTTGAGCTCTGTGGGTCGGTTATCCTTGACTTCACTTTCTCATAGAAAGTTTCTTCCTTCTTCTCATAGAAACAGAACATAACTGACAAGCTGTGGATCAGTTGAGACAAGTTAGCTCCATTAATGAAGGGGGTTTCCTCAGAACCCTGGTGATCAGTGTTTGCCTTGAAAAGACTTTCCAATTGTTGAGAAATATTTTACTAACCAAGAAAGCTAACACTTCATTGAAGTGATTGTACTTTGATTTGAAAAGAAAGCTTAGGAGGGTGGCACTCTGGGAAGAAGAAGAAATGAAGAAATCTGAATTCTTTTCTTGTCTCTGTTGCTAGTTCTGTGTCCCCTTGGTCACACAGCATATGAGACTCCACAAGCATACAGGGGACTTAAAGAGGCATCTGGTTTAACACGTTGCCCAATTTAGCTTTCATCTCAACAATAAAGTTTCTTTAAGCCCATACCTACAGGATCATAGCAACAGCGGTTCAGAAACAGTATAAACAATTTTCCCCCAAGGAGCAATAATGGAGGTGTCACATCTGTGAGGACACCAAACACTTTCTTGACTTCACTTTTTTTTTGGCATTCATGATAAGGTTTTAAAAGAGCCACAGGGAGAATGCAAACAATAACATTTAAGAGGGAAATCGTGTCTGAGATGAACACTAACATTGGGAAGGAGAAAAGAGACAGGGGCTTAGACTACTTTAACATTTTTGGTTTTGGATTAACACAAATTTTGGCTTTCTGTTGACTCCATTGTTTGCAAACATGCATAACATTAACACATCATTACCAGATCAAAAGAAAAAAAAAGGAAGCTGAAAGAAGCCAGTATTTGGGAGTAACATGTTGGTGAATACTTAGCAAGGGAGGTGGGAATTCCCTGGTGGTCCAGAGCTTAGGACTCCATGCTTTCACTGTAGCGTGCATGGGTTAGATTCCCGGTCAGGGAACTGAGATCCCGCATGTGGCAAGATGTGGCCAAAAACAACAAATAAAAATAAAAAACACTCAATTAAAAAAATAAAATAATGGTTAAAAAGTCTTAGGATGAGTGGTGGGCATGGGTATACATGCCAAATTAGAATTCTCTGTGAATACTGACAATTTTAGGGCACTGGGAACTGGAAGATTGCCCTTATGCAAATATTTACTTGGCAAATGAAACTTTATCTTACCTTCCATGACTTTAAACCAAAAGCCAAGTGATGAAAATATGGAAATGTCAAAATGTATTTCTGTATCAGACAGCAAATATTGGCCCCTACTATGTGCAACGGCATTGTGCCAAAGCACCATTCACTTCTGCATATATATTAGGATTTAGAAGTGGAGAAATCTTAAAATTCCTCCAAAATGTAAAGACTCTTCTTGCCTAAGAAATTGACACCATCCTGAAAAACATCAACTACACAAATGACTTCAAGAAAAATAATTGAGGTTCACAGATATTTAGGGAAATGAAACAGTTGTCAACAATTACAACCTTCCCATTTTGAAGCTGGTGGTTGCAACCCTTACTTTTTAAATAGGTAATCATGGAAAAATTGAATAATATGCCATCTCATTTTCATTTGAATAGAACGGTAGGATGAAAAGGACATGACTTATATGAAAGTGAAAAAGCAAAATGTGTCCATTTATTTTCATTAATTCAAAGTCAATCAAGTCTAGATTTATAAACTATTACACTTTTAAAGTGAGTTTTTGAATACTATAATGCAAATCGTTTTTTTTCTCAGGGTGGAAGTAAAAACATGACATATAGCTAAGGCCAATTAGTCAACATCTTACCTGGAGTTGCTCTTTGTTCTCTTCTCTTCTCTACTCTCCCTGCAATAAGAAATGGCAGATCAGTTGCAATATGCAGCCATGAGAAAATGATGTAACTAAGACAGAAGCCCGGTTTATCACAACTTCTAGACAGTCACTAGGTCAGCCATGTTCAACATTTTTCCCAAGATGACTGGGCACAGAGAAAAGGGCTGAACAATATTTTCAAATCAATTTACAAAAGTCAAAAATTAATGAATATGCATTAAATATGCTGCTGGGTTTAAAAAATCTTGTTAGAGCCATTTACTCTACAGTAAAATTAAGGGTGCAAACCCCACCCATAGAACAAATCCCCATGTTCCATGTGGGGGTAAACAAGTAACTAAGATAATACCATGCCCTCTTATGACCTACTTGGGAAGATAAAGGACAAACAATATAACATGAAACAAGATGTGCCCTCAAAGGGTATGTGCGTGCATGCATGTGTGCTCAGTTATGTCTGACACTTTGTGATGCTGTGGACTGTAGCCCACCAGGCTCCTCTGTCCATGGTATAAATGTTTAAAATATTAGAGGGTGAAATGATTAGCTTTAAGAAATAAAGCGGTGCTCATGAAGTTATGGAGAAAACGGTATTTGATGTGAACCTTGAAGATATATGTCATTTGGGGAATTTTAAATGAGGAAAGGATTGACTCTTGACCAAAGAAATAGTATGGCTATTCGAGGTCCGACATAAATCACAGCAAGATCCTCTACGACCCACCTCCCAGAATATTGGAAATAAAAGCAAAACTAAACAAATGGGACCTAATGAAACTTAAAAGCTTTTGCACTACAAAGGAAACTATAAGTAAGGTGAAAAGACAGCCCTCAGATTGAGAGAAAATAATAGCAAATGAAGAAACAGACAAAGGATTAATCTCAAAAATATACAAGCAACTCCTGAAGCTCAATTCCAGAAAAATAAATGACCCAATCAAAAAATGGGCCAAAGAATTAAACAGACATTTCTCCAAAGAAGACATACAGATGGCTAACAAACACATGAAAAGATGCTCAACATCACTCATTATCAGAGAAATGCAAATCAAAACCACAATGAGGTACCATTACATACCAGTCAGGATGGCTGCTATCCAAAAGTCTACAAGCAATAAATGCTGGAGAGGGTGTGGAGAAAAGGGAACCCTCTTACACTGTTGGTGGGAATGCAAACTAGTACAGCCACTATGGAAAACAGTGTGGAGATTTCTTAAAAAACTGGAAATAGAACTGCCATATGACCCAGCAATCCCACTTCTGGGCATACACACTGAGGAAACCAGATCTGAAAGAGACACATGCACCCCAATGTTCATCGCAGCACTGTTTTATAATTGCCAGGACATGGAAGCAACCTAGATGCCCATCAGCAGATGAATGGATAAGGAAGCTGTGGTACATATACACCATGGAATATTACTCAGCCATTAAAAAGAATTCATTTGAATCAGTTCTAATGAGATGGATGAAACTGGAGCCCATTATACAGTGTGAAGTAAGCCAGAAAGATAAAGACCATTACAGCATACTAACACATATATATGGAATTTAGAAAGATGGTAACGATAACCCTATATGCAAAACAGAAAAAGAGACACAGAAGTACAGAACAGACTTTTGAACTCTGTGGGAGAAGGTGAGGGTGGGATGTTTCGAAAGAACAGCATGTATATTATCTATGGTGAAACAGATCACCAGCCCAGGTGGGATGCATGAGACAAGTGCTCGGGCCTGGTGCACTGGGAAGACCCAGAGGAATCGGGTGGAGAGGGAGGTGGGAGGGGGGATCGGGATGGGGAATACGTGTAACTCTATGGCTGATTCATATCAATGTATGACAAAACCCACTGAAATGTTGTGAAGTAATTAGCCTCCAACTAATAAAAAAAAAAATACAAAAAAAAAAAAGAATAAAACCTAAAAAAAAAAAAAAGAAATAGTATGGGTTCTGTGCATGCATGCATGCTACATCACTTCAGTCGTGTTTGACTCTGCGATCCCATGGACTGTAGCCGTCCAGGTTCCTCTGTCTATGGGATTCTCCAGGCAAGAATACTGGAGTGGGTTGCCATGCCTTCCTCCAGGGGACCTTCCTAACCCAGGCACTGAACATGTGTTTCTTACATCTCCTACACTGGCAAAGTGAAAGTGAAGTCGCTCAGTCATGTCTGACTTTTTGCGACCCTATGGACTGTAGCCCACCAGGCTCCTCCATCCATGGGATTTTCCAGGCAAGAATACTAGTGTGGGTTGCCATTTCCTTCTCCAGGGGATCTTCCTGACCTAGGGATCAAAACAGGGTTTCCCGTATTGCAGGTGGACTCTTTACTGTCTGAAATCCCATTAGCAGGCAGGTCCTTTACCACTAGTGGCACCTGGGAAGCCCTATGGGTTTTATAGGACAAGGCTACTTGAGCAAGAAGGCTCACCTTTAGGGCTTGCCTTAAGAACTCAAATGAAAAGAGTTTTGTATAGGAGGAGGGCTATCTGAGAAGTTGGGCAAGAGGTAATGGGCTGAGTATGTCAGCGGGAACAATGAGGAGGGAAGTGATGGGTGCAAAGAGGAGATGTCAGGAAGGCAGAGCTCATAGGGTCCAGGGGTTTACAAACTGTGAAGTGCAAAGGCCCCAGGGGTTTACAAACTGTGAAGTGCAAGGGAAAAGGAAAGGTCAAAATGAATGGCTATCTAGGTGTCTCTGGGTGTGGTGATGCAATTCAGGGAAACAGTAAACATGATGGGGATATGGGAATGATGAGTTCAGTTTTAGGCTTAATGAGTTTGAAGTGCTACGGGAACTTGGAGTTTGGGAGGGCAACTGGAATTGAAATTACAGATGCAGAAAATGTCCATCTTAAGAAGGTGGCTGGAGCTGAAAGGGGAAATAGAAATATACAGGCAGAAATATAAAGAACAGAGGACCAGATTGAAAACAGGGACCAAGAAATCAAAAAACGCGATTTGTGCTTCGTGATGGAGGATGAGAAGACAGAGGAAGCAGAGCTCGAGACCAACTGAACAGAGTCAGGTACCACAAATAAAGTTTTAGGAAGTATGGAGTGGGGCTGCCAACAGCATCCGATGTGGCTGAATTCACGAGGTTGTTGTTAAGACTGTGAGAGAGAAGTTTTAGCAGAGAGAGGGTGGGGAACACGAGAGGCCGTGAAGGTTTGCAGAGTAGTGGGTGATGAGGAAGATGAGGCTGAGGAGGAAATGACTTGTCCATGATACTTGCCAAACATGAGTAAGATGGGGTGATAATTTGAGCAGGAGTTAAGTCAGGTTTCTGGGATACCTTAGCATGTTTATGAGCTTAGATCAGAAGCTTTGCACCAGGGCAATGGTGTATGTAAATGCCCCTGTTGAGCCTTGATTCTGTGAGGTCTACCCCTCTAGCCGTCACTTTCTTGTCAGTTAGTAACTTTTCATAGATAGAGCTGGTTACTGAGAGGTTATGGAAGCTGCATGTAAACTTCCTATAAGGCCTTTAAACTATAAGGTGGAAAACACACAAGCCTTCCCTTGTGTAGCTGCCCAAAGGGGAGAATTTATTTAACTGGCATCCTGATTAATTTCATGTTCTATTCATTTGAGTGATTTCCAGAGGATTTGTTTGATGCAATTTGTTTCAATGATTCAAACAGAATAATGGCATGAATAGCACGTTTAAAGGTTTCATTCATTACCAAGTGTGATGGGGTATCTCCTCATTCAAGATTTTTATTGGGCAAGCCACTATGTATTTTAGATTATAAATTTTTGTATACTAGGGGCCTCAAACATTTTCATGAATTTTTTAAAAAATGTTATTAAAGTCCTGAATTATTAAAAAAATAATTAAAAAAGGCATTAAAAACTATTCTCTTTGGAGAGTTTTTAACTTGTATGAGTCATAAATCCTGAAAGCTCACAATGAATGTACTGAAGGTAAATTACGGGTTATGGTAGACAGTCTCGAAGATGATCCCAGTGATCTTCTTCCCTCCTCCAGGCATTTGTATCCTTGTGTTATCTGCTCCCACAGTGAATTGGATTGACTTGTATAACTAGTAGGATTTTGTAGAAATAATGTGATTTCCAAGGCTGGGCCTCAAAAAACATTATGGCTTCTGTTTTGGTCTCTCTCAGATTACTTCCTGGGAGAGAAACCAGATAATATGTTAAGAGGACACCCTTCCTAAGGAGAGACCTGTGTGGCAAAAAACTGAGGCCTCCTGTCAATATTCAATGTCGAATTGAGACCTCCTGCCAATAGCCAATGAGGAACTGAGGACTCCAGAACAGTCAATGTGCAATTGAGGCCTCTAGTTAATAGCCAATGAAGAATTAAGGCCTCCGGAATGGCCAATGAGCAACTGAGGCTTCCAGTTAGCAGCCATTGAGAAACTGAGGCCTCCTGACAGCAGACTTCATCAACTTGCCAGGCTAATGAGCAGCCCCTTCTGCAGCCCCAGTCAAACCTTCACATGGCTGCAGCTCAGAAGGACGCCTTGACTATAACTTTATGGGAGACCCTGACCCAGAACCACCCAATCAGCCACTCCAGAGTTCCCCACAGAAACTGTGACATGATAGATGTCTGCTGCTGTTCTCCACTGCTAAGTTTTGGGTAAATTGTTATCCAGTAATACACAACTAATACTTACGGGATAATTTTATTATGAAAGTTTGGGTTAATTTATCACTTAATAGAATATGCATGTGTGTGTGTATGAGTCACTCCGTCGTGTCTCTTTGCGACCCCATGGACTGTAGCCCACCAGGCTCCTCTGTCCATTGAATTCTTCATGCAAGAATATTGGAGTGGGTTGCCATTTCCTTCTCCAGGGGATCTTCCTGACCCAGGAATTGAACCTGGGTCTCCTGCATTGCAGGCAGACTCTTTACTGACTGAGCCACAGGGAATATGCATTCAAGGATGTTAATTTTTTCAGATCAATCAGTCTCCCTGCCTTTCTCATCTGTAAAGTGGAGATCAGAGCCTGCTTATGTGGAATGTTGTGAGGATTAAGTAATTTCATATGCAGAGCCAGCAGGAAATGGAGGAAACATACAAAATACCGGCGTTCAAGGTTTCAGAAGGGAGGCTGGAAGGCATTGTTGATAACGATTTTTCACTGAGATCTCAAACAGTTCTCTGCCCTTATGTCATATGAAAGGGCTCTCTAAACTGTGGAGTGCTATATAAATGTTATGTATTAGTTTTATTATGGTATTAGTTCTGGTATAGGAAACAGATTTCTGTTCTCCGTTACATATACACTAAACTTCAAATTAGAAAAATAAACACTGGATAAATAAGACAATCTTATATTTACCAAGAGACACAGAGATTACACCACTTAACGGTAGATAACCCTCCTGCTCTGTATGGGTGATTTTATCTCTCAGTGTTCACCAACACTGGTGGTGTTCAGTGTTCACCAACACTGGAAAGAGATGATGCCGAGACCTACGTCTTTAGCTCCAAAATCTACCTAGGTGTTAGGTCCACTGGAAATACCTATATCTGCATTTTCTACTTCACAAAACAAGTCCTTAATTTAAATCATTATATCCCCCTCCAAAACTGCTTATCTTTAGTGCTATCCTGCTCAGGCAACTGGACATAAAACCTGAGACTCATCAGCTCCTGCCATTCACTCAACCTCAGACCATTCCGTTCTCTCTACAGGGCCTTTCAGAGCTGACCTCTCCTTTCTCACTGCCACTGACCTGGTTCATCAACTTGATAATTCTTCCTGGGGTTATTTTCTATAGGCTCCCAACAGATTTCATCAGTTTTATAGATGGTTTTTCCGTCCTTGTGGTCTAATCCCTGTTAAAGATTAAAATACACATTCCCTCATATGAAACTGATGACCCTGGAAGACTTGGTCATGACCTATCTTCTGCTACAATCCCTGAAACACCCTAAGAACACTGACCAGTTATGCCAGGAATTGGGCTTCCCCCTCCAACTCCCTGTGCATGATGCTTCTACTTCCTGGAATATCCTATAATGTCCTTCCTGCCCGTCAAAACTCTATTCATCCTTCAGAGCTTAGCTCAGATGCAGGTCCTTCTGTGATGTCTCTGGCTTTGTGTCACCCCCCATCCAACTTCCCATTCCCTGCGGAATTAATTGCCCTTCTTTCTATGCTCCTTTAGCCTTTGGCTTCCCTCATAGCTCAGTTGGTAAATAAACAGCCAGCAGTGCAGGAGACCCTGGTTCGATCCCTGTGTTGGGAAGATTCCCTGGAGAAGGGAAAGGCTACCCACTCCAGTAAATGGGCCTGGAAAATCCCATGGACTGTATGCAGTTGGGGTTGCAAAGAGTTGGACACGATTGAGCGACTTTCACTTTAGCCTTTTATTTGTTCCTTTGCTATAGCACTAACTCCAGTGTTTGGTTTATAATCAGTTGCGTGTTTATTTCCTAACTTGATTGTTTTCCTTTAGGACAAGAGGTATATCCTGTGCCTCTGTCTGTGTCCTCATGCCTCACAGTGCCTGGAACACAGATGCTTGGGATTAAGTGGACATAAAGTCGTGTAATACCCCAACCCTCCTTAAATGCTAAAGAACACAAAATCAATTTTAGTGCTGCTAATACTGAGGGCGAGTACAACCAAGAACAGAGCTTTTACCAAGTATTTACATTACAACTGATAACCTAGTAAACTATTACATTGGAAAAGTGGGTGATGAATTAAGAGAGGCTTTCAGAATAATGAACATGCATTTTGCCCTAGTTGTGCTTTATTGTACCAGAGATTCTACTTGAAGAACAAAACATGAAAGTATGGTGCACACCTTACTTCTCTCTAAAACTGGATATAGGACTTCACCTGTGAGGAACCAAAATGGATGGTAATCTCATAAAAATGGAATTTGCAGGGTCTAACTTTTTTCTGAGAAAATATATTTAGTTGAACACTAAAATGTCACATCTCATGATAATTTATTTATATAAACTGAGTCGATATTTTTTAAAAGCTGTTTTAGACTTGGGGTTGATATGGTTTCATAGAGAAACATTAAGTATACACCCACTTGTAGCACATTTCAGTACTTCATTACGGAAGTAGTTCCTTAACTGAGGTAGTGGTTTCTGGTCTTTTCAAATAACAGGCACATAAATGCCTAGCCAGTGATGACTCACCAATGACGAGCAGGGCATTTGTATCACAACTCAGAATCTTATGTCACTTCTAATGAAAAGAAAATGTTGTGCATGCATACATAGGTATTTATGTGTATGCATATATACAAATAGTGGGTATACATGTATATATATGTACACATGCACATACACATATGTATGTCAATATGTACACATACATATAAGGCATTACATGTATGGACCTGTGACACGTCTTGTAACTTTACAACCAGACATAGTCTTATCTCCAAAATATGCTCTTTCTTCTACCTGCTTCCATCGGTGTGTAATAAAGTCTGTCATAGAATCTTATCAAGCTTCCCTTACTGCACACCAATTTCTCGGTCACCAATTCTGAGTGTGCGTTCACTCGCAGGCGTTTTATCTGCCCTGCTCTGAGAGGTATTATTAATCACATCCTGTTGCTAGGATACCTGAGAATGTTCATTTATGTCCAATGTTTCTTTGGCAAAATGCACTATGAAGGAGGCATAGAATCATGACAAGGGAAATTACTGTGCACGTGCCACTCATTAAAAAAAAAAAAGCAGCAAGGGCAGGGAGAGTAACATGGCTACCAGATAATACAATGTGAACTCTTAGGATTTCTTTTTTAACACCGTTTTGTTTCTCTTAGTTTTTAATGGAAAATGCTGGCAATATTTCTAGATAATGAGAATCCGTAGTACTTCTTTACTTCTTAGGAAAAGTGGAAGAAGGTAGGGTTTTAATTTTGTTTACTTTAGAGAAGGGGCTTTAAGATTTACTTGCTTTGGATGCCTCCATGAGAGATGGGGTTACTAGGTTACAGTGCTAGTTGATTTGCAGAGATAACCTAAACCCCAGGTCACCATTATTGTCATGTTTAGCTATCTTAATGAAAGACTTATGAGAAAAGTAATCTACAGAATATGCATTTGGGTAATGGGAGAAAAAAATACCTTTATCAATATCTTTAAAAATTACTGTTGTTTTGGATATTAGTATTTCCAAAATTCCTGCTTATCTTTGGAACATGAATATACAAAATTCACCTAAATGCAAGATTTTCTTAGTCAATCTCTTCCCACAGGAAATGGCATGATATATAAATGCAGACTTTGGAGTTAGATGGATTGACTTCTTGTCTTAACCACTGGTACCTATGGCTATGTTAACCCTGGAAACAAATCATAGAGGATTTCCCCAAAACTTGTTCTTTTCTGTTTCCTCCTCCTTTTTCCAGTACGGGGTGTGTGTGTACAAGATGTGTGTGTGTATACACACACACACACACACCCCATACTGGAAAAAGGAGGAAATATATGTGTGTATATATATATATATGTATATATACACACACAGTATCTGTTTATCGATATACTGTCTACCTATTTCTACCTACCTACCTCTTATATTTCAACTGAAAGCAGAAACAATTTGAGTTTTACTTCCATTATTTTTCTAAGTGGTGTTAACAGAGTTCTATTATTCTAATCATGCTAATAACAGTAGCTAATGTTTATTAAATAATATCTATGTGCTCACTGCTGTTATCAGCACATTATACATGTTAATTTATTTTATCTTCATAGTATTATGAGGCTTGTATTATGTATTATGAATATTTTATTATGTTTATGAATACATATTTATGTATTATGAATTTTTAACCTATTTTCAGGTAAGAAAACATGGTAGAAATTTCTTAAATAACTTTGCCAAATCACTGATGTACTAATAGCAAATAAATAATGAGAGGACAAAAAATAGTTGGTGTGAAAAGGTAGGGAGGAGTAAGGAGAGCGATATCGATCCATAAGCTGTACATAATCAGTCTCTAGGTTTGAAAGTTAGCTTGAATAAATTATTTTGAAAAATATTTGTATAGACTTGAAAAACTAGCTGTCTATTATTTATCAGATTACTTGCTTGAATGAATGAACTGCTTATTTTAACTGCTAAGTACCTGATCACAGTATTTCAGGAGCAGAATGTCAGAAAGACCTTCAGATTTTGAATTTTTTTTTAGTAGATTAGTATTTATTTAGTTGTTGTTATTCCATCGGTAAGTTGTGTCTGACTCCTTGCGACCCAATGGACTGCAGCATGCCAGGCTTCCTTGTCCCTCACCATCTCCCAGAGTCTGCTCAAACTCATGCCCACTGAGTTAGTGATGCCATCCAACCATCTCATCCTCTGTCATCCCCTTCTCCTCATGCCTGCAATTTGTCCCAGCATCAGGGTCCTTTCCAATTTATTTAGTATCTACTATGAATTTGGCACTCTAATAACACTTATAAATTCTTCACAATAAGCTGAAAGCTATTTTAGGCTTCGTGTTATATGACGTCATGGGAAAATATTAAATATATAATATATATCCATTTATATATTACATTTCAGTACTGAAGTATAGAAGTACTTCCAAGATTGAAGTGATTGCTTCTCATCTTTTAAAACCACAGGTACATATGTGGCAATCCCAATGATGTCCCACCAATAATGAGCAGGGCATTTGTATCAAAACTCAGTATCTTATGTCACTTCTACTGAAAAGAAAATTTTGTGCACACATATAGTTGTATGAATCTCTTAACCCAAGGACTGAATCCGGGTCTCCCAGGTTTCAGGCAGATTCTTTACTGTCTGAGCCAGCAGAGAAGCCCATGTATGTCTTCAGTTCAGCTGCTCAGTCATGTCCGACTCTTTGCGACCCCATGGACTACAGCACGCCAGGATTCCCTGTCCATCAACTCCTGGAGCTTACTCAAACTCATGTCCATTGAGTCAGTGATGCCATCCAGCCATCTCATCCTTTGTTGTCCCCTTCTCTTCCTACCTTCAATCTTTCCCAGCATCAGGGTCTTTTCAAATGAGTCAGTTCTTTGCATCAGGAGGCCAAAGTACTAGAGCTTCAGCTTCAGTATCAGTCCTTCCAATGAATCTTCAGGACTGATTTCCTTTAGGATGGACTGGTTGGATCTCCTTGCGGTCCAAGGGACTCTCAGGAGTCTTCTCCAACACCACAGTTCAAAAGCATCAATTCTTCTGTGCTCAGCTTTCTTTAAAGTCCAACTCTCACATCCATACATGACTACTGGAAAAACCATAGCTTTGACAAAACAGACCTTTGTTAGCAAAGTAATGTCTCTGCTTTTTAATATGCTATCTAGGTTGGTCGTAACTTTTCTTCCAAGGAGCAAGTGTGTTTTAATTTCATGGCTGCAGTCACCATCTGCAGTGATTTTGGAGCCCCCAAAAATAAAGTCTGCCACTGTTTCCATTGTTTCCCCATCGATTTGCCATGATGTGATGAGACCAGAAGCCATGATCTTAGTTTTCTGAATGTTGAGTTTTAAGCCAACTTTTTCACTCTCCTCTTCAACTTTCATCAAAAGGCTCTTCAGTTCTTTGCTTTCTGCCATAAGGGTGGTGTCATCTGCATATCTGAGGTTACTGATATTTCTTCCAGCTTGTGTTTCATCCAGCCCAGCATTTCTCATGATGTAATTTGCATATATGTTAAATAAGCAGGGTGACAATATGCTTACTCCTTGATGTACTCCTTTCCCGATTTGGAAATCCTTTCCTGTTGTTCCATGTCCAGTTCTAACTGTTGCTTCTTGACCTGCATACAGATTTCTCACTTATAAAAATAGTAGGTATACACATATATATGTGTCTGTGTATGCATACATATTGGGGGCTTCCCTGGTGACTCAGATGGTAAATAATCTGCCTGCAATGCGGAAGATCTGGGTTCGATCCCTGGGTTGGGAATATCCCTTGGAGAAGAGAATGGCCACCCACTCCAGTATTCTGGCCTGGAGAATCCATAGACAGAGGAGACTGGCAGGCTACGGTCCATGAGGTCACAAAGAGTTGGACCCAACTGAGTAACTTTCACTTCATGCATATACATACATATAATGCATTACATATATGTACATGTGACATACTGGAGAACAAAATGGCAACTCATTCCAGTATTCTTGCCTGGAGAATTCCATGGACAGAGGAGCATGGAGGGCTACAGTCCATGGGATTGCAAAGGGTCAGACACAACTGAGTGACCAACACACACACACAAACACATGTGACATACATCCTGTAATTTTACAATCAGACATAGACTAATCTCCCAAACATACTTTTTCTTTTGGCTTCTTCCATTAGTGTGTAATAAAGTCTGAAATGGAATCTCATCAAGTTTCCCTCATGCATACCAATTTTTCAGTCACCAATTCATGGAATAGATGAAAATGACCTCCGTTTTCCAGTGGAGAAAGAGTCTCAGAATATTTTTTGAAACAGCCTCAAGATTCCAGTTAGTGACTAGCAGGATTAGACTATGAACCCAGAGATTTGCACTTTTTCTGAGCAATATAAGTGATTTGGGGCAGGTCTATAGAATGGTGAAGGGCTCTTATGCTTAATAAATGTGCATTATTTAACCTCTTTAAATTGTATTTATCTGGAAATGGGGTTAATACTAGTTCCTACTTCACAGGGTAATTGTGAGGATTAAACAAAATTTTAATAATAAAAATTTAATTTACATTTAAATTAAATATAATTTAATAATAATCAAAATGTTTTGAGTGCATAATGCAATCACATTTACAAGGTTCTCACTTCACTGCCTGGGAAATAGCAATGTAACATGTTGCCAGGTAATTCTCTTTATGAATGTTTCATGTCAGGCGTTCCCTGGTAACATAAAATATTTCTAAACATTCTCAAGGTCAGTGGCTTTGTTTACACAAATATTATAAAGTTCAGCCTTTGAGAGTTTCTTGATATTTTTACCATCATTTCTGTCTCTCTTGCTTTCCCTTAGAATTTCTAAGTGAGAAATAGCTTTTTACTTTGGTGAATTCCTTTTCTCTCCTCCTCATGTTGTAACTCTTTCCAAATACAAACTGGTTTGATGAGACACACACTGACATGGCAAGACTCTCCCCAGTTGTAAGCTCAGATGACATGATATTAGAGCCCAGGGTGTGAGGTCCAAATCCCTGCCCACATCTGGTACTGACCAGCAGCTATGGAACTGTCAGCAGCCTAATGTGATCTAAATAGAAAGGGGGAGTTTTCTAGAAACCAGAGGACCTCACTGCCAGAGATAAGCAGATGATACCACTCTAACGGCAGAAAGCAAAGAGGAACTGAGGAGCCTCTTGATGAGGGTGAAGAGGAGAATGAAAAAGAACTTGAAACTAAACATTCAAAAAACTAAGATCATGGCATCTGATCCCATCACTTTCTGGCAAACACATGGGGAAAAAGTGGAAACAGTGACATATTTTATCTTCTTGGGCTCCAAAATCACTGTGGACGGTGACTGCAGGCATGGAATTAAAAGTCACTTGCTCCTTGGAAGAAAAGCTATGAAAAACCTAGACAGCATATTAAAAGTAGAGACATCACTTTGCTGACACAGGTCTATCTAGGCAAAACTATAGTTTTTCCAATACTCATGTATGGATGTGAGAGTTGGACCATACAAAAGGCTGAGCACTAAAGAATTGATGCTTTCAAACTGTGGTGTTGGAGAAGACTCTTGAGAATCCCTTGGACTGCAAGGAGATCAAACCAGTCAATCCTAAAGGAAATCAACCTTGAGTATTCACTGGAGGACTGATGCTGAAGCTCTAATACTTTGGCCACCTGATGTGAAGAGCTGACTCACTGGAAAAGACCCTGATGCTGGGAAAGACTGAGGGCAAGGGAAGAAGGTGACGACAGAGGATGAGATAGACTCAATGAACATGAGTTTGAGCAAACTCTGGGAGATGGTAAAGGACAGGGAAACCTGGCGTGCTGCAGTTCATGGGGTCGCAAAGAGACATGATCTAGTGGCTGAACAGCACTGCCAGAACTTACTCCTTGAAACAAATAGTAAGATCTTGAACAAGTAACTTGACTTTTCCAAGATTCAAAGGTCTCTTTAGTTAGGTAGGTAAATACTATCCTTCAATAATACTGAAAGAAATTGTACAAATAGTACTATTTTAAGTACTATACTATAGGGCAGGAACAGAGGCGCCACTGTAAAGAGGAGAAAGTCGAAAAACAACAAAGACCTGTTGTATAGCACAGGGAACTCTGCTCAATGTTATGTAACAACCTAAATGGGAAAAGAAGTTGAAAAATAATAGATACTTATATATGTATAATGGAATCACTCTGCTGTATGCCTGAAATGAACACAACCCTGTTACTCAAGTATGTGTGCATGCATTTGAAAAGTGAAAGTATCAGTTGCTCAGTCATGTCCAACTCTTTGTTACCCCATGGACTGTAGCCCTCCAGGCTCCTCTGTCCATGGAATTCTCCAAGGCAGGAACACTGGAGTAGGTTGCCATTTCCTTCTGCAGGGGATCTTGCGGACCCAGGGATCAAACCAGGGTCTCCCGCCATTGCAGGCAGATTCTTTACCATCTGAGCCACCAGGGAAGCCCCGTGCATGCATTTACTCCAATATAAAATAAAAAGTTTTAAAAAGGACTGTTGAAACTGCATGGTTTCTATTTGGTCAGTTGAATAACCAGGCAGAGGAGTTTATTATTGACATCTGGATTTATGTTGATGCTGAAAGGGCACTGGCCTCAGGAAACATTGTGATGAGCCTCTGTGTGCCTGTGGACCCTCACTGCCATCCTCCAAGTTTAGATAAACTCCAATGGCTCTTTTGTCCATTTCTATGTGTTGAGTTGATGTGTCGCTAGGATGCTTAAGTAGGGAGAGCAGTTATGAGCACACTGCCTGCTGTGAGCTCCAGATAGTGTGGACTGAGCCACAGAAACTGGCCCTTCGGAAACATATCAGTACCAATAGATCTGGGCCTCCGAGGCTGGCCGTCTGCCTTGGCAGGGCTGACACTCCATCTGCGCTCCCCAGCCCTGGGGTCTGCCATCCGTCATCGTGCAGAGAAAGCCTGAGAAGAACTGAATATCAAAGATTTTTCCTGGGCTGACCCCTCTGCAGAGAAACAGGAAAAGCAGTAGGAGAAACAACAGTTTTATGTTCTCTTGGAAATTTTCAAGTACAGAATATCTTCCCACTTATCCACTTAACAAACACATAATTAATGTGACAAGCAATAGTTCCTTTCAGATTCCCAACTTTGACCTGGGTGAATTAAATCTTAGAGTAAACCTTCTGATATTCAGAACCTCATTTTTGAAGCAGTTATTTGTTGGCACATAAGTTTTTTGGTAGACTTTTAGATACTGAAGTCAGATTAGGAAAACAACAACAACAACCAAACCCAGTGATAGCCAGGTATTAAACACCTCTGAAAAATGGGAATGCTAGTTTTACTAATATAGGCTTCAGTTACTGACCAAAGCAGAGATGTGTGCATTTGTACTTTGCTTTGTACAATAACATGTTTCTTGTACATGAAATGTGAATAACTATTCTTAAGTGACAGAATATTCTAGGTGTCCTTGGAATCTTAATTATATAAAAGAAATAGGAGTGAATTATTTTGCAAAACAAAGAATATATTCATAATATACTTATTGGGCTTCCCCGGTGGCTCAGCTGGTAAAGAATCTGCCTGCAATGCAGAAGACCTGGGTTCGATCCCTGGTTTGGGAAGATCCCCTGGAGAAGGGAACAGCTACCCACTCCAGTGTTCTGGCCTAGAGAATTCCATGGACTGTATAGTCTATGGGGTCGCAAAGAGTCGGACACAACTGAGCGACTTTCACTTCACTCACTTCATACTTACTCACTCCTGTGCTAGAATAACAATGACCATGCTTTAAGAGGTGGAGTCAATTTTTTTCCTGCTGAACTGAATTTTTTTCCAAGCCTTCATAAATTGATTAAAGAGTAGATTACACTGGCACTGCTAGTTTTTAGGCTTGGGACCTGAAAATCAGGTAGCTCCCACTTCCTGAGTCTTTGATATTTGCTCTGAGAAAAGCCGGTCACAGTAAGAGTTCAGAGAACCCTGAGAGCACTATGCTGTGAGGAAGCTCAAGCTAGCTACACCCACAGGCCCAGTGGAAAGCAAACTGCCTGAACCAAAAATGACCAACAGCTACTGTTCCAGCCATGCCAACCTAGGTGCCAAACATGTGTGGTGATGACGCCATCCTGGAAGTGGATTTTCCAACTCCACTCACCTGAGTGAACACCACACGGAGTAGTCAGATTGCCCAGGAATTTTCCAAATTCCTAACCTACAAAACTGCAAGCAAAATAAATGTGTTTTATACCACTAAGTTTTGGCATACTTTGTTACACATTGAAAGATAATAAAAACAACTGCTTTTCTATTCTGATAGCAAGAATATTTATTGATGTACCGATCAATATGAGCGGCCCAGGTGGCTCAGTGGGTGAAGAATCCACCTGCCATGCAGGAGATGCAGGAGACACAGGTTCGATCCCTGGGTCAGTAAGATCCCGTGGAGGAGGGCATGGCAACTCCCTCCAGTATTCTTGTCTGGAGAATCCCATGAACAGAGGATCCTAGTGGGCTACAGTCCTTAGGGTCGCAGAGAGTGGGACAGGACTGAAGCAACTTAATGCACACACACACACCTATCAACACATACTGATTTTTTTTCCTTAAAGCAAGGTTCACCTAGATTCCTTCTTTCCTAAGATGGCTTGCTCAACTATACCTATAGATATATTCCATTATCCAGCATTTTAGCATTTAAACATTGCTTTTCACAAAAAAACCCTGTTATTAGTAATAGTGTGGTTAATTTATGTAGAAGCTATGTAGATTAATATATACTTTGGTTTTATAAGAAGTATTACAATATTACCCTTTGTCCAGGTTATCAATCAAAAGTAAAGTGGGGACTCGCCCATTATGTAGCATCTTTTCAGAAGTTGTAAACCATCAAATGAGGCATCCATTTGAAACAACAACATTTAAATATTCATCCAGGCTTCAAAAACTTTCTCGTTTATGGCTGGAATTATACAGAAACCCTTTGAACTGAACCACTGAAAACATTCAACAGCCATTTCTGTTAAATAATTTAAAATTATCTTTCTTACCCTGGGTAGATTTACTTTTAAAGGATAAACTGGTAGAATCTATATTGAATTAAGAGCTTTAATATTATTTAGGGTTCATTTTCTGTATGAAGGCAACAAGGGGAAACATTTCATTAAGAAAGGTAATGATACGAGGCCAGTCAGACCCAATGCTTGTGAAGTCGGAGTTGGTTCACTTTAAACACAATTTATTTGGCTCACGGACACAGTCCTGCCCAGCTTTTCATCTGAAGGAAACGAGCATATTTCACTACTCTCTCATCCTCTTAATCATCTCCTCATTAGCCTGTGAAGAAAGCTTTTCGGGGCCAGAGGTGAGCTTCATTTTACTCTTTGAGATGTCAGCACCATTTTCATTCCCTCTAGCCCTGAGTTTTTCCTTTTTTAATCTTTAAAAAAATCCTCATCGTACTCATCTTTTCCTTCACACTGACCTGCATCAAAGGTTTGGGCCTCAGCCATTCAGGGAGGCTCTTATTTCATGGACAGAAGGAAGACAAGGAAGAAAGTGTGCTTAGATGAGTGGCTATGAATTTACTGCTTTCAGGCTTTGCAGCGTACTTCGTGATCTGGTAAGACTATCCTCTGTAGACTTGGTTGACTACTCAAGTTTACCAGAAAAGTCATTAATGATCTAGTCCATTTTATGTGTAGGGGAAGAGGCTCGCCAATACCTGGGTCCCTCAGAGAAAGCAACGAGAGAGAAATGCTGTTGAGCCCCTATGGTGTGATGGGTGGGAAGCTCAGTACTTTATGTTCTCAGTGCAGTGTAAAAGAGTGAGCAGAGAGGGGGGTGGACCTAAAGGTTGTCATACAGAGTGAAGGAAGTCAGAAAGAGAAACCAAATATCATATATTGATGCATCTTTGTGGAACCTAGAAAAACGGGACAGAGCATCATAGGATCAAAGCAGAAACACAGACACAGATGTAGAGAACAAATGTAGAGAACAAATGTATGATGCCAAGGGAAAGGGTGGGTGTGGGAGGAATCGGGAGATGGGGATTGACTTATATACACCATGAGTACTATGTACAGAATAGATAACTAACGAGAGCCTTCTGTATAGCACAGGGAACTCTACTCAATGCTTTGTGGTGGCCTAGATGGGAAGGAAATCCAAAGCGGAACAGCTGATTCACTCTGCTGGACAGTGGAAACGGACACAGCATGCTACAGTGATCAGGCTTGTGCTGTGTGCTCAGTCGCTCAGTCGTGTCCGACTCTTTGTGACCCCATGGACTGTAGCCCACCAGGCTCCTCTGTCCATGGGATTTTCCACGCAAGAGTACTGGAGTGGGTTGCCATTTCCTACTCCTGGGGATCTTCTTGACCCAGGGATCAAACTCGGGTCTCTTGCGTCTCCTGGATTGGCAGGCAGATTCTTTACCACTCACTAAGCCACCTGGAAGCCCATAAAGCAACTACACTGCAATAGAAATTAATTAAAAAAAAAAAAAGGTAAACAAGAAATTCACGGTCAAGGGAAGGGCTGTGGAAAGCAGAGACTGTCAACTGGTACAGTGGATGCAGCCTCCAGCAGGGGCTGGAGTGGGCCTTTACCTAATAATAGAGACAGAGAGGAAGACACTCCAGGAGGGAAGGGAAATGAATATCATCTGAACACCTAAGGCAATAAACTATTTTCTGGCGAAATCTTTCATTGGTGTTCACTGTGAGATGCTGATTTCAGAAAAAGCGAACCAGGCAGTGACACCGTGCAGAGGGAAGCTCCCTTTGATGCAGTTTACCCTGACAGATGGGGCTTCCCATGTGGCACTAGTGGTAAAGAATCCGTCTGCCGACGCAGAAGAAGCAAGAGACCTGGGTTCGATCCCTGGGTCGGGAAGATTCCCTGGAGGAGGGCATGGCAACCCACTTCAGTATTCTTGCCTGGAGAATTCCACGGACAGAGGAGCCTGGCGGGCTACAGTCCATGCGGTCACACAGAGTAGGACACAACTGACGCAACTTAGCACGCAGGCACCCAGAAAGACAGGAAGTGGAGCATCCCTGGCGGAGGGGCACAGGCAGACACAGGAAAGGAGTGGGAGCATTGAGACGCATCTTCTCACCAGCCTCAGCCACTGCAAGCTTAGATTTGCATAAGGCTCAGAGGCTGGCACTTCTGGGGAGGGGAGTAACTTCTAGCTTGTTGACTACAGCAGGCGCAGCTGAGTGCCTGCCCTCCAGTCATGCCCCTCTCGTTCCATGCTGGTACTCGGCCCTCCAATCACATGGATGACACGGATGAAACATGACCGACATAAAGTAATCATCATGGTCCCACTCCCCTTGCTTTAGGTGGTCATTTGACATTTCTAGCCAATGACATGTCAGATGAATTCTTTTGAAGAATTTCATGGGAAGGTTTCCCATGCCAATAAAAAATGACAGATGGGGAAAAAATCACATTTTCTTTCAGTGGATGTTGTTGCATCTGGGAATGATGCTTGGGACAGGAGGATAACACCACCCACTGCAAGGATGATTGAAGGGAACAGATCCCAGGAAGATGTGTCAAAGGCTCTGAACTCATGTACCATGGAACCACCCCAGCCCTGAATTTCTTTTTATGGGTTATCTAACTTTTTTGTGTTCAAGTGACATTTTTTAGGTACTTGCAGCTGAAGCATCCTATATCGTACACAGGTCAAGCACAGAATAATGGTATCTGATGCTAAATAAACTAGGAATACAAAATAATTATTTAACTACATAATGAATATTGTTAATCGCTCAGTTGTGTCCAACTCTTTGTGACTCCATGGACTGTAGCCCACCAGGCTCCGCTGTCCATGGGATTTTCCAGGCAAGAATACCGGAGTGGGTAGCCATTCTCTTCTCCAGAGGATCTTCCTGATCCAGGGATCAAACCCTGGTCTCTTGCATTTCAGGTGGATTCTTTACCATCTGAACTGCCAGGAAATTCACTTAGCTATAAAGTCTATGCTAAATGAGCTAAAATTAAAACTTGAAGGAAAAGTAAGAGCATTTTAAGCTAGATCCAGGAATTTGGGGTAAGGCTGCTCCCCGATTGGGACTACACTTTAAAGGACACAGGTCACCTCACATAGGAAAGAAAGAACCAAAATGTTTGCCCACAGATTCCATTGCTTACCTGGACCATGCACTGAGCACCCTGGTCAAACAAGAATTCCCTGGTCAAACATCCCTGAGGCCCTCCAGGGTCTGTATGGGCTTTCTGCTCAGATTAGAACTCTAGAAGGTGGGGAGGGACCAGACTACACCTTTGGTACCAGGCTTGTAGGGGGGTGTTCAAAGGATGCTTGGGGCTTGGCAAATATGTGTGTAGACAGGTCCCAATGCATGTGAGTGAGGCCCTTTACAATGCTGGAGCAGCTGTGATGGAGGCTTAAGAAAACGGGGCTTCCATTGGCTCTCCTGCCCCAGATGCAGCAATCACAGGGCAGGTCTGTCATGGCACAAACACTAAGTTTAGTTCTGTAAGAATGCACAGAAATATGCTGTGCTAAATTGCTCAGTTGTGTCTGACTCTGCGACCCTATGGATTGTAGCCCACCAGGCTTCTCTGTCCATGGGATTCTCCAGGCAAGAATACTGGAGTGGGTTGCCATGCCCTCCTCCGGGGATCACTGACCCAAGGATCAAACCCACATTTCTTATGTCTCCTGCATTGGCAGGCGGGTTCTATACCACTAACGCCACTTGGGAAGCCTGCAGAAATGATGAGCCTGTAAACACAGCCTCACTGAATTCTCACAACAGTCCAAGGGAAGGAAGGAGAAGGTACTTTATCCATAGCTTATAACTGAGGAAACAACAAAGGCTCAGAGAGGTGAATTTGCCTAAGTTTACCCAGTAAGGGTTAGATTCTGGATTTGAATCCAGGACTTTCAAAGATCACACTGTTTACCACATATGATTCCTCCGATTTTTCTGTACAAAACTGAAAGATACAGATTATTTTAAATTAGCCTTTTTATTTGTAAAGTCTCCAACTTCCCATCTAAAACTCTTAGCAAAGCTTACTCTAGGTGGGTAAAATACAAAAATGAAATTCAATCGATTTCTTTATAAATGAATCATTATTAAATTTATCTGTGTATCAAAACACTCTTAATAAACACTATGCTGGTATAAGTGGAACAGGGTAGGCTTTTTCTTTTCACATGGTCTTACAGAATAGAGATGATCCACTGTCATTTGTATAAAATGTTCTCTGAAGTTTTTTGGAAATGGGTCAATTCTATTCTTTTTCCTTTGTTGTGCAAAATATGAAAGTTTTATTTTCCATAACATTATCTGAACTGGTTGCTTACATAGCCCCAATCTGTCACTTTGATTTTAAATTCCCCAATTCACTATCTGTTACAGATTTCTGAAAAAAGTTACAAGGTGATTTGCATTTTAGGGGGTGAATTTTAGTTTTTTTATCTTCCAGTTGAACCAATCATATTTAAATCTGGGTGAGGGCAGCGGAGGGGAGGCCAGCGGGGTGGTAGGCCTTTCTGGTGTTGCTTTCACCTTTCCTGGGGTTGCTCTGAAAAGGGAGACGTCATTTCCACGTGTGTACAACCCACTTATAGGCTTCCCTGGTGGCTCAGTGGTAAAGAATCCACCTGCAATGCAGGAGGCCTGGGTTTGATCCCTGGGTCAGGAAGATCTCATGAAGGAGGAAATGTCAACACACTCCAGTATTCTTGCCTGGGAAATTCCATGGACAGAGGAGCCTGGTGGGCTACAGTCCATTGGGTTGCAAAGAGTTGGATACGACTGAGCAACTAACGAAACAACACCACAACCCACTTCTACTCTCAGGAATGCCTGAGAGATTTCTCCCAGAATACTGAGTATCTATAGAAAACACTTTGATAACTTTTTTTTACACCATTGTGACACTGACAAATATTTTGGAGAAAAAAATCACACCTGAGTATTAACAGGCAGGGTAACATCAGTTCCTGAGAAAGTGGCAGGAAGTCCTGAAAAAGTGTTAACACAGAAACAGAAAATAACTCCTTCATTTCAAAACATGAACAAAATGTTACAAAATCGAGATCACACACCTAAAAATGAGGTGTGTAACAGCCACACCTTAAAATGAAGAGAAAAATCATGTTGTGAGCTCTGCCATCATTTCCACAGAGTCAGCCTGATGAAGCCAGGTTGTTTCTGGCTGGCTTCCAACAATATCTACCCATCCGGATGCCACCAGGATTATTAACACAGCTGCACAAATCTTATTCCTGAGATTCAAAGTGGTGACATGGTGGAAAGTACCATTTGGGCTTTAAACCAAATGACCAGGGTAGCTTCAACTCAAGACAGTTCAAAACCTGAGTGTCCAAATGATGCCCCCATGGCTGGGTGAACTATTCATCTAAAGAAATATGGTTGGTGTGTATTTTTATTTTCTTGCCGTTTCAGAAATATTTGACAGAATTGCATATGACATCATAAACATTTCAAAGCAGCATGGAATGTAGAGGTTTCTGGTGTTCAGCTGATCATGCCTCTGGTGATGAGGCACATTTTCATTCTCTGGCTGGTCCCCAGAGACTTTCGCTTAATCCCGTATTCAAGAGGACACTGCTCGGGGTGAGGCTGGCACTCACGGGTACATGTTCACCCGACAATGCACACACAATTTGAAATAGACTGCCGGCGGCATAGGGCAGGAGGAGAAGAGGCCAGAGCTGCTGGGCTATTTGTCATCTCAAGCACTTCAAGCATTGCACACCACCTCCTTAGCAGGACACATGGGGTATGTGTCCCCTGGCAAGATGTTTAATGCACACAAATAAGGGCTGTAATGTATCCACCCGAGGGGACGGACAAGACCCACCACTGGAGCTTTTCTTCCTGCATTTAAGGGACAGAAAACTCTTCAATAAACATCTTACTATTTCAACCTTAAGGCTGAATAATTCCATGGAATGGAATTAAAAAGATATGGCTGATTCATGTTGATGTATGGCAGAAACCATCACAATATTGTAAAGTAATTATCCTCCAATTAAAAATAAAATAAAAAAAGACATGGAAATTGAAAAGGTTTGCTGGTGATGTATACTCTACAGTCAGCTACATTTGGTCTGACTCTGGTCTGCTTTCAAAGGAATACAAAGGTCTTTGGGGTTATTTTTTCCCAATTCTGGAAAAACAAGAATTTTAGACCTTATTTTTATCATCTTGCATCTTTCATAACCATTGTGTGAAAATAAACATGCTCTGAAAATACTTAGGTAATGAAATAGGGTTTGCTATTAAAAACAAAACAAATGGCAACCACTTTTTGCCTTCCAAGGGAGTGGCAGAATGCCATCGCTAGGGAAACTGGTTCTTTAGGAAAATTCCCTGGTGCCTTAAACACCCATTTTGGTTATGAAAGTGAGATTTCTGGGGTAGTTTAGTTGAGAGCATGCAGAAGAGGAAGGGTGGATTTTTTGCATAATGAAATAAGAGGAACTGTGGATCTATTCATTAATTATTTTTGAGAGGTTAGAGAACTCTGAAGAAAGTACAAGGAAAAACGGTTTAAAAAGGGAGGGGTAGGTTCAGGTTTACATATGAATATAGTGATCGGTTGGAACCTAAGGAAAGATACAACCATTAAGAAATTCCCTTTTAGGAAAAGGTCAAAAAAACACTTAGAACCACAATGACTACTTTCAATGTAAGTTGTTTTCAATTCTGTGGCATGCTGAACCTCATTCTCTGAACCACCGAAATCAATGAAAGTTAGTTAGGCATGATGGTACGGCATGAGAATGGCAAACGCTTTTGGACTGATACACTGTGTGGTGTGTGGTTCTCAGAGATACAACATGGACTATGAGGCCAAGAACAGAATGGAAGAGCTGATGAGCAGAAGAAATGATAAGCCCCCCGGGGTGGACAGAGGATGCTGGACTTTGCAGGAGGTGGGAAAAGAGTCTGCTTACTTGGTTATCACAAGAATGGTCAACTTAGAGTAGCACTGACATACATTGATATTGTTGTGTTGGTTGCTCAGTCCTGTGTGACTCTTTGTGACCCCATGGACTGCAGCCTGCTAGGCTCCTCTGTCCATGGGATTCTCCAGGCAAGAATACTGGAGTGGGTTGCCATTCCCTTCAAAGGATCTTCCTAACCTAGGGATCAAACCCGGATCTCCTGTATTGCAAGCAAATTCTTTATCACCTGAGCCACCAGTAACATATTTAAAATAGATAGCTATAGGAAGCTGCTGTATAGCGCAGGGAACTTAGCTCTGTGCTCTGTGATGACCTATAGGGGTGGGTGGGAGGGAGGTCCCCGAGGGAGGGAATATATGTATACATAGAGCTGATTCACATAGTTGTACTGAAGAAACGAACATAACACTGTAAAGCAATTATATTCCAATTAAAAATTTTAAAAAAGAAGGGTAGAAGAATTTTGAATCTGGGCAAGGAAATAAAAAGGTTAAAAACTATAAGAAAAAAAAGGCTCTCATATGCAGGATGGATGACAACAAGGTTCTACTGTATTTAACACAGGGAGTATATTCAATAGCCTGGGATAAACCATAATGGAAAAGAAAATGAAAAAGAATAGCAGAAACTAACACGACATTGTAAATCAACTGTACGTCAATAAAACTTTTAAAAAAGGAAAGACGTCTTTTGTCAGACTGCTCCTATTGATTTGCATGTTTTGATTATTAACTTTTGGGTGTTAACAGGCAAAGTAAGGGGGTCATTTGGATTTGGATCCTCATTCTCTCACTTAAAAGTTACAGGATCTGGGTTGATTGCTCTCCCCTATGTATTTCTATCTTCTCATGTTTAAGACAGAAGCATTAATACTAAACTCTTAGGATTATTATAAAAACAAGAAGAAATGCTGACTATTATGTTCTCAATAAATGCTAAATCTAAAGTCACAACTTTCAAGCCACGGTGAAATAAAAATCAATATGATTCCAGCAAACCTGGCAGGATCCCACTATCCCCAAAATGCCAAAACTATTCACATACTTCCTACATTCATTATTTAATGAAGTGCCTTAAATAGTTCTGGAGAAGGAAATGGCAACCCACTCCAGTATTCTTGCCCAGAGAATCCCATGGACGGAGGAGCCTGGTGGGCTGCTGTCCATGGGGTCGCACAGAGTCGGACATGACTGAAGCGACTTAGCATGCATGCATGCATTGGAGAAGGAAATGGCAACCCACTCCAGTGTTCTTGCCTGGAGAATCCCAGGGACAGAGGAGCCTGGTGGGATGCCGTCTATCCGGTCGCACAAAGTTGGATACAACTGAAGCGACTTAGCAGTAGCAGCTTAAATAATTGGTGATATTTCACACACAATTTCATGTAAATCTAGTTGTCTTTTTTCATTAATGATGTCTCATTATATATCCTAAATTATTTGAATTTCATATGTATAGTTATTTGGTTATTAAAAAGATAAATAAAGATAGCTGTAAGTTGCTATATAACACAGGGAGCCAAGCTTAGTGCTCTGTGATGACCTAGAGGGGTGGGATGAGGGGAGAAGAGGGAAGGTCAAGAGGAAGGGGATATATATATATATATATATATGGCTGATTCTCACTGCTGTATGGCAGAAACCACATGATATTGTAAAGCAATTTTCCTACAATTAAATAAATTTAGAAAAGATTAAATAAGTCTCATGATAGTTTGCAAATATCATGACTTTCAGGAAATCAGCATGTTCAGTAAATATCTTCAAATCGTACTAATGATTATTTCTAACGAAGCCTTACATTTTTGTAGTGGTTTCTCTTTCATGTGTATGATCTCTTTTGGTCTTGAAGTCTCTTAATTTAGTCATTTTTAAATTGGAGGATAATTGCTTTAACAGTTGTGTTGGTTCCTGCCGTACAACAACTCGAATCAGCCATAGGTATACATATGGCCCCTCCCTCTAGAGTCTCCCTCCCACCTCCCACTCCATCCCACCCCTCTGGATTATCACAGAGCACTGGTATGAACTTTCTTAGTCACACAGAAAATTCCCACTGGATGCCTCTGATTTTTTGTTGTTATTGTTAAGACTAAATTTTCTATGTTCAAGATATTAAATTCAAGTAGTATGATCCAACTTTCTAATTGCCTCTTGAAGGTAAGTACCATTTATCACCTTACCACCCAATCAATATTTTCCTAGTTCAACCAAAATTTCAAATTCATATACTCACCTATGGGAAGGTCCCCTATTGGTTATTTGGTTGGCAAACTGTACTGACATGTTACCACTGCAGACTTTTTTTTTTTTTTTTGAAGTCTATTCAGTTCAATTTTGTTTAGGAGATTAAGCATCTCTTTGGAGAGCAAAATACCTAGATCAAAACTGACATTGCATTAAATTTATAGGGCGATGCTTTCTGGTTTGGTAGTTATGCTTCAATAATATTTTGTGGCAGTAACAACACACTACTATCTGACATTTTCCCCCCTCTTTAGAAATCTAAAATGGAAGAAAGAAAACTAAAGAAATATAAAAAGCCTTCTTACAACAGGGTCAAGGAATTCAACTGTTGTTACTAACTCAATTTTATTAATTTCAAAGCAGGGATAGTACCCCAAATATTTCTCTTTCATTTATCATTTTTATGAAAAAGTCAGTGTTTCTAATCATGCGCCCATCTCCACTTTTGTATAGGTCCTGAGCACCACTTTATAAAATTAGAATTTAAAAAGGAGTAGTTATAGTGAGTTTAAGAGTGTTAAATCTAATATATGTAGATTGGCAGGCCACTTGATTATTTTGGGAATATCTATCCAGTTTTTAGTTTAAGAAGCTCCTCTGCCCCTCAATCATTTTACTGCAGCAACATTAGGGCATGATCTGAAACACAAAGCAGATTTTTTTTTATAATCTGTGAGAAAACAAGCAAGCTATAACTATTGCATATTATATTACTTTGGGGACTCTTTAAAAATGATCCATTTTCCCTCTCTTCCATACTCAGAAGACTCTCATAAATGATTACTTCTCCAACTCTGACTGCTTGTTTTTCTCTCTCAACCTCAATCATCCCCCTAAAAGGAACAATAATGAAGTGATGATAAGATCCCACAGACAACACAAATATTTTGTGGAAGTTAATCTGGAGAAAGTAAGAGGAATAAAGAGAGACAAGGATAATTTCTTTATGAGATACAGTTCCAATTGTTTGTTTTCTAAAAGTGGTTTCTGACCACTGAACAAAGTTATGCCAGTCATACCCGAAATTGTTGAAAAGCTTCAAGATTTTCTGTTCCTTTCAGACCCACGAATGAATGCTGTATATAAATTAGTGCCATGTCCCCATAGTCCCTAAGCTCTCTAATATACCTTGCGGTCCCCTAAGATATCTTCATAGCTCAAAGAAGCAATTATGCCATGTAGAGCACAGTCTTGTCTCCACTTCTCTGGCTCAATATGTTTGAGAGACAACTGCAAGCACTTCTAAGAATTTTTTATAAGCCCTTCACAAGGAAAAATAAGAAAATATGCAACTTTTTAAGAACCAGAATGAAAGATTAGGAGTTCAGGATTAACAGATACATACTGAAGAAAGTGAAAGTGTTAGTCACTCAGTTGTGTCCAACTCTTTGCGACCCCATGGATTGTATAGCCTGCGAGGCTCCTCTGTCATGGGATTCTCCAGGCAAGAATAGTGAAGTGGGTTGCCATTCTCTTCTCCAGAGGTTCTTCCCAACCCAGGGATCAAACCAGGGTCTTCTACATTGCAGGCAGATTCTTTACCGACAGAGACACCAGGGAAGCCCTAGGTATACACTACTATACATAAAATAGATAAATAACAAGGACCGACTATGTAACACAGAGAACTCTATTCAGTATTTTTTAATAACCTATAATGGAAAAGAATCTGAAAAAGAATACATATATGTGTATATATACACTTGTGTAACTAAATCACATTGCTATATTTGAAATAGGGCTTCCCTGGTGGCTCAGACGGTAAAGAATCCACCTGCAATGTGGGTAGACCTGGATTCGATCCCCTGGAGAAGGGAACGGCTATGCACTCCAGAATTCCATGGACTGTACAGACCATGTGTTGCAGAGTCAGACATGACTGAGCAACTTTCACTTTCACACTTGAAATATGTGAAACTACTCACTTTCATACTTGAGACTAACAAAACATTGTAAATTAACTATACTTCAATAAAAAAATTTAAAAACCAGAATGATATAGGTTTTTTTCCTCATAGCCAATCTTATTCCCACACTCATATTAAACACAAAATCAACATATTGCACTGAGCATGAACTCATGATGGATTATAGATGTCAACTCTAATACAGATAGTAGGACAATAAGTCTGCTATAAGTAAGTGAATGTACTCTAGATCATCTGTTGATATCCTAGAAGTTATAGGAAGTGAGACTAATTTCTAAATTCCAGCTATACTAATTCACTGTGATTTTTTGATAAACTTGCCTTAGATTACTACATTGAAAAACAGAAGTAAGACAGGTAAATGAAGATGAAGCAGATACATGAAAACCCCTTTGGGGGACTACCCCATTGAGGAGAGAACCACCAGACACGAATTGCAACAAAATAAATACTGATCTAACTTGAATATCAGTAAACCAAATAGTGTAGTTCCTATTTCAGCCCAGGAAGAAGTTCAAAACAAATTATTTCAAGAATGATGAGTTAAATAAATCAGGAGAACACAGCCTGGCACTTAAAGCACCAGTGCCTTTGATATGTTAGTGACTTTAAAATCAATTATTTCATGGGAAGAAGCCTCTTGTCTCAACACTCTCTGTCTATCTTGGCATGTAAAGAGTTAATAACAGAAAAGCTAATGTCTGCTCGAGAATAAATCAAATAATGATAGTTGTCTTAAATTATACTTAGAACTCTCTTATAGCTACGATCTGCCCAAAGTTTGACAATTAACACTGGTCCCAGTAAATTTATTTCTCAGAAGCACTAGGCTCACATTTGCTTTAAGAATTTCATACTTAACCTCTGCTGCTGCTGTCTTAAATCCTTCAGTTCAGTTCAGTTCAGCTGCTCAGTCGTGTCTGGCTCTTTGTGACCCCATGGACTGAGCACGACAGGCCTCCCTGTCCATCACCACCTCCCAGAGTTTACTCAAATTCATGTCCATCCTATTGGTGATGCCATCCAACCATCTCATCCTCTGTTGACCCCTTCTTCTCCCATCTTCAATCTTTCCCAGAATTAGGGTCTTTTCTAGTGAGTCAGTTATTCCCATCAGGTGGCCAAAGTATTGGAGTTTCAGCTTCAGCATTAGGACTTACAAAGAATATTCAGGACTGATTTCCTTTAGGATGGACTGGTTGGATCTCCTTGCAGCCCAAGGGACTCTCAAGAGTCTTCTCCAACACCACAGTTCAAAAGCATCAATTCTTCAGTGCTCAGCTTTCTTTATAGTCCAACTCTCACATCCATACGTGACTACTGGAAAAACCATAGCTTTGACTAGACAGACCTTTGTTGGTAAAGTAATGTCTCTGCTTTTTAATATGCTGTCTAGGTTGGTCATAGCTTTTCTTCCAAGGAGTGAGTGTCTTAATTTCATGGCTGCAGTCACCATCTGCAGTGATTTTGGAGCCCCCCGAAATAGTCTCTCACTGTTTCCATTGTTTCCCCATCTATTTGCCATGAAGTGATGGGACGGAATGCCATGATCTTAGTTTTCTGAATGTTGGGTTTTAAGCCAATTTTTTCACTCTCCTCTTTCACTTTCATCAAGTGGTTCTTTAGTTCTTTGCTTTCTGCCATAAGGGTGGTGTCATCTGCATATCTGAAGTAATTGATATTTCTCCTGGCAATCGTGATTCCAGCTTGTGCTTCATCCAGCCTGGCATTTCGCATGATGTACTCTGCATTTAAGGTAAATAAGCAGGGTGATAATATATAGCCTTGATGTACTCCTTTCCCGATTTGGAACTAGTCTGTTGTTCCAGGTCCAGTTCTAACTGTTGCTTCTTGACCTGCATACAGATTTCTCAAGAGGCAGGTCAGGTGGTCTGGTATTCCCATCTCGTGAAGAATTTCCCAGTTTGTTGTGATCCACATAGTCAAAGGCTTTGGCGTAGTCAATAAAGCAAAAGTAGATGTTTTTCTGGAACTCTTGCTTTTGTGATGATCCAATGGATATTGGCAATTTGATCTCTGGTTCCTCTGCCTTTTATAAATCCAGTATGAACATCTGGAATTTCACAGTTCATATACAGTGAAGCCTAGCTTGGAGAATTTTGAGCATTACTTTGCTGGCATGTTAGATGAGTGCAATTGTACGACAGTTTGAACATTCTTTGGCATTGCCTTTCTTTGGGATTGGAATGAAAACTCATCTTTTCCAGTCCTGTGGCCACTGCTGAGTTTTCCAAAATTGCTGGCATATTGGGTGCAGCAGTTTCACAACATCATCTTTTAGGATTTGAAATAGCTCCATTGGAATTCCATCACCTCCACTAGCTTTGTTCATAGTGATGCTTCCTAAGGCCCACTTGACTTCACATTCCAGGATGTCTGGCTCTAGGTGAGTGATCACACCATCGTGATTACCTGGGTCATGAAGATCTTTTTTGTATAGTTCTTCTGTGTATTCTTCCCACCTCTTCTTAATATCTTCTGCTTCTGTTAGGTCTATACCATTTCTGTCCTTTATTGTGCTCATCTTTGCATGAAATGTTCCCTTGGTATCCAGAGAAGGCAAGGGCACCCCACTCCAGTACTCTTGCCTGGAAAATCCCACGGATGGAGGAGCCTGGTAGGCTGCAGTCCATGGGGTCACTAAGAGTCGGACACGACTGAGCGACTTCACTTTCACTTTTCTCTTTCATGCATTGGAGAAGGAAATGGCAACCCACTCCAGTGTTCTTGCCTGGAGAATCCCAGGGACAGAGGAGCCTGGTGGGCTGATGTCTATGGGGTTGCACAGAGTTGGACATGACTGAAGTGACTTAGCTTAGCTTAGCTTCCTTTGGTATCTCTAATTTTCTTGAAGAGATCTGTAGTCTTTCACATTCTATTGTTTTCCTCTATTTCTTTACATTGATCACTGAGGAAGGTTTTCTTATCTCTTCTTGCTATTTTTTTGGAACTCTGCATTCAAATCAGTATATCTTTCCTTTTCTCCTTTGCCTTTAGCTTCTCTTCTTTGTTCAGTCCTTATGGCTTTATTAAAAAGTCTTAATAATGTTTAAACAAGGGGTCTTACATTTTTATTTTGCTCTGAGACCCACAAATTATGCATTGAGTTCGGACTGGGTTAATATAACAAGCCTATTCTCACATTTGTCCAATAGGGAAGATACAATTTTGATCATGTTTCTAGGCATAAAGGTCTTAAACAGCCTATTGCCTTCCAGGTAAACATGAAACTCCTTAACCTGTTATTCAATACCTTTCAAGAAGTGGTTCCAATATCTGATTACACATTTAATTTACCTGATTTCATTCATTCTTTCATTTATGCATTTGTTTAATGAAGATTCATTCCTACTCCTCCAGTAACTGTGAAGAAAAGAAATATGAACATGTCCTAACTTACCCTGTGCCAGAGGTAAACAGCATTTCTTGTAAATTCCCAAACAGCCCTGGTTTTCTGGAATCCTTGCATTTGCTGGCTCCTCCTGCTTGCTCTCAGAGTCATTCCCCACCCTTATCCGCTGTGTTCCCTGTTGTTGCTGTTTAGTTGCTGAGTCATGTCCAACTCTCTGCAACCCCATGGACTGTAGCCTGCCAGTCTTCTCTATCCATGGGATTTTCCAGACAAGAATACAGAGTGGGTTGCCATTTCCTTTTTCAAGGGAATCCTCCCAATCCAGGGACTGAACCACAGAAACTTGGGTTTGATCACTGGGTTGGGACAATCCCCTGGAGGAGAGCATGCCAATCCACTCCAGTATTCTTGCCTAGAGAATCCCCATGGACATAGGAGCCTGGAGGGTTATAGCATCCATAGGGTTCCAAGAGTTGGACTTGACTGAAGAGTAGCATGCACTGAGGAGCCCTTATTCTGTTACCTGACACAAAATCGATCAGGTTTTCTTGTCCTCCTTGGTAGGCTGGGCCAATGGTAGGTATTGATGAAAGTTTGTAGAACAAAGCGGGGAGCACCCAGACTCTAAGCCACTGTCCATCCCCACTGCCCTGCAGGTTCCCATGCCAGCTCCATGGGACCATTCTCTTTGTCACCATTGCCCTCCACAGTCCCAGCTCCTGCTGTTTGGCCTCTGCCGACTGGTCCTGGCTTCTGGGCTCCGGCAACATTACTGTCCTCCAAGTGCTGGCGATGGCGTGCCCTTCTGCTCTCGCGCATCTTGGAGCCACTATCGACTGCTGGGCTTCCCCGCTCTTCTAGAGCCTGCGTCACCATCACAGTGTCTCTTTTCCTAGTTGGATCCTGGTCTTTCCTTTCCTGAAATTATGTCTCCTTTCTACCTAACTTGCTCCTTAGAAGAAAAGCTATGACAAATCTAGACAGTGCATTAAAAAGCAGAAACATCACTTTGCTGAAAAGGTCTGTATAATCAAAGCTATGGATTTTCTAGTGGTCATGCATGGATGTGAGGGTTGGACCATTAAGAAGGTTGAGAGCCAAAGAATTGATGCTTTTGAACTGTGGTGCTCGAGAACGACTCTTGAAGAGTATCTTGGACAGCAAGGAGATCAAACCAGTCAATCTTAAAGGAAATCAACCTTGACTATTCATTGGAAGGATTGATGCTGAAGCTGAAGCTCCAATACTTTGGCCACCTGATGTGAAGAAGTGACATATTAGAAAAGATACTGATGCTGGGAAAGACTGAGGCCAGGAGAAAGGTGTGACAGAGGATGAGATGGTTGGATGGCATCATTGACTCAATGGACATGAGTTTGAGCAAACTCTGGCAGATGGTGGACAGAGAAGCCTTGTATGCTGCAGTCCAAGGGGTCGCAAAGAGTCAGACATGACTTAGCAAATGAATGACAAAAACAACCTAACCTAACCTTTCATTCACCCAGGGCGTAAGTTCAATCTACCTTTTCTATCAATAGCTCTTGTGTAATGCTTACAATGTTTGAACTTATTTGGTAACTGCTTATGCAGATGTGTCTACTGTCCTTGAGCACAGGGATATAGCCTAGAGTAAATGAGATTTATCCTAAGACAAAGCTGTTCCCCTACCAAGTACTCAATAAATTCCTTGTTGTAATTCTCTAAATATAGCAGTGAGTCTTATGTACTGTATTTTTTTCAACTCAAAAATTTAATTTATAGTTCTTTGTGTAGAAACCAATATTTCCAAGGAAATATCTGCATTGCTCATATGAGTAAAGTGCTAACAAATCATCTGCCAGGACAAAATGGACTGTGAATTATTCATATGAAAGTGACATCATTGCTTGAAGACACAAATAACAGCCAGCATTAATATAGTAATAAAGATACTGGGGGGGGGGGGTATCTGTATTTTCATGATGCCAAAACTGTATCAACTACAGACACCTTCACAGTTAGTGTAAACAGTCTCTGAACTTGCCCGTCTTCCTGCCAGACATACATTTAATATACGGCATGTTTGATTATCCATGGGGCATATTTGATATGTTAATGTATCTCCTCTATTTGAAGATGATGCTTTTCCTGTTTACCATTATGTATGAGCCTGGCTGTCAGGATGCATGTCTACTCAGCAGTTATTTCCATATTGCCCAGTGTGAAGATTGTTCTTTGATTGGGCTACAGCTGGGCTTTTGAGAGGCTGTTTTCAACTCTTGCTCTTCAGCTAACAGCAAGCTTGTGAAGTCTTTGTTCAGAAGAAAAGCTCTTCCATCTTGGCTTGAAATGTGCCACCCTCACCTCCCCGTACCTGTCACCTTCTAGCAATCTGCAGTGAAGCTTTATTGTCTGAAGTTCGGATATAGAACATCCTTAAAGCCTTCCTTAATCTTCAGCAGTTCCCTTTCTTAGATGCTGTATGACTAGGGTGGTCAACAAAAGTTTCATGATGGGCTCATTCCCGTGGACTTAGGATAAGCATGGAAGGCAGACCCTCTAAATGCCGGAGGGCTGAGCAACATCATGGCAATATTTATCATAAATGATGAAATAGTTTAAGTCTGTAAGGGGACATCTGAGACACAGAGGCTGAAGCTGCAGGCCTGGGTGTCCGCATAGGTGACCTGTAGCTAAGATAGAGCCTTGACACTGTGCCTCACAGATAAGCCAGTTCTGTTCAGCCCCACTTGAACCCAAACCCACAGTGATGAGATTCAGGGAGTCAAGCCAGTTTGTCCAGGCAGAGAGGGACAACCCTTTTCTTAACAGAACAACAGGCTGTGTTGCTCTAACCCAAGACTCAGCAGAAGACTCTGGTCCAGTTTACAGCCTTAAATTAAAGCAACTGATGGAATGAGTGGCTGGCAGCTTTGCATAAGAAGTGTACTTACTGCTTCTGCAGGGAGCTCTCTTTCTGTTTGAGAAGTTCAACCCAACTCTGCCTACATTTTGGCTTTGTTCATAGCACTAGTGGTAAAGAACCCACCTGCCAATGTAAGAGATGTTAGAGATGTGGGTTTGATCCCTGGGTCAGGAAGACTCCCTGGAGAAGGAAATAGTAACTCATTCCAGCATTCCTGCCTGGAGAATCCCATGGACAGAGGAGCCTGCTGGGCTACAGTCCATAGAGTCACAGAGTTTGACATGGCTGAAGTGACTTAGCACTGCCTAGATTTTAGCAACTCAAAGTGCAGGGGACAAGGTCATTGCCATTAGATGTGAAGAATCTCAGGCCACACCCCAGGACCTACTGAATCTGTAAGCACAATAAAGTTTGTAAAGCACTATCTTAAATGACCAGGTGACTAGCTCTGAAAGAGCACCCGGGTCACGTCATATTGGAAATGGGAACTTTGTGCTTGTAGGTAAACATATAGCTGGATGAGGAAGGTGGAAATCACAGTGATCCATCTCACAAAGTTCTGAGTATTCCAGTCAGCAGGGGACATGCGAGGCCCCAGGAGTGGAGGGAGAGGGATAGCCAGGCGGGGCGGAGACCTGCTTCCAGATTTTCCATGATCTTCTCTGAGGATGTGCACAGCCTGAGAATAAAGTCTGTGCTGGGTTAACAAGTTAGGCAAGCATGTGGGGAGTGACAGGCGGAGGGGCAGGGCAAGTACAGGGTCTCAATGGGGAAGTGGATGCCTCAGACTGAGTAGCCCAGACCGCAAGCCAGTTCATGGAACACGGAAGTGACACCATTAGAGACAGGTAGTCAGAAAAGTAGCCCTGGGACTACAGAGAAGTCAGGAACCCAGACAGGCAAGTTCCCAGGGACCACACAGAGGGGGTACCTTGGGCAGAGAAGGGACGGTAGGAAGGAGGAGCCAGGCGGCCACTCCTGGATTGATGGGGATTCAGTTACCACTGCGGCTCATTCACTTCTGCCCCCTCTGTGGTCCTTCTCTTCAGGAAGCTGTTTGTGGCTTCTGATAAATTTCATGTATCTTTCGACACTATTTTACTTACTTTTCATGACTAAATCTATTTCTTCCTGTATAGGGGGCAGTCCATCATATTTTCTATTTCTCTTGGTTTGCATTTATTATCTCATCTTATTTTTTCTAATCTCAGTTGTGTCCACAGCTCTATGAGGAGGTGCAGGTATAATTCATCCTTGATATGTCAAAACTGAGTTATAACTGTGACACAGAACCACTCGTCTCACCGAAGCTAGCATATTTGGTGACAAAGTTAAGAACAGCACACAGATATTCATATTTTACCCTAGCACTTTTGAATATGACACCTAGATGTTTACCATTCCCTTCAAATGTGTGAAAGTTTATGAGACTACCATCCTTAAGTTATGAAGCGTGGAAGCAACTTTCTCCCAAGAGCTATGTTATTTTGAAAACTGTGATTTATTTTGGCCAGCCTAGCTTGAAGAATCTTTTCTGAAATTCATCTCATTTTCTTTTTTATTATTTATCCCTCAAATCTAAATCCACAAGTATACTATCTCTTCAGTAAATGATGGAGTCTTTAATGACTGGCATTTGCTTTTAAACAAAGACAAAACTATAAAAATGCTTTCAAGTTAATCAGATTGAGTTGTAACAAATTGGCATTTAAAAAATAGCCTGAGGATATGGGGTTTTGTGTGTTCCTTTGCAGAAATGAATAAAATGGAGTCAATGAATGTTATCTTTTTTTCTATGTGACAAACTGTGACTTTCTCTGGTGATGACCGCAAAAGATTCCCCCCTCCAGGTCTCCACCCCCAGACTCCAAACCTTGACATTCACATAGTGCTATCAGCTTGCCTCTGAGTAATAGGATTGGGTGGTTTGTGTCCGATGTTGGTATTCTACTTGTACAAAACACAGACGCTATTTTCTGCTTCTAGCTTTGTACAGCAACAATTATTCTTTAATATTCTCTGTTTTTTAACATATTGCTGAAGTTAGAAGGGAGTATATCAATATATAAGATTTATTAAATCCCTAATATAAGATAATATTAATACCTAATAACACATAATCTATATAAAATTATATAATTATGGCTCAGTGGTAAAGAATCCACCTGCCAATGCAGAAAACTGAGGTTTGATCCCTGGGTCGGGAAGATCCCTCAGAGAAGAAAATGGCAACTCCAGTATTCTTGCCTGGAAAATCCCATGAACAAGAGGAGCCCGGCAGGGTCCAGTCCATGGGGTCACAAGAGTGTCAGACACGATTCAGTGACTAAACAACAATATGTAACTATATAATATAGTACATATAGCATCAATATAATAAGTTACATATAATATTACCTAATATCTAGTATACATAAATCGTATATATTTATATAATGGAAGCACAACTGTAATATATAAAATTTGACAGCTATAACGCAATCATTGAATATAAGAAATAAAAATAATGTTTTAAAGAAAATGTTCACTCATTATATATATTTTTTTAATTTTTAAAAGGTAGGAAGTATAGATTGAAGATTACTGATAAGTAAAAATGAAGTGTCCCCAAACTGGTGCAGCAACTGCCTCTTTGACTAGCATATATTACAGTTCTTATAAGAGGTGCTTTTTTTTTCACTGACATGTTATTAGTTACATGAAGCTTCACTGGATGACTCATATTTGTCATAGTCATTTTACGAACTTGTTCAACCAGATAGCAAGTGTACTAAATTTCTATTTCTTCACAAATGCAAAGAACACGCACACACACACACACACACACAAAGAAATCCTTATTTCCAGAATGATACCAAAGAAGAAAAGATAAAGCAAACTCCAATCTGCCAACTAGTTTTATCTAGTCATTCATTCTTAGCCTCTGATTCAACATTGAGAAGATATATCCTATCTGACTTCAAATGGTCTGACAACCAATTTACTTCAATTATCCTTTTTTTAAGGCAAAATTCACGAGAACATAGATGACTAGACCATGATAACATGTAAAATTAGACTATACCAGGAGTGCTTTTTGTTTCTAACAAAGCTTACAAATCTCACTTACCAGGCATCCATTACTCATTATGAAGTGGCTCTTCCATACACACACTGACTCCCACCAGTGCTAAACTTCTTATGTATCCTGTCAGAGTTGGAAAATACTCTTCTCAAATGTATGGTGTGAGGATGACTAAAATTAATTACAAAGTATCTAAATATTTAAAGATCTGCCATATTTAAGGATGTCTTAGGGTACCTAAAAGCTTGTTATGGATGCCTAAATCCAAGAAACAAATTTTATTTATTTTTTTTAAATTTATTTTTTTCCCCATAAGAAGCAAATTTTAAAATCCCATGAGATCCAACAATTTTATTAGCACTTGTGCCAAGGCCACAGCCCTCTGCCCAGGTCCTGATAGAGACCTAAGTCCACAGAGCTGAAACCCGAGTAGCCGTTGGAAGCCGTCCTGCCATGGCAACATAATTTACTGTGTCATTACCACCGTTCCCCTGTCTTCAACTTCAAAGCATGCGGTATCCAGGTGATAAATGATTGAATCTGACATTTCTCAACATTCATGAAGTACTCTGGTAAAAGGACTCAGCTCCTTTAACTAAATGTGCAATTTCAAGACAATAGGCTCTATTTGAAAATGATTAAATTCCTGAGAGTTTAGTTAAATGACATAATTAGACATTTTAGGCTCTTTCTGATATGGGACAATTTCAGAAGCACTAGCAGTAACTGCCCTATTTAAGGGACCAGATTGTTTTTAATGCATGTGTTTGTGTGTGTGTGTAATACAGGTTCACTTTAATAGGCTTGCCTTTTATAGGCCTCAAAAGTGTACATGTTAGTTGCTCAGTCACATCTAACTCTTTGCCACCCCATGGACTGAAGCTCGCCAGGCTCCCTCGTCCACAGAATTCTCCAGGCAAGAACATTGCAGTGGGTTGCCATTCCCTTCTCCAGGGCATCTTCCCAACCCAGGGATAGAATCTGGGTCTCCCGCACTGCAGGTAGATTCTTTACTGTCTGAGCCAATAGAGGCCTTGAAGGTTCCACTTAAAAATTATTTTCAAAAGAGGAAGTCTAAAGAATGCTCAGAATGTTTTGGTACCTGACCAATAAGTGGTCCCTGGGATAGGTGTGGGTCAGTTGCCAAGGACATCACAATGGACAGACACTCTCCCCAGCCCCAGTCCTGTGTCAACTCCTGTTCAAAGCCAGTAAGGGTTTTTCATGTTTAGCAGAGCAATTGCAGGATAGCTACCTGTCTACAGTTATCGCAAGTGACTCCATGCTTCCCTGTCCATGACCTTGGGGTCTTGCAAATGTGATTCCGTTGAGACTATAAATCCTGCCTGGAAGCTTGTGTTCTAGGCACCAATCACTCTTTCGCCCACAATCAGGCCAATAAGGTGTCTGACAAAAAAAAACTTAGTACAGAGGTTGTTCCATATTTTCTGCACACAATGGGAAAAGGAGACGAGGGCCACATGCCCAATGAGGGGGAAGGAGGTGAACAGAAAGGGGAACCAATCATTTAGCCACACATTTAGCCCTTAGGAGAGGTGATTCGTCAAACAGACTCTAGTGGCCTTAATACAGAGTATAACTGCAGACATTGATCAGGGAGTTCTCACTCTACTAAAAGAGGCAGTCCATCTATGTTTTATACCATGTTCTTAGAAGGTGCATAAAATTCAGAATTTATAGCTTCACATGGTTCATTTAACCTTCCAAGCTAGAGTTTATTGACTCATCTGTATGGAAACTTTGGAACAAATTTTCTCATAGTTATTGGTGGTACCAGTGATGTGTCTTCATCTTTACCAAAGTTCAGAATTCATCACATTAATAGAAACAAAAGGAGTTATGGTCATTTTAATTACCAAGTGGATGAAAATCAAGGAACACTCCAAATGCCTAAAATTCTGACGGGCAGACTTGAAATGCTCTTAGAGTGCTTTAAGTTAGACACTAAATGCATAGACTTCAATATACTGTACATATTGGATTATATAGTTTCTTTTCTTTAGAGTTAATTTCTGCTCTGTGGTGTACATGTTTTGATAAGGTGAAATACCTTCCTTATCTGAATCTTCCACAGCACTCAGCACAGAGCCTAATAAATCCTGTTCAATGAGTCCTTGAAAACAAAAATTCTGTTTCATAAGAGATAATGTTGTGGATAGTAGAGGAGGGAGCCTTTGTTTAGAGATTCTTATTGCAGCAAAGAAATAAACTTCTTTGGGGAAAGCCACCATGATCTACTGGTTGTTACATTCAGGATTCCCTATTCAAAAATTTTACAAAGTGATTCTACAACTGTCACGCTAATCTAATCACATAGAGATGCAGTGATTACATCTTTATGAATCTTGCAAACTCTTAAGTCCATATGTCTAAAATGTAAGACTGTATAAATATTCATAACTGGCTAAAAACAAACAGGCAAATGAAGTATCTAGCTCATATAACGACAGAAACCAATACAACATGGTAGAAGGAATTCATTACTTTGTTCAGTATTGCTTGTATAAGTGACAGTTCTAGGGTATGGTACACAGGCCAACTGGATCAGAGCCTGGTTCCCTGGACGTGCTCAGGGGCTTGCTTAAAGCCACCCCGAAACAGGTGCCAAAGTCCTCATTCAATTGGCCCAGAGACAGAGTTTCCTGCACTAAGGCTCTTGCCCCCTCCAGTCTCCATCCTCCAGTCACCTCTGCTGGAAAGCTAAAACAAGAAGGCAGAGTGTGGCCTTCTTTGACCTCAACTGGGAACATCTGTGTTGCATGACACAAAGTTTTGCCACTCTGTGTTCATCCCCATGTGACATTAAAAGTGCCACAAGTATTGATTTGGGGATTATAAATAATTTTCAGCAAGTAGGCACATTTGCATATTTAGAACTCAAAACTAATGAGGATGGACAGTATTTGTAAATCTTGCATCAGTACAGGTCATTAAGGTTAGGACTAAATTCAGGGTGGCTCAGTTCCTAGACTAAGACCTTATAGACCTGAGCTTCCTCAAGTTGATTTCCCCCACCTGCTAGTGGCAAGGCCTCTGGGTATGCTTTGGGGGCCATCTTGACCCCTCCGCTAATGTTTGCATTAAACACCATGTTTATCCTCACTGTCTACCAGCACCTATCAACATGGATTATGGACTTTCTTCTTGGAAAACACTAAAAGATTTTCAATGCAACTGAAATATTGACTTCACACTCTAAATTAAAGTTAGTTACAGGTAGGGCTACCCAAGTGGCAAAGTCACAAATTCTCCTGTCAATGCAGGAGGTGAAAGTGATGTGGGTCTGATCCCTGGGTCAGGAAGATCTCTTGGAGAAGGAAATGGCAACCCACTCCAGTATTCTTGCCTGGATAATGCCATGGACAAAGGGGCCTGGTGGACTACAGTCCATGGGAGTTGCAAGAGTTGGACATGACTGAGCGCCGTGTGCATGCACGCACGCACGCACACACACACAGACACACACACATACACAGTTACAGATAAATTCAGGATGGTGATTTGTAGGGACTTCAGTTAAAAAAAAAATTCTTATTTTCTGATAATTGCAACTGGAGAAATTTTCTTCAAATTATCTTCCGCAGTAAAGGATATCATTAGTTGAAGAAAGTGGCTCTATCACAAAATGTGGAATTTCTCATCATTTTTCTCTCTTAATCCTCTTTGATGACTGAAATTTGTATGATGAAAATTTTGCATTTGCTTTACTTTTTCAAGTCACCACAGTCTAATGGTTGTTATATTTAGGACTCCCTACACAAACACTTTACAAAATGATTCTACAACTGTCACGCTAATGTAGAAGAAAATACAGAAAACTCACATCATGACCTATACAACATGGATGAATGTTAAACACTGTACTAGTTTGCTATTGCCCCTGAAATGACCTATCACAGACTCAGTGGCTTAAAACAACACAAATGTATTACTATAGAGATCTGTGTCTAAAATATGCAGGCAGACCTGTGTGGCTTTGGAAGGTTCCCAGGGAGAATCCTAGCCTTTGGAAGCTTCTGATGAGTGCCCACTGCCCTTGGCTCCTGGACTCTCCTTCATCTTCAGTCAAAAGTAACATTGCTCTGACTTCGGCTTCCACCCCTCCATCTCCTCTGACTCCGACCCTCCTCTGTCCCTCTTATGAGGAGCTTTGTGATTATCCAATTGACTGGATAATCCAGAATGACACCCTGATCTCAAGGTCATATCTGCAGACTTGTTTTGCCATGTAGGGTAGCATAAATATTCTGGAATTGTCATATGGACATCTTTGGGGCCATTAATTATCTGACCACAAAACTAACCTGGGTTCCCTGGTGGCTCAGTGGTAAAGAACTCATCAGCCAATTCAGGAGTTAAGAGACATGGGTTTGATCCCTGGGTGGGGAAGATCCCCTGGAGACTGAAATGGCAACCCACTACAGTATTCTTGCCTGGAGAATCCCATGGACAGAGGAGCCTGGGGGTCTATAGTCCATGGGGTTGCAAAGAGTTGGACACAACTGAAGTGATTTAGCATGCATGCACAAGTGTTATAGGTCAAAGACACTGAGGCATGGTCTCTACAGTTAACACTTGCAGTCTGGTCAGGTACTGGTAAATACAACAGCCAGGGAGTTTAGAGAAGGAAGAGATGGGTCACCAACTGACCGGAAGAATCTCAACTTATGTAGGTAATACCTGCCTTTTCTTTATTTGTCCATCCTCTGGAAATGCAATTTCCCCCTCTTGTACTTGGCTGACTCCTGCTCATCCTTTAAAATTCAACAGTCACTTCTTAGGAGACACGTCCTTTGATGCCCTAAGCAGCGATGGTACGCTTATCACGTTAAATAGTTTAATTCATTGCATCTCTCACTAGACACCCTGATGGCTCAGTGGGTAAAGAATCCACCTGCAATGCAGAAGCCGCAGGAGATGTGGGTTTGATCCCGGGGTCGGGAAGGTCCCCTGGAGGAGGAAATGGCAAGCCACTCCAATATTCTTGCCTGAAAACATCCCATGGTCAGAGGAGCCCAGCAGGCTACAGTCCAAGGGTCACAAAGAGTTGGAAATGACTGAGCAACTAAGCATGCACATCTCTCACTAGAAAGAGCTCTTGTCTTCTAAGAAACTATGTTTCATTTTTTTTTCATTTCTGTATCCTCAATGGCTTGTGATGATTTGTGTACAGGAGACACATGGCAAGTATTTGATAAATGAATTAATAGGAGCGGGCATTGGGCACAGAGGGCATAACGACTGACTGTATCGTCTTGGGCAGTGAGGATGTCACGTGCAGTGAGGTGAATCACTCACTGAAGCCGGGTGGAGGGCTCTTCCAACTAACTCCTGGAGGAGAGGGAGGCTGGGAGGAAAACCTAAAGAGAAGTCAAGGAGGAAGCTCCTCTTGGAAGCCTAGGTAAGCAGAGAGACACTCATGGCCATCTATTATTAGCAGAAATAATACACAAGGATGGGGAGGTGGAGGTTTGGTGTGGAGTCATCATGACTTCTTTCTTGGCTTCATGAATCTGAAGAGTTTAAGGCGACAGCTCACTGAGATGAACAGGAGATAGTGGTGGAATTTAGGAGAAAACTCGGGGTAGTGTTTGGAATTAATCTTCGGAGGAGTAACAGTATGAGCTACAAGGGTTGCTTGAAGGAAAAGAAAGTCAAAAAGAAAGAAACAGAAGAAGAAGGATCAGAGACAGAATGTTGGTGAGAATATTCAGAGAGGCTTAGCTGAAAGGGCACTTTTTAAATAAATCAACAGCAGATGAAGGATAGAGCCATTTTTCTCAGGGGGACTGCTCATCATCTCTGAGTTGCTAGACAACAGGAAGTGTGTGTGTCCTTGGCCTCACTGTCCTTTGGGGATGGTATCTGGTTTCCCAACTTTCCTAGATGATACAACTTCTGAGGGCAGGGGCTTTATCTCTGCATTTCTGTGTCTCCCAGATGCTGGATTCTGCTCTTCACACAGTATATTTATCAAGAGAGTGATAAACGAGTGCGATTCAAGTGTGGTGGTATTTTTTAAAATATTTTTTTAGTCCAGTTTCTCCTGTTTGCCCCAGGTCCTGGAATGAAAAAAAAAAAAAAAAAAGAAAAGTGCTTACAAAGGAACTTAAAGACACTGTGCATAGGCCAGAGGCTAAAAGCACATCTAGTGTTAATTCTCTGCCCTGTTTGCAAAGCGGACCCACGTGAAAACACTCTGGCTGCTGCTCAGCTGAAACTTCCTGCTACATGATACCTCTCGGGTTCAAATAAAGGACAGAAGCCTGCACTTAATTAAAAGCATAAACAGGAGCTTTCTGTCCCACGATGAGATTTAATCCTAAAGTCACCTGCAACGTGTTTATCAGTTAGTCTGAATACCCCTCACGGGGGTAGTCAGTTCTCAAGTTACTAGACATACAGCTCCAACAAAAGGTCTACCAAGTTTCCCTTAAAAGTGGATCTCAAAATGTTAAAGACTAACATCGCTCATAGAACAGGATTCAAAAGACTGAAGACAAAGGACACTCATGCATTTGAATATGCAAACAAAAAAATCTGCTTTTTGGTATGTGTGTGCTTATGTGCTTAGTCGCTCAGACATGTCTGACTCTGTGCAACCCCATGGACTATAGCCCGCCAGGCTCCTCTGTCCATGGGGATTTTCCAGACAAGAATACTGGAGTGGGTTGCCATGCCCTCCTCCAAGAGATCTTCCCAACCCAGAGACTGAACCTGGGTTTCCCACATTGTGGTGGATTCTTTACCATCTGAGCCACCAGGGAAGCCCCTGCTTTTTGGTATAGTCATAATAGATACTTGAAAAATTGATCAAAATATTCATGCTTTCTAGTTAAGAATGAAAGAGATGACAATTTATTAACTTTTGTAAGTTGTCTTACAGATAATTCTCAGAGCTAGCACTCATTTAAAAAAATTATTATTTATTTGGCTGTGTCAGGTCTTAGTTGCAGCAAGGGCTCCCTAGTTGTGTCGCATGGGCTTCAGAGTGCAAGGGCTTCAAAGCTGAGGTGCACAGGGTTAGATACGAAGGTAATTAGATACTAAAGCATGTGAGATCTTAGTTCCCCAACCAGAGACTGAACCCACATCCCCTGCATAGTAAGGCGGATTCCTAACCACTGGACCACCAGGGAAGTCCTGCTTCAACTCACATTAAGGAAAATATTGGATGGAAAAACATACAGGGTGTAGGTTGTGTTGCTACTACACCCAAGTAAGTGCAAATTCCTTTCCAGCCATGCATCGATCTTTCCAAGTGTGTTCTGTGACAATAATCATCTAACTGGCCCATTAACCTTTTTAGCTGATTCCTTTGTGCTCAAGGTGGTCCTATGAATGACAAGAAAACTGAAAAATAAAATTAATGGATGAATTACACTATTCAGGAACTGGGATTAATTCTTTCAAAGCAGGCCAGTTTCTAAGCAAAATTTCTGGGCAAATATTTCAAAAGCTTTTCACAGCTGGCTCCTACTGTCATTTCCTTGAAGTTTTAGCAATAAGTGGAGAAAAGACCACCTTGGGCATCTTTCTGCCTGAGGGAGCAAGATGACAGTGTAAGAGGAACACATTTGGGCTTTGATATGCCCAGTTGAAAGGGCACTCAGGCTCCAGAGAATTTTCTCTAAATGCTTATTTTGTGCGCTGTGTGCAATTTGTTGTTTAAATCCCTCTAGGAACCAGGAGATTTTCAGAGGCATTTTAGGGAACAGTGATTTTTCAGGGTGAAACAATATCATGCTTCGTTGGTAGATGTGTTGGATCAAGTGTTAGAAAGGTTATTAGATCCTACAGTATTGCTTCTTTGCAACCCAAATGATAATAAAGGCTTCTTAGAGAAATACAGAACCAGTGTGAAGAGATGGCTTCAAGGAAAGGTATTAAATCGAATCTGAAGAATGATCACTCTCTATACTCATCAACTCTCACTTAGCTCAGCATTAAGCTTGTTTAAATAGAAATTGGAAAAGAAGTAATACAATATCCTTTCTATTTACCACTCATCCTCATATGTAGAATTGTGACGAGCTTGTTCTGCATGATTAAAATTTAACATCAATTATAACTTATTTGGCCATGAATTGTTCCAGGCACATTCTGAGAGAAAAAAAAGCACATGGAAACTCTGGGTGAGATGAAATATTTTTTTTTGTATTACACAGTTGAGATACACACAACTCATGATCCCATTGTCTCTGAAGATGTGTTTTTCTGAGAGAAATTATTTTTGTTTCTAAGATAAATACTTTTCAAAGACATATTTGATGGAAAGTGTTTGCCCTTCTCTATTTGTGAGAAAAACAGGCTTCCCTGAGAAGCAGGCCAATCTGCTAAATGACTGATTTACACAAAGCCAATTCACCAAAAACCAATCTGTCAAATGACCCATTTGCCAATTTTTTTCCGAGTGTTAATTTCATCACGTCTCTTTAACCTCTTTTCTCACCGGCTTATCGGTTGGCCTTAGCTGATATTCCTTTGGCAGCTTTCAAAATTCAGATGTCTGGAATCTCTGGAACTTTTCGCCTCTGGTCTCATCTGTTCCCACCACACCTGTGATTTTTTTTTATCTACTCTTAGACTTGCCTCAACTCCTGCCTCTGGCTGTACCAACCTGTTCTGGACCTGGTCTAATATATCTGCATGGAAGTTTAAAGTAAATTTGTCTTGGACTGCAAATGTGGTGAATTGGCCCTTTCCAATTAACTTGGGGAAATGGTTTTCAGAAAATTGATTTGGAACCCCCTAAACTACCCAGGGGGCTTCCATGGTGGTTCAGTGGTGAAGAATCCCCCTGCAATGAAGGATCCTCGGGAGATGTGGGTTCGATCCCTGGGTAGGGAAGATCCCCTGGAGGAAGGCATGGCAACCCACTCCAGTATTCCTGCCTGGAGAATCCCATGGACATAGGAGCCTGGCCGGCTACAGTCCATGGGGTCACAAAGAGTCGGGCATGACTGAAACAGCTTAGCACACACGCAAACTACCCAGGGCTTTCCAAGTGGCTCAGTGGTAAAAACATCTGCCTGCAATGCAGGAGACGTGGGTTTGATCCTTGGATTAGGAAGATCCCCTGGAGAAGCAAATGGCAACTCACTCCACTTTCTTGCCTGGAAAATCCCATGGACAGAGGAGCTGGGTGGGCTATAGTCCATGTGATCGCAAAAGAGTCAGACACTGACTTAGTGACTAAACAATAACAACAAAACTACCCAAGAAAATCTCAGAATAATAATATCCCTTATTGAGTGCTTCTTTATGTCTGGCCCTTCCTAAGTATAACCTCATGGAATTCTAATAGTAAATGAAAGCCTTTTCTAACTTACAAGAAAACTGGGGGTTATAATAATTACATAATTTGCCCAAGGTCACAGAGCCATTAAGCAGCAGAATCAGGATTTGAATCCAGCCTGTCAGACTCTAAAGCTAGTATGCTATATATTAAACCAAACCACATTTCAAAACAGTGTTTTTAATAAAGGCAATAATTACTTTAAAAAAACATGAAATAATTTCTGATATGTTTCCTGATGGGAAGCCCTGAAGAAGCCTAAAATTGGGTAAAGGATGTATATTTCATTCACTTTCAGAAATTCAAAGCTTTAATGAATACTCAAATGGGTAAGATAAGATTCTGATGAGTTTCTGCAAGTGTCTTTGCAAAGGAAGAGGAGATGTCAGAATATGAGAGTTGGATGTGTGTTAAATCCCTTCAGTCATGTCTCCAGGCAAGGATACTGGAGTGGGTTGCCATGCCCTTCTCCAGGGCACCTTCCCGAACTAGAGATCAAACCCATGTCTCCTACAATGGGAAGCAGGTTCTTTACCACTAGTGCCACCTGGAAAGCCCATGACAGCTGGATATTCTTTCTTAACCAGAATATGAGGTCTCTTAAAATGAGCTGGTTGGTCTCTTAAATTTTCTGTAAAAGATTTAAATGAAACAGAAAACAGACCCTTATGAAGTGATTCATGGACAGCAAGTCTATTATATGAAGCAGGAACTGAGGGGTGTGTTACACTGTCTTGAAAGGATGTCTATAAAGAGAGTGGGAGCCCTCCATGCTTTCTACTCCCGCCATAATAAGACCGCAGCACAATTAACTGGAATATCTGGAAGTTAGCTCTCTTGGATTGGCCTCTATTCTCTTCCCCAAAGGCTATTCTAGAAATTTATGTTTACTGACATCAGAAATGTCAGCACAGGGCTGGTAGGAAAAGGAAAAAAAAGACTTCAAGGAGTCATCAGGAAGCTTGTTTCCGTCGTGTCATCCCTGCTGTCAGTATCTGTCACTTTCAGTGCTCATCTAGACCCAACATTTGCAGAAACACTGGCAAAATCACCTTCCTAAATGAGCTTCTTTGCCCTTTTGCTGAGTGTCCTTGCCCCTTTGGTTGGTTTCTCCAGTATCAGGCTGGGGCAAGTCACTCAATCATTCACTCTTAATATTTACCAAGTGCCTTCTTTTTATAAGGACAGTGTCCTGGGCATATTTCACTTCAATATTCTTAACAGGTGCTGCTTTGCAAATTTATAAGAATTTGAAATGTGCAAAACCATAACTTAGAGTGAATATATCTTCACATGTGCCTGCCCTCCCCTGCTCCAAAGACTCCAGAGAATTGCTCGGAACATTTTCACACAATGACTTTTGGGATTAAACCATGAGTATCTAATAGTGTTATTGGCTAATAAATTTAGCTAGATAACTTTACTAGTATCTGTCTTCCCAAGGAATCTAATGTACACAGCAGTCCCCTAGGGAATGGCATCTGTGAAAAAAGATTCTGTGTGTCTCGGGGATGGGGGTGGGGGTGGGGGCATGGCTGCCTATCAACCTCCTTGTTGGTCCCCAGACAGAGCCCAAAGTGATCTTTGTGTTAATGGGCAATCTCCTGACATGTTCAAGTATTACAGGACAATCATGTTAGAGATTCTTCAACAGTTCAATTCCTCCTACTTGGTGACTCTTCAAAGGACAAATGATCATTTTCAGAGACTTGGGAAGCTTTTGGAAACTTACTTATGTCCTTTAGGTATAACACAGGCTCACACTTTATGATAGTGATGATTCCCCCATCATCTCAGAATATGTCATACTCAGAATTTTGCAGACTGCTGTGTCCATAGTTTTGGACTCCACCTAAATGAAAGCAAGGAGGAATTTACATACAGAAACAGGAGAACCATATGAGCAAGGAAGAGATTGAAAAGAAAGGTGTACTGGGCAAAGCTAAAGCACACAAACTCCTGAGAAATGTCTTCTTTCCATTCACATTACACTTACCCATAATTTACACCTTTGTCCATTTACCCACTTATGGGAAAATGGAATGGAAAGAAGACGTGTTGTTAATATACTGAGTTACAGCCTTCTGTATTCCATTTCCAGCTTTCATCACTTTTTTTTTTTTTTTTGATGCCTATAGGCTAGGACACTTTCATTAGGAGGAGAAGGGAGCTATCTCTGCAAGTTGCTTCTAAACTGAATTCCATGCACAGGTTTCCAAACGTGCTACAGAGAGGAGCTGCCAGGTAGGGTCTCTGAGACCTAGCACCATGGTTTAGAATCTTTCTAAACCCTAATGCCTAGGTCAGTGGGCTGGTGGTTGAGATGTTCTCAGTTGGCCCTTGAGCACCTCTGTACGCAGAAGTAAGAAGAGGTTACTCCTTAGTCACTGACTGCAACGAAGTGTTATTATTTTACTGGATAATAAAACACATCAATCCATAGCCTGGTTAATTTTCCAGTTTCCAACTTCATGCTATTTGTGACAAACCAATATTCCATATAATTGTTAAAGAAGATCTTCTTCCTCTTTTAATCTCTTTTGTTTTATGTTTTACTTTTTATCAAAGAGATTGTGACATGATTAAATCATGCTTTTCAAACATGAAAAGGCTAATGCCTTTATGCTTTGTGTTTATGCTAAGTCAGAATCAAATGTAAAGAAGCTTATATGGAAGCACACAGATTTTAGGTTAAACATACACTGGAGTTATCTTCACATTGGGAGAATGAAGGGGTGCTATGGAAGTTATTTTCTTCTCATGTTTATTAGTATGTTTCTTATAAATGTATTTGGGGACTACGTGTGAGAGTGGGTGCTAAGTCGCTTCAGTCGTGTCTGACTCTTTGTCACTCTGTGGACTGTAGCCTGCCAGGCTCCTCTGTCCATGGGAATCTTCAGGCAAGAATATTGGAATGGATTGCCATGCCCTCCTCCAGGGGATCTTCCTGACTCAAGGATCGAATCCACACCTCTTATGTCTCCTGCATTGGCAGGCAGGTTCTTTACCACTAGCAGCACTATAAACACATAGCTAAGAAATCTTATTTGCTCTAGAAGATAGAATGAAGGGTTGGGGGTGGGGCAGACATAATCATCAAAAACAGAGACCCCCCCCTTGACAGAACTGGGCCATCTCATCACATTCACTGTGGGGGTGTAGAGCAGGGGACAACATTTCTCAGCACTGTTAAATAAAACAGAAAATCTTATTCAAAGGAAATCTTTACTCTCAATTGTTTTGAGTCTGTTTCATTTCCCGTGTTGCTAATATACTGAGTTACAACCATCTGTACTCCATTTCCAGCTATTATCACTTTAATATACATATATATCAAACAAGATCCTTCTTATATTCCAAGATTCATAGTAAATACTGACATGAGGAAAATTTAGAAGTCTTGTCTGCCAGCTGATAACATTAAAGTGACAGCAGCAAAATGCCCATGACTGAGTTCTCAGTTTCCATTACGAAATTGTTAAGGAGATTTAGCAATCTCCTCTCACAGGTATGTTTATCTTGGCATTGATGTGTATTTACACAGAATGTAAGCAATGGAAATTACAGATGACATTTCATTTTAAATATGCCAGATACGGATTTCAGGAAGCTGGAGATAAAAGAACAGCAGAAGTGATCTACCATGTCCTACATTTATACCATATGGGCCAGACACAACGCTTGAACTTTGAAATTTCAATTAACCTTCATGGCAACCTGATGAAGTCCAAGCTACAACTCCAAATTTATAAGCAAGTAAAATGAGGCTTGAACTTCTCTGGTGGCTCAGACGGTAAAGAATCTGCTTGCAAGGCAGCAGACCTGGGTTTGATGCCTGGGCCAGGAAGATCGCCTGGAGGAGGAAATGGCTACCCATGCTAGTATTCTTGCCTGGGAAATCCCATGGACAGAGGAGCCTGGCAGGCTGTAGTTCAAGGGCTTGCAAAGACTTGGACACGACTGAGTGATAACACTTTGACTTCTTTTCAAAATGAGGCTTTGAGAGGTTAGGTGGCTTACCACAAGTCATATAGCCAGCAAGTGTCTAAGACAGGACTCACACCTGTTTTTGAATATAAAGCACATGACTGTCTCCATATTTTGAATACAATGTTGCCTGATAGGATAATTGCAACCAAATAAGATGAAGTGATTTGTACAATTTTTACAGCACAGCTAAAACCCAGGTTTTCTATTTCCAAGATCTGCAATCTATGTACTACACTAACAATATGAGGCTAATTTACATTATAAAATATTTTGAGAGTAGATTCCCTTTAATATAAAGGTTACTAACTCACAACTTTAAAAAGCATATGCAAATCTTGGTTTTCCAGCATTGAATAAACATTGGATAAACAGTGGGACCAAGGGTTTCTTAAAGTATAACCACATATTTACAGTTAAAAAACAAGAGCTACTCTGAAGGAAAAGCAGTCTGTTGTAATTTTTTCATGATTTTCCAGTCTGACATAAATGCCAATAGAACAGTCTTTTAACTAAAATTAAGTTGAGTGGAATTCAATCATGAGTGAAATTCCTGGTGCTTTTACTCTATGGGCAATAAATATGAAATTGTAACATGTTAAGCAAATCAATATGGTGGCCTCAAAAATATTTCCCACAAAATTCAGATTTTAAATAATTTTAGCAAAAACAAGCAGGAAAAAACCACAGTACATCATTCAGATCCAAGTTGTAGAGCTTCAACAGCAACTAATATACCCAATCCTTTGCCACAGTCCAGGATTCATCCTAATTAATTTTAGCATCTCCCACTGGTTGATACAAAGGAGATTGTTGCAGACAACCTTTATCAGACAAGTCAGGTATATTTTTCTATCTGTGAAGAACATTGCTTGTTTTAATTCACCTCCTTTAAGAATCGCTTGCACACTTGTCGAGAAAACTATAGGAAAACTTGGTTCCCAGACACAGATAAAGTCTTGTTCTACATGCCCTAATCTCTGGTGATTTATTAATGCCAGAACCCAAAGCCCTGAAAAGACAAGCACAATTGATTTTCCTTGCATTCTAGTAACCAGAAAACACTAATCTCTAAATTACTGTTAAACCTCAAGTACATCAGTGTGTAAGACATAACTTATGAGATGTTAAATGTAAGATTAATCACAAAATTTGTGACTCCCCCAAAATTAACTTTAGTTATAGTATTTGGGAGACAGAGCTAAAACATAATTAGTTGTTTAAAGAAATGGGGAAGCAGTACTAAAAATTCTGAAAACCACCTTATTTTCAATGCATAATTACTTTTGAATACCAGTGAAGTTAACACTTCCACAGAGATATAAAAATAAATTTTTTTTTTTTTGGTTTTAAACATCCTCTTCTTAAATATCAGTGCTTCTATTACACAGATGATGTCATTATAAGTGACATTTCTGCTAGCAGAATTCCCAAGGTTTTTCATTGCCATTGCAAAGGTTTTGAATTACCTTTCTGAAAAACTCTATATTCCAATGTATTATTGCAAAATTATATTAAGTGTGGATATTCTTAGACTGAAAGTATACAGTGCTCTTAGTCTTCATGTCAAATCAAAATAGCTCCAAATTTCCAAGCCTTTAGTAATCAGATATCATTGTATTTAGAAATCATACTATACAGTTGATGCATCATGATTATTTATGGATTAAATTAGAATCTATTGAAAAATACAAATGGCTTCAAGAGGGACATGTAAGAAAACCCTGCTGAAAGCCACAGATGCTGTTGTAATTGGGCTTATGTATCATCCACATGAACTGAAGAATTTTTCCAACACTGAAGTTTGTGTCTGTGTCTGTATGACCAAACAGTAATATCAGTGTTTCTTAAAGTGTGATACTCAAAATAATGTTAAGAGAGACACAGATGACCAAGTTTAACGTGAGTAGATACAAGCTAATTGGATCATTTCCAGAGCTGTGGATGCACCTAGAGACTGTCATACAGAGTGAAGTAAGTCAGAGAAAAAATATTATATATTAACACATCTGTGGAATCTAGGAAAGTGGTACAGATGTGCCTATTTGCAGGGCAGGAAGAGACGCAGACATAGAGAACGCATGTGTATACACAGGTGGGAGGCGGTGTGGGATGAACTGGGAGGCTGGGATTGACATACATACACTACCATGTGTAAAACAGAGAGCTGGTGGGAAGCTGGTGTGTAGCCCAGGGAGCTCGGCTTGGTGTCCTGTGATAACCCAGAGGGGTGGGACAGAGGCGTGAGAGGAGGCTCAAAAGGGAGGCGATACAGGTATACATACAGCTGATTCATCTCGTGGTAGAGCAGAAACTAACAACATTGTAGAGCAAGTGTGTGCTACGTCCTCAGCCATGTCTGACTATTTGCAGCCCCATGGACTGCAGCCCACCAAACTCCTCTGTCCATGTAATTTTCCAGGAAGGAATACTGGAGTGGGTTGATATTTCCTACACCAGGGGATCTTCCCGACTCAGGGATCGAACCCACGTCTCTTGAGTCTCCTGCATTGGCAGGCAGATTCTTAACTACTGCAAGTATACACCAATCAAAAAAAAAGTCAATGAAGTAATCCAATTAGTAAAACTTCTGTACTAATTTATGGATATCTTTGTTTAGGATGACTCTAAGTAAGCATCTTGTAAATGAATTTGAGGAAAAGTGTTAGTAATTTACAGTACAGATAGTACACGGCTAGAAAAAAATTGTGATGCTTAATGCTTGAGAAATAATGGCTATGATTTTCCCTATTTGGAGATTCAGTCTACTTTTGTCCAGTAGCACTAATTTTAGGAAACTGACTACTCTCAATAATAAAAAGGAATAAGATGAAATCATTACTTTCACTCCATCCTGAACAGTGAATTTTTTTTCCCTGTGAGTATGTAGCATTTTTTATTGATGAAATATGGAATATTGTTCAAATAATTAACAACTTCTTGGACAATCATATTATCACATGAATATTTGATGTTAACACATTATTGATGGGGGATTTTTGCAGAAACTAATGCCTGTGGCTGGTGATTTGTTATGTAAGTGAATACTGAAACACTCTGGTCAATAATGTTTGGGTAACAAAAAACATATTAATTCATCTCTGGCCAATAAGTTGTTAAGCTTTAGAGAACTTTATTTATATAAAAGTACTCTTATCCTTTGGGCAAGATTAGGTTCCCCTGGGATATACTTGCATGGGGCTTTCCAGGTGGCTCAGCGGTAAAGAATCCACCTGCCAATGTAGGAGACATGGGTTCAAACCCTGGGTTTGGAAGATACCCTAGAGAAGGAAATGGCAACTCACTCTAATGTTCTTGCCCAGGAAATGCCATGGACAGAGGGGACTGGTGGGCTATAGTCCACGGGGCTGCAAAAGAGGTGGACACGACTTAGTGACTAAACAACAACAAAACAGTACTTGCACAACACACTGGTCTATTTGCTCACAGAAGTGGTCTCAACTATAATATTTATTTGTGTGATTATTGGTGTAATGTCTGGCATCTCCCCACCCAGACTCAACATTTCATTGAAGGCAGGGACAATGTCTATTTTACTTATCTATTTATTTAAAAGTTTTTTTGGCTGTGCCTCATGGCACGTGGGATCTAGTACCCTAGACCAGGGATTGAACCCATTCCTGTACATAGGAAGTAAAGAATCAACCACTGGACCACCAGGGAAGTCCTGTTTGTGCCTGTTTTAGCCAAAGCTATGCCCCATTGCTTAAAACAATGCCTGGGACTCTGCTCTTTTTTTTTTTTTTTTTTTTAATGTACTGGATTGTAAAGCACAATCTGTTTGTGATTATCTTGAAGTAATGAGGTAAAGCAGAGCAGTTATCAGTCTGTACAAAGGGTATTTTCTCGTTAAAAAGAAGAATCCTTAGTCCAGATACTGTGATAGGAACCAAACGTGTTCTGCCATTGGCCAAGCCTGCAGCTGAATGTGTACACAGTGGAAGAATAATGGGAAAATGGCCATATGTATGATGAATAGAATCTTGGAATTCTTCGTCTTGAAAGCACCTTAGAGATACCTTCTCTAGTCCTTTCCCTTTATGGTAAAGATGACTAAACCAAGCTATAGAAAGAGACAAGTAATTGCCTCAAGTTCACATAACAAGACAGTGGAAACAGCCAGTGCCTAACTGTGGTCTCAGTGTTCCATGATGGAAAGCCTTGGACTCCTTACATGGGAGAATACAGATGCCTTTGGTGAGTCAAGTCAAGTTGCCTTTTGTATTGCAGATTTGTTAAAATTATCAACTGCTGGTCATTAACAGACTTCAAGGCAATAAATTACTGTAATAATTGTGATTAGTGTTTTTCTTGCTCTTACAGGGCTGTTTGGAAGCATTCCTATAACAGGTACAAAGAAGTCAAAGGCTCACTTACCCTGAACTCTACGTGAGTTTCAGGATTTTCGGAAGCCTTACTTGTCAATACCACCTGATGCAAAGGAGTGAGGATACAATTTATTTTAATAAACACAGTTCATACTCTGTGAACTGCGCGTTGAACAGCAGAACATGACATTTAAATTTTTCTTTCTATTGGACTTTGAATAACTATTATCATTTTAAAAGCTCATCACCACTGCTCACCCCAATACCTGCCATTACAAGAAATACCTATTAAGAGCCAGGCACTGTGCTGAGCAACCAACAAAAAGGCTTCATTACATGTAACGTAATTAAATTCCTACATCTCTCCAAGACGGTCTTTCAAATCAGAGAAACTGAACTGAATATACTGGGATACGGAATCACAGCATTGCATGATTCCTCATGGTGTCTGAATAAAAGGCTGTGTGTCTAATTGGTTACAGATGCAAGGTTCCTGCCTTCTGCTATCCTCAGTGGTACAGGCTCTTTGCTTGCTTTTCATGGGTAGAAATTTATATCAGAAGTTGTTACTTTAGCATTCTGTGTGCTAATAAATCTGTTTTAATGAAGATCTTCTCCTTAGGCCATTGTTAAAGTCAAATTTCATTCAGGCAAGAGACGCCACTGGGAAGCGTTCACTCAGCATCTAAAAGGTGATTCTTGGAATATGTCATCACGATAGTCTCAAAACTGTACTGGTTACTGACTTGGTTGGCACATCTCTAGCAAATAAGAAATAGCTTTGGCTAAGCTACTGATTCTGACTGTTTATTTAAACTTTGAAAAATGATTGGTGGTGCTTCGAGACATGTATTTCCATAATCTTTCAAATCTAATTTGGTCAACTATAGTGAAGCAAGGGGCAGAGGAACCATGTGCAGACAAATAATTATATCCATTATTATCTAGAATATGGCACTTTTCTGTGCTTTTATCTTGCTTCCTTGAAGAAAAATGAAATCCTACTCAGTACCTGACACATAGTAGGCACCCAAGAATTCAAGATATAGTTGTTCGGTGAATAAAAGAAGCAATTGCTAGTGATTTTAAGCAAATTAACTGTCTCCTTTCAGTAACTCATGGGAATGAAGTTTAACTAACTCAAGCTTCCTCTTTTCTTTCCTTCCATCCTTGCTTTTTCTTCTTTCCTATTTCTTTTTTCTTGCTAACAATACCTGAAACAGAGAGACCATTTGAGGTCTTAGAAATAAGTGGATGTTTTAAAGAAAAAAATTATGATCATGAAATTAAACACAAACTTCCATTTCTCTTCAATCAAGGAAGTTAATAAAACAGACAGAAATGATTAATATTGAGTTTTTCAAGGTCCTTTACCTCTTCCTCTCCTGAAATGACTCACTCTGCTTGCTTCAAAGAAAAGAAAGGAAGGAATAAAATCTATCTTTGATTGGCTTCCTCTGCCCTGATTTCTAAGAAGAATTCTGTCTTTGTCAGAACAATTTGAGGACTCTTCTGTGATTCTGAATCTGGAGAACAGATGGAGAAGCACATCAAATAAAGGACCAAGAGAAAGGAAGGGTTTTGCATATTGTTTATAGGGAGAAAGTTTTGGGGGTCCAGTATATGAGAAACTCTCAAACGGCCATGAAGTACAAGAGAAGAGAAGGGAGGAGAAAGGAGAGAGGGCAGAAACTTTTAAGAAGAATCACTCTGTCATGTAAGAGACTCAATTTGACATTGAAGTTCTATTTTAATTTCTTGGCCTACTCTTTTTCACATTATGCTGTGCAAAACCTGGTCCAGGTGCTATGTCTGTACTTAGCTGCTCAGTCACGTCCAACTCTCTGAGACCCCATGGACTGTAGCCTGCCAGGCTCCTCTCTGTCCATGGGGATTCTCCAGGCAAGAATATCGGAGTGGGTTGCCATGCGTTCCTCCAGGGGATCATCCCAACCCAGGGATTGAACCCAGGTCTCCCGCATTACGGGTGGATTCTTTACCATCTGAGCCACCAGAGGAGGCCAAGAATACCGCACAGGGTAGCCTATCACTTCTTCAGGGGATTTTCCCGACCCAGGAGTCAAACCAGGGTCTCCAGCACTGCAGGTGGATTCTTTAGCTGCTGAGCTACCAGGGAAGCCCTCCCAGGTAGTATGACAAGAGCAATTACAGAAGTCTGATTATTTGAATCAGAAAGATTCTGTAGCCCTCAACCCTCATACATATAAAAATCTGCAATTCCAAATTCAATATGATAGAGTAGACAATGAAAAGTAAGAAAGAGATTTTAAGGCATAAGGATAAACATATTTCCAATGTAGGAAAACTGCAAAACATTAATGGATGCAAGTTGTCAAAAGTATATATCCCCAAAGTTTAGCATTCCAACTCACTTTGTAAATTTTAGATTTTACTTCAGTAGAAGCAGGCTATTTTGCTCATAAAACTAAAAAAAAAAAAAAAAAAAAGAACATCTAGAGGAAAACTTCATTTGACATAGCTAGAAACTCAAATTCTTGAAAGATTAATCAATGCATAAATACCTAGGAAACTCAGTCACACAACTGTTCTTAGCGATTGGTTTGGATCATCACCCAAAGTATTGACTGACCGAACTGTGTATCTTTCCAGCAGTTTTGTTTGCCTCTGAGGAAGCAGAGACAGCCCCACACTAAGGGTAAAATTTGCTGAGCCTAAACTCTGAACAAAATCATTAACTAAGGATCATTCTTCTTCATTTCCCCTCTTAATGATTAGCTCCACTTGAAAACCAGCCCTCTCATTTTGTTAATGTTATTATTGGAGTTGGATAAATTCACCGACCAGCTTAACCAATTTGTTCCCATTTGTAATTGCTGTCTTACAACAGCTTTCTTATTCCCTGAGACTTTGCATATGACCTTAGGAAAACATGCTGATAACTTGCATAATAAAACTTAGCTCCTAAATTTTGCATATATGATCAAATATTTTTAACTATGCTGAATGAGATATTTAATAATCACAGCTTGGTTAATGGTAAAAAAAAAATGTAGGATGAAAGCTTAAAATAAAGCATTGCTTATTTACACAACACATCCTCTTGCTATGCAAGTTCTATGTCAAAATTTGAAATAATATACTAAGAAATTTTCTTTTTAATCTTTTTTTTTTTTAATTTGGCCATGCTGCCTCAGCCTGTGGGATCTTAGTTCCTCAACAAGGGATTAAAGCTGTGTCACTTGCAGTGGAAGTATGGAGCCTTAGCCACAGGACCACCAGAAAATTCCCTCTTTTTTAATTTTCATAAATTCCATGATTGACAATTTATCAACTATTTAAAGCAGCTGACCAATTTGCATACCTATTCAATACTTTATTTTCCATTAAATAACCTTTTTATTATCTAGATCTTTCTCATAATTCAAAAGGAAAAAATAATCCTGGGACTTTGGTTACACAAATATCACAGTAGGTTATATATGTACATGAGTGGATGGGTATATATTTGAAAACAAAGCTAAATAACTAGTGACTGGTATGACTTTGTTGTTGTTCAGTTGCTAAGTCATGATGGATCCTTTGTGACCCCATGGACTGCAGCACGCCAGACTTTCTGTCCTTCACTGTCTCCTGGAGTTTGCCCAAACTCATATCCAATGAGTCAGTGATGCCATCAACCATCTCATCCTTTCTCGAACCCTTCTCCTCCTCCCCTCAATCTCTCCCAGCATCAGGATCTTTTCCAGTGAGTCAGCTCGTGGCATCAGGTCGCCAAAGTACTGGAGCTTTAGCTTCAGCATCAGTCCTTCCAATGAATATTCACAGTATGGCTTAGAGATGACATTAAAAGACAAAGATTTCCATGGGTGAGAAAAGCCTCTGGGAAGAAAAGGCAGAAGGTCCTTGGGGGAATGAAGGGTATGATGATTAGAAGAATAGTAGAGTGGTCTTGAAAGGTAGATAGTCGACACACATTGAACTGTATTAACACTTCCCTATGGAATTTTGAGTTCTAGTTCATAGGCAATGGACAGTTATTGGAGTTTTTGGCAGTGGCATGAGAGGGACTTATTCCAGGAAGATAATCTTTGCAACAGTATCATAATTAGTCTAAGGGAAAACAAAGAAAAAGAAAAAACACAGATCTGGGACTTCCCTAGTAGCCCAGTGGATAAGACTTTGCCTCCCAATGCAGGGGGTATGGGTTTGATGCCTGGTCAGGGATTTAAGATCCCACGTGCCTCTCGCCCAAACAAATGAAATATAAAACAGAAGCAATGTTGCAACAAATTCAATAAAGACTTTAAAAATGGTTCACATCAAAAAAAAAAAAAGAAAGAAAAGAAAGAACAGATCTGCTCAGAGACCCTCTGGCTATGGGTTGCTCAGTTTCAGTTCACTTATAGCAATGCAGTATGGGTACCATCTTGTCCCCTGGTTTTTATTTTTTTCATTGATTTTTATTAGTTGGAGGCTAATTACTTTACAATATTGTAGTGGGTTTTGTCATACATTGACATGAATCAGCCATGGATTTACATGTATTCCCCTTCCCGATCCCCCCTCCCACCTCCCTCTCTACCCAATCCCTCTGAGTCTTCCCAGTGCACCAGGCCCGAGCACTTGTCTCAGGCATCCAACCTGGGCTGGTGATCTGTTTCACCCTAGATAATATACATGTTTCAATGCTGTTCTCTCGAAACATCCCACCCTCGCCTTCTCCCACAGAGTCCAAAAGTCTGTTCTGTACATCTGTGTCTCTTTTTCTGTCCCCTGGTTTTTATTTATCAACAGCACAGAAGATTCATGTTGAGAATTTTCTAAGGTCTCATTGTTTATGAGTCAATTTTGTCAGTTAAATGCTCACTAAAACTATACAAGAAGGGAGCTATATAACAGATGCTGTAATTCTATAGCAGACAGGCAGGTTTCAGGCACAAGCTGGAGCTGGGATAAAAAGGTTGGACATTTCAGATTTACAGTGTGCTTCTTAATCAAGTGTCTGCTGCTGCTCCAGAGAATAATTCTCTTTTTCAAAATAATGCTATTTTTTTAAAATCAAGAATTATCTGAATAATTTGGGAAAAACTCAAAAGAGAGGAAGGAGTCATGGGAAGTATAGAAAAATTTACGCCCTATTATTATCTCTTATCCAACCAAACAGAAAAAGTCACTATTAATCATAAATATAATGTAACATAAAGATATTATACTTATTAATGAATTTCTTATTGGGATATATGTCATTGTTTTACAATTCTGGTCTTTATCAGGTCCAAGGGAACATAAACTTTATTTCTCCCAGACAATTTTAAACTAAAACATCTTTACTTTATGTCCTTGCTACATAAAACATTGATATTTAGCATTCATGCATGCATGCTCAGTTGCTCAGTTGTTTCTGACTCTTTATGACCCTGTGGACTGTAGCCCACCTGGCTCCTCTGTCCGTTGGATTTCCCAGGCAAGAATACTGGAGTGGGTTGCCATTTCCTCCTCCAGGGGATCTTCCTGATTCAGGGATTGAACCTGTGTCTCCTGAATTAGCAGGTGGATTCTTTACCACTGGACCACCTGGGAAGCCCCTTTGCATTCATAGATATGCCAAAATATATGACAATTTTCAAGATGGTTATGGGATAATTATAAAGGAGGTCAGAAGTCTTGAGTTGTATTTTTAATAAGATGCCAATAGTGTTTCTAGCAAATCCCACTACACAGCAAGATTTATGTAGCAAATAAACAGAGCATGTGAAAGCAGATAATATCACAGTGTCAAGAATTCGTGCCCACACCCAGGACGGCCTCCGGCCACCTGGGAGCTCAATCTCATTAAGTAAGTCCTTAATCAAGGCACAACTATCTTTTTACAATTTTCTTTCCTCTTACAAGCCCATGGGACAGAGCCCCCTGGTTCCTGAAATTTGATGTCCCTATTTACCCTGGCAAGTGTCATTTGTTCACAGTGTGAAGGAGCTGGATTATTTTAAATTTTGCTGAGAAGTTGCTCATTTTCACCTTGAATTTAGACAGCAAAATACTGAGTGATAGATCTACTTTGGACCAAGATAAGCATGGACATGCGGCCACCGTGGAAGATGATGCAAAGCCTTTGACTAATCTGGCTGAGATCTGTATCTTATTTAATTGTTTGGTCCCAGGGTAGCACTGATGGCTTGCTGATTCCAATGGAGCACGTGGCTGCATATGCCGGCGGCTTCCCCAGCGCTGGACTCTAATTGGTGCTGACGCCAGGTGCCTCACTTCCATCACTTTCTATCTGAATCAGTTCATCATCGCCACTTCATTTGTCTGACAGCGGCTCCTCGAGAATTCAAACATCAACTCTGACAACTTTTGTTTTTAACCTCAAGGCTGTGCCCTGGTTGCCTAGGTGAGTTTGACAACTTGATGTTTCTCTTCTTAATCAGGGAAGACTCAGGACCGTAGCCTCTGAGCCCTTGGCACCTGTGAGAGAAGTTAGTGCTCCATGTCTTACCCATTAGCAGGAGGGGAAGCTCCCAACTCAGGAGAGACATGGGGTGGTTGAATTTTCTTTACTTAGGTGGAAGCCAAATTGAGTAGTTTATTACCAGGGTCATCTGGGAAGCAGACAGAGGAAGACAGAGCTCCTGCCTCAGGGTTTAGAGACATTAAAATAAATCCTGATTGCAAAAGTGTAAATGTTCAATGCAGAGTTTTACGGCCTAGTTTTTGGTTTGGATTGTTTCCTTTCTGCCACCTGAAAAAAGTTTTGTTTTGCTAATTTGCTCTTATCCTTTACTGTGTAACTTTCTCCCACTTAGCCTGGGCTCTACTGTTTCTTCTTGCTTCACACCATGCGTGCGTCTGACATGTCCTCACATTTGCACCTGATGTGTTTTTCCTACCTAAAATCCTTCTGTTCCCTTCACAGGTTTTAGGCTCTCTGACATTTCTGCATTAATTAGGCTACTTTGGGCTATAACTAACAGAAACCTCCAACTCGAGCTGGCCAAAACATGAAGATATTTATTTTCTCACATAACTGGAAGCTCAGGCCCCAGGCCAGGCACCATCTGGGCCATATGTCATCATGGACTCAAATTTCTTCCAGTTCCCTGCTCTGGCCATCACAGTCTTGGCATCCTGATTGAGGCGTGTGTTCCCTCATGGTCACAGATGGTCACAGGATGGCCTCCGCTGTTTCCAGGCTGCACATCCAGAAACAGAATGTCTCTGGGGAAAACGATCTGGGGAGGTGGGGGGAGGCGCTGTTCATTCCCTATGTCACGTCTTCCAGTAGACATTCTTTCATGTTTTGGGGGCTAAATTTAAATCATATGCCCATTCCATCATCCATGAACAGCCAGCATAAGGGTGACCTTAGACTGCTGCTGCTGCTAAGTCACTTCAGTCGTGTCCGACTCTGTGTGACCCCATAGACGGCAGCCCACCAGACTCCCCCGTCCCTGGGATTCTCCAGGCAAGAGTACTGGAGTGGGTTGCTGTTGCCTACTCTGGACCTTAGACTAGTGGTTCTCAATTTGTGGTCACAGGCTAGGGATTTGTTAGAAATGCCAGTTCTCAAGCCCCACCCAAGGCATACAGGATAGGAATTCAGCAATCTGTGCCTTAACAGAGCTTCAGTGATTCTGATCCAAGTGCAAGTATGATTTCTACCACTCATCTGGGGTAGAGTGGATTTAGGAGTCTACTGCTATGACCTTTCTAATATCTCTCATGGAAGAGGATTGAGTTCCTGAAGTCACTGTTCTTTAAGAACTGGTTTGTTCCCAGGTGGCTCAGTGGTAAAGAATCTGCCTGCCAATTCAGGAGAAGTGGATTCAAGTTCTGGGTCGGGAAGATCCCCTGGAGAAGAAAATGGCAACCTACTCAAGTATTGTTGCCTGGGAAATCCCATGGAGCCTGGCGAGCTATAGTCCACTAGGTCACAAAAGAGTTGGACATGACTGACTAAACAACAACAACAAAGTATAAATTTTGCATTTTTTCTGTTATATTTATCTCTAATTACATATTCTCTTCTCTTTAATGCTACTCTAAGTGGAATTCTTAATTCCACTTCAGATTGTTCACTGCTTGTATGGAAATACAAATTATTTTGTATATTGATTGAACCCTAGAATCTTGCCAAACTCACTTAATTTTTTCCTGTGGATTTCTATACTTCAGATGGTGTCATCTGTAAATAGAGATACCTTTTTTCCCTTTCAAGTCTGGATACCAAATTTCACTTTCCACTGAAGAGTTCACATCCGATTTTGAAGACTCTTTTTTTAAATGACCAAAGGATAAGGGACATACTCAAATAATATGTGAAAAATGCATGCTGCTTTCAAATTACTTGGATATTTAGGATAGGAAAAATTTTACCTACCCTATGTCAGATCTTCTGCTAAGTGCTCCTACATGATTTAATGTGTTTACACCAGCCTTGGAAGCAAATATTAATAATCCATTTGATGGATGAGAAAACAGAGGTTGAGAGTCAACATCAGGGAGTTTGAGATCTGCACACAGAGAGGGGATCTGAACCTGAGCTGTCTGACTTCAAAGCCAGACTTAGAAACTCTTCCCAAGTAAAAGTACTCAACAAAATACCCTAGGAAGAGATTTAATTAAAAGGAAACAAAATAACCTCAATACCTGTAGATTGCAGTTGGCTGTGGAGAAAGCAACGCACAAAGTCCCCAGAGTCCTGCTCAGATATGCGCTACAGTTCCTGTTCACCACTGCCCTGGGCCATCTCCCCTACTGGACTCCTTTCACTGAGCCATGGAAGATGCACCTCAGTTCTTCCCAAGGAACCCTCAGTCTTGTCAGAATGGCCACTATTCCTCTGACCCTTCCATCCCCCACGATCCACCCCACCCACATCAAAATCTCCAGGTTTCTATAGTTTTCATTGCATAGTTTTCACTTGTAATGAATATGTTAATGATTTCTGTTGGATAATTAATGAAGTGGACCAAGAGTTAGGTTTTACATGTATTTACATGAATGTGCCATGATTTTGGTTTAGCAATTTCATTTTATCTTTTCATTTTGGAACCAATATCTATGCTTATCAGCACTCCGACACTGTCATGAGTTCTCCAAAAGATCACAGACTCTGGGAATGGGGCTGCTGAGAGTTGCCTTTGGATAAAATCACAAAATTTCATCTCCTCTTGGATCCATAATTTCTAAGTGATTGACCCACCCAACCAACTACATCTACCTTCTTGTTTTAACTAACAATGTGCACCCATCACCTCGTGGAGTTGATAAGACTAGGAGCACATGCAAAAAAGACTTGCTTTTCATTAAGTCATTCAGCCACATTACAGAGAAAGATATGCCATTCAGTGAATGATCAGAAAATATTTTATGGTTTTAAGAATCCGGTTACCTTTGAGGGTTAGTCACTGAAGCAGGAATGGGAACCTTTTGGAACGCTGCTTGATGCTTTTTGTTTTGTTTTGTGCTGGGTGCTAGTTGAGTGTGTGTGCACTTTGTAAAAATTCATCAAATGGTATGCTACTATCTGTGCACTTTTTTGGACGTTTGTTATACTTCAATAAAAGTTTACTTTAAAGTTTTTTTCTTTTTTTAATTTTGAACTTAGTTTAAGAGCTCCCAGTAATCTGAGCACCCGGAATATGGGGGTCCTGGTTTGATGACTGCTGGAGTGAAGTCGCTTTCGGGACTTCCCTGGTGGTCCAGAGGTTAAGACTTCGCCTTCCAGGGCAGGCGGTGCAGGTTTAATTCCTGGTGGAGGAGCTAAGACCTAAGATCCCACAGGCCTCATGGCCAAAAACCCAAACTTAAACAACAGAAGCAATGTTGTAGCAAATCAATAAAGACTTTAAAAATGGTCCACATTAAAAAAAAAAAATTTTTTTTAAGTATTTTCCAGTTGGAACATTTTGTGAAAAAAGAAACAACAAAATACTTCCAAGAGCATTCTATCCTCTCCCCTGTACTTAGCTCTTGTTTCTCTGGCTAATGGCCAGATTACTTGCCCCTTTCCTGTGGGTCCCCAGCTATTTTCACATTTTAAGGCTCTGTTTCCTTAAGTCTATACTTAGATTGCAGGTGATAATTGCTTCCTTATCAGTTTTCTTCTATTTGCTCTCTATGCCTTTTCTTAGGTTCTCTTCGCCTTTCTTCACTTGTTTCTCCTTTTAGAAATCCCATCCAGGGAGAAGTCTCCTTAGGACTTATTCCAGGCATCACTGGTTGCTTAAAGAAGACCCCCTTTACACTCATTCAACAGAATTATCAAATATTTAATACGTGATCAGGCACAGTACTGCATGCTGAGAATACAGAGGTAAATAAACAGATGTGGTCACTCATTTATAGTTTAGTGGGAGATAGCAGTACCAGACTATCAAACAGTCACATGAGTAAATGAACAATTTCCAGTTATGGCAATCGCTCAAAGGAAAATTACAAAGTGCTGAGAGTGTATCCAGGGAACCTAGTAAAGATGGGTAGATCAGGGAAGGCCTCATGGAGGTGTTGATATTAAACCTGAGAACTGAGGTGTAAGTGGTAGTAAGCGGGAAAGATGGGCAGGACTACTCCAAACAGAAGAAACAAGCCTTAGAATCACTGCCAGGTTTTAAGCTTTACATTTCATCCATTATTGTTAGCCAAAAATAAAACTTGCCTTTCCACTATAGCTTAAACAGATACAGAGGAAACAGATATCTATATTAAGAGTAGATTTTGAGGGAATTCCTTGGTGGTCCAGCGATTATGAATCTGCCTTGCAATGTAGGGTACTCGGGTTTGATCACTGGTCGGGGAACTAAGATCCCTCATGCTGCAGAGCAACTAAGCCCTTGTACTGCAACCATTGTGCTTGAGAGCCCCAACTAGAGAGTCTGTGCACCGCAAGGAAAGATCCCACAAGATGCAATGAAGATCCCACAGGCTGCAACTAAGACCCAACATAACTAGACAAATGAATATGTAAGGGTAGATTTTGGAACAGGGTAGGGGCTTCCACAATGGCTCAGCGGGTAAAGAATCTGCCTGCAATGCAGGAGACACTAGTTCGATCCCTGGGTTGGGAAGATCCCCTGGAGGAGGGCATGGCAACCCACTCTAGTATTCTTGCCTGGAGAATCCCCATGGACAGAGGAGCCTGGTGGGTTCCAGTCCATGGAGTCACTAAGAGTTGGACATGGCTGAGCGACTAATCATTTCAGAGAAAGCAGTGGCTGAAGGAGAGATCAGAGTCACTGCTAGTCTCCTCCCAAATACTCTCTTCTTGATCTAAGAGGACCATTTCCATGACCAGGTTGCCACAAAGATTTTAAATATATTATTTTTTTTTCTTCATGTTCATTACTACTGCTTACCTCATAACTAAAACCCTCCAACCCCTAGCCATTCTGCTTCCTGCCTGCTCTCAGGATCAGTGGCTCTTGAGCCTGTCACTCATCAGAATCACTTTGGCCGTTAGAAACTGTAACAGAGAAGGAAACGGCAACCCACTCCAGTGTTCTTGCCTGGAGAATTCCAGGGATGGGGGAGCCTAGTGGGCTGGCGTCTATGGGGTTGCACAGAGTCGGACATGACTGAAGTGACTTAGCAGCAGCAGCAGTCCCCCACCAAACTCCGGAACTACTGAATTGGGATGCCCCAGGGTGAGACTCAGGTAATCCACATTTTAACAAAAGAAGCCCCGGTGATTATAATTTGACAAAAGCTTGAGAAACCCCATCATATTACCAGCTGTGTGCCCACGAGCAAGTTACTTACCCTCTCTGTGCCTCAGTTTCCTCAACTGTAAACTGAGAATCATACTGGTATCCAGCTCATGAAGTTACTGTGAGTATAAAAAGTGGTAGAGAATCCTGACTTTGGGTAACATACCTGGATAAGAAAGACAATCACTGATGGGAATGCCAGTTTAGGGGCTTACACAACTCAGGATTGTCCCATAGAAAGGAGGACTTCCATTGGGTCATCTCTGGACATCACTTTGTGAGCGCCTTTAAGAGCTGGACAACTCCACCACTACAGAGTTGAAGGTGGTAGCATGAATATCAGCTACAGTTTAAAAATCTGCCTTCATGCTTTCTTCTGCAGTATGAGCTCCAAAACCCCCACCTCCTTGATGGGCACAAAGCTGTCAATTATCAGACCATACTTTCTGGGAGCCAGGGGAAGGTTAGGTTGGCTGGTCCGAATATTAATGTCCACGGACACAGGAACTGTAGCAGAAGACCTCGCAGGATGGATCAGTCTATTTTCAGTAACTGACATGGACACCAGGGGAGGAAGCAGTCTCTTCTTTGAAACTGCTATCACTAAAGATAATAAAAGTCTGGGATCTCCCATGGGTATCTCTGCCATCAAACTCAGGCACCTGCTGAGGAAGCCACTGTGCTTTGGAAAACGAAGCCAAGAGAGGAAGCCAGAGATGGAGGGAACTCTGGATCTTACTAGTTCTGACACCACATGACTTACCAAGCCTGAGCAGAGACTAGAAAGTCTCCTGTGCAATGTATATATCTATTCATCCACTGGTTTAACCTACATGGAGGTGGATTTCTGTCACTTGAAACCCAGCATTCTGCACAATACCTTTTGGTGTTTTTCTGACATATTTGTAGTCAGTGTGGCTTCTTCCACAGAGCTGTGAGGTTCTGTGTGAGAAGAAAAGCTAAGATTACCTCCAGCTAACTATGCAAAGAAGCAAGAGTAGGAGTCTAGATGGGAGATGAAGGCAGGACTGTCATTGCTTCAGCTCTCTATTTTACAGTTACTGAAGAGCAAACATCAAAGGCTTCCCAGGTGGCGCTAGTGGTAAAGAATCTGCCTGCCAATGCAGGAGACCTAAGAGACAGGTTCAATCCCTGGGTGAGGAAGATCCCCTGGAAAAGGGAATCCACCCCAGTATTCTTGCCTGGAAAATTCCATGGGCAGAGAAGCCTGGTGGGCTACAGTGCATGTGGTTGCAAAAGAGTCAGACACAACCGAGCGACTGAGCATACACACAAACATACTTAAAATGAACTCAGATAAATTTCAAAGTTTAAAACTATTTCCTATCGTGCACTGCTCAGAAATTTTATTATTGCCAAGATATGATCCCAGGTAGAGTGGGTTTGTCCCTTCCCTTAAACAAAACGACCTTAATAAAAATGCTGTTCCTACAGCTTCAGTGAAAGTCTGTGTCTTACAGCAAAGCTTGGCAATATTGCATTCTATTCTGTGTAGAACTCTATTCAAAGCCACATCGAATACAAAATGGAATGGAGTTCCAAACAGCATTAAAAGTTAATGAAAAATCACCTTTGTATTTGCAGAACAATAAAATAAGTTGGAGAAGAAATTAATTAGGTTAGGCTAGTTACAGTTAAGACTTAGGTAATTATTCTGAATTTGAAATTTAGATCATTCTCCCCTCTCCTTGATGCAATTATCCATTACACTTACTACTGCACATTTTTCATGTCAAGCTAGCTGGAACTCCAAAATAAGGAGGTTGGGACTCTAAGAGAGAAGAGGAAAGAGGCGAATTTGACACACGTGGAAGCAAAAGAGTGCAGGAAAACATCAGCATTTATTGCACCATCTGTCACTGAAAGTGTGCAGAAGTGCCACGCTATCTTTATTTGGTCATAGGACAGAAGATATGAACCCCGTACATCTCCAATGTGACTACTCAAAGAAGAAAGTGCTGGAAGAAGCGAGTTGTAAGCGAATGAAAACATCAGTGTTTTAGAGCTGAAAGGAAACTGGAACAGTGACTAGTATAACTCCCTGTGTTTTAGGTCAGGAGGCACATTTGGGTGGGCTGAGGACCCTGGTCAAGGCCACATAGCTACTCAGGGGGAGTTCCCTCAGTGCTAATCAGTGGTTATTCCCCTCTCTAAGATATACAGCTATTAGGAAAAAAATACCCAGATCAGAGAGTGCTCTTCCATTAGACATATTTCTCAGACCCTCTAATACAATTCTGCAAGACGCTGAGTATGTCCATCCCACTTCTGCATCCTGGAATTGCAGAAAGGACCACAGGATGGGTTTGGGAATGACCCACATACAGTGAGATGGATCTGAGCTAAAACCCCAATTATCACTACCCCCCAAAATCCCTGGTCTGATGACAATGATGTTTGGGTCTCAGAAATTAGTGTCAATTCAGGGCCCTGGTCCTTGTACGTGTGTGCTCAGTCGTGTCCATCTCTTTGTGCCCCAATGACTGTAGCCCACCAGGCTCCTCTGTCCATGGGATTCTCCAGGCAAGAATACTGCAGTGGGTTGCCATTTCCTCCTCCAGGGGAATCTGCCCACCCAGGGATCGAACCTGAGTCTCCTGCACTGGCACGCGGGTTGTTTACCACGGAGCCACCTGGGAAGCCCTCCAATTCAGGGCCTATGTGCAGTAATTCCCCCAAAGACTGATCATTTCCTTTTCCCTAAGCCATAGTCACCTGGGTAAAAGGCTGTAGTATCCAGTGGCATCTTAATGAATCTTTTGAAAGTATTAGTATGTGTTTGTTTAAATGAAAATTTAATTTGTAAAAGACAGTCAGTCCTTCACACCATAGAGCATCGTGTTCTAGGTTCAGTGCAGTTCTACAGAATCAGAAACAAAACAAGATGAGAGGTCTGGGGAGGGCAACGAGGTAATCGGGAGAAATGTCAAAAACAAGGGAAGATTTACATTTCTCCAGGACACCCTATTAGTTCACAGAACTGCTAGGGAGCAACTTGCCCCAAAGCAGACATAAATATTGTGGCAAGAGAAGAGGCCATTTTTATGCACTGACATCAAGCATGCAGTCTGTTGGGGTATGACAAGGTCCCAGAATCTGGCAACAAGGCCACTCTTTGCAGACCACCACCTCCATCCCTTCATGGATCACAGCCTTGTCATGGCGAAGGGGCTTGCATAACTCAATGAAGCTACAAGTCAAGCCATGCAGGACCACCCAAGACAGACAGGTCACGGTGAAGAGTTTCAGCAAATCATGGTCCAGTAGAGGAGACAATGGCAAACCATTCCAGTATTCTTGCTGAGAGAGCCCCAGGAACAGTATGAAAAGGCAAAAAAGATATGACACCGGAAGATGAACCCCTCAGATCAGAAGGTGTCCAATATGTTACTGGGATGAGATGGTTAGAGGGCATCACTGACTCAATGGACATAAATCTGAGCAAACTCCAGGAGATAGTGGAGGACAGAGGAGCCTGGCATGCTGTAGTCCATGGAGTTACAAAGGGTCAGACATGACTTAGCAACTCAACAACAATATCTCCACCACCACAGGAAACCTTGAGTCTGCACGTTTCAGGCTGGGCCAGGCCAGTTGATACACTCTAGTGTCCTGTTTTCACAGACACCCCCCCTCCACCCCCACCAAGAATCCTTCCTCCTCCCTGCAGTCCTTGGCTGTCCATGACTCTCATGAATATTCAGGGATACAAAGGCAGACAGATAGATGCCCTTATGAAGTCCTATGAGCCTTGAAAGTGAAAGTCGCTCAGTTGTGTCTGACTCTTTGCGACCCCATGGACTATACAGGCCATGGAATTCTCTAGGCCAGAATACTGGAGTGGGTAGCCTTTCCCTTCTCCAGTGGATCTTCCCAACCCAGGAATAGAACTCACAAGGGAGGTTTCTGGAAGGAATGGCAACACAATTGTTTGAAGTTGATATAATGAATCACATAGTAGTGCTACTCACTGTACACCCCTAAAATGTAACAACCCAAAGGGTCCTCAAAGTCAAAACTGAATAAATGAATATTTAAGAGTTCCAGATGCTAAAAATACACTTGAGATCTCATTTTCTTCTTAATCAGAAATTGCTTCGGGGAAGAAGGCTCTTTGCCTTCTGGAATCCAACATCAGCCAAGTTAACTTGGCATCTTGGCAAAAATCAAGGATAACCTGACTCTTGCCAATTGTAAACAGAGAGCATAGAATTTAAATGTAGGAGCTACAGGGGGGGAAAAGCTGCCTACCTGTTGCTGTGAAATAAACAAGACTATATAAATTTCACCAGGTATTGCCTTAGTAGAATTTGAATATGATCAGATTTTTTTTTTTCACATGGACATCTGTCATTACAAACTCAATCAAGTTAATGTAAAAATATTTCAGAAGAATGAGAAACAGAATTAAAACCTATTAAACTTTTTCAATACTACGAGTCATTCATTAAAGTGCATCACCATTTTTCCCATCTATTCTAGATTGCTCATAACTCTCCACATTTCTACCAAAAAATGAGCATCTCAGTTTTTGGATATGGGATTTCAGGTTGCAGTTATGTCATTTTCCCTAGGCCGGGGTTATTGGAAATACCTTGGAGCCAAAGCAAACTGGGAATCTCTACTTAATTTTTTGCCAGTGGTTCAGTGAATGGACTTCTGATTTCTGTTGATTATAGAATCGCTTCTGGGGATGGATCTAAAATGCAGCCACTGACCCTTAATGTCAATCATAAAATTCTGGGTCCAAAATTCGGTGGCAATTCCATTGTTTACAGTGTATTTCTGGTGGCATGATCATAAGCAGCCTGACTGCTTTATGGATTCATCTCTCTCCTGAGCAAACTTAAAAGAAGGCCTAGTAAAACCTACATTGGTTTATTGAGTGTGTTAAAGCTGCCACTCCTATCTTCTACTAGATATTCTTTGGCCTTATTCATCTGAGGGTTTCCCTGATGGCTCAGATGGTAGAGAATCTGCCCAAAGTGCAGGAGACCCGGGTTCGATCCCTGGATCTGGAAGATTCCCTGGAGAAGGGAATGGCTACCCACTCCAGTATTCTGGCTTGGAGAACCCCATGGACAGTGGAGCCTGGTGGGCCATACCCCATGGGGTTGCAAACAGTTGGACACAATTGAGCGACTAACACTTTCACTTTTTATGCATCTGAAAAGAATTCTAAAACTGAATTTTGAAAGCTGAAAAGTTAGAGTTTCTTAATATGACTAAATATACGTTTCTTAGCTAATTATTTTGTGATGGGTCATGTAATCAACGAAACCATGGAGACTATCTTATGATAAAAATCATTTGTATCTTAAAGTAATATTTTATAGTACAAGAAATGCAAGATTGTTTGAGCCTAGTTTATATGAGCTCATAATTCATAATAAATTGGTTATAAAAGTAATCTGAAAGCTGTTCCCAGGACCATGAAATAGATAAATATTCATGTCTATTGTTTTTCATTTGCAAACAACTATTAATTGTCACTTTACCCACACAGCACATAATAAGCATTCTGGAATTCTACATTTATCACTGTGATGTTTTTATTAAGAGCATGTTAAGGCATTTCCACACGTACTCGGCCATAGCACGGAAAGCTGGATATTTTGCCTCTGTTAGTGTTCCTACTCTGACTAGATCAGAACCATTTTTGATGTCAATTTCTGGCCATCTAAATTTTTAAAAAATTGAGGAAAATTCTCTCCCATCAAGAATCATTACTAAATATGTAGCCAGCTGCCACCTACAGAACAGTTAAATATCATCTTCAAAGAAGAAAAAGGCAACTGGGCAGTGTGTATTTTGTTCTATCTCTAAGATGGTCCTAACAAACAAGAAACTTCCCAGGATGCTGGCTGTCAATGTCACTGGTGTTAACGCTGCCTGCACAATCTTCTTTTCTTTTTTTTTAAATTTTTAATTTTATATTGGAGTATAGCCGATTAACAATGTGGTGACAGTTTCAGGCAGACAGTAAAGAGACTCACTTAGCCATTCATATACATGTACCCATTGTCCCCCAAACTCCCCTCTCATTATGATAATATCTAGAGCAACCAAGCTCACAAACACAGCGAGAAGGTTGTGGCCACACCAAAGATGGGTTGATATACTGTGAGTCCTGCAGAAACTGTCAGCTCTCTTGTCTCTGAAATCTCGCCCCCATCTCTTCCCATTGAGCTCTTTCCTGGGGTCTCTTGTGTTCCAGGCACAATAGGTCCTGACCCTCAGTGAGGCTGTCAGTTGGGGAGACACAGGCATGGAAGCAAATGTTCACAACTCAGGCTGAGTCAAGCCATGAGAAATGGAGATAAAAGCTTGAGAATAGGGAGGGGGCACTAGTGATGAATTCTGTCTGCTGCATTAGCACAGAACCATTCACTTTCAATCCTATATGTATATATAAAACAATATAAAAGGACAGAAGTTGCTTAGAGGGTTTCAGCTTTCCAGCTGGCACTAATGGTAAAGAATCTTCCTGCCAATGCAAGAGACATAAGAGATACAGGTTTGGTCTCTGGATCCAGAAGATCCCCTGGAGGAGGGCATGGGAACCCACTCCAGTATTCTTGCCTGAAGAATTCCATGAACAGAGGAGCCTGGTTGGACATGACTGAAGCGACTTAGCACTTAACAAGCAGCATGAAACGGGACCCTCCTACAAATTAGTGGAGCATTAGTGAATATTACAAATGCAAAGCATAACTTTGTGAACCCCAATGTAATGAGAAAGTTTGGAAAAGCCGTTGAAGTAGTCAGAGGAAAGAAGTCTTACCTGAAATTTTCTTCCATGATGACAGTAAAGCCTTCCCAAAGTACAGCTGTCTTTAACCCCCATTCTGGGGTAACTTTGAGCCTCTTTCCAAGGAGACTGCCCAACAGAATCCTCTATTCTTTAGCACTGAAGACCCCACCACTCCCACCCTCACCCCACTCCTCACCCTAGTTTTGGTTAAACTGATACATAAACCTCCGGTGGGGGTGGTGGTGTAGTTGCTAAGTCATGTACAACTCTTGCGACTCCACGGACTGTAGCTTGCCAGGCTTCTCTGTCCATGGGATTTCCCGGGCAAGAATATTGGAGTGGGTTGCCATTTCCTTCTCTAGATAGATAAACCTATACCTCTGGCTATTCTGCTAATTACTCACTATTGAGTACTCCCACACACATAATAAACTTTTTTCCTATTAAAAAAAAAAAAAAAACACCTCAGTATAAGTTTTGGCAATCTGTGACTCAGGGAAACAGAACACTTAGTGAAAAGTAAGGTTCTTCTTTTATTTAAAACACTCCATGTTTTCTTTTCACATTTTATTCCTCTTTAATCTGTGATGATCTGGGTATCATGAAATTTCCTACCAAACCTCTTGGATGCTTGATTTATTCTTGAAAGGTATGTTCCCAGAGACCTTGGTTCTGTACTATTGAACTTTCCTTTGAAGTCTGTGGCTTTTACAACAGTCAGTTCTCTGTGCAGATTTTTCAACTGGAGAATAGAAAACTATATCTTTCTCTCTCTATAGACTATATATGTATAAACTATATATATAAACAGAACATATCTATATGTTACTGGTGATGCATCTGGTTGCTGGACTTCTAGATTGGGTTTGAGGACTGCTGTGTTCAAGCCGCTTTAGGAAACAAACCAAACGTGCAAAGTGTCCTGAATCCTCTTCTACCTCAAGGGGAAGAGGAAGAGTATTGGGCAAAAAATAGGAAGTTATCGGGCATCATGTTTCAGTGCCTGGTTTGTTGCTTCCTGACTGTGCAAATGTAAGCCTCTCGGTTGCTCCTCTGTAAAAGGAGGAAGCTGGGACTAGATGATGCTTTGGTTTTTGAAATTTATTTCTATGAGGAAAACTAGACAGTCTGAACTAGGTGGTATTACATACTGAACCAATAACCCTAACAGGAGCTAACTTGCCTATCACCATGAATTATTTAGTGAGTGAGGTCTTTGCACTCATAATCAAAGTCCACACTAATAACTGGTAGTTATTTGAATTGATTCTCAATGAACTGCTAACCACCCTATTGATATTTACCAATAAAGCAAGCAGCCCTGTACCTGCAGGTTCTATATTTGTATCTTTCCATTCAGAATTCTTAATGGAAATCTGTGTGCTCAAATAAAATTTTTATATCTATTGTACTAGGAGTACCATTAAACATCTGTAGTGTTTTAAGAAGTCCTAATTTTGATTTGCAAAAGCTGAAAAGAAGATATAAAGTAATAGAATCTTAAAGATGATATTATGTGGACAGAGGAACCTGGCAGGCCACAGTCCAGGGGGTCACAAGAGTCAGACACAACTTAGTAACTAAACCACCAACCACCCAGCTACCTGTAACTTGCTTCTCCCTGTGGATTTTGTCTTAACTCTCTACCCCACCTTCTGAGTCTCCTGTCTTCCTGCGAGCTGCCCCCTTGCATTTGCCCCATATCTCAGAAGCCACACTACTAGAAATTAAGAAGTAATTGTCAGAATTGCTTAAAATCTGCAAAATTTGAATAATACTCAGTGGCCAAGGTTTGCTACAGAGTTGATCCAATCAAAGTAGATTTTTATAAAATCTAGTAATGATAGTTGGGAGAATAAGAATAAACATGGAATTTGGAGGGTGCTGGGGGTATATAAAAAAGTGAAAATTGACATCAGAATCTGAAAGTGGGTGACGGGCAGGTGAATGAACATCAGTGACCAACATACAAGTTCCCTGCCATTAGGAACAGAGGTAGAACATATGTAAATATATAAAAGGAATGCTTACAGATAGAATAAGCATCATGCAATAAGTTTTAAGAAGTAATAAACAGGTACTGGGAGATACACCATCAGAGTATACCAACTTTATATAGGATGTTGAGAGAAGGTGATATTTAAGCTATACTGTGAAGGATAAGGAAAAGCCAGTAACAGAAACAGTGAAGGAAAACATGTTTTAGGAAGAGAGAAGAGCTAACCCAAAGGCCCTGAGATGGGAAAAATCACATAAAAGGAAGATGGGATATGGAGGTGTCCAGAGGGACGCCGTGGCAGCAGATACTCATTTTATTAAAAAAATGGTTGCAGCTCTCATCAAAATCAGAGGAAGTAACTCAAACAAGTGACTTTTAAAAGAAATGAGATTTTATTTTCCTGAGGATATGATTGACAGTAAGCATAATGTCCTTCCAAGTTATAAGTGGCTTTGCTTCAGGTCAGGTATAAAAAGATTCCCTGAGAGAAAATAGAATTTCAATACAGCAACATCAAAATCAGGAAGAACAGCCTGATTCTGAAGGAAAAGAATATACTTTCTCATCAGAGAGGTGCAAGAGAAAAGAATTATGCCAATCTAGTCTAAAAGTAAAACTTTATATGCCACAAAATATATTTAGTTTGAAAAAAAGCAATACAGAATCTTGTTAGAAAGACCAAAGCATAGAGACCAGTTTGCCTATAAGGTCCTGCATCAATTAACTGTCTGACAAAAAAGAATAAGGTGGCTTTACTTTGCCTAAAATCAGAAGCTTATAGCTACTAACTATTGCTTTCATACCAAAAAAGGAGTGTTAAAATATAACCTGGGCCTACTGATGTTAACTGTACTCATGAAAAACAAAAGATTAAAAGTAGCAATATATAGCATGGAAGATTTGAGTAAAATCTTGACTTACAGAAAGGTCACATCGTTAACCAAAATGAACATACACTTTAGACCAATCAAGTTCAAGATTGGAGTCTTGCAGAGCCTGGATTGGTGATAATGAGTTTTGCAAAGGTGAGATTATAGCTATGTGATTCTTTTATATGCTAGGTATGATAATTTATAGCTAAACAACTGACCTTACATGTTAATGCTGAATTTTCAACTAAATTCAGATATCAGTACTTAGTGTAAATCAGAAAGAAACTAGTAGAAAAAATGTCATTAAAGGTATGAAAGTCAAACAAGTTTTTGTTTAAGGTAAACATTTAAAAATATTATCAATTAAGATCTAAAACATTATTGGTCCTGCCAAAACAAGCAATCTTGAAAAGAAAGCTGGAAGGCTGTGGAGCAGGAGTTGGCCCCACCCACAGCTTTGCAAGCTCCAGGGAGAAGTTTTTGCTAAAGGGACTGAGCGATCACTGAAAAGTTTTAAACACAGGAGTGTCATCATCAGATTTTTATATTTAAAAAACAGGTGGTGAGGAACAACAGGTGGCGTTGATCTTTAAATTGTTTCTAAAGCTCGCATTCTGATTCTGCGATGATGGGGTCTTCACTCTCTTATTACACATACAAAACAATGATGCACCACACCTTTTGTTATTTGTTGTGTTTAGTAGTAACAGTCTACCTAGAGAAAGAGCACCAGATTGTAAAACAGTCTACCTAGAGAAAGAGCACCAGATTGCAAATTTCAATAGGGGTTGGCGGGGGGCGCTGGGGAACAAGCCATTGTTGTGATTTCTCCTGAAATGGCCCTCCTGGCTATTACATCTTTCCCTGGCATGTATCCTTTCGGATCTGGTCCTCTGCTGACCCTGCTCCTAACCTGCCACTACTCCTTCTAAGACTTTTATCTGCTCAGCAGTTCCATTACTGACAATTGATTGGGCTCTTTCTCCTGGTCCTAACTCATTACTTTGCCTCATAAAGAAGGGCCGGTCTCCTTCCTGTCAAAATGAACTGTCCTTTTGTACCAAAGCCTTGGCCTGGACTCAAGACCATTTTCTCCCTTACAATCCAAGAGACTATAGTCTCCTTGAGAACAGGGGTTATGTCTGCTTCTCAATTATATCTCCTGTTTTCATCACAGGGCTTGGCACCTCCCATTGTTACATCTTCAATAACCGCTGTTGAATGAATGAATGCCCTGACCTTGGGCAGCCTGTACAGATCTGAGATCGTCCTGGACCAGAATTCTCCTGTCTGCCACTCATCACTCTCCTTCCAGTGTCTACATTGTGAAGCATGATGGCTCTATGCCAGTTAGACTCTCCCAACTATTTTAACCAGAGCTGAAACTGAGCCTTTTTTCTTATCTTAATCATTTAAGTCACAAGCTTGGGATTGTTTTCCTGAATCATGGCTGAGTCTTAACTGGGATAACTCAGAAAAAAACAAGTCTGCAGATGCTCTGCATCATTGCCAGGATATTAACAGTAATAAAGCTCACATTCATTGGCTTCACTGCTTGCCAGGCACCATGCTAACTGCTTTGCAGACATTGTCTCCTTTGATCCTCACTGCAACCCTACAGGGAAAAGATTATTACCCCCATTTTATAGATGAGAAAATCGAGGCTTAGGAAGGCTAGGTGATTTGCCCAGAGTCACAGACCTAACAAGGAGATCTGAGATTTTCAAGATTCCTCTGAATGTAAAACTTGTACTTTTTAACAGATAGGGGGAAAATCTACAAAATGAAACTGATAATAATACATCCACATACTGAAAATTAACACAGAGAAATGCATAAATTAATTGATAATGGTACTGAAAAATAGATGTTTATATGAAACTCTTTGTTGTATAATTGGATAGATTTTGATTTCTCTGTCACACATTTTTCCTCTTTGCCTCCAAAAAAATCTGTCTATTCATAATCTTCTATTAGTACATACAGCATGTTCGAGATTTTTTCATAATCTTCAAGCATTTTATTTTAATAAGAAGCAGCCCAGGAAAACTAGGAAGGCAAGAAAACAGTCATATCTTACTGGATTTGAAAAGCCTCAAAAGAAAAAGTGTACGAAAAGAACCTAAGAGCTCTTATGGTACAACTGAAATGTCCATGAGATCAAACCATCCAGAGCTTTAAAATCTGCTCTACTTACAAAGGAGCAGACATCTCCCAAAGTGCTGTGAGTGACAGTCTTAAAGTGTCCAAAACTCAGACTTCTCTATTTTTACCATCAAAGCACACATTCAGGTATTTTCTGACTTAAAGAGACTGCCTTAAAAAAATGAGTGATCTTCCTCTCAAACCAGGGTTCTATAAGAACTTAGAGGGATGGGAAGGGATGGGGCATGAGAGCGAGGTTTCAGGAGGGAGGGGATATATGTCTACCTATGACTGATTCATGTTGATGTATGGCAGAAACTAACACAATATTGTAAAGCAATTATCCTTCAATTAAAAATAAATAAAATTTTTTTCCAAAAATGTGTGCTGATCCAGATGTTATCTGAGACACATATAAAATAAACAGAGACCTGTCTACCTAGAAAACTACAGAATTATAACCTAGGGCACTAGCCTAGTGTAAGGCAAAACTCCAGATGAAGTCTTACTGAAGAATAATAAAACATTCCTTCAGTAAAATAGTTATCTAAAGGAATCCTGGTTCTAATGTTCATACTCACTGTCATGAGTAGATTGTGAAATATTATGTAATTCATTTGGGATATATTGAGAATAAGAGAAAGTACTTCTAGCAAATCACAAGCAAAATTTAAGAGAATAAATGGGAAATGTTTTAGCAGCTCATCTTCACTGGGGAAACTAATTTCCCAGCTTGAAAAATTTATGAAGTCAAGAAAAATTTAAAAAAATTTTTAAAAAGAATCTAACTTGTAGACGAGAGTACCCTCTATGAACTTATAAATATAGCTTAGTTTTACCAAGTCAGTGATTTTGAAACATAGTATCACTGATGTATTGTATATATGTTTATCTTTTCTGTTTTTTTGATTAGGAGGTTCTTTTAGGACTTAAAAGGCACAGGAGAACCTGGGCATGTATCATACTTTGAAAATGCTTAGCTCTATATCTATGGGCATGTCACTTAAAAGTTTCAGTTTAAAGTCTCAGCTCCTTCATCTGTGCTCTAGGGGGTAATATTATTCACTTTTTCACACTCACAGAAGCAGTGTGCAGGGTAGAGGCATGGGTTTTTGAGGGCACAACCTGGGTTTGAATCCTAGCTTTTCCTTTGCATCTCAGCCTACACATGTGGGGCCTTGAATAACTTCCTTATCTGCCTGAGCCTTAGCTTCCTCATCTAAAAACTTAGAATATCATGTCCAGCGAGATATCAATAGGATAAGGGAAAACATCTAGCACATGCTAAGTTTTCAATAAATTGTAGCTACTGGTGTTCCTGGATACATTTTGTAAATTGCATTGTATATGTCATGTTATTATGCAACTAGACCATTTTTTCAGACGTTAGGTAGATTCTTACTGACAGACTAAATCATAACATTTCTCCATTAGTCTGTATATATGAATATATTTTCTTTTACAAATTGAAGCTCTGTTGTGACACTTTTCTCGAGAAATTCATTATGAGACCATGATATTAACACACCTCCTAATAATGAAATCGCTGCTTTTTCCTCCATTGCTGCATCCCAGTCTATAGTCGGCAATGAGTTTTAAATTCACTCATTCAACAAACACCTACTGAAGGCTTACCATGTGACAAGATCTTTGCTAGGAATTATATTGCCAAAGGAATTAGCCTATTTATTTTATCACAGATGGTTTCATTCAATATTGTTTAAGTTATTATGATAAAATATTGCAGTAATACAGAAAACAGAAATATTATAGTGTCTATAATGGGAATTAAAAATAATTTTGACAATATGTTACATATTCTCTAGAAAATAATTGCATGCAAACTCTTTTCACAAGAGTTACCATAGAAATAAATAATTTCAAAGTGTCTATGAGGTTAAACCAAGGAAAGGAATTTTAAAATGGAAACACTTCTACTATTACCATTATTTATGACTTAGTATGGAGTTATCTTTCAGAGCAGATTCTTAAGGGCTTTATATCTAGAATGATTTTCAAATGAGCCACAATTGGAAACAATTAAGGAATTATTCTGCTTTTACTTTATTTTTCTTAACTGTCATAGGCCATAGGCTATTTCTACTAATGGAAGACAGCCAAATTTCACAACACCTATGTGTATATATTTTTATGGTGTTCTGAAACATTTCCTTGCATCATTATAAACATAATCCATTGTAATAGTAATTGAGTGCCTCCAAAGTGTAGCAAATTACAAACTGAATAATCAATGTATTAATACAAAATGAATATAGTAGTAGCAATCAACTACGGCTTGTGGACCAAATGTGGCCTACCACCTGGTTTTATAAATAAAGTTTTTTTTGGAACAAACCTTGATCCATTTGTTTACATAACAATATTTGGCTGCTTTTGTGATCTACTGGTTGTAGATAGAGACAACTGTAGTTGTGATAGTGACAATATGGCCTGCAAAACCTAAAATACTTTCTATATTTTTACTGAAAGGGTTTGCCAACCCTTGCTTTATATTAAAAGCATGAAAGAATTTCTACATCAACTGGAGTATTAATGTAAAAATTTAAAAGGAAATAAGAGAGTTTGCTGTATACTCAGCTCTTATTAGGCTTGTGCTCAATGTTTAGTAGACACATCAAAGGTAGGATCAATGAGTAGATGAATTCTCTACAAGCAGTCCTTGCTGAAAGGGCTATCAAACCACTGGCCCAAGATAACAAAAATTCCAAGAATGGTCCCAAGGGACCAAGTAAATGCTCACCAGAAATGTATAACTATGCTTTCTTTAGGGAGCTGGAGTATTTTGTGTTGCTGGAAATCTTGTGACTTTGTATATATTTATAAATACCACAACTCATTTACCTGAAAATGACCATTGTAATTAAAAATAGGGGGAAAAAAGTTGAGGTTTTACCTGGGTGTTGTTCTTCAATGCAGACTTGCAAGTACATGAAGAGGAGTAATCCTGCTACGCCAAACACCAGCACTGACAGGAAGACCTGTTTGGGGTTCATGACCAGTTCAGAGGGTTGCATCTCTCCTTACTTCTGAAGACCACATGGTTTGGTTTTCCCCAGAGCTTCAATCCTTCCTTTTTCTCTTAAGCGCTCATTCCACAAAGTAACCTAGAATTTTAAAAAATCCACACTGTAGCTTGCTGATGACATTTCTTCCCAAATATGGTGTAAATAGGCAGTATAAATCACTTCCCAGGTGGCTCAGTAGGAAAGAATCTGCCTGCAATGCAGGAGACCCAGGTTTAATTCCTGGGTTGGGAAGATCCCCTAGAGAAGGAAATGGCAACCCACTCCAGTATTCTTGCCTGGGAAATCCCATGGACAGAAGAGCCTGGTGAGCTACAGTCCACAGGGTCACAAAGAGTCAGACATGACTGAGCGACTAAAACGTTCACTTTCATGCAGTATATAACTGAGAATTTCCATGAACTTTAATAACACTCAGGAGAGACTACAGTTGATGTCCCTAGAATGGCAATTTTCTGTTTCGTCCTTTATCTTATCTAAGTAACGTGCTGTGCTGTGCTTACTCACTCAGTCGTGTCTGACTCTTTGTGACCCCATGGATTGCAGCCCACCAGGCTCCTCTGTCCATGGGGATTCTCCAGGCAAGAATACTAGAGGGAGTTGTCATTCCCTCCTCCAGGGGATCTTCCCAACTCAGGAATCAAACTAGGGTCTCTTGCATTGCAGGCGGATTCTTTACCAGCTGAGCTACCAGGGAAGTCCCAAGCAACGTGCTATTCTACAGTTAATAAGTAACAGCCTAACATTTAATTAGGGGACACATACCAGACTTCAGGTTATCTTAAAATGTTTGTGAGGGGAAAGAAGACTCTCAGAATAGATTTTTGAAAAAGGGATTTTGAAGAACACATTCCTAGAATGAAGGGGGAAAACAGCAGTTCATGTCTTAAAAACATATAAAATTCAAAAATGAAGGGTTCAATCATCATTTCTCTCTATTTTAAAAGTTAAGAGTCTCTGGATATCCCTGGTGGCTCAGTGGATAAGAATCTGTTTGTCAATTCAGGGGGCCCAGGTTCGATCCCTGGTCTGGGAAGATTCCACATGATTCGGAGCAACAAAGCCTATGAGCCGCAGCTACTGAAGCCCACCCACCCTAGAGTCCATGCCTGGAAACAAGAGAAGTCACCACAATGAGAAGCCAGCCCAATGCAATGAAGAGTCGCCTCCACTTGCTGCAACTAGAGAAAGCCAGCGCAAAGCAACAAAGACCTAGCACAGCCACAGATACAGACCCATCACAGGCAAGGAAATCGAAACTGTAATCAAAAATCTTCCAGCAAACAAAAGCCCAGGACCAGATGGCTTCACAGCTGAATTCTACCAAAAATTTAGAGAAGAGCTAACACCTACCTTACTCAAACTCTTCCAGAAAATTGCAGAAGAAGGTAAACTTCCAAACTCATTCTATGAGGCCACCATCACCCTAATTCCAAAACCTGACAAAGATGCCACAAAAAAAGAAAACTACAGGCCAATATCACTGATGAACATAGATGCAAAAATCCTTAACAAAATTCTAGCAAACAGAATCCAACAACATATTAAAAAAATCATACACCATGACCAAGTGGGCTTTATCCCAGGAATGCAAGGATTCTTCAATATCCGCAAATCAATCAATGTAATACACCACATTAACAAATTGAAAGATAAAAACCATATGATTATCTCAATAGATGCAGAGAAAGCCTTTGACAAAATTCAACACTCATTTATGATTAAAACTCTCCAAAAAGCAGGAATAGAAGGAACATACCTCAACATAATAAAAGCTATATATGACAAACCCACAGCAAGCATCACCCTCAATGGTGAAAAATTGAAAGCATTTCCCCTGAAATCAGGAACAAGACAAGGGTGCCCACTCTCACCACTACTGTTCAACATAGTGTTGGAAGTTTTGGCCACAGCAATCAGAGCAGAAAAAGAAGTAAAAGGAATCCAGATAGGAAAAGAAGAAGTGAAACTCTCACTGTTTGCAGATGACATGATCCTCTATATAGAAAACCCTAAAGACTCTACCAGAAAATTACTAGAACTAATCAATGAATATAGTAAAGTTGCAGGATATAAAATTAACACACAGAAATCCCTTGCATTCCTATATACTAACAATGAAAAAACAGAAAGAGAAATTAAGGAAACAATACCATTCACCATTGCAACAAAAAGAATAAAATACTTAGGAGTATATCTACCTAAAGAAACAAAAGACCTATACATAGAAAACTATAAAACACTGATGAAAGAAATCAAAGAGGACACAAACAGATGGAGAAACATACCGTGTTCATGGATTGGAAGAATCAATATTGTCAAAATGGCTATTCTACCCAAAGCAATCTATAGATTCAATGCAATCCCTATCAAGCTACCAACGGTATTTTTCACAGAACTAGAACAAATAATTTCTCAATTTGTATGGAAATACAAAAAACCTCGAATAGCCAAAGTAATCTTGAAAAAGAAGAATGGAACTGGAGGAATCAACCTGCCTGACTTCAGACTCTACTACAAACCCACAGTCATCAAGACAGTGTGGTACTGGCACAAAGACAGAAATATAGACCAATGGAACAGAATAGAAAGCCCAGAGATAAATCCACGAACCTATGGACACCTTATCTTTGACAAAGGAGGCAAGGATATACAATGGAAAAAAGACAACCTCTTTAACAAGTGGTGCTGGGAAAACTGGTCAACCACTTGTAAAAGAATGAAACTAGAACACTTTCTAACACCATACACAAAAATAAACTCAAAATGGATTAAAGATCTAAATGTCAGACCAGAAACTATAAAACCCCTAGAGGAGAACATAGGCAAAACACTCTCCGACATAAATCACAGCAAGATCCTCTATGACCCACCTCCCAGAATATTGGAAATAAAAGCAAAACTAAACAAATGGGATCTAATGAAACTTAAAAGCTTTTGCACTACAAAGGAAACTATAAGTAAGGTGAAAAGACAGCCGTCAGATTGGGAGAAAATAATAGCAAATGAAGAAACAGACAAAGGATTAATCTCAAAAATATACAAGCAACTCCTGCAGCTCAATTCCAGAAAAATAAATGACCCAATCAAAAAATGGGCCAGAGAACTAAACAGACATTTCTCCAAAGAAGACATACAGATGGCTAACAAACACATGAAAAGGTGCTCAACATCACTCATTATTAGAGAAATGCAAATCAAAACCACAATGAGGTACCATTACACACCAGCCAGGATGGCTGCTATCCAAAAGTCTACAAGCAATAAATGCTGGAGAGGGTGTGGAGAAAAGGGAACCCTCTTACACTGTTGGTGGGAATGCAAACTAGTACAGCCACTATGGAAAACAGTGTGGAGATTCCTTAAAAAACTGGAAATAGAACTGCCATATGACCCAGCAATCCCACTTCTGGGCATACACACTGAGGAAACCAGATCTGAAAGAGACACATGCACCCCAATGTTCATCGCAGCACTGTTTATAATAGCCAGGACATGGAAGCAACCTAGATGCCCATCAGCAGATGAATGGATAAGGAAGCTGTGGTACATATACACCAGGGAATTTTACTCAGCCATTAAAAAGAATTCATTTGAACCAGTCCTAATGAGATGGATGAAACTGGAGCCCCTTATACAGAGTGAAGTAAGCCAGAAAGATAAAGAACATTACAGCATACTAACACATATATATGGAATTTAGAAAGATGGTAACGATAACCCTATATGCAAAACAGAAAAAGAGACACAGAAATACAGAACAGACTTTTGAACTCTGTGGGAGAAGGTGAGGGTGGGATGTTTCAAAAGAACAGCATGTATACTATCTATGGTGAAACAGATCACCAGCCCAGGTGGGATGCATGAGACAAGTGCTCGGGCCTGGTGCACTGGGAAGACCCAGAGGAATCGGGTGGAGAGGGAGGTGGGAGAGGGGATCGGGATGGGGAATAAGTGTAAATCTATGGCTGATTCATATCAATGTATGACAAAACCCACTGAAATGTTGTGAAGTAATTAGCCTCCAACTAATAAAAAAATTAAAAAAAAAAAATAGAAAGTCAGGGAATAGAGAGAGCAGGGTGGAGAACTTTAGACACTCAGCACTCAGGGGGCCAAAAGATACTGAATGTATCACAATGCCTTTCCTTGGCAGAGCTGGAACATCACTGGAAAAAGGTCCCCAAGAGGAAGACAGTGGCACGGCACAATGTGCCCTAGAGAAAAAAAAAAAAATAATAATAATTGCATTTCTTCCAATCCTTCTTTCAAAAACAAAAAAAGTTAAGAGTCTCTTATTTAAAGGGTACACTTAAAATCCCTCAAAAGGCAAAAAAGAATAAATATGAAAAGTTCAGAGTTCCATGGCCTCTCCCTCAATAACACAGGAATAGAGAAGTTTACTTCAGATTATAGAAATCTACCTCAGTGATAAAAGGTTACTTAAAGAAATATTGCAATGACATTATTTTAAGAACTATCACATTTAGTGGAATCCTAACTTTAGTTTTTCTTTTTTAAAGCTCCATCCACCTTTGAGAATTTGATGAAAATATAAATCCCCTCCTTGGAAAAATACAGACAGAGTCTTGTGTCAAATGTCAGTATGCTTACGGACCCTTAATGGAATTCAAGTTAAGAAGCCCTACTCCCTATGAACAGCCATACAAATGTGCAGTAGCTTGTATGGTGAGCTCAGGTAATTAGCACCCCATCTAATGAGGCCAAGGTCATGGCATTGTGTCTAAGGCTGGTCAAAGACCTTGGCTCCACTCCTTGGCCACGTACCACATCTACTCTGGATGAGCTGAATTAATGGTTTCTTAGCGTGAGGACATCACACACACTGCTGTGTCTAAAAATTCTCTTTCCTTTCTCTCCAAAGATGTCTCAAAAACTTCAGAAAGAATATTGATTTAGCCTTTTAAGAGGCTTTTGGTGAGGTGCCAGGTAAAAGTTAAAATGTGCTGTGGCAGATTGCTAGGCTGCTGAAAGGATAATATTTAGCTATTCTTGGCAAATCAATTATCATGCAGATATTGGGCTTCAAAGGTAACCTTTGAGGTCAGAATTACACATGGATATGGCAGTAAGATTTCGTGATTAGGAAAAAAAAAAAGAAATCCACTAAATAGGTAAACATGTTTATGTAAAACAACAAAAAGTGATATTATAAATACATTTTTCCCTTCATATTTTAATTATATGTGGAAGAGGCCAGAGTAAGAGCAGTGATTGTCAGCACCAACAGAGGAGTCTTCTCCAATCCACTTCTCTAGTCCCTTGAGGAAGGGGCAATGTTTAATGTTTTCACATGTGCTTTTTGAGGATTTCAAGCACTTTCTTGATTTTGGTCCTGGAAGAAGTTTTTAAATAAGTAGAATAACTCAGAGCATTATCTTACGGCTTACTTGGTGGGTGATATTCTGCCGTTATTGGCTTCCGAGGTGGCACTAGTGGTAAAGAGTCCACCTGCCAAAGCAGAAGACCTAAAAGATGCGGGTTCCATCCCTGGGTCAAGAAGATCCCCTGGAGGAAGGCAGAGCAACCCACTCCAGTATTCTTGCCTGGAGAATCCCATGGATAGAGGAGTCCAGCGGGCTACAGTCCATAGGTTCATAAAGACTCAGACAAAATTGGAGTGCCTGAGCACTAGCATTTACTCTGCTCTGATTCAAAGCTGAAATATTACAGGCTTTCCAAACATATGCAACAAATAGCAATTCCCAAGGGAGATCTGCAATTCGAGGTGCTCTAAGATCGAATCCCTCAAGGAAAACTCCAGCCCACATTATTCACTTGTCCAAATTTCAGCCTGGAAACTTGGGGCACAGAGCTTGCAGTCTGTAATATGCACTTGTCCATATGTCAGCCCGGAAACTTGGGGCACAGAGCCAGTTTTCTCTTTTCTCCACACTGCAGCTAAACAATGAACAGACATCATTCCCGAGTCCACAAGAAGATTCAGATAGGAGGAAACCAGTTACACCAAATCTACTACTAACAAAGAAATAGTTGTTTACAAGGAAAAGAAGAGACTTTTACAATCTGTCTACATAATTAAAACTTATCTCAGAAGAAAGAGGATAGAAGAGAGCTCATAAATCAGAAAAGAGCCAAAGACCTGTGGGAAATAGTGGGTGTGAAAACCAAAAGAAGCATTCCTTGGGGGTTCACAGAGGAAAATTATTACCTACGATGCTGGAAAAAAAGATTAAGGATCTGCCCTTCCTTTCTTCAGGAGATGTTGCTATACTCTGACATACCCTCCTGGGTAAGAAGTCGGGAGAAAACCCATAATTGTTATGATGGCAGATGTGAGTAGAACTGAGTGATTAAAGCCACAAGGCAGAAAAGCAATCTGGTGGAAAACGGAGAGATACGTTTGATTTTCTCCCATCTCAGTCCATTAACCCAACACTGGCATTAGGAAATGACTCTCATTAAACAAAGGTGAGGCACTAGGAACAGCATATTGCTTTAAGCAAACCTGAAGGTCAGTTGTGATGGGAAAACACACACCTATTTGGACACCATGTATCTACCTCCATGTCTGCGGAAAAAGTGCAGACTACTGGAGATTGAAATTACTTGGAATAATGCTATTTTATGTACCAGCATTATTCAACATTTCCACGGTCAAAGGCTCCCTGTATTTTGTACAATCCTTCCTCTCCTCGCTCATAAGCATAGTACCTTGAGACTAACAGGTACCTAACAATGGACTGCACTGAATTGAATTTGTAGCTCCAACAACAAGACACAGATCGCTTTCTAGTTGTACTTGTAAATCTTTAGTTCTAAACTTCAAATGGAGAAACACAGACTATTAAAATACTGAAAGGGTCTCTGTGACACTGTTAAAAAAAAGTGCATATTTATTCTTACTTGCATATCCAGTGGATTTATCCTTAATCATTAGTAATGTTAGCCACTCAGTCGTGTCCAACTCTTGGCAACCCCTCGCACTATAGCCTGCCAGGCTCCTCTGTCCATGGAATTCTCCAGCCAAGAATACTGGAGTGGGATGCCATTTCCTACTCCAGGGGATCTTCCCAACCCAGGGATCAAACTCGGGTCTCCCGCACTGCAGGCCGATTCTTTACTATCTGAGCTACCAGGGAATCCCTAATAATTGCAAAGATATAAAAATAATTATTTCGCTCCAGTATTTCTTTTCCAACACTTTAGAAATTATTCTTTCCAATAACCAAGACTACCACCAGAAGCATTTTGGGATTTCAGTGTAGCAATTACTAGATAGAGGCAATTAATTTAAAAGGAAAATTGAGTTATCCAGTTTGGCGGAAGCCTATAGTATTAAGGAAGGAAGTTGAGTAAGGTCAATTTAGACCTTGTTAGAAGACTCCAGAGTCAGGGGACCACCTGTCTCTCCTCTCAGCCTCCACAGGACCTCACAGAATTGCTTCTTCCTCTCTCATAGCAGATTCCCTGTTCTCCATCTCTTTCCCACCCTGTAAGAAAACACAGACCATCAGGGACAAACTCCCTTAATTTACTACCTCGCCCACACAAAGTTCACTACTGCCTGGTTCCACCAATTCTTTGCCTCTGTCTCTGATGAACAAATCCTCACTCCTGCCTCCATCGCTTCTGGGCTGCTGTGAAGTGCAGCTCCATTACTTGGAAGCCTGGGTCTCAGTTTGAACTTTCTTATCCGATGACTTGCCCCTCTGTAACCCCTCCAGCCATCGCCCCATTGCTATCATTCCCAGGCAAGCCTGAAGACAGAAAACTCTGTCCTGACTGCCTCAGGTGCCTACTTCCCAGGCTTCCTCCCCCCACAACTGCCCAGAGGGCTGGAGAGGGTGCCATGTAGCTCAGAAGCTGTGTAGGGATGGAAAAGTTATAATACCAGTGATTTCAGTTTTGCTTTGTCTTTTTGCTATTCCAGTTCCCTCTTCTATGCATTTCCTGTTTATATTTCCTTCCCATTGTTCTTATTTTTTTTTTTTTTCTTATTGGATGGGAATTCTTCATCAGCTATACGAAAATCTTCCTGTCTGCAACTTCTTTCCTTCCTCCCTTCCACTGCTGGTGGTGTGATTGTTTTATCATGCAGAAGTTTAAAATCAATTTTTTTCATTTTCCTTGCTGATTTATCAGCTAGGGTCTTGAAAGAAGACACGTGACGTACTCGAAATCAAGACATTGGGGAACAGTTTACAAGGATGTGTTCAGGGTTTTGGGGAAACCAACAAGAGGAAGAGCAGTCTTCAAGGTCAAGGAGCAGCAGTCACCCCTGGAAGTGAAGATAGGAAGTAGAGCCATTACTCCTGGAGCCTGGAGAGGGGCCGGGCGGGGAGCTGATGGGAGCTGTAGCCTGTTGGACAAGGACACGGACAACACAGTGTTGCCAGGTGTTAAGAGAACCAGAAGAAAAATTACCCCATCTGAAATTTCCTCCTGTCCTGAGACTTCATGTCGTTGACTCATCTGGCAAACCTGACCGATGGCTTGAGGACCAGACAGCTTTCTCTGGAGCACAGTACCCCAAAATTCCTAAACCTCAGCACAGGGACAGGGATGGCAGAGATGGACAGCATCCAGCTCAGTTTGTGATTTTTACAAATTTTCTAAGATAATATTCCTTCCCTTCAAATAACATGATTATTCTTTCATTTATCCTTTCAGGGGTTTTAAAGGTTTTACTCTTCATAATTGGAACCTTAATCCATTTGGAATGTGCTTTTGTGTATGCTGCAGGCTATTCATTTTACATGGCAACTGTCCAACTCTACCTCGAACCCGCATCTCTTGCATCTCCTGCACTGGTAGGCAGATTCTTACAACTAGCACCGTGTGGGAAGCCCTATTTACTGAGTAGTTTATTATTATTTTAAAACTTATTTATTTATTTTGGCTGTGCAGCACAGGATCTTAGTTCTCTGACCAGGGATTGAACCTGAACCCTTAGCAGCGAAAGCACAGGGTCTCAATCACTAGACCACCAGGGAATTCCCAGTAGTTTATTATTTTATTATTGATTTTTAATGCTAATTTTGTATATTTCAAGTTCCTATCCAGTAGTCATGTACGGATGTGAGAGCTGGACCATAAAGAAGGCTGAGCACTGAAGAATTGATGCTTATGAACTGTGGTGTTAGAGAAGACTTTTGAGAGTCCCTTGGACGGAAAGGATATCAAACCAGTCAAACCTAAAGGAAATCAACTCTGAATATTTATTGGAAGAACTGATGCTAAAGCTGAAACTCCAATACTTTGGCCACCTGGATGGGAAGAACTGACTCATTGGAAAAGACCCTGATGCTGGGAAAATTGAAAGTGAAGTCGCTCAGTCGTGTCCGACTCTTTGCCACCCCACAGACTGACTATAGCCTACCAGGCTCCTCCGTCCACCGGATTTTCCAGGCAAGAATACTGGAGTGGGTTGCCATTTCCTTCTCCAGGAGAGCTTCCCGACTCAGGGATTGAACCCAGGTCTCCCACACTGTAGGCAGATGCTTTACCGTCTGAGCCACCAGGGAAGTCGATGCTGGGAAAGATGGAAGGCAAAAGAAGGGGACAGCAGAGGATAAGATGACTAGGTTCATGTCCACCAGTTCAACGCACATGCATCTGAGGAAATTCCAGGAGACAGTGGAATACAGAGAAGCCTGGCATGCTACAGTCCATGGGGTCGCAAGGAGTCGTACATGACTTAGGGACTGAACAACAAAGTATGTTTGTGCAAACATATGGGCCTATATTTGAGGAATGGAAAATCAATCTGATTACTGATTTGATTTGTTAATGGCTATTTATTTATTCATTTCACTTTCTTTAGTTACCTTTAGAAAAGTATATTGCCTAGACAACTATCATTTCCTTTTAATGTCCAAATGGATAAGCACAGAGTTGTTCATACTATTTTCTAATGACTTTAAAGATGTCTTTCACAGCTGTAAATATAATCCCCCTTTCATTCTCAGTACAGGATCTGTGCTTTCTTTTACTTTCTTTAGTCATTCTTGTTAGAGAGTTGTCTGTTATTTAAAAGTATATTGCAATGCCTCTTTATTGTTTTTTGTCTTCTATTTACTGATTTCTTCTCTTCATTTCTTTCTTCATTCTGCTTTTTTTCTTTAGGGATATCTGGTTTTTTTTTCCCCCAAAGTTTTTGAATTGAAAACTAATTTATGTATGTCAGATCTTTTTCATAAAACACTCTATATAAGCTTACTAGCCTACTAATTTCCTCCAAAACTACTTCTGTGGCATATCACATGTTTTCACATGTAGTATTTTTAGTCACCCACTTTTAAATATATTGTAATTTAAGTTATCATAAACTGTTGTCTTTTATTTTTTAAATGGATTTTCTCCTTCCTCTTTAGTTTCCTAAAGTTATTAAGTCCTTTCTATTCTGCTTTCTTTGAATCTACAGATTTCCCTTTCTGTTTGGTAAGTAGTAATTTAAATTTTTATACAAAAATACCTTCTTAACAATAAATTTTTTTCTAATAAAGTTTACAGTGCTCATAGAACTTCAGCATGCTTTAAATATGTGTTGAACAATGTCTTCTCACCTTGGTCATACTTGAGCTTTTCTATTTAATTTCAATCATTTAAAATTATTATTAAATAATTAATTAAATTTACTGGTATGTTATAAATTTCTGTTTTTAGTGTTAATTAGCCAGCCAATGTCAGACTTCCCACCCACCAACTGTAAGATAATACATTTGTACTATTTAAGCCACTAAATTTGCTATGATTTTTTATAGCAGCAAAGAAAACTAATATAGTACATTACTATTAAAAGTAATTTTAAAGGAAGACAGTTTGTGAAATTACTATGAATGGGTAGCATAATACTGATTTTTTTTCAAATAGGTTTCACATGGTTTCTCAGACCTAGTGTTTCATGGTCTATTTCTGTAATAGCTCCATTGTTCAATGTGTTTTGTCGTATGGAACACAGAAACATATTCCTTCACTAGACACTAATTTATAGGTGCCTCCTTATGCATTTTGTTGCTTTGATTTCCTGTGCAATTTATTTAACAGGTACCTTCTACTTTTAGCTATTGCAATTAAATTTTAATTACAATTAAGATCTTTAACAAGACAAGGCTTTGCCCTTATATTCTTTGTTTTAGAAGAAAAAGTTTTAAACTCATATTTTACATTCTCGTGTTCAGTGTAAAGTTCTTTGCTTTATTTTGGTTTTTGGTTTTGCAACAATAGTCTATTTCTAAAGACTGCATAAGACTAAAACCAAAGGCCCTTGTTTGTATAAAGAGGGGAAAAATAAAAATACCCATACAGATTATTGTTGAATGGATTCTATCTCATTTCTCATTTTTACTTGTTCTCCCGCTCTAAAGATGCCCAAGCATTAAAAATGGACAATACAGAAATAGAGTTATACTACTTATATTTTACATTTCTTTAAGCATAGTCACAAGAACTTATAGCATGTATTCATGTGTCAGTCAGGAATCACCAGGATCACATTCTGGAAACCAAAGGTAAACACAGCATCAAATTCTGTTTCATTAAAGGGTCCCATGAAGATAGAGGGAGTCCTTGAAAAGCTTCTGAGTCCTGGGAGAACGGAATGGCAACTTGAGTGGTCATTTCTAAGATGACTTGAAGGAGTTATTAGAGAGGGATTATGTCAGATGAGATAAGTGATAACTACAGATTGAATAAGGGGGTGGTCAGCAAGTCCAATGAAATGATTAAATTTTAGTTACCACAGTAGTTAATAAGGTAACCTAACAAGTGCTAAATAAAAGATGGCTTCCACAACCTCAGAATCTGTCAAAAGATAAATGGATAAAGAAGATGTGGTGTGTGTGTGTGTACATATATACAAATATACAATGGGATGGGGTGTGTGTGTATATACACACACACACACAACGGGATAGGGGGCTTCCTGATAGCTCAGTTAGTAAAAGAATCCACCTGCAACAGGAGACCCCAGTTCGATTCCTGGGTTGGGAAGATCCGCTGGAGAAGGGATAGGCTACCCACTCCAGTATTCTTGGGCTTCCCTGGTGGCTCAGCTGGTAAAGAATCCACCTGCGATGCAGGAGACTTGGGATCAATCCCTGGGTTGGGAAGATCCCCTGGAGAAGGGATAGGCTACCCACTCCAGTATTCTGGCCTGGAGAAGTCCATGGACTGTATTGTCCATGGGGTCGCAAAGAGTGGAACACAACTGAGCAACTTTCACTTAATGGGATAGGAATCATAAAAAAGAACTGAATATTTTTGCAGCAACATGGATGAATTTGGAGTGTATTATGTGAAGTGATACATGGGAAAAAGACAAATTCTGTATATTATTTATATGTGAAATCTAAAAATTATAGCAAGCTAGTAAATATAACAAAAGAGAAGCTGACCCACAGATACAGAGAGCAAACAAGTGGTTACGGTGGTGAAGGAAGACAGGCAGTACAGGAGTGGGGAGTGGGAGGTACAAATTATTGGGTGTGTGATACTGTACAACATGGGGAATATAGCCAATATTTTGTAATTAGCTTTAAAATTGTATAAAAAAATAAAGCAAGTTTTTTAAAAAAGATGGCAGGCACTCCACAGTTGGGATCAACCGTGGTGTAACCAATAGAAACGGATCACAGAACCCCTGGAGGCACTAGGGGAGAACCCTTCATTGCCTCTTCTGACTTTCGGTGGCTCCAGTCTCTGCTTCCAACCTCACATAGCTCTCTCCTTCATTTTATAAGGCTATTTGTCATCGGGTCTGTTGCCAACCTCAAGATAATTTAGGATGACCTTAACTTGAGATCCTTAACTTAATTACATCAGCAACTCCCCCTTTTCCAGATATGGTTACAGGTTCTGGGAGTTAGAATGTGTCTGTATCTTTTTTAGGATCACCATCCAACTTACTGAACCAGGCTTTGCTGGGCCACAGTGACTGTTTTGGAGGCGATTTAATCAGAATCAAACTCAGAGCTTTGCATGGATGGTCACGAGATGCAATGTTTTCTTTTGCAGTGAATGGGAATGAGAAAGCATATAGTTCCTGCTCTTGTCGGAAGCCTTCTGGCAGCCCTGATGGAAGCCAGCCTGTAAGACAAGGCAGCAGAGAGGAAGGCAAAGTGAGAAACCTGTAGAGAAACAGAGGAACAGCTCCGCCTGGACCCCGAAGGGACACACTCTGCCTCCGAATTTATAAATTAGAAGAGCCAATAATGTTCCCTTATTTTACAATGTATTACAAAGCGATTCTAAGACCAGTGAGAGAATTGAGGAATAAGCTATATGTTGAGTGTAGCAATTTCAGCAAGATAATAGGAAATAAATGAAAATAATAGTGCTAGCATTTATTGAACAGTTAGACATTCCAGGCTCTATTCTGAGCATTTTATATTGATTATTTAATTTAATTCTCACAATAACTCTATTATCTCCCCAGTCAGGAAATGTGCAGGACTGGCTCATGTAACCACATGGCGTGATGCAGAGTTCAATGGGAGGTGAGGTGAGAGGCGGAAGTGCAGACAGACCACAGAGGCCCTCGGAGTCAACCTAGGGGGACAACATTTGCTCTGTGGACACCAGGGGACCGAGGGCAGGTGTGAAGAAAGTGGAAGGATCAGGTCTGCACTGTAGGAGGATCACTGGAAAGCAGGCAGGATGGAAGGTCAGGAAGACCACAACTGTTCAGGAAGAGGACAGCTGCTGGCCGGGGATCCCCAGGGCAGGGATTGGACTAGATTTTATTCCAATCCTGAAATCCTTCTGTCCTCCAATTCATACACATCCTCTAGTCTTTCATTACTGGAGGCAGTTTATCACAGTAGCTAAGTAAGAAGATTCCGAAGCCTGATTGCTCGGTTCAAATCTCTGCTTGATGACTTACTAGTTTGGTCCCTCAGCTTATTATGTAAGTGATAAGCCGAAATGCCTATATGCCTCAGTCTCCTCACTCCTAAATTGGGAGAATAAAAATATTTATCATGTGAGGTTAATGATCTGAAATGCTGATATGTAAGAGATATTTAGCTGGAGGAGGAAATGGCAACCCACTCCAGTCTTCTTGCCTGGAAAATCCCACAGATAGAAGAGCCTGGAGGACTACAATCCATGGGGTTGCAAGGAGCCAGATATGACTGAGCATATAGGCATGCAAGAGATATTTAGAAGAATACCTAGCCCACAGAGGTTGTCTACAATATTAAAATGTTAATATCTTTATATTCCAGATATCTGGCACAGGGGCAGCTACATTGTAGTTAATAAATATTTTTTGAAAGATAGGGTATTTTTACTTCAAAGGCAGTCTGTTTTTCCTGTTAGAAAGGTTTATTCTTTCAATTCAAGAAAATTCAAACCAATCAATAAACATCCATTAGCTAGAATGGGCTCAGGCTGGATGTCAGACACTGTAAGCAAAGCGAAACAGAGTAAGATTTAACCTCTGCTCCTCATCATGGAACATTTGAACCTAAGCTCTTCACAACTTGTACAAGTTGGTTTTAGTAGAGCCTTCTAGAACATAACAAATCTGTTCTCTCCTTTATGTGACAGACTTTCCAATTATTGAAAACAATTATCCTGTCTACGCTTAATCGTTTTTACTCTAAGATAAACAATAAATATGCACAATTCCTTCAGCCATTCCTTATGGGACATGGTTTAGGAGTAGTCAATCAATTTAATCATCCTCCTCCAGACACATTCATGTTTGTTAATGCTTTTCTTTAAATGCAGGGCTCAGAAGTAGATATAATAATCCAAGCGTGATTGAATGGATGGGTGATGTTATGAGAATCAGCACCATAAAAATAATGGCTACACTTGAGAACATTCACAGATACAATGGGAGAATAAAACAGGTTACAGGATAGAGTCTTAGAGATTCCCTTCAGTTCAAACAGCAGGATAACAGAAAGACTTTCTTTAAAAAAATTTGAAGGAAAGGATTATGAAGTAGGAAACATGTCATAAAGAACATGCAATTAAGAAACTAAGACAGGATATTACTACATGGCAGACTGTAAACAAAACATTTGTTTAATAAATAAACAGAGAGCAAGGATTTAAGAAATGTAGGCACAAAAGTTAATCTATGAAACATGTCACCCCCCAAAGTGGAAACAGCAATCAGAAAAGATGACTACACCAATGTGAAGTTATTGAGAGAAGATCAAATAGGACCAAAGGATTTGGGGGAGAGGAACTGGAATATGAAAAAACGTTTTTATTCCAACCATGACTTTGAAGTGTTGGAAGAGAAAAAGGATATGTGCTTTATTGCAGTGCACAGTAGGAAGAAATAGTTCTTACATATACAAGTGTTGTTCATATACCCATGAATCTTAAATAATAATGTGGTACTTTGGGTGCTACGCATTTGTTTTCTGTTTCAATGATAGCAAGACCTGAGTTTTCACAAAGGTCATGTCTGATTCTTTCCGATCCCGTGAACTATAGCCTGCCAGGCTCCTCTATCCATGGGACTGTCCAGGCATGAATCCTCGCCATTCCCTCCTCCAGGGGATCCTCCCAACCCAGAGATGGAACCTGCGTCTCCTATGTCTCCTGCATTGGCAGGCAGGTTCTTTACCACTAGTGCCACCTGGGAAGCTGGACTTAACTTCTCAATGATGGCAGGACCTGAGTTTTTCATATCAACTAAAGGAAGAAGTTGCTTTTCAGGAAGATAGACCAATATATAAAATATTGGTAGATAGACCAATATAAAAATATTACAAAATCTAGTGAGTTTGGTGGGGCACTATAGCTGAAAAAAGGGACATGATTCAAAACTAGGATAATGTAGACATGAGTGACTGAGAAAGAGAGCCAGAGAATTTTAAAAAGCTTCATAGCAATATATTTACTTCCAAATGACCTCAAAAGACAAATGAAACCCAGCATGTAACTATTATGTAGATATAATATTGACATTGTAGATAAATAAATAAAATCGTAGAAAAACAATTCATGATACCTTTGTAAGTGAAAAGGGCAGGTTATAAAACTGCTGGAACATACAGTTTGCTAAATATTGCAGTTCCATCCCTCTTGTCAAACGGTAGGACTGCTTTCTGCCTTCCTTATGATTGGTGGGGGTTTTGCCACTAGTGCGAAAAAACCCAATAACAGACAAGCAAGAACAATCCTAGAGCACTGAGGAGGGAACAGGTGGAGGAGTGCCTGTCAGTCCAGTGGTTTGGGCACTGCGCGCTCACTGCCAAGGGCCTGGGTTCAATCTCTGGCTGGGGAAGTAAGATCCCACAAACCCTGTGGAACAGCTCAACAAAAGGCAATGGGCAACAGCATGTTAGGAAGTCATTTTGATCTTTCCACTTCTTCTGCGTAAGCAGGATTCCAATTATAATACTGGCTACAATATAAAACAGAATGGATCAAATTGGTATTGAAATATTACTTTTACAATAGCAATCTCCGTACTTAATTATGTCCAACACTGAAGACTACTTCTAGTATGACAAAATCCTGCAACAAAAACTCAGACAAATAGTTTAGCATCGCTTTATAGTCTATAAACTGTCTTGATATATTTTCAAATGAGTAATTTTATGATGAGACCATAAAACATAGATTGTCTTATTATTACTATTGTTACTAGCTGTTACCTGGATAAAACCTTTTCTCTGTTATCACCTATATATTACATTATTTCTAAATTCCCTTCTCTGCTCATCCCAGTAATAATAAAGCCCTTGTAAGAGTATAACAGAGTATCCTGCTTCCTTACACTGGATATGTTGGGTAGTTATTTTTATAAATAATTAGCTAGACAGTCAATAACTATTTGGAAGATTGACTTTTCCCCTTCACTATACATTATCTAGACATCTGGTATGCTGCCATTCTATAATGTCTCTTATAGAAAGGATAATATTGCTTTCCATAAAACAGCAAAATTCTAGGGCTAACATAATCCTCTATAAAACACTAGAAATATGTGTATATTCTAAAATGAATATAATTTTTTTCTTATGGATCGCAAAGTTTGTGAGCCAAGCACTCAAGGCTGGCTTCAAGCAATCTCATGCAAATATTTATTAAATTTTACTATGTGCACCCTCACTTTGCTCTTGTTTCACATTCCAGCCCATCTGTGCTTTGCCTGCAACCATTTACCAGAGAAACAACATGAAGTAAAACAGCAAAGGTGCTCATCTACAAATCTTGGTTTAAAAATGAGAAATAAATTAAACTTGCAAAAACATCTACTGACAAAAATCATAGAGTAAGCTCTTAAGGCATCTCCAAAGAACACACCACAAAACAGTGCTCACATGAAAATATCAAAGTGACTGCCATAAGGTAGTTATTGAAATATGTATAGTTAAATTGAGAAGCCTGAAATGATGCCAACAAAGCAAAGTAGGAATAATATATAACTCCGAAGATTAGCATCCCATAAAAAAGGCAAGAAATATAACAAAACATGTTAAAAAAAAAAAGAGTTGTGAGACTGAAGGGTATTACAAAATTATGACTAATTAGTGATGCTTTTGGGCTTCCTAGGTGGCACTAGTGGTAAAGAACCCACCTGCCAATGTAGGAGACACGGGGGACACAGGTTCGATCCCTGGGTCAGAAAGATCTCCTGGAAGAGGACATGGCAATTCACTCCAGTATTCTTGCCTTGAGAATCCCATGGACAAAAGAGCCTGGACGGCTACAGTCCATGGTTTGCAAAGTATGGGACATGGCTGAAGTGACTTAGCATGCACGCATGCAGTGATGATTTTAATGCTATTATTGTACTCGTTAATTTAAATTAATTTAGTTAACTAAGCAATGAAGAGGATGTCTAGTTAAATCTAGTAAAGGGACAGATTAAATGCATGTATTCCTTCCTCAAACTCCTGTAAAATGAAACTGAAGAAGATAGAGGGGGGCGGGGGAAACTTGCAAAGACATAAGGAAAGAAATGATTACTAGAAAAGAGAACAATAAAATTGTAGAAGATAAAATGCAGGCAGAAGACTGATAACCAACTTAAAAGGCCATGAATGCTGAAATCAAATTGTTCCCATAGAGACCAACAAGAAGCAAGATGCTGTGTGCTGCAAGTCCAGGAAAAGTGAACTAGGTTCCCCAGAAGAGGAAAGGCAATGGTTAACCAGACGAGAAGCAGGGCAAAGAACAGGAAAATACGAAACAAACAAACACAATTGAAAAGAATTATAATTTACATCTTTAGAGAGATAAAAATTGGTTCCATCAAATGGCACAGGACCCTATATTTAATAAAGAAAGTAAAGGAAATCAGAGAGCAAACAAAAAAGCTCTTGCAAGTGAAAAACATAACCAAACTGAAAACTCAACATACAGGTTAGAAGATACATTAAGATGACTTCTCGGAAGGACAAAAAGATGGAAAACTGAACATGAAAAAAAAGTCAGGAAATAGAATTAATCTAAGAGATTCAAAATCTTAATAAAAGAGCTCCAGGCAGCAAGAACTGAGAAAAGGATCAATGGTGATAAAATTCAAGAAAACTTCAGGGACATGAGTTTCTAGATATAAAGGGATTACTGAGTATTTAACACAATGAATATGAAATAAACACACCAAGGAATGCTGTATAGACAATTGAGAACATTAAGAATCAAGAAAAGATTCCATGGGTTACCAGAGAGAAAAAAATGAATGGATCACAACCAGATCACATCTAGAGGGTCAAGAATTAGGATAACATCAGACTTGTCAATAGCAACTGTAAGAATAAGGCAAAGGAGCAAGAATGCCCTCAAAATTCTCAAGGAAAATTATTTTCACTTGAAATTTTATTAAATGCTACCAAATTATATCAAAGTCTCAGTCAAAGGTGTGGTTAAAAGAAAACATTTTCAGGTAAGTTTTCAAAAAATTTACCTCCCAACAGGCTACAAGGGAGAAGGCAATGGCAACCCACTCCAGTACTCTCTCCTGGAAAATCCCATGGACGGAGGAGCCTGGTAGGCTGCAGTCCATGGGGTCTCTAAGAGCTGGACACGACTGAGTGACTTCACTTTCACTTTTCCCATCATGCATTGGAGAAGGAAATGGCAGCCCACTCCAATGCTCTTGCCTGGAGAATCCCAGGGACAGGGGAGCCTGGTGGGCTGCCGTCTATGGGGTCGCACAGAGTCGAACATGACTGAAGCGACTTAGCAGCAGCAGCAGCAGCAACAGGCTACAAGAGGACCTGGCAAAGCAAGGGAATAAAACAAGAGGAAGAAATAAGAAACAGGCAACAGGAGACCCAGAGAAGGAGAGGGATGATGTAAGAGAAATTTCTGGTCAGTAATGAAAAGATGAAAACTGTGTGTGGGTTTTTTTTTATGATGGTGAGCAGTTCAAACTGGAGCAGGACAGAGGCATGGATTGTAAACTAGCTAATCTGTCTGACCATCTCGACAGAGTATTTAGACAATGATGAAGAGTTTGCTTGAATCAGAGATAAACATTTAGGACATTAAGCAAATCAAAGAGTAAGATACTGGTAGGACTTCCCTGGTGGTTCAGTGACTAGGACTTAGTGCTCCCAATCCCTGGTCAGGGATCTATTAATAAACCCCACATGCTGCATCTGGGAGTTCTCATGCCTCAAGGAAGACCTGGCATAGCCAAACAAATTAAAACAACAAAAAGATACCATTAATTTCAGGAACGTAAAAAATACAGGAAAGGAAAAATAAATAAAACTGCATAGTTAACACTGCAGGTAATGACATGGTCCTGACAACAAAAACAGAGTATGTATCTAAACAAAATGCGATCTCTGTTGGGAGGACAGAAGGGTTTGAAGGACAAGTATGATTATATGTGGCAAGAGGAGAAAGGAGAAAGGACTAAATTCTCTTCCATCATGGTAGAAAGTCAATAGGTAAAGCCGAAAACTAAAACTTCAAGTTCTAGAATGTGGATATTGTTTTAGAGACATTTTAGAGCAGTAAACACCCCCTGAACATGAAAGTTCACCCAAATCATAACAGGTAGAGCCAGAATACAAAAACAAACTCAGGTTTTTCTGTCCTCAAATTACATGATTTCCACTAAACTTAAGTGAGAAAGTGAAAGTGTTAGCTCCTTAGTCATCTCCTACTCTTTGCTACTCCATGGACTGCAGCCTACCAAGCTTCTCTGTCCATGGGATTTCCCAGACAAGAATACTGGAGCAGGTTGCCATTTCCTTCTCCAGGAGCTCTTCCTGACCCAGGGATCAAACCCATGTCTCCTGCATAGCAGGCAGATTCGTTACCATTTGAGCCCAGGGAAACTTAAGTGTACCCTTCAAAGAAAACTTACTGAGTGATGCCAAAATTATAAAACATTAAAATTTCCTCAAAATAAGCTGATTTACTTTTTTATGAGTTACCAAAAGTCAGAGCTGACTAAATAAATTGAAAACCTAAGTAAGATGTAAGGGGCTACTTGTCTTGAGACAACATTCCATTTTTCAGCACTAGGAAATACTTTTACATTATTTATCCACATATTTTAGGAACTCACAAATGGGGACATCAACACAGAAATATTCTAACTGTTAACTGATCATTCAAGCAACCACGGAGAACTTCCTTTCCTAGGGTTACAAGTTATTCTTGCCATTGCAAAACACATCCTCTGAGTTCCAGACCTTGTCATGACATGATCTGTTGATGATTCTGAAAGGTCTCATATCCCTGGCTTCTATGGTGATCTCTGATTGTTCAACCTTTAATGACCTCGCCCACTTCCCTTTTTCTTTCTTTGGAGTTCTAGTCTCTTTTCTCTTCTCCATCCCCCATGAAATGATCAAGTTTCTGCAAAGATGAAAGCTTAATCCATGTTTCTAGTTCCAATAACTCACCTGTTTTCATCCCTTTTTCTAAATACTGACTGTACATTGTCCTATTTCTTACAGTTTCAAGAGGCCCAAATTTCTTATACAATTGACCCCTGAACAACACAGATTTGAAATGCACAGGTCCATTTGCACACAGAGTTTTTTTTTTTAAATAAATGTAGTACATGTATTTTCATTCTATAGATCTTAATTAATAAAGTTCAGGGGACTATTTGTGTTTGATTAAAGATCACAACATGTGGAATCAGAAAAAGTAGGATTTGAGTCCTGACTCTGCCCATATGGTTTCAGCTTCCTGCCCTTGGGTGAGTCATTCATCAATTCCTTTATTTTTGAGGCTGAGATAGCAGTATACAGATTTTTGACATGCAAGGGTCGGCACTCCTAATCTTCATGTTGTTGTTCAAGGGTCAAGTGTAATAAGTAAAAAGGCCCTTTCTGATCTACCTCTTGACCACTGTTTTAATCACTCGTAACTTTGAAGCCCGTGGTGACTCAGACAGTAAAGGATCTGCCTGCAATACAGGAGGCTCAGGTTCTACCCTTGGGTCTGGAAGAGCTCCTGGAGAAGAGAATGGCAACCCACTCCAGTATTCCTGCCTGGGTAATCCCATGGACAGAGGAGCCTGGCAGGCCATAGTCCGTGGGGCTGCAAAGAGTCGGACACGCTGAGCAGCTGAATACTTTCACACCTCTACCCAAACTCTACTCTCAAGGTGCAGGCTAAACGATTCAAGTTTGTAAGAACTAACTGTATTCCCTTTTGTCCCTGGGCACATGAACATTCTCTTCTTTCTCTTTCAGACTCTCACCAACCTCAAGCTGGTCTCTGTTCTTTAAGACTCAACTTTAAAGTGAAACTCATGGTACTCTCACGCCAAATACACTGCCTTAGATACAGTGAATGGGGTATAAATATATGTTGCATAAATGAATACAAGGACTTCTGGATAAATAACTTATCTCCAGATAATTTCTTCAATTCAGTGGAAATAATGCTGCCTCAGTCTTTCTTAAATATTGCTTATTCAATGTTTTCCTTTGCTTAAAATATACACACTAGTATATATAAAATACATAACCAACAAGAACTTACTATTTGGCACAGGGAACTATGCTCAATACTGTGTAGTGACTTATCTTGGAAAATCTACTTACTAGGCTCTACTCAAGTTGGTAAACATAATTTTGCAACCTCATGTTCTGTTGCTCCCCAATGTAAAGCCTTCTGTCTACTGATTCCTGAGCACGCCACACTCATCTCTACATCCATCAATTTGTTTTCACTCTTTATTCCATTTTTCATAGGACTTTTTCCCATTTTGACTTTCTATTCTACAAAGCCATCTTTTCCCATAACAGCTTCTTTGAATCATTCTAGCCCATATTAATGGTAATAGCAACACTTTAGTCATTCATGAAATATATTTTGATGATTTGTTATTTGACAGGCACTGTGTAGATACTGGGACACAAAAGTAAGCCAAGAGAGAGCAAGAAAAACAAATGAAACATTGGATTTAGAAGTGTGACAAGTACTAAAAGCAAGAGGCAATGTATCGAATACAGGACCAACAGATCTCCTTTACACATGTTGGTCAGAGAAGGCATCTTTGACGGGGTGATGTTTAAGCAGATCTGAAGGACAAGAAGGACATCAGTTCAGTTCAGTCGCTCAGTCCTGTCCAACTTTTTGTGATCCCATGGACTGCAGCACACCAGGCCTCCCTGTCCATCACCAACTCCCGGAGTTTACTCAAACTCGTGTCCATTGAGTCGGTGATGCCATCCAACCATCTCACCCTCTGTCATCCCCTTCTCCTCCCACCTTCAGTCTTTCTAAGCATCAGGGTCTTTTTAAATGAGTCAGTTCTTTGCATCAGGTGGCCAAAATATTAGAGTTTCAGCTTCAGCATCAGTCCTTCCAATGAATATTCAGGACTGATTTCCTTTAAGATGGACTGGTTGGATCTCCTTTCAGTCCAAAACATGGTCCACTGAGAAGGGAATGGCAAACCACTTCAGTATTCTTGCCTTGAGAACCCCATGAACAGTATGAAAAGGCAAAAACAGAGGACACTAAAAGATGAACTCCCCAGGTTGGTAGGTGCCCAATATGCTACAGGAGATCAGTGGAGAAATAACTCCAGAAAGAACGAAGAGACAGGGCCAAAGCAAAAACAACACCCAGTGGTGGATGTGACTGGTGATGGAAGCAAGGTCTGATGCTGTAAAGAGCAATATTGCTTAGGAACCTGGAATGTTAGGTCCATGAAACAAGGCAAATTGGAAGTGGTCAAACAGAAGATAGCAAGAGTGAACATCAACATTTTAGGGATTGGCGAACTAAAATGGACTAGAATGGGTGAATTTAACTCAGATGACCATCATATCTACTACTCTGGGCAAGAATCCCTTAGAAGAAATGGAGTAGCCATCATAGTCAACAAAAGAGTCTGAAATGCAGTACTTGGATGCAATCTCAAAAACAAGAGAATGATCTTTGTTCGTTCCCAAGGCAGACCATTTAATATCACGGTAATCCAAGTCTATGCCCCGATCAGTAATGCTGAAGAAGCTGAAGCTGAATGGTTCTATGAAGACCTACAAGACTTTCTAGAACTAACACCCCCAAAAGATGTCCTTTTCATTATAGGGGACTAGAATGCAAAAGTAGGAAGTCAAGAAATATCTGGAGTAACAGGCAAATTTGGCCTTGGAGTACAGAATGTAGCAGGGCAAAGGCTAATAGAGTTTTGCCAAGAGAACACACTGGTCATAGCAAACACCCTCTTCCAACAACAAGGACACAGTCGTGTGCAAAGATGTGGTGGTAAATGGAGAGAATTCTCCATAGGGTGAATCACACGTGAAAATACTCTGAAAGAGAAAAGGACTTGGCATATCCTGGGAACTAAAAGAAGACAGCATGGCTTGAGCTTGATGAATAAAAGGAAAAGGAAAAGCAGCTTAAGATGAGCTTAGAAAGATAGGTAAGGTCCTACCCAGTTCATAAGGGCAATTCTAAAAAGCAACAGATAATGATAGACTATTTATAATCAGAGGAGAGAAAAGATTAGATCTATGTCTTAAGATCACTTTTGCCGCTATATGAGTAATGAACTGAGAAATTAATCAGCCAGGAAGGGGGCTGTTGTAGTCTACAAATATGGATAATGATGACTTGGATCAGGAAAACAGCAGTAGAGATGGAAAGAAATGGAAAAACTTCAAATTAACTTTTGAGGTGACACTTGTGATAGGGGTAATCTTCAAAGAAGATCAAGAGCTCAGATTTGATCATGTTGAATTTTAGGTATTTATGATAAAACCAAGTCAAGGTACTAGATAGGAAATTAAATATGCAGGTCATGATTTCTGGGCAGATCAATTTCTAAGATGGGTCTGGTTCTGCAAAATCCCCTCCTCTTGAGTGCGAATAAGACCGGCAATTTGATTTTAATTAATAGCATATGAAAAAGGTAACAAACATTGCAGAATTAATGTCCTTAATCAATTGTGTTTGAGTTAATTAAACAAGAGATTACTTCAGCCAAGAGAAAGAAGGAAATCCTGCCATTTGCTATAATGTAGATGAACTTGGAGGATATCATGCTAAGTGAAATAAGCCAGACAGAGAAAGTCAAATACTGGATGATCTCACTTACATGTGGAATCTAGAGAGAGAGAGAGGATGAGAATGAGAATAGAATGGTATCTACCAATGGCTAGGGAGCTGGAGAAATGAAGAGCTGCTGATCACACTTGTAAGACGAATAGAGCATGGTGACTATAATTAATAATATTGTATTGTTTACTTGAAATTTACAAACATAGTATGTCTTAGTAGTCTCACCACACACACACACAAATTAACTATGTGAGATCATGTATATGCAAATTAATGTGATTATGGTAACCATCTCACAACAGGTATCTCAAATCATCTGTTGTACACAAAGAAAAAGCTAACAAAAATAAAAGCATCCTAGGTGGGCCTGACTTGATCAGGTGATCTCCTTAAAAGAGGGTTCAGAACTTCTGTAAAGTTAGAGATAGATACTCCCCTACTCACCCTGAAGCAGCAAAAAGCTAGCTGTGAATTTCCTTTGGAGAGGGATGGTCTCTAGGAGCTGAGGCTCTCAGACCAATTGCTGTAATGAACAGAATTTTGTCCATAAACTCAATGGGCCTGAAAGAAAACCTCAGGCTTCAGATGAAAAACGTGGCAGACTGCAGCCTTGTGGAATCTTAAGCAGAGGATTTAGTTAGGCTGTTCCTAACTTCACAACAAGGAAAGTTATCAGAGATAGACAGCAATCTTAGATAATAATAAAGGGGTCAGTTATCTAAGAAGACATAATTCTTAATGCGTATGTCTGATGGAATTACAAGGAAAAAGAGATGAATCCATTTTATAGTTGGAGACCTCAATACTCCTCTATTAGAAATGGACAGATCCAGCAGGCAGGAAATTAGTAGACACAGTTGAACTCTAGGCTTCCCTTGTGTCTCAGCTGGTAAAGAATCTGCCTGCAATGCCAGAGACCTGGGTTCAATGCCTGGGTTGGGAAGATCCCCTTGAGAAGGGAAAGGCTACCCACTCCAGTATTCTGGCTGGGAGAATTCCATGGACCATATAGTCCATGGGATCGCGAAGAGTCGGACACGACTGAGCGACTTTCACTCACTCACTCACTCACTCACTCACTCAGTTGAACTCTATAATACCATCAGCCAACTGGATATAATGGACTTCTACACTATTTTATCTAACAGTGACAAAAATACAGTCTTCTCAAACTCACACAGAACATTCACCAAGATAGACTACATTCCAGGCTATAAAACAGGCATTAAAAAGTTTAAAAGCCTAGAAATCATAAAATAAAATATCTGCTCTCAGACCAGAATAGAATTAAATTAGAAATCAATAACAGAAAGATACATGGAAAAATCCTGAAATAATTGGAGATTAAATATCACACCTCTAAATAAAATAAATCTTGAGTAATTTAAAAACATTTTGAATTAAAAGTGAAAACATAACACCAAAATTTATGAGGGGAATTTATAGCATTTAATGCATATTTTATCTAAAATCAATTGTTTAAACTCCTGCCTTAGGAAACTAGAAAAATAACATAATTTCCAAAGTAAGCAGAACAGAAATAATAAAAAGTAAGAATGGAAATCACTGCAATGGAAAACAAGAAATCAGCAGAGTATCAGCAAAATAACAGCTGTTTCTTTGAAAAGGCCAATAAAATCAGTAATCTCTAGCCAGACTAAGACAAAAAGGAAGAGGATACACATTGCTATTATTAGAAATGAAAGAAAGGACATCAGTACCTATCCCATGGAAATTCCAAGGATAATAAAGGAATTTTGGGAACAACTATATGTCTACAAATTTGATAATTTAGATGAAATAGGCCAATTCCTTGAGAAATACAATCTGCCAAAATTCACACAAGACATGACAATGTGAATAGGTTAGGTATACATCCACCAAAGAAACTGTATCAATAATTAGTAACCTTACAAAACAGAAAGTATCAGGTTCAGATGGGTTCACTGGTGAATTCTACCAAACATTAAAGGAAGAAATCATACCAATTCTCTACATTTTCTTTCAAAAGATAGAAGCAGAGGGAACAATCTCTAACTCAGCCATTGAAGCTAGTACTACACTAATACCAAACAAAGCCAGTATAAAAAAAAAATTACAGACCAATATCTCTCATGAACGTAGATGTAAAAATATTCAATAGAATATTAGCAAATCAAATTCAACGATGTATAAAAAGAATTATCAATATACTTCATGACAAGTGGATTTATCCCATGCATGCAAGGCTGATTCAACATTCAAAACTCAAGTAATGTAACCCATCACATAAGCAGATGAAAAAAGAAATATCACACGAGCATATCTACAGAAGCAGAAAAAGCACCTGACAAGCTCCAACACTCATTCATGATAAAAACTATCAGTGAACCAGGAATAAAGAACTTCCCCAACTTGATAAAGAAAGATACAGAAGACCTATGGCTAACATGAATGAGAAACCTGGCGCTTTCTCAGTAAGATCAGGAACAAGGCAAGGATGTCTCTTCTCACCACTGCATTTCAACATCATACTGAAAGTTCTGATTAATGCAGAAAAATGAGAAAAGGACATAAATGGTAAACAAATTAGGAAGGAAGAAATAAAATCATTGCTTACAGATGACATGATTGTGTATGCAGAAAATCTGAAAGAACTGCCAAAAAACTCGTGGAACTAATAAGTGATTATAGCAAGGTCACTGGATACAAGATTATTTGTAAAAGTCAACTGCTTGACTATATATCAGCAATGAAAAAGACTTTGAAATTAAAAATCAGAATACAGTTTATATTCGTTCATGCAATCACATCTGACTCCTTGTGACCCCATGGACTATAGCCTGCCAGGCTCCTCTGTCCATTGGATTGTCCTGGCAAGAATCTGGAGTGGGGTGCTGTTTCTCCTCCAGGGGATCTTCCTGATCCAGGGATAAAACTCACATCTCTTATGGCTTCTGCATTGGCAGATGGATTCTTTACCACTAGCACCACCTGGGAAGCCCACAATTTATATTTTCTATTGTTGTTCAGTTGCTAAGTCTTGTCTGACTCTTTGTGGCCCCATGGACTATAGCATGCTAGGTTTCCCTGTCCTTCACTAGTGATCTCCTGGAATTTGCTCAAATTTATGTCCACTGAGTTAGTGAGCACTCCTCAGTTAAACACTTCAGACACAAATCTAACAAAAGATATCCAAAATACATATGAAGAAAACTGCAAAATTCTGATGAAAGAAAACAAAGAACTATATATATGGAGAGATATTCCATGTTCATAGATAGGAAGACTCAACATTCCTAAGATGTCAGTTCTTCCCAACATGTCTATAGATTAATGCAATCCCAATGAAAATCCCAGCAAGTTATTTTATTGTGGATATCAACAAACTGATTCTAAAGTTTATATGAAGAGGCAAAAGATCCACAATAATAAACATAATACTGAAGTAGAAAAAGAAAGCTGGACAACTGCGACATTACCCAACTTCAAGACTTAATATAAAGATATAATAATCGAGACAGTGTGGTATTGGTGAAAAAATTGAAAAATTTGTCAAAAGAATAAAATAGAAAGATATTTTATTATCTGGAATAATATTTCCAGATATCTATTTCTGGAATCCAAGAAATATAGTTAACTGGAACAAGTATGGTACGAGATGGTATTTTAGACAAGACACACAATGGAACTGCAGTCTGCCCACTCCACCAGCTCTTGCCATTCCACATCACTGGCCCTCTTGAAACATGAAAAGCAAACTAGAAAATGACTTGTGGACTACAGACATCAGAAGTGGGCAAGGGCAAACAAAGTGAGGAATGAGAATCAGGCAAACAAAAATTCAGGAAGTATAGTATACATGAGTCCCCTAGAATAAACTCCTTGATAATGAAATCTAGCAATCCACAAGATAGATCAAAATAACTCAGGAAAGGAAACAGCCATGAAAGGACTGATTCTGAGCACTGATTTATTCAATTTAAATATGAAAATATGAAATAACTGCATAAGAATAAAAATGTAACAAAAAGTCTTAAATGAGGGAAGGGAACTGGAAGGATCCTTCATTGTATTTTTATTTTGTGAACATACAGTAAAACTGATGGAGGGGTATACAGTTCGATGAAGTGTTACAAATGTACAAGGTTCATAAAAAGAATGCATCTCTTCTATATTTTATTTTACTGCTAAAGTACTTTTTCTAAGCAGCTGAGTAGATACCACAAAGCAAGCAATCAGGGATTCCAATACAAAACGCCAAGAAGACTTCTCAGGTAATGATTAGGTATTTATTTATTTCTGATAACTGTGATTTTGAGTGTAGTTTAGCACACCACTGGTGACAGGTTATAGAGCTCTACTTTGCTATTTTCTCTGTGATTGCAATGTTTGGAGTACATACAAATAGAACACCACCATTCTTCATTGTCTGTTACACTGATCCTTTCCGAGACTTTAGGTAAAATGACCTATTAAGCATCATGAATGAAAAATAGTTACATACTTGGGCAAGAGTTCTGCATTCTGTGTGCAGGGAATTCAATATGCTTAAAATATCTAGAATTACTCCCCCAAGCCAGGATCTCTCACGTGGATTTATTATCAAAAGGTTCTATTTGTGCAAATTCTTATTATCATATGTGTATATTCAATAAACTCAGAGTACAAATAGCTTCCAGCTAATAATTACCTAACAAATTGTTCACATAGCTGTTTGCTTTTAAAGCCAAATTCTATATGGAAGTTTGCTTCTCTTATTGCTGTAAATTCAAACAACTTTTAACTTACATTGTTCATGGTCTTAGAACTTTTTTAAAAATATGAAATAACATATATTAATAGTTTAATGAGATCACAAAATTCAGTTACACTCAGCCCTCAAGTCTTAAAAATGTGTCCCCCTCTGCGAATATTCTCGCTGTTCTGATTTTGTAATAATCAGGGCAGGCTAAACATTCACTATATTAAGACCATGCATGTGTCCCCAGACCTAGTTCTTTGCCTAGGTCTGGTTTTATAAATGCTGGTGATAAACCAAGTCTGATTTACACGACGTATCTTGTGTGGGAATTGTCTGTGACTCTAGGTATCTGATCAACTTTGAGAAATGGTAGCACAGCTAGTGTGATAATTTTTGAAGATAACCATTGCTAGTTGGATGATTACAGTTGCCATTAAATGAGTTGTTAAAAAAAAAAAATGTGTCCCCCTTACAGCAACATGTTATTCACTGTCTTAACTACTAAAATGTATATGAGCAGCTTGGAGTGGGGAGTGGCGGGCAGTGGTGGGGAGTGAGTGGGGTGGTCAATGGTATAATAACTAAAGCTATTATTACCTTTATTTGAAAATAATCCAAACTTTTAAGAATCAACTCTCTACCCCAAATAATTTACTATTTTTCCCTTATTAAAAACAATTCCAAGTTTTACTTAATTCTGTCTTAATAGAAGCTGAAGTTTAGTTTCTTATCATAGTGAAATTTAGTCTCTAGCCAGTATAAACTGGAAGTATCAAGAAACTGATTCTTTAAGATTTTTTAAAAACTCAAATCTCTTCTGCTTCTTAGAATTTATAATAATTTATGACTAGCATATCAAATGGTATTTCGGTGGCTCAGAGGTAAAGAATTCACCTGCCAATGCAGGTTCAATCCCTGGGTCCATCCCCTGGAGAAGGGAATGGCAATCCACTCCAGCATTCTTGCCTGGGAAATTCCATGGACAGAGGAGCCTGGCAGGCAACAGTCCATGGGGTCCCAAAGAGTTGGACACAACTGAAAACTGAGATCACACAGACACAAATGAAATATAAGGGAAAAGAACTCTATTAATAGTTTTGCCTTTGGTTTATCTTAAGATACAAGAAGATCTAGAAGTTCTTTTTCCATCATATATCAAGACGCACTACTCCACTTATTCTGAATAAGTGCAAGGTACATATTGAAGCAGTCCTAAATGTTATCAGAAAAGTATTCTTACAGGAAGCTGACCTGAAATACTACATTATATACTTAAATGATAGGAGGAATATCTTGAATGTTTACCTTCAAGTTGAAACCTTCCTGAAAAGATATTTTGTATTAAAATTCTGTAACTTTTAAATAATTCAACCTCTTACTTTGTGCTTCATACAGAACTGACTCTCACTTTTGACTAAACAGAGAGCTCTGTTTTCTGATACTTGTGAATCTACGATATTGGGCTCTGATATTCCCAGCTGACTCAGTGGTAAATAATTTGCCTGCCAATGCAGGAGATGCAGAAGACATGGGTTCTATCCCTGGATGGGAAGATCCCCTGGAGGAGAAAATGGCAATCCACTGCAGTATTCCTGCTGGGAAAACCTCACGGACAAAGGAGCCTGGCTGGGTGTACAGTCCACAGGGTCGCAAAGAGTCAGACACGACTGGGCACGCGTGCAAAATATTGGGCTTTAAATACCTGTTTGTAACACACAAGCACTAATAGTGCTAGTCTGCCTTTGATGAGGTACAGTTGAGAATCACACTGGATCCTAAATCCTACTGGGGCCTTGGCCAAATCTATTCTACACTGCACACTGCATTCTGCTATGTTCTGGATCTTTCACTGAAAGTCACCAGTAATCTTACACTCCATTTTATAGGCAAGCATGAAATGTTAAGCAAAAACATGGAAGAAGAAAAAAACATATTACCACGTTGCCCAATTACTCCTTAAAAATTTCACATGTTGAAAACTTCTCATATCTAACTGAAAAATGGGAAAAATTACTACTTTATCTAATAGTTCCTGATCATATCCTATTCCGTATTGTATCCTATATTGCCACAACATATTTTTTAAGGATAGCTTTTTCTTAAGTGTGTAAATATAAGTTATGGATAATTATGGGATGGTGAATGAAGTATTTAGGCACCTTGAAGAGGACACTTGACTAACTGATCAATGAAACTGCTTTCACCCATGCTAACTCACTTCAACACAATGTGACAATTTCATCTGTTGTATAGCTGGTTTAAAATCACAGAATAGCTTACCCAATTTTTATTTTGAAAACCAACTATGGAAAATTAGCAGTAATATCATACAATCTTTAATGTGATTAAATAATTGTTAATATTTTGACACATCTTCTTTTATCTCTTTCCCATATTTAAAAAAAAAAGGTTTTACAAAATCACATGAAAGAAAATGGCAGAGACCATGAAGTTTCATCGCTGAGTACTTTAAAATATATCTTCTTTCCCAAAACACATTCTCCTACATGATCCCAATAGGATTACAGGATTTAACATGAGTGTAATACTACGTATGATCTACAACCCAAATCTAGATTCCATCCAATTGGCCTAATATATCCTCTACAGTTATTTTATTCTCATTCAGAATCTAATCATGAAGGATATCTTGCATTTAGTTGCCATTTCTTCAGAAATATGTGTACATGCTCAGGCTTGTCCAACTTTTTGCAGCCCCATGGACTGTAGCTGCCTGCCTCCTCTGTTCGTGGGATTTCCTAGGCAATACTGGAATGGGTTACCATTCCCTCCTCCAGGGGATCTTCCTGGCCTAGTGATCAAAACCATGTCTCTTGCATCTCCTGCATTGGCAGACAGGTTCTTTACCACTGAGCCACCTGGGAAGCCTGACCTTTCTTCTAGTCTCTTTTAATACTGAACAGTTTTCCCAGATTATTTTTAGTGACGCTGACCTTTTCGAAGTGTCCAGGTCAGCTGTATTGAAGAATATCTACCAATTCGGATTTGTCTGATTGTTTCCATAAGGTTAGTTTTAGGAGAGTCACTTCTGGCAAAATAAATTCAGAGGGGACTGTCCTGCTTTATGTGTATATTGTATCAAGAGATAAATGACATCCGTTTGTCCACTCTTGGTGACATCAAGTGTGGTCCCTTGGATAAGCAGGTATCTGCTTGTTATCATCCTACAAAAGGATCTTTCCCTCCTTGTATTTAATAAGCAATCTGAGGGCTGACATGTAGAGTTAGTGTGACCATCCTGTCCCCACCAACCATTCACCCAGGGGTGGATTATCCTTTGATTATTCTTGTAACAGTAGTTGCAAAAAGTGACTTTATAGTTCTAGCGTTTATTGTAATCATTTGTTTGTACTCTTCAATAAAACAGCTTTTCCTTCTATTTACCGAATCTGCACACACTACGGGCTCATGGATTCTTATTCAATGTGCTCTAATCCATAACATACATTAATACTTTTTATCTTCAAATGATATGCAAGTTGGGCCAGTGGGTACCCCTAAAATCTTGCTCTTATGTCCTTCTGATGTGTGTCTACCAGCTTTTGAGCAATTCCTTGTTTTTGGGGGACAAAATATCCCAGGCTTAACAGATACTCCTCTAAAGTAGTTCAATCAAGAAGGTTTTACATAAAAATAAGACTAATTCAATTTTAATGCAGTGATTTGAAGTGAGGCACAATTAGAATAGTACCCAGAACACAGTAGGTGCCAGGCAGTATGATAGGTGTCTTCCTTAACGAGTTATGCCACAGTTCGAAGCCTTTTTGCAATTCTTAAAAATTCAGACTTTTACAACATAGATTTTTATGTTGCTCTTTCAAATTCATCTATTTATTATCTTAATCTTTGTTCTCCTTCATTTTCTTTATTTCCACATGGAAATCATATAGATAGGAAAACTCCAAAGGATTTTCTTTTTCTTTTCTCCAATGTGGTACAATCTTATGTACAAAATATGTGCCAAAATATGCACAAACAGCATAGCATAAATCCCCCGTATAGTAAAGCCTTTTACAATTCCTGAATTTATCAAGGGAAATAATGTAAAGAAATGCCTGGCCTTTTTTTTTTTTTTTTTTCTGGTAAAAAATTCAATAGACCAACCTCATTTTATAAGCAAATGTAGCACTAGTGAAGTTACCTCTGAATGAATCACTGAGAGGAAAGAGAAACTGAAGAGAAGTGTGATATTTGAAGAGGTCACAAAGAAAGTAAAATATGGGGTCTTGTAGCCTTCAAGTTATTTATTTACATATTTATCTTAGAATGTGTGGGTGGGTGTGAGGTGTGTGCTTGTGTGTAATATATGTGTATGCATGTGCACAATGGGGGTTAAAGACAGGATGCCCAGCTAACATTTACTCAACAAAGACTTATTGTACTTCCACTGAGTGAGCACTGCCATATTTTCCAGGTATATAAGGACCCAGATTTCTAGACGGGTCCCTCCCTTAGGGATGAATTAAACAGTTTCACAAATAAATGTGAATTTGCAACTAGCTGAGATGAGGGATGTGCGTGTGAACTCAGTTGCTCAGTTGGATTCAACTCTGTGACTCCATGGATGGTAGCCCTCCAGGCTCCTCTGTTTCTGGAATTTTCCAGGCAAGAATATGGAGTGGGTTGCCATTTCCTTCTCCAGGGGATCGTCTCGACCCAGGGATCGAACCCACATCTCCTGCATTGACAGGTGGATTCTTTACAACTGAGCCACCTGGATACATAAATATATATATCCATATTTATAAATCTATATTTATAGTATATATATAGATAAATCCATATTTTACATATGGATACATAAATATGGATACATGCATGCAAACAAATACATACGTGTGTATATTATAAGGGGATTTTGCTCAGTCTAGGACATTAACAAGGATCACCTGAGGAAGTGCCATTTGGGTTGATATCTGAGTCAACCAAGAGTGAACTAGGCAATGTTTGGGTCCCTGGGTTTACAGATGTGAGAATGGGAGAGAGCAGAGAGACTCAGAGCAACTGGAAGAAAGACAAGTAGCTGAAGTGGAAAGAAGGAGTGGAGATACTGACATGAAACTGGAGGAGCACAATTTTGGTCTTTATCTTAAAGCAACAGCAATCCACTTAGGTAGCATGTGTAACTGAAGGGGTGACAGTTATCATATTTGCATCTTGCAAATCTCCTCTCATGTTACTGGAGGATGGATCTGGAGGGGGAGCAACATGGATGCCAGGGGACCAGTTATAAAATCCCTGTAGCTTTCCACACAATGGATGGGGAAAGCTGAGACTTGGGTGAGGAACCAAGGAAGGTATGCAACATCCTTTGGAGGTAACAATCAATGACTGGGTGACGGCTTTGATATGGAGTGGATGGAGAGGGAACATCAAAGATAAATTCCAGATTGGGAGCTGGGGAATCCTGGAGATTGAGGTGAGATGGGCAGAGAACATTGATTCTGACATGTTTCATTTGATGCTTAAGATGGACAGGAAGAAACACAAAGTACAGAGCTGGATCTATAAGGGGAGAATTTAGAGGGACTTTCAGAGCCATAATCAGGTTTTGTAGAGTGCTCTGAATAAAATAAATGCCAGTAATTTCAAGGAATCGTATTGGGCAGCATGTGATATTTACATGTCGGGAAAACTAAAGGTGAATCAAAGTTCTAAGGTACTAGATGAACAACCTCTGCTACTCGAGAATTCATTCATTTGTAAAGCCATTTCTATTCTAAATGCTGTCATAATTTCCTGATCTGCAAAATCTGAAAATATTATTTGCTGGACTTTTTAGCAAGTGACATATATATATATATATATATACATATATGCACATATATATACACACATACAGAAATATACATATATACATTTAGCAAGTGAAAGCTAGCTAGCTATAATGAAGTCACAAAAGTGATAATGTAAGTGCAGAATTAATATTTAAAATATTTAATAATCTGCATAACTTGGGCTCCGACAACAAATAACAAGTAAGACCATAACAGTGCATTCAACTGAAGGCCAAGCCCATCACAGTAACAGAATCTCATTCTCTGATGGTAAAAATTCCTAATTGAAAGTAAAGCACAAATATTAGAAGGTAAAATACTTCTAATATTTAACACTAGAATAACATTGGTAGTTACTGCTTTTAGTCCAATAACGTCACTAACATCTAAACATATTTGAAATCTAAAACACTAAAGAATCTAGTTATTGAAAGAAATACACCTAGTTAGTGTAGTCGTGTAGTAAAAGAAATTTTCAGGATACACATGAAAATGGGAAAGACAACTTTGCCAATTCAAATGAAGAACATTACACTTACTACTGCATTGAGAAAACTGATTTGGAGCAGGGGAGAGAGAGAAAACTACCCTTATACTAATTTACTCTCCAAGGGTGCTGTGGAAAAATCAAAACTTATTTAGAGATATATTTCTAAAAATTTGTGCTCACATTTTAATTTTGAAATCGCTTTTCTAAGTATATGATCAATATTATAATTTTTATCTAAATCTTTGTATCTGCTTAAAGTAACCTGTAACTTTGAGTCATAGCTTTAACCCCACTGGTTACAAAAAAGACAAGCTAAGTGAGCTTTGAACTCCTGAAACTAATGCAGTATTAAGTGTAATGTTCTTCATTTGAATTGGCAAAGTTGTCTTTCCCATTTTCATGTGTATCCTGAAAATTTCTTTTACTACACGACTACACTAACTGGGTGTGTTTCTTTTAATAACTAGGTTCTCTAGTGTTTTAGATTTCAGTTTAGGGGAGTACTGAGGTCCTAAGGCAAAAGGAGACACTATGATTGGAATGTGTTCTATCTGTTTATTTTGACAAAGAAGGTTTTCTCCCGTGTGGCACTATTACAGGTACAAAGGGGAGGAAGGGCTTTACTTTCACAATCTTTGCCTCCGTTCTCTGCAAGAGTAAAAAGCACACCTAGAAAAGGCAGATATTCCAATAAAATTGTGCTGTCTATAAAGATCTTTGTGTTGCTCAAATGAAAGAAGCTCCTTATTTTCCTTATCACTGCCACAATTTAGCCCCCTCAATTTCATCTTCCCTCAAATCCCACTGCACCAGTAGATTCTTATTAGAAATTGTAACAAAAATGGATCAAAATGAGTTAGAGGTCAGTCTGAGTTTGAATGCTGGGCTATTCAATTGACCAAGAAGCTTACAGTAAGAATGAACACTATACGGCAAAATAATCACAGATCAAATTGTGTTTTGTACAATTCCCTCATCCCTTTTGTAGCAAAATCTGCCACTCTTGATTGGGTAAAACATGCCCTTCTATGTAAAGAATCTTGTGATTGTGTCAAAGCAACTGGTTATTCACACACATACACATACACATACTGTGATTTCAATCTTAGCTGTTAAAGAGTTAGCATTAAAAACTTTCTTTCTTTAAAAGGAGTAAGTAAAAAGAGTAAGACATACAATGTTACAAAAGACATCTTAGAGGAACTCACCACGGAATTTAATCTAAGAAAAAAATATCTTCCTTACAATTTGGCAAATTCAAGATGCTTGCAGTAGCTAACACTGAAATGACATTATCTAATAACTCAGTTCCCAAGAGCAGGTCTTGTGTTATGGTCTAGTAAACAAACCAGTAAAAGTAAGAAAATTTGAGTTCCACTCTCAATTTCCTCCTTGCTTCTGGGATCCCATACTCTCTCATAAGTTGTGTATGTGGGCAATCTTCAAACGCCTCTAGTCTCTCTGCAACTACTATATACTACACAAGAAGAGATGTCAGTGTGGCAACAGTGCATAGACAAAATACATCTAAGACAACAGAATTGTCTATACCTCTCCCTCTCTAGCTCAGTGGTAAAGAATCCGCTTGCCAATGCAGGAGACACGGCTTTGATCCCTGGGTTGGGAAGTTCCCCTGGAGGGGGAAATGGCAACCCAACTTCAGTAATCTTTCCTGGAAAATCCCATGCAGAGAGGAGCCTGGTGGGCTACAGTCCATGGGGTCACAAAGAGTCAGATATGACTGAGCACTCAGTACATATGAACCCCACCTCCAACTCCCATGTGCCAGCACAGGACACACTTAACTAAAGTAATACAAAAAATTCTAACACAACAATTTATTTGCATTTGTATCTGGAGAAGGAAATGGCAACCCACTCTAGTATTCTTGCCTGGAAAATCCAATGGATGGAGGAACTTGGTAGGCTACAGTCCATGGGACCGCAAACAGTCAGACACGACTGAGTGACTTCACTTTCACTATTTGCCTTTGTAACAAATTTTGGTCTCTGCTATGGACATACTTCACAGCACTATGTTTTATGATGCAACTTCCAATATTAGACCAGTTCAGTTCTTTGCTTGCATAAGCACGTTTCAAGGGCATTAAAAATATAATATCAAATAATGCCTCCTTTTCCTATTTTTCAGTGCCTGAAATTTTGTATGTATACACATACATAGACATATATAACATGTACATCTATACATATACATGCATATACACACATGTGTGCATGTATACATTGTCTCTCTATACAAAAGCCTTCAATGCTTTCTGGAGATATGCCTTTACACAAGGTTAAGGCATGGGAGAAGTAAAATATTACCCAGCTTGCTTGTTAGTTTGTTGACATTCACAGTCACCAATAAAAGATAGATTCCTAAGAGAAACAATGAAGTAGTAAATCTGGGGGGTTCACTGGTGGCTTAGATGGTAAAGAATCGGCCTCTAATGCAGGAGACCCAAATTTGACCCCTGGGTTGTGAAGATCTCCTGGAGAAAGGAATGGCCACCGATTCCAGTATCCCATGGACAGAGAAGCCTGGTAGGCTATAGTCCATGGGGTTGCAAAGAGTTGGACATGATGGAGCCACTAACATACACACTTTATAAAGGTGAGAGAGAGAGAAAGATAAGAACATGAACTTGAGTTTGATGGGCAGTGAAATTTGTAATCCTGGTCCACTAAAGGCAAAGATCAGTAAACAATGGGATGGTCCCACTTAAAAGAAGTAAGGATTGGGTAAGGGTATGAAAAATAACTCATGCCATCATAAAAATCTTGTTTATCTATATCTACTCTTTTTCAGATTCTTTTCCCTTGTAGGAAGGACTAACACAACATTGTAAATCAACTATATTTTAATAAAAAATGAACAAAAATTTTTTTAGAACCTGACAATCTTGTTTATCTAGCCCTGTGACTCTCATCAGGGCCAGACTGCCCCTAGAGAATATTTTGGGAAGGATTTGAGGTTTGTCACATCATTAAGAGAGGGGAGTTCTGTTCATTCTTAGGGATGTTTTGATGAAGAATTCCCCCTAAGCATCTCAAACAACAGGCTTCCCTGGTGGCTCAGATGGTAAAGAATCCATCTGCAATGCAGGAAACATGAATTTGATCCCTGGGTTGAGAAGATCCCCTGGAGGAGGGCATGGCAACCCACTCCAGTATTCTTGCCTGGAGAATCCCCATGGACAGAAGATCCTGGTGGGTTACAGTCCACGGGGTCACAAAAAGTCAGACCCAACTGAGCGACCAAGCACACAGCTCATCTCAAACAACATGCACTGTTGCTTCCCAGGTGGCTCAGGGATAAAGAATCCATCTGCCAAGCAGGAGACTCGGGTTCGATCCCTGGGTCAGGAAGAGTCCATGAAGAAGGAAATGACAACCCACTCCAGTATTCCTGCCTGGGAAATTTCATGGACAGGGGAGACTGGCGGGCTACAGTCCACGGGGTTGCAAAGAGTTGGACATGACTTAGTGACAAGCAGTGTTCCCCTGAATTAAATTTGTAATGAATATCAACTTGCAGAATCTGGTACATAATCATAACTAAGCATTTTAAAACAATTTCCAAGGAGGAGCCAAGATAGCGGAGGAATAGGACGGGGAGACCACTTTCTCCCCTACAAATTCATTGAAAGAACAACTGAACGCTGAGCAAACTCCACAAAACAACTTCTGATCGCTAGCTGAGGTCATCAGGCGCCCAGAAAAGCAGCCCATTGTCTTCAAAAGGAGGTAGGACAAAATATAAAAGATAAAAAGAGAGACAAAAGAGCTAGGGACGGAGACCCGTCCCAGGAAGGGAGTCTTAATAGAGGAAGTTTCCAAACACCAGGAAACCCTCGCACTGGCGGTTCTGGGGGAAGTTTTCGAATCTCGGAGAGCAACCTAACTGGGAGGAAAAATAAATAAAACCCACAGATTACATGCCTAAAAGCAACTCCCAGCAGAAAAGTACCCCAGACCCCCGCAACCGCCACCAGCAAGTGGGGGCGGAACGGAGGGGGGTGGGGGGGCGGCATTGCTTAGGGTAAGGACCGGGCCTGAATGCCCTGAGGGCAATCGGAGGGAGCTTTTGTGAGATAGCAACTCAAACTGTGGGACAGCAAAAGAGAGAGAGAAAATTAACCAGCCCGAACACACTGCCAGCCGTTCGCAGAACAAAGGGTCTGAGCAAATCCAGAGAAGAGCTAGCCGGCTGCGGACCAGCCCAGCCCCGCCGGAGGCAGGAGGCAGGGGGGAGGGGAAAGGGGCAAACTCGGCCCCAGAGGCAGCATCCCCTGCCACACTGCAAACAGGCCTCCAGTTTCTAACCAAAGACCTCCTGAGATTCTGGATGGCCGACATCCCCCAGGAGGGTCGCTGCGAGACACAGGGTGCAGGCACCCGACCAGCGCGAGCGGGGACTGGGGCTGGGGCCGCAGATGGGGGAAGGCGCACGCACCCGACTGGGCGCGGGTGGAAACTGAGGCTGCGGCCGCGGAGGGGAGAAGGCGCGCCACACCCGGGGAGAGTGCGCCCGCCAAGCTCCTGGCTGCCTGAGCTGCTCAGGCGGGGGAAGGCACAAAACGCAGGCGCAACCGAGTCCGCGCTTTTGTGGAGCACCCGAAAACTGGAACCGCAGGCAACACAGGGCCCGCTCCATATAGAGCAGCCGGGAGCCTGAGCAGTGTAGACGGGGAAAGCAGTCCCCCACCCCCTCCCCGCAACAGGACTGAACTAGCAAACCTGAACAAGAGACCACCTCCGCCCGCCTGTGTCAGGGCAGAAATTAGACACTGAAGAGACCGACAAACAGAAGCCAAATAAACAAAGGGAACCATTTCAGAATGGACCGGTGCAACAGATTAAAATCCCTGTAGATAACACCGACTACAGCAGAAGAGGCCTATAGATATTGAGAAGTGTACGATGGAATGAGGAGCTATCTGAAACTGAACCGAACCCACACTGACCACAACAGCTCCAGAGAAATTCCTAGATATATTTTTACCTTTTTTTTTAATTAAAAAAATTTTTTTTCTTTTCTTTTCTTTTTTATTTTTTCTCTCTCTTTTTTTTTTTAATTCCGTATTACTCCCCCATTACTCCTTAACTTTCATTTTCATATATTTTTATGATTTTTTTAATTAGGAAAAAAATTTTTTTTCTTTTTTTTTTTTCTCTTATTTTCTTTTAAAGTACTCTATTACTCCTCTACTACTCCTTAATTTTCATTTTCATTTCACTATAACCTTGGGGAAAAAAAAAAGAGAAGCCCTATTTTTAAACTGAACTTCATATATATTTCTAAAATTTTTTGTGTTTTTGTTTTCAATATTGTATTTTTAAGAGTCTAACCTCTACTCTAGATTTTTAATCTTTGTTTTTCAGTATGTGATATAAATTTTGGACATTTAAGAATCCAACATTCAGTTCCCATTTTTACTCAGGAGTGTGTTGATTACTCTCTCCCACTTTTGACTCTCTGTTTTCTACCTCAGAACACCTCTATTTCTTCCTTTCCCCTTCTCTTCCCAATCCAATTCTGTGAATCTTTGTGGGTGTCTGGGCTACGGAGAACACTCTGGGAACAGACAACTGTGTAGATCTGTCTCTCTCCTCTTGAGTCCCCCTTTTTCTCCTCCTGCTCATCTCTATCTCCCTCCTCCCTCTCCTCTTTTTCATGTAACTCTGTGAACCTCTCTGGGTGTCCCTCACAGTGGAGAATCTTTTCACCATTAACCTAGAAGTTTTATTATCAGTGCTGTATAGTTGGAGAAGTCTTGAGACTACCGGAAGAATAAAACTGAAATCCAGGTGCAGGAGACTTAAGCCCAAAACCTGAGAGCACCAGAAAACTCCTGACTACATGGAACATTAAGTAATAAGAGACCATCCAAAAGCCTCCATACCTACACTGAAACCAACCACTACCCAAGAGCCAGTAAGTTTCAGAGCAAGACATACCACGCAAATTCTCCAGCAATGCAGGAACATGGCCCTGAGCATCAACATACAGGCTGCCCAAAGTCACACCTAACACATAGACCCATCTCAAAACTCATTACTGGACACTCCATTGCACTCCAGAGAGAAGAAATCCAGTTCCACGCACGAGAACACCGACGCAAGCTTCCCTAACCAGGAAACCTTGACAAGCCAATCGTCCAACCCCACCCACTGGGTGAAACCTCCACATTAAAAAGGAACCACAGACCTCCAGAATACAGAAATCCCACTCCAGACACAGCAATCTAAACAAGATGAAAAGGCAGAGAAATACCCAACAGGTAAAGGAACATGAAAAATGCCCACCAAGCCAAACAAAAGAGGAGGAGATAGGGAATCTACCTGAAAAAGAATTTAGAATAATGATAATAAAAATGATCCAAAATCTTGAAAACAAAATGGAGTTACAGATAAATAGCCTGGAGACAAAGATTGAGAAGATGCAAGCAATGTTTAATAAGGACCTAGAAGAAATAAAAAAGAGTCAATTAAAAATGAATAATGCAATAAATGAGATAAAAAAAACACTCTGGAGGGAAACAAGAGTAGAATAACGGATACAGAAGATAGGATAAGTGAGGTAGGAGATAAAATGGTGGAAATAAATGAAGCAGAGAGGAAAAAAGAAAAAAGAATTAAAAGAAATGAGGACAACCTCAGGGACCTCTGGGACAATGTGAAATGCCCCAACATTCGAATCATAGGAGTCCCAGAAGAAGAAGACAAAAAGAAAGGCCATAAGAAAATACTCGAGGAGATAATAGCTGAAAACTTCCCTAAAATGGGGAAGGAAATAGCCACCCAAGTCCAAGAAACCCAGAGAGTCCCAAACAGGATAAACCCAAGGCAAAACACCCCAAGACACATATTAATCAAATTAACAAAGATCAAACACAAAGAACAAATATTAAAAGCAGCAAGGGAGAAACAACAAATAACACACAAAGGGATTCCCATAAGGATAACAGCTAATCTATCAATAGAAACCCTCCAGGCCAGAAGGGAATGGCAGGACATACTTAACGTAATGAAAGAGAATAACCTACAACCTAGATTACTGTACCCAGCAAGGATCTCATTCAGATATGAAGGAGAATTCAAAAGCTTTACAGACAAGCAAAAGCTGAGAGAATTCAGCACCACCAAACCAGCTCTTCTAAAGGATCTTCTCTAGACAGGAAATGCAGAAAGGTTGTATAAACGTGAACCCAAAACAAGAAAGTAAATGGCAACGGGACCACACCTATCAATAATTACCTTAAATGTAAATGGATTGAATGCCCCAACCAAAAGACAAAGACTGGCTGAATGGATGCAAAAACAAGACCCCTATATATGCTGTCTACAAGAGACCCACCTCAAAACAAGGGACACATACAGACTAAAAGTGAAGGGCTGGAAAAAAATATTTCATGCAAACAGAGACCAAAAGAAAGCAGGAGTCACAATACTCATATCAGATAAAATAGACTTTCAAATAAAGGCTGTGAAAAGAGACAAAGAAGGACACTACATAATGATCAAAGGATCAATCTAAGAAGAAGATATAACAATTATAAATATATATGCACCCAACACAGGAGCACCGCAATATGTAAGGCAAACGCTAACGAGTATGAAAGAGGAAATTAATAGTAACACAATAATAGTGGGAGACTTTAATACCCCACTCACAACTATGGATAGATCAGCTAAACAGAAAATTAACAAGGAAACACAAACTTTAAATGACACAATGAACCAGCTAGACCTAATTGATATCTATAGGACATTTCACCCCAAAACAATCAACTTCACCTTTTTCTCAAGTGCACACGGAACCTTCTCCAGAATAGATCACATTCTGGGCCATAAATCTAGTCTTGGTAAATTCAAAAAAACTGAAATCATTCCAGTCATATTTTCTGACCATAGTATAGTAAGATTAGATCTCAATTACAGGAAAAAAATTATTAAAAATTCAAACATATGGAGGCTAAATAACATGCTTCTAAATAATCAACAAATCAAAGAAGAAATCAAAAAAGAAATCAAAACATGCATAGAAATGAATGAAAATGAAAACACAACAGCCCAAAATCTATGGGACACTGTAAAAGCAGTGCTAAGGGGAAGGTTCATTGCATTACAGGCTTACCTCAAGAAACAAGAAAAAAGTCAAATAACCTAACTCTACACCTAAAGGAACTAGAGAAGGAAGAAATGAAGAACCCCAGGGTTAGTAGAAGGAAAGAAATCTTAAAAATTAGGGCAGAAATAAACGCAAAAGAAACTAAAGAGACCATAGCAAAAATCAACAAAGCTAAAAGCTGGTTTTTTGAAAAAATAAACAAAATTGACAAACCATTAGCAAGACTCATTAAGAAACAAAGGGAGAAGAACCAAATTAACAAAATTAGAAATGAAAATGGAGAGATCACAACAGACAACACTGAAATACAAAGGATCATAAGAGACTACTACCAGCAGCTCTATGCCAATAAAATGGACAACTTGGATGAAATGGACAAATTCTTAGGAAAGTATAACTTTCCAAAACTGAACCAAAAAGAAATAGAAGATCTTAACAGACCCATCACAAGCAAGGAAATCGAAACTGTAATCAGAAATCTTCCAGCAAACAAAAGCCCAGGACCAGATGGCTTCACAGCTGAATTCTAGCAAATTTTAGAGAAGAGCTAACACCTATCTTACTCAAACTCTTCCAGAAAATTGCAGAAGAAGGTAAACTTCCAAACTCATTCTATGAGGCCACCATCACCCTAATTCCAAAACCAGACAAAGATGCCACAAAAAAAGAAAACTACAGGCCAATATCACTGATGAACATAGATGCAAAAATCCTTAACAAAATTCTAGCAAACAGAATCCAACAACATATTAAAAAAATCATACACCATGACCAAGTGGGCTTTATCCCAGGAATGCAAGGATTCTATAATATCTGCAAATCAATCAATGTAATACACCACATTAACAAATGGAAAGATAAAAACCATATGATTATCTCAATAGATGCAGAGAAAGCCTTTGACAAAATTCAACACCCATTTATGATTAAAACTCTCCAGAAAGCAGGAACAGAAGGAACATACCTCAACATAATAAAAGCTATATATGACAAACCCACAGCAAGCATTACCCTCAATGGTGAAAAACTGAAAGCATTTCCCCTAAAATCAGGAACAAGGCAAGGGTGCCCACTCTCACCACTACTATTCAACATAGTTTTGGAAGTTTTGGCCACAGCAGTCAGAGCAGAAAAAGAAGTAAAAGGAATCCAGATAGGAAAAGAAGAAGTGAAACTCTCGCTGTTTGCAGATGGCATGATCCTCTACATAGAAAACCCTAAAGACTCTACCAGAAAATTACTAGAGCTAATCAACGAATATAGTAAAGTTGCAGGATATAAAATTAACACACAGAAATCCCTTGCATTCCTATACACTAACAATGAGAAAACAGAAAGAGAAATTAAGGAAACAATACCATTCACCATTGCAACAAAAGGATACTTAGCAGTATATCTACCTAAGAAACAAAAGACCTATACATAGAAAACTATAAAACACTGATGAAAGAAATCAAAGAGGACACAAACAGATGGAGAAACATACCATGTTCATGGATTGGAAGAATCAATATTGTCAAAATGGCTATACTACCCAAAGCAACCTATAGAGTCAATGCAATCCCGATTAAGCTACCAACAGTATTTTTCACAGAACTAGAACAAATAATCTCACAATTTGTATGGAAATACAAAAAACCTCGAATAGCCAAAGTAATCTTGAGAAAGAAGAATGGAACTGGAGGAATCAACCTGCCTGACTTCAGACTCTACTACAAAGCCACAGTCATCAAGACAGTATGGTACTGGCACAAAGACAGAAATATAGATCAATGGAACAGAATAGAAAGCCCAGAGATAAATCCACGAACCTATGGACACCTTATCTTCGACAAAGGAAGCAAGGATATACAATGGGGAAAAGACAACCTCTTTAACAAGTGGTGCTGGGAAAACTGGTCAACCACTTTTAAAAGAATGAAACTAGAACACTTTCTAACACCATACACAAAAATAAACACAAAATGGATTAAAGATCTAAATGTAAGACCAGAAACTATAAAACTCCTAGAGGAGAACATAGGCAAAACACTCTCCGACATAAATCACAGCAGGATCCTCTATGACCCACCTCCCAGAATATTGGAAATAAAAGCAAGAATAAACAAATGGGACCTAATTTAACTTAAAAGCTTTTGCACAAGAAAGGAAACTATAAGCAAGGTGAAAAGACAGCCCTCAGATTGGGAGAAAATAATAGCAAATGAAGCAACAAAGGATTAATCTCAAAAATATACAAGCAACTCCTGCAGCTCAATTCCAGAAAAATAGATGACCCAATCAAAAAATGGGCCAAAGAACTAAACAGACATTTCTCCAAAGAAGACATACAGATGGCTAGAACATGAAAAGATGCTCAACATCACTCATTATCAGAGAAATGCAAATCAAAACCACAGTGAGGTACCATTACAAGCCAGTCAGGATGGCTGCTATCCAAAAGTCTACAAGCAATAAATGCTGGAGAGGGTGTGGAGAAAAGGGAACCCTCTTACACTGTTGGTGGGAATGCAAACTAGTACAGCCACTATGGAGAACAGTGTGGAGATTTCTTAAAAAACTGGAAATAGAACTGCCATGACCCAGCAATACCACTTCTGGGCATACACACCGAGGAAACCAGATCTGAAAGAGACACGTGCACCCCAATGTTCATCGCAGCACTGTTTATAATAGCCAGGACATGGAAGCAACCTAGATGCCCACCAGCAGACGAATGGATAAGGAAGCAGTGGTACATATACACCATGGAATGTTACTCAGCCATTAAAAAGAATTCATTTGAATCAGTTCTAATGAGATTGATGAAACTGGAGCCCATTATACAGAGTGAAGTAAGCCAGAAAGATAAAGATCATTACAGCATACTAGCACATATATATGGAATTTAGAAAGATGGTAATGATAACCCTATATGCAAAACAGAAAAAGAGACACAGATGTACAGAACAGACTTTTGGACTCTGTGGGAGAAGGCGAGGGTGGGATGTTTCGAGAGAACAGCATTGAAGCATGTATATTATCTATGGTGAAACAGATCAGCCCAGGTTGGATGCATGAGACAAGTGCTCGGGCCTGGTGCACTGGGAAGACCCAGAGGGATCGAGTAGAGAGGGAGGTGGGAGGGGGGATCGAGATGGGGAATACATGTAAATCCATGGCTGATTCATGTCAATGTATGACAAAACCACTACAATATTGTAAAGTAATTAGCCTTCAACTAATAAAAATAAATGAAAAAAATAAACAAATAAAAGAATTTCCACCAAAACCCCAATGGCTTACAGCAAGGCTGCTGTGAGTAATAATTTAATCATTTTGTATAACCTTTCTCCTAAATCTAGAATTAATCAACTACAATATTAATAGAAATAAACTGAAAAGGGCAGCATCAGCACTGTCAATAATTTCCATTGTGGAAATATTGTATTTGTTTTTATTGATGATATGGTGGGGAGTCTGCAAAGTCCTTTGACATAGAGTTCACATTAGTAACAAGGCGAAAATGTCACATAAGGCAATGTGGGGATTTTGGTGGAACAATATTAATAATATTTAGTCTCTTATTTGTCAAATATCACACTTCCACATTTTCTCCATCCTGACTGTCTATAATTTGGCATATTTTTCCTACAACAATTACCATGATTTTCTTCTCTCTGTTATCATATACAAATATCTGGTTTATAATCATCCTAATGCTACTTTTAATCTATTCTCCTTTCATTTTCCTGTACTCTCTGTATGGAAGGTCTTCTGATGTTTTTATTTGTCTTAAATCCAAATGTATTCATTATATAAACATACAAGCAAGCTTCTGACTTCTTTACTATGTAAAGTCACCCTTATACACTAGCATAGTGAAATGCACATTATACTACCAATTATTTTTATTTTATTGCTCTTTTTCATGACAGATATATTCAGTGATCATATTATTGATGAATTACAGTTCAAGACACCAATAACAAATATCTGTTATTAAGAAGAAGACAGGGCTTCCCTGGTGGCTCATTGAATAATCCACCTGCCAATGCAGGAGACAGAGGTTCAGTCCCTGGTCTGGGAAGATCCCACATGCCTCGGAGCAACTAGGCTTGTGCACCACGACTGCTAAGCTGGTACTCTAAAGCCCAGGAGCCATGAGTACCGATCCCATGTGTCGCTGAAGCCCTCTTGCCCGAGAGCCTGCACTCCACAACAAGAGAAGCCACCGCAAAGAGAAGCCTGCACACTACAACTCTGAGTTTCCCCCACTTCCTGCAACTAGAGAAAAGCCCGTGAAACAACAAAGACCAGCACAGCCAAAAATAAATCAATATTTTTTTTTTGTTAAAAAAGAAGAGGACAAGAGTCTAAGAGGGTTGAGGACTACAGTTTGGTCCACAGTGAATGACAGTTCATGACGGAAGACAGAAAACCTACACGCCTCCTGTGTGTCCCTCTGTGCCACTTGACTTGCTCTCGTGTACAGCTGACACCCGGATGGCCAGAAAGAGTTAACTCCCCCATCCAGCTACTAATCTTAAGTCAAGGGAGCTGGATGAGGAGTGAGTCCAGTCTGCAGTATCTGCTCTGCCACTAACCACCAGGGTGACCTTCAGCAGCTCACCAGGATCACTGCGGGTTCCCATCCCTTTAACTGTAACGTAAGGGCACTGGAATAAACTGCTCTTAAGGTCCTTTCCAGCTCTATCACAAAATGCATAATTTTGATTCCAAGACTTAGGCACTGCTCAGAAGAAACTGATTCCTTTAATAAATGTATATACAATAAATCCTGTGGGTGTGAATTATCTTTCCAACCACAATGTATTTTTTAAAGTACTCAATCAAGTCTTCTAAAAAATGTCATGTCTTATGAAAAACAAAAATGTCCTCTTAAAAAAGAAGCCCCCCTACACTTGATAGAGCCACCACACTTATTATGAGAACAGAATCACCAATCTGAAGGGGACAACTAGTTTTCCAGTTCCATCCTGCTTACTGCTGTAAAAGTCACAGTTTTATGTTTTGCTTTGAATTCTTGAAATAAAAATGATCTTATCTATCTGCCTAGCCAATCATATATTCTGGCAGCTTTAACCTTCTCCATAGAGGTTTCTTTAAACTGTAATAGTCCACAGAGATAACAATTCAACAAAATCTATATACAACTGAACACTGACCACAGAGGAGGTGTTTAAGAGCAAGTGCTATGGTGTGAATCAACTTCTTGTCCAAGTAACTATTTCATCTACAACCAATTTTGCCCTGGAGCTTTTGAAAAACACAATAGAAATCTGTTAAATTGGCGGTCTTGCTGAACTTCAACTACTTTTATCTAACCAGGTCCTCCATAACAATAGATATTCGAGAGCTTCTTTTTGATAAAATTTTGATTTGGAGCCTAGGTGCAGAGAGCAAATGGACCAAATTCCTTATTCTGATGACAACTTGCTATCTTTGCTTTTGAAACATATGCATAAAAATAAGGCATCGGAGTATTACCTTAACATATACACATGTGTATGCTTTAGGAAAACTCCAGGCTTAAAAAAATTCAGTTTGGTGAGATTTAAAAATTAGAATATTTCTGGTCGGTTTTCTGAAGCACCTATTATCTTCAGAAAACAGAGCAATCACTTCTGTTACATACAAAGTGGGGATGAATTTCTCAAATTTGATTGAAGGGCTTTTTCCAGGAACACGTCTAATCCTTATCACAAATTCATTAAGTAGGTATGGAATCAAGACTTGGTTACCTGTCTGAGAGTGATATACAATTTACTGCAAAGTTTTCATACCAGGTTTGCTTATTTCTGTCACCCAGCTTGTTTCTGGGCAAGTTGCCCATGTGCCTCCCACCCCATAAATCAGTTTTTGTGTTTGAGATATGTAAGCTCATTTAAAAATTAACCTAAACCAAACAAAGTAATTAGAAAGGCAACTTGCTCACAGTAACAATGAATACCTTTTTTTAAGTCAAACATACAATACATTCCAAAGACAAACACAAATGACTTTTTAAATAACTGTGATTTTGGATTATCTTTGCCTCTATTCCTCTCATTAACATGAATAATTCAGAATGCTTACTATACGTAATGAAACTGTTCCCCCCTCCATAATTCACTTTTAGTACACAGAAAAATAAGACGTAACACAGCCTTATGTTTTTCCAAAGGTCTAAATTAGACCATATTTTTTAAAAGCAACTTTACTTTCCAAATTATCTATAGTTTGGGTTCATTCTTTTCAAGGCTATCTGGGAGCAAGTAAGGAGTCTTGTGCTTTCAAGGCTAGGGCAGTACAGGGCAGTGTAGCAGGTAAGAGGGTGAAATCCCACCCTCCTTTGGTTCCTGATATTCATCCAAGTACGCATCAATTATTTGCATATGTGAGCAAGACCGCCAGTATCTTTTTCCTTAAAAATATGAAAGTGCTTTGGGACATTACACCCAGATTTGAGTAAAAAGAATTCCCCAACGTCTTGAACACACTGAAAGAACAATATTTTTATTATTATGCAACTTTGATTTTAAGTAATAAAAATATCCTAACATTGCGGTTCCAGCTAAAGCAAACATCTCCCAATGGGAGAGCATTACAGGATTGGCGGTAGAGGGACTCAAAACCTCAAATCTTACTTTAATGAGGACATGAACAAAACTAAGGGTTTGACATTATATGCTGATTATATACAAACTCATCCAGATACCCTAACACAAATCTAAAGAAAATTATGTAAACAGATATTTTATTCATATCTAATACTCTATATTATGCATACCCAATATTTGTGCAGGAAACAATGTGTATATCCTAAGTCTATTTAATTTGGGGTTTGGAATAGTAAGTGACCCTTCCCATTTTGACAATTCTTCCAGGAAGATGCTATATTCTTCTGGAAACCACACTAATTTTCAGGAGTCATGGGGCTGTTTAATGCAATGCTGCAGAGCCCCTATGCTACCCTTGTGACCAGGAAGAAAGGGAAAGGATGTCATCAGGAGAGGTAACAAAAAGGTGGAAAAAAAAAAAAGAGCAATGAGATTTCACTGGAGTACACACCAGCCTTGGCCAAAGGTTTTACAACTTTTTTGATTTCTTCTTGCATTGAAAATAAAATGAGAGGAGCTTACACGGTAATCAGCCAAACACAACAGTTGCTGAACTTGGGTCAAGATCAGATACCATGGCAGCTTTAGGGATATTCATGGAAATGTACGAAATGAGGATGTATGTTCTGATACCTGTGAAAATAAACAACTGGGCTTTAAGTGAGTGGGAGAGAACAGATGGTTGGTAATGATTTAAAACATTTATGGTTTTGGACTGTCACCAAGCCTCTGTATTAAAAAATATGGTGGTGTAGTCAATACATACCAACAACTCTCTGCAAGGTTCATTTTCTGAAGGATGCTACTATAATAAAAGACAGAAAATCCACATGAGGCCAGAGGAAAATCCTCCTCACTTTCTCAAGTCATTCAATGCATGCTATTTCTTATGCAAGATATTTGATCAAAATGCTTCTGTGTGATGAGAGGACTTAAATTTTTCCTCAACAGTTGAGTCAATTACCAGTGCCCAGGTATTGTATTCTTTTTGGATGCATGGGGGTAGAATTGTAATTTTGTTCTGTATATCTGATTCACGCTGATTTGAAGCCCTTAAAAAAAAAAAAAAAGGAAAAAACCCTCTGAGCAATCATAAAATCTGGGAGTCCAAGATACCCTTGCCCACGAAAAACAGTAACAACCTCCTTATCCTCAATTTGGGAGCCAGGCATATGGTATTACAATTATGTACTGGAACCTGCTGGTGCCAAGGCCACCCAACTAGGAAGGTAGATAAATATCAACTCACACTGTATTTTAGTGTACGTAGATATATGTCTATGTCAGCCTAAAAGAAGCCCACATCCTGTCCTTTAAACTCAATGGAACTGTGACAACACAGATAAAATTGTATACAGATTAACGCAATGTTTGTGGTTAAACTAAAAAATAAATACTGCTAAATGATACTCTTAATTACTAGAAAAACTGCTAAAGGAGAGTCCTATGAAAGCCCCACCGTGTTTGGATTTGGTCGTGAGGACAGAATGAGGGGAAAGTCACACCATCGCAGGCTCCGTAGGATTTCCTTCCTCACCCTTTGAAGACCCTGGGGACGGTTCAGGACGGGTTTGCCGCTGGGAGGGAGTTGGGGGCGGACGTGCAGGAAGAGCAGGAAGACCCGCGGCCGCTCCGGCAAGGCTCCAGTGAACTTAGTTGGAAATAACTCCTGACAGGTATCAAACACGACAACCTCGAGCCTCCTAACAGAAACACGCTGATGGGCAGGATGTGGGGACGGGCAGAAGAGAGAGCGGGTGACCGTGTGAAGTGACAGGTGGGACAGCAGAGCCACCGCGCAGTTCCTACTCCCCCCAGCCCACTTCGAGCCCCCTCCCCAGGGCGCCCCCAACCCCTCGGCCCGGCCCGGCCCGATAGAATCTGGGCTCCCAGATGGCCCGCAGCCTCAGCAGGAGTCTGCGTGGTCTCGGAGTTTGGGACAGATGCAAAAAGGGGGCACCCCCGCAGAGATGCCCCTCTTGGTGCCAAACACGTCGGAGGACCGGATAAACCGGCAGCAGAAACCCGAGACCTCTCCTTCTGGCGTCTTCTTTCCAGTCTCGGCCCGGAGCGGGGGCTCCACGAAAACCCCGGGTCGCAGGGTGCCGCGCGGAGCCCAGGAATCCAGCACAGGTAGCTCCCAAGTTCAGGCATCCTTCCCCTCTCCTCCAGCCCTCCCCAAGTCTTCGCACCCGCTTCATCTCCCGGATTCCCCTTCCCGCAGCACAGTCAATAAAGTGAGCGGGAGTGGGTTCAAAAGGGGCGGAGGGGATTAGAGGTAGAAAAAGATGCCTCCCGCAGAGGTGAAGCACCTGGAAAAGTGAGGGTGCACCTCCCGCCCACCCAGACCTCCCTCCTCCGCAGGGAACTAGCGTCGCCCTGCAATCTCGGCCCCCGAAATCTCTGTCCGCCCCCCCGCCCCCAATCCCGGACGCCCGCTCCCCCACGCGCCGATCCCCCGCGGGTACCTCGCGAGCGGCGCGGGCAGCGGAGGGCGCCAGCAGGTAGTGCTTTCGCGGAAGCGGAGCTTCGGCTGGAAAGTTCCCCAAGCTCCGGGGCAAACTCTCGCGGACTCCGCCCCGCCGCGGAGCCGCCGGGCGGGTGGGCAGCAGCGCGGCGCGGAAGCCGGGGATGCGCTGAGCCCGCCGCTCGCGCGCGCCCGTCAGTCCGGCTGGGCTGCGGCGCCGCCTGGGCTCCCGGCCGTCCCCGCCCCGCCCCGCCCCGCCCCGCCCCGCCCCGGCCCGGCCCGCGGCTCCGCCCCCCGCGTCCGCCCCGCTCCCCGAGCCCCTCAAACCCCAGCCTCGCGCGCCTGCCATGCCTGCCAGCGCGCCGGCCTCCAGGTCTCCGCCTCCGTCGCTCTCCCTGCGGCTCACTTTGTGGCCTCACCTCTGCTGGCCGCTTGCCCTCTCTCCCAGCCGCAGGGCTCCGGTGCCACCCACGCTTGGTCCAGGGAGTGATGTTCTCCGGCGTTTGTTGCCTAAATCACCTTCTCTTCTTCACCTCTGCACTGATTCAGGTTCTTTCCCAAGTGTTCTAGAAACACCTGAAGAATAAATCTATAGGTTAGTAGCTTATGGCAAGTGTTGAGTCCAAAGTCTTAGAATTTCTTTTGCCTGACAGATCAATCCATCATCTGTGTATCCAGCTATCGTTTATATATCTATATCTATACCTACCTTTCTTTCCTTTAGTCTTATCCAGCTCTTTGCGACCCCATGGGATGCAGCCCACCAGGCTCCTCTGTCCATCGAATTTTTCTGGCAAGAATACTGGAGTGGGTTGCTATTTCCTCCTCCAGGGGATCTTACACACTCAGGGAATTAACCCAAGTCTCCTGCATTGGCAGGGGATTCTTTACTGCTGAACCACCTGGAAAGCCCACCTATCTAGATATCTATCCACCCGTCTATTATTTATATTTATGTATTATTTTATAGCTAGATCTGTATGTATCCCTATGAGTGCCTGCATTCTCAATTGTTTCAGTCGTGTCCACTCTTTGCAGTCCTGTGGACTATAGCCTGCCAGGTGCCTCTGTCCATGGGAGTCTCCAGGCAAGAATACTGGAGTGGGCTGCCATGCCCTCCTCCAGGGGATCTTTCCGACCCAGGGGTGGAACCTACCTCTCCTGTGTCTCCTGCATTGCAAGCGGATTCTTTACCGCTGAGCCACCATGGAAGCCCATCTATATCTATATCTATATCTATATATGAAATAATAGGTCAGTAAAGTCTAGGAGGGATATATGAGCCATGGGTGAGTTGGGTAGCAGGTGTGTGTAAGACAAGGGCTTCTTTAAAAAAAAAAAAAAAGAAGGTACATATACACCATGGAATATTACTCAGCCATTAAAAAGAATTCATTTGAATCAGTCCTAATGAGATGGATGAAACTGGAGCCCCTTATACAGAGTGAAGTAAGCCAGAAAGATAAAGAACATTACAGCATACTAACACATATATATGGAATTTAGAAAGATGGTAACGATAACCCTATATGCAAAACAGAAAAAGAAACACAGAAATACAGAACAGACTTTTGAACTCTGTGGGAGAAGGTGAGGGTGGGATGTTTCAAAAGAACAGCATGTATACTATCTATGGTGAAACAGATCACCAGCCCAGGTGGGATGCATGAGACAAGTGCTCGGGCCTGGTGCACTGGGAAGACCCAGAGGAATCGGGTGGAGAGGGAGGTGGGAGGGGGGATCGGGATGGGGAATAAGTGTAAATCTATGGCTGATTCATATCAATGTATGACAAAACCCACTGAAATGTTGTGAAGTAATTAGCCTCCAACTAATAAAAAAATTAAAAAAAAAAAAAAAGAAGGCAAAGTGGCCCTTTACTGTATCCAAGACTTGGTAACTGTCTCAGGTCACACATTTCAAAATCCAGCAAGCTGTAGTTGGCAGACCAAGGTTAGAATAGATCTTTTTTTTCTTATCATTAAAGGAAACTTCTTTGAAATCTAAAAATTAGTTCCAAATATTATGCTAACAACAATTTGACCAAACTAGGGCAAATAAAATTAACATAACACTTGCTTACTTTGCATTCAGATAGTTTCCATGCATTAACAAAGAAAAACTAATTTTTTTTTAAAGTAGTCAGCAGCTAAACCTACCTCAATGCTATATCAGAATACATATTTTTTCGAAGGAGAATATTATCAACCTACATTTTCAGTAGGTCCATTTAAGTGGGTGAGAAATAACATATCTGCTGGTAGTAAACTTTGGTTTGGTGAAGAAATATTATTGCCGGAGTTGTTTGCCTGATTCTGGTTTCTTTTAAACACAGCCTGATTTTTTGTTGTTGTTGTTACAAGTTATTAATTTGTTTGTCTGATGGTTTCTTATTAACAATTAAGTTCAATTCCTGCACTGAAGTCCTTATTCACCTCTAGAGTGAACCTCTTCTGCAGTTGGACTTTTAAAGAAACAAGGTAGTGTCCCAGAGCTATATCTAACTGGAAATTGATGAGGGCTTGTTGAATGAATTAACCGATGTAACTTAGTCATTTTGGGTTTGGTCCCATGGGTGTCATTCCATGTTCTATCATAGAACTATCATAGAAGCTCAGCTCTTGAAGCTGTAACCATCTATTACATCAGAGCAGTGAAGAAATCCCAGATGGGTTCAGGAGATCCTGACTCTAGTTCTTGGCTGCTTCAAGTCATACAATTTCTGTGGCCTATGCCTTCTCATTTGTAAAATAAGAGAGTCAAGCAGGAATACCATTATAACTCTATTGTTTGTAAGTTTTTGTAGCTCCTGGGGGAAACTGCATGGTCAGGTCAGTTCTGATGGAATTTGCCTGATTGATGGGCTTCTAGACATTCCAATTATTGTGGAATTCTTTAGAATCTATTTTATTCATCTTTTATAACAAATCCAACATTTTGAACTGTGAACTGTCTTTCATTCCTACATCTCTGTCCAAAGCTACTAAAAATATTTTAATGACTAAGGAATTTGCATTTTGTGAATTTTCAATGTTGACTAATAAGGGATCAAAGAATCACCTGAAAAGCATTCCAAGCATCAGTATACAATGGATCTTCTCATGGCATCTGATTATATGGTTGTGGTACCACATGAGAGTTACATAGTTAAGTGAAAATAGCACCTTCTTAAATTTTTCTGGTTATACTGGTTTAATTTTTACAAACGGCATTATTTCTAAAACATTGGTTCACAGCACGTTTCTGAACTCTCCGGTCTATTAATTTTGTTTAGTTCTTTGAATTTGTTAAAATGTTTAACTATTGATTGTTTCTGGGCAAGAATGAAGCTTACGGATCATCGATCCTTTAATGTGTAAGTTGGTAACAATTATAGTCATAAAAAATTTCTGCATCAAATCCCAAGGTACATTTGATGGCAAGAGTGTCTTTGTAGAAAGGGGACTTTGTCATTCATAGATTTATTTGTGAAGTACCCACAGTGCAGATATCATTGAATTAAGTATAAGAAATGCAAAATTCACCTTGAAAATAGTGTAACTACTAGTAGAATGAGCAAGGGGACTCCCCGGTGGTTCAGTGGTTAAGAATCCACCAGTGCAGAGGACATGGGTTCAATCCCTGCTGCAGGAACTAACATCCCACATGCCTGAGGGCAGCTAAACCCGCGAGCCACAACTACTAAAGCTTGAGCACCTAAGAGCCCATGAGCCACAACTAGAGAAGCCACAACTAGAGAAAGCCCTGACATAGCAACAAAGAGCCAGGGCTTCAGAATGAAAACCCAGTGCAGCCCAAAAATAAATAAAAGAATGAGCCAAGTGAGGGGCTCATAGTTTATGAAAGCTGTGTGTAAGGAGGACGGGAGAGAAGACTAGGAAAAGAGTAGAGAAGGGTATTTTCTCAGTGTCTCTATGCACACATAAAAAAAAAGCTACTTTAAGGTATGAGTACAACACTATTATGGGATAACTCTTGCTCTTTTTGAGTTTGTACGTTTTTTAACCATGCAATTTCTAGCAATGACTTGCCTTAATGAATAGCCAAGATAATATAATTCAGCAGAAATGTATTAAGCACAATGTAGAAGCCCATATGGGGGTTGCAAATACCTCTAGACCATCTTATTTATGGCCCCAACTGTTTTGTTGAGAGAAAGCAGAGATATATTCACCTGGAAAGAATATTTTTTACATGAGTTAATGCAGGATACACCAGAAGCTATCATAATTTCCCTTTAACTTTTCTTGCTCTTATTCCACAGAGCAGGAGTAAAAAAATAAAAATAATCAAAGAACATCATTTATGTTGATTCACGATCAAGAAAATGAAAAGAACCCCACTGAATCAGAGGGGAGAGTGGCAGAACTCTTCTAATAGATGATATTCAGACTTTATCCAGATTTTTCTGGGGGAAGGGGGATCAAAATAAACAACTTTTAGGGAAGAAGAGGCTTCCCTGGTGGTCCACTGGTTAAGACTTCATCTTCCAATGCAGGGGGTATGTGTCCAATCTCTCGTCAGGGAGCTAAGATCACACATGACTCATGGCCAAAAAATGACAACATAAACAACAGAAGAAATATTTTAACAAATTCAATAAAGAATTTAAAAGTGGTCCACATCAAAAAGCCCTTTAAAAAATAAATAGAAAACTTACTTTAGTGTGATGAAATGGAAAGAGTACTAGAGAAATGGATTTGTTTCCAATAAGTTGCAGAGGATGAGATGGTTAGATTGCATCACTGGCTCAATGGACATGAATTTGAGCAAACTCCAGGGGACAGTGGAGGAGCCTGGTGTCCTGCAGTCCATGGGGTCACAAAGAGTCAGGCACAACGTAGGGACTGAACAACAGCAAAGTTGGGCAAGCCTCTTCCCCTTGGGCTCATTTTATCCCCTGGAGTGTAAGTCATGGAATTGGATAGGCCCTGATGATCCTTCCAATTTCAGAACTTCTCTGATATCTGATGAAGATCACTTCTTTTGATTAAGCTATGCTGATGATTCTTCAACTTCTTATATCAGTGGATCTGCATAGTGACGTCCAAAGTGAATTCTAATCAGAAAATAAAAGACCAAGGTAAGCTTTTTCTTCAGTAGATGAAATTCAAAACAAAAATGAGAGAAAGCTAGAGGAATGTGGTACTGGTTATCCAACCTTGATCTATAGGATGCTGGATGTGGCATTGTACAAAGTAACACTTCCTCTCTGAAATGTCAGAAGAAAAAACCTTTTCGTTTCAATATCAGGATTAAATAGGACAAGGACAAAGCGTTCAAACTTTACAGACTTGGAGGAATCTGGGAGCATAATGGTTTATTTACTTCGTGTTATACTTAGCACCGTGTTACACAACGTTTGCAATTTGAAGTTGACCAAAATTACTGGGTTCCCTGGTGGCTCAGATGGTAAAGAATCCACCTGCAATGTGGGGACATCTGGGTTAGATCCCTGGGTTGGAAAGATCCTCTGGAGAAGGGAACGGCTACCCACTCCAGTATTCTGGCCTGGAGAATTCCATGGGCTGTATAGTCTATGGAGTCACAAAGAGTCAGACACAACTGAGAGACTTTTGCTTTCAAAATTACTGAGTCATGGGAAAATAAAAAGATTAGGCTTTGTGAACTCTGTCTTTAACACCTTTTTAGGGAAGAAATTTTCTTAAAAAAGTCAAGAAAAATATCAAGGACCGTATATATGAATAATGAAAGTACAAATTAAGTATCCAGAAGAATATTAAAAAAAAATGAAAAGACAAAACACATTACTGGAAAAAGCATAAGATTAACAGTATATGAGGAAGAAATATCCTAAAGACTTAAAAACTTTAAAATAGGTTGGTCAAAGAGAAAAACTAAAAGATAATTATAAATGAAAATGAAACAATACGTGTTGCCATTATTATTGTTTATCTGCTGCCTAAGTAAAGCAATGATTCAAGGTCAAATAAATTAGAATAGTCAGCACCTAATAGTCTTGGTAAATGGAACAAGTCAATAAATATATATTGATTGGTTGATTGAATAAGAACAGCTTGCAGTTATTTTAGGAAAATCAAAGTCACGAGGGGAGTTATGTCTGTAATTTTTTCAACTAAGCAAGTATGAATTTCCTCTTAAAAAATAACAAAACCAAAACCTTTCCAAATAGTCATTTTTAAGTCTTAAGCAATGACATTTTATCAAAATTTTATAAAATAGTGTTTATGTGGAGAAAAACCTAAATTAGAAACATGTAACATGTGGAAATTTAAATGTACCTCTGTATAAAGAAATATTTTACAGCTTTGGTGATTTTTGATAGGCCATAGGGAAAACTCTATGTGAAAAATTTACTGGAAAAATGAAATACTTTCCTCTGAACCAATATTTGGACACACACATTTTTATTTCCTGACATGAGTTCAGTTTTTGATGTGGTTGGTTAAGATATGAAGTGATCTTAAAGATGACTTTAAGACCCTAAGTCAAAATAAAAAATCACTTGCAGTGGCCTGCATTGATGAGGGGCCTTCTGTACTATAAGTTTCAAGAGTGTCTAGAATTGGGTTAGTGATGGAGTCTTTCTTGACCAATATTTTACTAATTCATTCACTAAACAATCACTGTCTAGTCTGTGTGGGTACTCTGTACTGATCCCTTGGATATAAAAGTTAATATGATATAATACCTTTTAGTAAGGTGATGACTAATTAATTCAAATCACATATTATTACATTTAGAAATGCTAAGCCTATAGAAGAAAAAAAAAGATTCGCTGAGTGTTTAAAAAAATAAGCAAAATGGAAAAAGCTTTTAATGATATTTGTTCAATGATTGTGTGTGTGTGTTTGTGAATTTGTGTTTGAAAGAAAGCAAGCAAACTCTTAAGAGATTTGATGAAATCATGAGAGTGTGTCAGTGATGTATCCTAAGATAAAAGATGGCATTTGAGGGCAGAGAGTAATTCTAAATCCACCCCTCCCATGCAATGAAATATTTCCTTGTCCAGCACTGGGAGTGTTTGTGATATACAGTTCACCTCACCAAATCTAATATCATTTCAACCCTGAGGGACACAGACTATGGTGACTATCCTAGCTTTTTCGGAGGACTTCTTGTTGACTGTTCATTTAAAGTGGGTACTGTTAACAGGAGGATTTTTATACAAATGAAGGTAAATAGTGATTTTTGAAAACTAATGTATAAGATGAAAAAAAAATCATGTAAAATTCAAAAAAAGCTTCTATCTGGGAGCATCATAAAATATAGCATATAATATCAGCCACGTATTACAAATATCATTTTCTAAAGTTGATACTCAAAATAGCTGAAAACAGAACCAACTCTGCTTAGTATCATTAAATTCATGTGATTTAGTTATTTACATCTCACCCTATGTCAACTCATAGTCATTGTTAATACTATTTTGATATTTAGTATAATTAAATTTTTTTCCTCATAGTGCTTAGAAAAGAGGAGAAGAAAAAAGTTAATATCGACTAGCTATTTATTTTCTTGCTTTTTGTCTTTGTGAGACCTAATGACAGTGGGGTTTAAAACTTGAAAAACTGCCTTATTCTCAGGGAGAGAGGGCTTTATTTCAGGCTTATAATTTTGAAAGTAACTTGAGCCTTAGATACTAAGATAAAAGTAAACAAGTTCTGGATAAGATCTCTTGTTTAAATCCACGTACATGGGAACAGCGAAGAGTGAGTTTTCCAAGAAACAATATGACTTTGTGCAACACCCTCAAAAAGTTGTCAACTTTAGGTCCATGGGGAATTGTAGATTTAAGTGTGGATGAGTTAGTTGTTAGAATTAAAAATACCTTAGTGATATGATATCACTCTTCCATCAAGATCTCTCACTGTGTCATCTTTTCTTTCCTTTCTTGGCTCACGTTCTACATTCTAGCCATTCTGCTGAGTGCTTTAATTCTTGATTTCAAACACCAAGTTATTTTGAAAAATTCTCCACTCACAGATTGTTTGATTATAGTTATTGAGTTCATATAATTTTTCAGTATCGAGTGACACCTTTTAGAAACTTTCACAACATCATAACAGATACATCTTTATACTTTATTTTTCACTTTGATTGGAGGGACTATTTAATGAATCTGCACAGAGATGGTCAATTTGCATTTTTCAGACATATTTGACAGCACGCAGAAAGTACTAAATCACTTATACATAATGCACATGTTCTGAAACTATAAAACCTTCCTATTATTTGTTTTTCAACCACCACTAACAGCAAAGGAGTAAAACACCAGTATGTTATCTTTTGAACTGTCTCTATCTCTAGGTTAGCTGTTCAAATAAATTCCCCAGCATAGACATTCACCCATATCTGTTTGCCAAGTTGACTGGAGTCTTTCGTGGAAGAGGATGGTGAAATGTGTTTCAAGCTGACAAAAAAGCAGGAAGAAAGGCAAAGACTTTACAGAAAGATATAGAAACAAATATGGCTCAATTTGATGACTTTATTGTAAGTGTGATAAAGGCCAGGAAATAACGTGTAAAAATAATGTCCAACAGGCACTCCCTCACTATGAATAAATTTTTAAATCACCCTTTAGATTAAATGTAATAAAATGGTATTACTTTTAATTGAAATGACTTATCCTTGGTGGTGAACACAGAATAGCTAGAGCCTGTGGGATGAGCAAAGAGCAGCCAAGAAATTATCTTACATGCAATGAAAAAGCATCACGTAGAGAGGAAGGGAGAAACCCAGTGTTTGTTATTCCTTCCTACTCTCCGAGAATATTTAGAAAGCATATCTGTTGATGGAAAGAACTAGTAAATATTTATAGGTACCATTACCTATCTTAGGTAGCCTGCCACTTCAGCAAATTAAACTGGCCTCTTTTAAACATTTGTTTTAAAATTTAAATTGTACCTACGTGAGAAAAATGCTTTTCCTCAAGCCATCTCTTTCCTATTGTATATTTCTTGTCTACAGGAAAATAAAATAGAGGACTATATAGGATGTGGCATCATCATTGATGACTTTCATCCACTGTACAAGTATAAAGAGTTGCTGGAAACATAATGAAAATGGAATTACAATGCCAACAGAATTACAGGTGAGAAGGCTTGATAAGACTGACTCCAAATTACAGGTAAGAGTGTTATGTGTCAGCAAATTCTGGGAAGATTCTTGTAAATTGTTCTGGTAGTTCATAATCTCTGATAGCTTCCTAATCTCAGAGAACAATGAAAATGGAAAGAGAATTGGGAGGAAAAACGCATGGTCACATCAAATGTCAATATAGTGCCTGGCCTACTATAAGCAAGCATGAATTATTTATTGACAGAATCAAGTTAAACTTAAAAGTTTTATAGACAAGATGAGATAATCTAGCATTATTTAAACCATCTTCAAAATTTTAAAAACTGAAAAATAGTTTAAAGAAAATGGACTAAGATTGACAGCATCAAGGATCATATAATATCACATACACACATATATAGAAACCATATCTTTTGTCTGTTTATCTATCGGATATTTATTGAGCATCTCCTATGTTCACAGTTGCCCCTCTGGATTGGCCGGTAAACAGGAGAAATAAGATCTCTGCCTTTATGTCATTTACACTCTAGTGAGAAAAGGATACTAAATAAGCATACAAAATAAATAAATGCATTTTATGAAGGAAATAACTAGGGTTATATGATAGTTAATAGGGGGAAGGGCACCGAGGTAGAAGTTTAGGAAGGAAGGTGACGTTTGAGTTGAGTCCTTAAAGATGGAAAGGAGTCAGTTAAGTCAAGAGCCTTGGGAATAGTTTTCTGGGCAGAAGGATCCAAATGTGCAAAACCTCTGAGTTGAAAAAGAGTTTGGTGTATTCAGGGAACAGAAAGAAAACCAAATGGGCTTTGGGGGACAGGACAAGTTCCCATGAGCTGAGGCTAAAGACATCCAAGGCCCCATTCATAGCGAGCTCGTGGACATGATAAGGCTTTCACACTTTTATGTGTGGTGTGAAGCTGCTGAATGGTTTTAAGAATAGTCAGATTTATATTTCTTGATGCTGGATGTAAATGAACAACAGTTTGAATTAACACAGAGGTTGTATTATTGTTTCATGGATTCAAACATCTTTTAAAAATGGAACAATTTCTCCTTGAAGAATGTTCTCTATAAGGGCCTACCCTTATGTGTGGGGCAATAGTTTATTAACCATAACATGAGGACCCCTTGCATCAGTGACGCACAGACACACACACGCACAACATAAGCAAGTCAATTATTTTTGTGTCTTGCTTACGTCTTTAACCAAAATCATAAATCCGTCTATAGGTGTATGCTTAAATTTAGGATCAGTCCTATAATTAATTCTGGTGATGTTTTGCATATGATTATGAATGGATTTTTGATTTGGCTAAAGTGATCTGAAGAGGAAAGATTTCTCCAAATCTCATTCAGTTGTTATCACTGTAATTCCCACTGAAATTGTGGACCTTTTTGGGCTTTTACAACTTTGAAAAACAGCAACTCTGAGACTTGCTTGGTTTTACTATTTGTTAAAAAAAAAAAAAAAGCACCCGGTAGGAGCTGCACACCCACGAACTAGATCCCACAGACCCTCTGATGACAGGAAACAGCAGGCCCTAGCTCATGGCCCAAAGAATGTTGGCTGTGTTCCTGGTATTTGAGCTCCTTTTTGACTATTTTGCTGTTGCTTTAATCATGTTATAAAATTGTGGGTTGTCCAAAACCCTGAGGTATCATAATTCATAGGAGAAAATTCATCCTAGAGTTATGCAGGAAATTTGTCAGCTTAAAATTGTAGGAGATGTGACGGGAGGGGGTGTTAGTTAGAGTGGCCTTAACAAAGTACCACAGACTGGGTGGCTTAAACCACAGATATGGTGTGTCACAATTTTACAGGCTAGCAGTTCAAGATCTGGGCTCCATAACGTGGGTTCCTTCTGAGGTCTCTCTCCTTGGCTTGTATATGATCATCTCCCCTAAATCTCACATCATCTTCCCTCTGTACCTGTCTGTAGCCTAATCTCTTAAAAGAACCATCAGTCTTATTGGATTAGGGCTCACACTAATGACCTTATTTTAACTTAATTACCTCTTTAAAGGGGCTTCCCAGGTGGCTCAATGGTAAAGAATCTGGGTCGGAAAGATCCCCTGGAGAAGGAAATGGCAACCCACTCAAGTATTCTTACCTGGGAAATTCCATGGACAGAGGAACCTGGTGGGTCCATGAGGTTGCAAAAGAGTTGGACACGACTTAGCTACTAAACAGCAATAACAACAAAAGAACCTCATTAAAGACCTCTTTAAGATAAGAAGTCTGAAAATTTTAAAGGAAATATATTGGGACTACTCTGGTGGTTCAGTGGTTAAGAATCCATCTTGTAGTGCATGGGACATGAGTTTGATCCCTGGTCAGGAACTAAGATCCCATATGCTGCGAAGCAGCTGAGCCCATGCACTCTGGAGCCTGCTTGCCATGACTAGAAAGTTGATGTGCCCTAACAAAAGATCCTTCATGATGCAATGAAGATGCCACATGCTGCAATTAAATCCCTCAATGCAGCCAAATAAATACATATTTTTTTTAAAAGGAAAGGTATTAAATTTTTTTTTTTTTTTTTTTGCAAACTGAACCTCATTAAGCCCCACTCAAACCTTGAACTTCTCAACTTTCATGCAGTGTCAATTTGCAGAATGCCACAGCCTACCCTTTTGAACTACCTTATTCAATATCTCTAATTTCTTGTGCATGTGTGCTAAGTCACTTCAGTCGTGTCAGACTCTGTACAGCCCCGTGGGCTACAGCTGCCAAGCTCCTCTGTCCATGGAATTCTCCAGTTAAGAATACTGGAGTGGGTTGTCATGCCTTCCTCCAGAGGATCTTTCCGACCCAAGGAATGGACCTGCGTCTCTTATGTCTCCTGCATTGGCAGGCAGGTTCTTTACCACTAGACCTGGGAAGCCCGTTTCTTGTACAAATTAAAATAAAGGCTATGATACCTAGAGACTCCCTTTTTTTCCATTATGCAAGGGCATGGCAATGGTTTCAAGGAAGATGACTTCAAGTGTGATGGAATTATAGTACCATGTGGTGTTTAGACCTGGAGTGAAAAAATTAGAAACATGCACAGTGGAAAAGGAATATATGAGGCAAAGTAATTTTAATCATTTCACTAGAAGGTCAGATTATTATAATAAATTGTATTGTTCACTTAAGCAGTAATTTGAAATTTACTGATTACAAGGCTTATTCCCATCTGGTAGAATTTTGTCCACGTGACAGTTCACTATCTTGATTCATGGTTTACATTGTTATTATTTTCCAACTCTCAAAATATTAGATCACAGTGATGGGTATTTTCTGCTTAACTCTCCGCATCCAAATACTACTTCCCCATCCTGCCCTAGAGACCCACTTTGTCAGAGGGCAAGTCTGTATGAACCGTATCTTCAGATCTCCTTGTCCTCTGGCTTCTGGGTAAGTTCTGCCAGTGGGATGCTGGTGCAGGCATTCTACTGTCTTCCTGGATGATTTTCTTAAAAGCAGCCCACATCTTTGTAAATCATATGCTTACTAAATTTTCCTCAATGTACCCTGTTGGTATGCCATCCTACCTGCATTTCTCTGTACCTGGACAGACTTATCTCCCAAAGAATAAATCTATTTCCAATTCAATTACATTATTTAGCAGATAAGAAAGCAGAGTCCAGGGACTTCCCTGGATGTCCAGTCGTTAAGGCTCTGAGCTCCCAATGCAAGGGACATGGGTTAGACCCCTGGTCAGGGAACTAAGATCCCACATGCTGGTCTGTGCAGTCAAAAGAAAAAAAGGAAGCAGTGTCCACTCTGTTGAATTGATACAATCATTCTTTCTCACATTAAACATTTATTGGGTGTCTACCATACTCCTGACACTGTGTTTAGTGTGGGGGCTGTGAGAGAATGGGGTCTCAAGGAACTCAATGTCTGTTGGGGGAGAGCAAAGGGAGGCAGTCATGTTAGCAAAAATGCTAGAGGAGACTAGAGGGTCACCTAACCTTGGGAGAGTGGTCAGGAAGCATCAAGGAAAGTTCCAGAAGTGGTAACTAAATTTGAATTTTGGGAGTAGAATTGGAATCAAAGAGGGGGATTGAGGGAAGGGAGACTTTTGAGTCATAAGAAAACATATCTGAGGAGGTCCAGGGTTAAGAAAGAGCATGGTGTGTCTGCAGCATACAAAATAGCTCAGTGGAGTGAAGGATATGAGGTTTCAAATATTAGCAGGGGTTCTGTGTGTTTTGGGGCTTCTCAGGTGACACAGTGGTAAAAGAAGCCACCTGCCAATGCAGGAGATGCAAGAGTCGTTGGTTTGATCCCTAGGTTTGAAAGAGCCCCTGGAGTAGAAAACGGCAACCCGCTCCAGTATTCTTGCCTGGGAAATCCCATGGACAGAGAAGCCTGGCAGGCTACAGTCCATGGGGTCACTAACAGTTGGACATGACTGAGCACGAACACCTAAGTGTGTGTTGTTTTAAGGAATCTGAACTTTCTTCCAAAAGCAATGGGGATAATGAGGTAATAAGCAAGAGAATAGCACCCCAGAAATCTCACACTGACTGAGCGTGCAAAATGCTCAAGGCTGGAGGCACAGAAGTCAGTGAGGGAACCATTGCATTAATCTGGGCAAGAGATGAGAGTGATCCGAACAAATGCTTGGGCAGTAGGAGGGGGGAAGTGGAGTGGCGGGAGTGACGTCACCTATGGAAAACTTGCCAGTGGTGAAGCAGGTAGCGCTGTAATAAACTGAACTTCAGAATATACATAGCTCTGCTTATCAAGAAAAGCTGAACTTTAAACTTGTCAGAACCTTTCAGGAATTTCAGTCAAGTTTTTTGTTATTGCTGAAACAGCCATTGTTAGAAAGTTCATGGAAAATTGACATTGTAGTCTTTATAGCGATTTGAGTGGGGCTCATTGATTAGTTGGCCCAAAATAAATATTTGCTGGGTGAATTAATCATCTGCCTTTTAAAAATAATTTACCTTTAGTGATACTAGATTTCTGTTATATGTTTGCAACTTCACTTTATCATTCTAGTCTTAAGAAGAATAAAACCACATAATGATATTAAAAATTAATAATTTACAACAGCCCTATGTGGTGGGTATGGTATTCCTGGAATGAACTTTTAAAAGGTCTTGGTAGATTGTAATACAATTGAAAAAATTGCAAATGCTATCTTTATGATCCTTAGCACATAAATATGTTTTCTTTATCTATTTTTTAGGAAGTTCAGTATGCATTGAACTGTGAGTAAGATATTACATTCTCTTTGATAATGATAGTGATAGTAGGGCTTGGTAGAAAGAAATTTATTATCTTTATTTTAGGATAGAGGGATATTATTTACTAAATTTCAAAGTTTTTGCACTGATTATCACCTTGGTGACTTGAAAAAAAAATTGCCCTAGTTCCAGAAAACAAAAAAGTTATTAAAAACACAAAAGATCTTCAAAAATATTTTTAATGGGAAGGATGTATTTAAGGAAATAACATTTTTAGAACTGTATAAGATATAAAAGCAGTAAAGACTTTTAAAAGCCACTTAAATTTGACTAGGATTATAAATGTATTTGGACCAAGCAAATCTACATCATTAAGTTATTAATCTTCCTCAAATCCCAAAGAGAATAGTTGGTTTACTGAGGACTTACATATAAGATTAAGTTAAATATGATCCTTCATAAATTCCTATAATCTTTTACCTGGCATGAAATTGATAAACAGTTCCATTTCTGGTTTAATGTCAAAGTATTTGCGGGTGGTTACTATGTTTTCATTCACATTTTTTCTTACTCAGGGTGTATTCTGATAATTTTTGTGTGTTCATTTGTCCCCAAAGAGATTTAATCAGTGGATGACCTGTTGTGTCCTTGATGACATTATTCTATTTTTTTTATGATCATAATTTAGTTCAGTTCAATTCAGTTGCTTAGTTGTGTCCGACTCTTTGTGACCCATGGATTGTAGTCCTCCAGGCTCCTTTGTCCATGGAATTCTCCAGGCAAGAATACTGGAGCAGGTAACCATTCCCTTCTCCAGGGGATCTTCCCCACCCAGGATTGAACCCAGGTCTCCTGCATTGCAGGCAAATTCTTTACCATCTGAACCACCAGGGAGGCCCAATACATTGGTAACTAACATTTACTTTTCCATATGCTAGTAGAGAAAACCATTTATTTTTCATGACTTTTTTTTCATTTTTCTTTTATCCATGAACATTTATGCCTTCAATAATTATATTCTGGAGTGCTGGCTCATTTTTGTCTTGATTCTTGGTAATATCAGTTTTCCCCATGTGTATGCCTTTATCTACATTAGTGTTTAAAATATTCCCTATTGAGTTGAATAGTTTCAATGATAAATGATATTATGTACTAAATTAACATGCTATTGACCACTTCTAATATGGTTAAGCTCAATACCAATATACATGTAATACAGAATTGTAGTCAATATATTATATATTTTAGAAAAGGAAATATACAACTTGAAAATTTGTTAAATGTATATATGCCAAATATTTAGAATCAATGGACTAGTTATATGACAAACTAATCATTTTACCAAAGCTTTCAGAAAAAGCTTTTTAATATTTAATAAATTAAATTTTTGGTTTATATTTTATTTTTGCAGAATAGACTAGGTCATGATTTCTATTGCCTTTAAAAATGAAAGGGAAAGTTAAATCGCTCAGTTTTGTCTGACTCTTTGTGACCCTATGGACTGTAGCCTGTCAGACTCCTCCGTCCTTGGGATTTTCCAGGCAAGAATACTGGAGTGGGTTGCCATTTTCTTCTCTAGGGGATCTTCCCGACACAGGGATTGAACTCAGGTCTCCCGCATTGTGGGCAGACTCTTTACACTCTGAACCACAAGGGAATCCCTTAAAAAATGAAGTCCTTGGAAATCATTATAAGGGCTATAATGTCTTATAGAAAATCCTGTGGACTCAGATATGCTCCTCATATTCTCAATCTACCACCCTCTTCCATGTACAGAATTCAATTCTGAACTCAATTTCTGGCAATAGCTTTAAAAAGTAAACTGGAATCAAACTATAGAATCTGCATATAAATTGGTAGGCAGAAATAGGTCAACTGTATTCTATTGCTGTGTAACAGAGTACCACAAATTTACCAGCTTGGTACTACATCCATTTATTAGCTGAGAATTCTGTAGGTCAGAAACCTGTGCCTGGCACATCAGGTTCTCAGCTCAGTGTCTCCTAGACTGATATCAAGGTGTTGGCCTGCAATCATTCCCATCTGTACCTCAGGGTCCATGTCCACTGACTGAATTCAGTTCCTTGTGGCTGTAGGAGTGAGATCCCCATTTTCTTGCTGGTTGACAGCTGGGGGTCACTGTTGGTACCTGGAGGCCACATATAGGCTTCTCTAGCAGTGCAGATGGTAAGCATCCACCTGCAATGCTGGAAACCTGGGTTTGATCTCTGGGTTGGGAAGATCCCCTGGAGAAGGGAATGGCAACCCGCTTCAGTATTCTTGCCTGTGGAATTCCATGGACAGAGGAGCCTGGTGGGCTACAGTCAGTGGGGTCACAAAGAGTTGGACATGACTGAGCAACTAACACACAGAGGCCACATACACTTATTACACTTATTAGTGTGGTCCCTTTCATCTCTAAAAGCAACATCAGAGAATCTCTCCCATGTTGATTTCTTATTGCATTTCAAATGCTTCTGACCTCTCTTTCTCTCTCTGTCTGACCCCTGGAGTCACATTTAAAGAGCTCATGAGATTAGATCAGGCCCGCCTAAATGATCTTTTTATCTGATGGTCAACTGATTTTGGAACTAATCTGCAAAATCCCTTCCTCAGCATTACCTCCATTAGTGTGACATGTACACATGGCTATATTTAAAATGGATAGCCAACAAGGATCTACTGTATAGCATAGGGAACTCTGTTCAATATTATGTAACAACCTAAATTGGAAAGGAATTTGAAAAAGAATAGATATAGGTCTATGTACAACTGAATCACTTTGCTGAAAACTGAAACTGAAACCTGAAACTAACACGGCCTGGTTAATCAACTATAGTCCAATATAAAATTCAAAGTTTAAAAAATGAAAAGATTAATAATAAAAGAGTAACTGGGACATGATATGTGTATATCTGGAACTGGGAAACTTGTGGGCTGTCTTAGAATGCTTACCACAAAGAGCAGATGGACTAAAAATTTACACGGCAAATGGCCAGATATGAAATAGGTGAATGGCCATCAAAATTGTCATTTTAATAAGGTAAATCAGAATAGGTAATTTAATAAGGTAAATCAGGATTTGTTTGTTTTTATCACTTATGTGATCCCATCCTTCAGGCAGCATCACTGACAATCAGTGTTAATAATATACCATTTTCCAACTTGGGATGAGTGAATTTCTATTTAATTCTCAACATTTAGGGTGTTTAGATGATAGAACAATGTCCTTACGTATTGTATTAACTTTTGGAAAAAGGGGAAATTGGGACCCTTTGGCATTATGTCAGTTCAATCCTGGAGGTGCCAATAGAACTACATTCTTCTCAACTTAGGCCTGCAGCTGCAGTAAGAACCCAGCCTACACTCATCTGAATGGACTCTCCCTGACTAGACTAAAGCAGGGACCATGGGGGAATCTCAGACTGTACCTTTATTTCTTGCCATTTAGAAATGAAGTGGCTGTTGAATGGATGTAGTGGCAATCCACACCATGGCGGTCCTGCTGACATACTGGGAACTAGAACGTTTCAGTCCCGACGGCTTCCACTGATGCAGAGCAAGTAGAGGCATGTTCTTTCCTCCAGCCCTGCAGCCCCAAAGTCAGCAAACCTAAGGCTGTGGCTTCTCTGACCTGGCAGATTTCTCACTCTCCATCAGGTAGCCAGGGCGTCTCATCATGTCTCTGACCTCCCGTTTTTGTAATGCTTGGTTACATGTCTAAAGTGAAGTTCCTCAGCATCTTACACTGAGACTGAGTCATGGGGTTTTGCTTTGTTTTATGCAAAGAGCACTTTGGCAGGCTGTGGCAGAACACATGGTTGAAAGGAAGGCTATGAGCCCAACACCAAAAGTCTGGAAGGAGATCAGGAGGAGGGAGTGATGAGAAGGGATAGAGGGAGGTACATACTGATGGTATGTGGTGTAGACTGATGGCTGAACTTCAAAGATACATAAGGAATAAGTGAGGAGCAACAGCATCCGTCTGAAATATATACATATATCACACTTTATATACCAAACATATAAAGTCAGACTGCATCATTCAGAATGATGTGATTCGAAACGACCATCACAATTGTACCAGTCCTGAGCTTGTGCTCTGAAATTTTATTTTCTTTAAAGCATCCAGAGTTAATCAGAGAGTGTGCTTATAAAAACTCAAATGCAACTGTATTTATTTTCAAGAAGAAATATAGCTACCCTGACGGAGTAAGACTGAGAGCTTGGAAAGCAACGAAGTATTTCATACTATTTTCAGGAGGTTGTTGGTAACTATGGAAAGAAGCAAAGTGGTTTATTTACAGACTCACTCTCCCTGTGATGAGTGGAGGGCCGTGCTGTGAGAGTTGATTTGTCAAAAAGACATCCACCTGACAAATTGCCTGAATCATGGAGTTGGGTGTTTCATGGCACCCTCTTTCCTGGGCCATTATTAAAGACTGGGATACAAATTTTCAGACTTTCTCTCTTCCCCTTCCCTCATCTATCACCACTATAATTTCTTCCTGAATTCTAGGCACACAATCCTCTTCTACTGACTCATACTTTTTTTTCCCTAGATGGATTAATATCATTGATTAAGCTCTAGCAACCTCTTTTACCAATTTATCCTAGTCATGGATGATAGATACACTTAAGGATACTGGATCAGATGCTTCCCATGTCTTCTCAGCTCCATATCAACAACCTATTCCCATGTTCCAGGGGTGTCTTATTGCCTTCTAAGATCTGACACTGATACCATGTTTTGTTTAGCTGGAGAGTAAGTGAAATAGTCCATAGTATGAACTGAGTTTCTAACAGCAGTTTCTTTTTATGTGTTTATAAAATGTCCTGCAATGATCTCTTGCAAGGTAATGCTATTTGACCTTAGGGAGCCCAACCATCATTTGCACTAGAGACATAGCACCTCAAAGAGGACAGATATCTAAGTGGCTTCCGGGCAAAATGGTGACTGAAGGAGGTCTTTTCCTTGTTGGGGTCTGGCACGCTCCATATTTTGCTCCATCACTCTGCATACACTGAAGTTTTCTTTATTTTGGAAAGTAGCAAGGTTTCATGGACAGATCGAAATTAGATCAACTTTAGCTTTATACTCTGAAAATTAGAACTTCGTGGACTATCTCAGAGAGAGCTGTTAGAGAAACTAACATAGCACAGGGTAGGTATCCAAGAAATATCCAAGTAGTTAATCAGTTACCTGTTGTCTTGACATTTTACTTGTCTTGAATTTTTTGGATATTATTAGAGCTCAGGCACACACCATAAAACACCTTTAAGTCTTAACAGAAGTGATGGGTGTGTTTCTCTGAGTAGTGCATTAAGAATCCCACAACCAGCCTAAAAATATAGGTGTGCTTGTTTGCTTAAGAAGCTAAATTCTTTTATGTTATTAATATTAGCATAGGAGAACAGGGCGTCAGAGGATGAGATGGCTAGATGGCATCACCGATGCAATGGACATGAAACTGGGCAAACTTCGGGAGATGGTAAGGGACAGGAGGCCTGGCGTGCTGCAGTCCATGGGGTCACAAAGAGTTGGACATGACTGGGCGACTGAACAACAACAATTAATATTAAATGGGAGTCATGAGGCCATTTCCAAGGAAAAACCTATTTCTCCTATGTTTCCTCAGTGCAATTAAGCTCTTAGTTTTGGAAAGAGAAAGAAAAACTTTGCAAAGGTAAGAAGACAGATAAAAACAAAACACAAAATACTGACTTCAGTATTTTACATATTGTTTCAAATGATTTATCCCTATATCGAATACTTAAAGCTCATTCATATAGTCTCCATATAGCATCTTAGAAAATCAATATCTGTCTCTCTCTCCCTCTCTCTGTCTTTAACTTCACAACAGGCTTGCAGGATTTTAATACAAGTCATAGAAGTGCCGTGTGTTATGTAAAGATGAAATAGGTGAGGTCAAGTGAAAGATAAGTAAGCATCTTTCATTATGAAACAATGAAAGAGAAATTCGAGTAAAGACAGAAAGCAGAATAAAGAACATAAACCAAGCTTTGATACTGATAGTCTCTCTCTCTGCATTTCATAGCAGTCTATTTATTGACAAAGTTTGCTGACTGACAAAGGCTGGCATGTGAATAAAGTGTCAGAGCAAATGCCTGAGGATTTTGATAATCCATTGAATAGTACTGATCATTCATCAGCCTTAGATCCCCTGCCCCCACTGATTATATAAGCTGAAATATTTTAAACTGTTTATCTTCCAATTTATCCTATGAAACTCTTAGTTATAATTCTTCCACTTTTGGAAGGGAATAATTTATGTGCTAAAATGATCCTATTAGCATTGTGGTATATTCTGCTTTCTAAATAAATTTATTTATCTTACATTTTTATTATTATCATTATTAAATATAATGCATGCTAAGTTGCTTCAGTCATGTCTGACTCTTTGCGACCCTATGGACTGTAGCCCACCAGCTTCCTCTGTCCATGGGATTCTCCAGGCAAGAATACTGGAGTGGGTTGCCATGCCCTCCTTCAGGGGATCTTCCCCACCCAGGGATCAAATCCATGACTCTTACATCTCCTTCGTTAGCTGTCATGTTCTTTACCACTAGCGCCACCTGAGAAGTCCCATTAAATAGAATAAGCAATAGCAAACTGAGAACTGCATTGAAACGTGTGTATTATCAAGGGTGAAACAGATCACCAGCCCAGGCTGGATGCATGAGACAAGTGCTCAGGGCTGGTGCACTGGGAAGACCCAGAGGGATCGGGTAGGGAGGGAGACGGGAGGGGGGATCGGGATGGGGAACACATGTAAATCCATGGCTGATTCATGTCAATGTGTGGCAAAAACCACTACAATATTGTAAAGTAATTAGCCTCCAACCAATAAAAATAAATGGAAAAAAAAAAGAACTTTAAAAATAAATAAATAAAATAAAATTATTGTTTTGGTTTTATATTCTAAACTTCTATAATTTTATTTAGGTAGTCAAGGTTTAATATTCACATATATGTATTGTTTTGTTTATGTCATTATTTGCTGTATCTACCAAATAATAATTTTCTGATGCAAAAGGAACAAATTAAAAGTAAAAATCTTTGTGTTTCCTCCATCTTCTAATCTAAATAGTAAAAGAGTGCTTCATGCGGATACGTAAGAAGGAGAAGTTACAGGTTAGGTAGAGGTTACCTGTAGCAGGGTGGAGTTAGTCAATGATAAGAAGAAAATATTCCAGAAAAAAGTAGCAAATTAATCTTTCCATCAAAATTACTATTAAATCATAGTAATTACCAAAAAAGACACATGAACACCATATCAAATAGTTCCCTTTTTGCCTTCATTTTAGCTACTGAGAGGGCAATCACCCAGAATGATATGTATATTGCATAAAAGGCTTAGCATGTCCTAGTCATGAAGTTGGATGAAACTAAAGGAACTCTCCATCCATAAGGAAGTTTCAGAGAAATCCAAATCTGTTGAAATGGATGTGACTTCTAACCCAGGCTAAAGGGTCTATGCTTCTCAGGAACATGAGTAATAAAAATAGTAATTAACTGAGGAATTAAATAGCTGCTAATTATGAAGCCAAAGATATTTTAGCCAAGCTGGCAGAATAAATCAAAATGTCAAAATGCTCAGCAGATGGAAAGAAGTGGTTGGAACTACTAGTCCGTTTGGCAGTTTCTGCTGTCACTTCATGGCACTTCCTGAAGCAGAAAATTACATTTCTTTTAGTTTTTGGAGACATTTTAGGAGCCCTTGATGTCCATCAGTGAATATTACCTCCCGCCCTGTGCAGTGCTAGAGACTACATTTTAAAAGAAGCCATAGACAGCCAAGGAACTATGGGCATAACTCCTTAGCTTCCCCTCCAGGAATAGTCATGGCCAGTCAAGGGAGAGAAACAGAAAGTCTGAGGCCTGGTTTGATAATGTGTGCTCAGGGCCCTCAATTTCTACACATCTGTGCCTTGGAATGATGTCCTCATGAAATGTGAGGTAATACAGAATCTCCTGAGGGCACGTTTCTAGTGGAACCATAGATTCCCCTATGGACCTAGACCTGATTAAAATTTCCTACAAAGGCCAAAAGGCTAGTAGAAGCACAGCTACACATTCTCCTCTGAGATATCCAAGACAAGTTTTTGAACCCTACATTCTAATAGCGAATGTTCTTATGATGAGACTGGTCATAGAATTAAAGGAATCCAGGAAAACCTCTAGCTTAATGTTCTCATTTTACAGCAAAGGAAGCTTAATCCAGGTTACATGTCTTCTTGTGTATGTACAATCTACAACTCATGAACTATCTTTTCCAGGATATTCACTTATGTAACTACTTTCATAGAAATGATTGAAAACTTTATTGAAAAAGCAGAAAAATTTTTCTCCAGAATCTGTATATCACATTATTGAACTGCTTAAACATCTTTATGGTAATTTTTTTAAATTAGTAAAGTTATAGATGTTGTTAATTCATTGTTCACCTGAAATTCAGAGTATGTCTTTAAGAAGGAAAGATTTATTTCTTGAAGTGATATTGATTTTTCCATTAAAAATATATGCATTATTTAATTGCAAATTTATTTCTTTGGGATAAAAGATAATCTGTGAGCTCTATGTAGTTGGAAATTATTCTCTCATGTGGACCCAGGAAGAAGCCTGGTTTCACAACAAAATAAAAACTATAGCCTGAATCTGGCATAAAATGACTCTTGAAAGAAATGACATTTCTCTCATTCATGGAGGTGAAAAAGCTGTTGCTAACTAACACTATGCTCTAGTGAAAGCTTCTTTAAGAAATTCATTTGTAATGAAGATTCATCGTTTTCCCAATTTAATTAGAGAAACATTTATATATCCATTAACCATTATCGAATAGTATTATAAAAATGCAAATAACACTTTTAGTCATTAAATTTTAGGTCTTTGACAAAACAATGAAGGAGATATGCCTTTTCTAGAGAGTTCTCAGTACCTCAGACCTCTGCTGGTCACCAATCTTCCTCCTACAGGAAGAAGATATAGAACTATCCCTCTTCTGCAAGACTGTCTTCATGTGAGGAAACACATCTTTGTAAATAGACATTGTGTGTCTGTGCTCAGTCGTGTCCGACTCTTTGTGACCCTGTGGACTGTAGCTCGCCAGGCTTCCCTGTCCATGGGATTCTCCAGGCAAGAATTCTGGAGTGGGTTGCCATTTCCTTTTCCAGGGGATCTTTCTGACCCAGGGATCAAACCAGCATCTTCTGTGTCTCCTGCATTGCAAGCAGATTCTTTACTGCTGAGCCATGAGGAAGCCATTAGGCATTATGTATGCAAGTAGACTGTTGTCTTTTTATTTTATTCCATATCAAGAGGATCAGAGACTTGATTTTTTCTCAATAATTCACACTGCAAATTTATTTACAGACTTTATATCCACTGATAATAGTGCAAATACTATTTGATCAGAAATATCTTTTTCATATAACTGAAATTGTCTTGTCACAGAACAGTGAGATAATTTTAGCATTCTAACCTGAATCTTCTCCCCTACCCCTAAAAAAGATGTACAAAAACATTTAAAACGAAAAGGACAGTCAACCAAGAGAAATAAAATCTTAGCAATGCAGTGAATTTTGGGGTCAACGGCAACAGTTACATTGCATTACTCAGGGGAAAAAAAAGCCCAGAGTTACAATTTCAGAAAAATAAATAAAAAGTGAACTTCACTGTTCTTTGTTGAAAGCCTGGTTTAGAAAATAAGAGTCCAGAATTGTCTAATCTTTGAGAATTGGAACCAGATTGAAAGGTCAACACCATTGCCATGTTGTTATGGTCAATGTTTCAATACCCAATCCACCAGCAGAAATTTAGGGAAACAGACAGGAGATTCTAACCAGAAAGGAAGTGAGTGGGTGGGTGGCTTTTTGGAATCCAATTAAACCTCTACAAACTATTCTGCCATGGCATGCCTGGCGGCTCTGCCTTCACAAACAGCCAGTGTGGCCAAGCATTAAGCTGTCCATCAGAAAAGTGCTAATTATTTAATTAAAAGGAAAAGCTTTACATGACTGCGCCATTAACTTGATGATAGTTGGGATAAACATAAAGCCAGATCCTTTTGTGTTTGTTGGTTGTATTTGATTTTCAAGGGTTTGTTCATTGCCACACTTAGCAGTATTGGGCTGCTCTAGTGTAGAAGATAAAATCCTTTAATACTCTATTTAGAACTACCCAGAGATGAAGCTTGATCAATACATTTTATGAATCTGTAAACTATCACAGCGTGGCCTGTTCCTGAAGACTTTTCCCTGGTGACACAGCTATATTATTCTGGGGCCAGAGGCTCAAGCAATATTGAAATCCTGCTTGAATTCATCTTCTACGGACCATAAAAGTGACAAGATCCCCAAAGATTTACATTTTTTGTGCTATGGATTAATCAATCTTGCAGGTAGAAAAAGAAGGATCTTGGTGTGCGTGCTATAGACGGTCCTTTCAGCCTGAGGAGAGTGTAAAAAATTAATTTCCTTTTTCTGAGAAAAGTGGTTAGTGAGGGTGACTCATCTAAATCAAAGAAAATGCAGTTAAAAGTTTCCTTTCGCCATCTGCCTTTTGATAGATTCTGACAATGATGTCAACAGCATCATAAAGAAAGGTCTCCAGAATGCTCAAGTTTATGGAAAATAATTCTTTGACAACCACAAAATAGCAACCGATTTGTTTTTGTTACTATTAAACTCAAATCCTGATGAAGACATGGGTCTGTTCAGAATCGTTATCAACTGCAGTATTTATTACTGGTGTTGTTCAAAATGTGAAGATTCATACAGATGATTTTGTCCCATCAAATTATCATATGATTTGTCAGACCAGACATGCCAAAATGGACTTTTTAGCTATCAAATTTTTCATTATTCGTCCTCTAAAAATAAAATGGTGTTTTTTTGCCCAAGAGTCTTATCAATTATTTAATTGCACTGGAAATGAAATTATTTTAATTTTGCCTTGGAAAGTTCTTTAGCATAAAAATGCCACTGATAATTTCGAAATGTCATTGAGTATTTTACCAAGGATAAAGGATATTTTCTAGAAGTGTTTAACTCACCTCTCCCACCAATTTAAGGAAGTGAAGATTTCCCTGCAGAGAGGAGGGATAATAGAAACTTCTTTCAAATATTTAGAGCACTTTAATTCCTTAAACTTTTTAGAAGCACAACTTGGCAATAGCTATCAAATTTGAAAATACATACTGTCTTTACATAACAATTCTACCTCAAAACATTTTTTATAGATACTCTCACCTATGTAAAAATATTTTCCACATATGTGAAGAGTTGTCATTAAGAATCTTGGAAAAACTATCTAAATGCCTATCCTTATTAACCTCTTTAAATGCATTATATTCCAAAAATCTGTTGGAGTACTATGCAGATGATATGCTGATGTACTGAAATGAAAAGATAATCGCCGGATTATTAGGTAGGAAAAAACTTTATATATATATATATATATCTGTGTGTTTATACAGTGAAATAAATATCACTGGAATTCAGCTTTATTGCTGAAGATGGCGACTTCTTTGATAAAGCATCCTTTACTGTCTATCTTCCTTTTTTCTCTTACTTCCTCACTCTTTTCCCAATTTCCTGAGATCACTTCCTAAATAAACTCTAAAAGGCACTCTGATCCTCACTGCAGGGTTTGCTTCCAGAGGTAGTCAACTGAAGACATTTGGTGCTAGAAGTTAGTGAAGTGATAACTTCTGATGCATCACAGCATCATCTTTACTAAGAGTTCAGCTGTAGAATGAGATATGAGATCAAGGGGATGAACTGGCTTCTGAAATACCTCTGGCATTCTGAGAGCTAAAGGAGCAGTGATAATTAGAGACAGTGGCATTAGTTGATTATTGCTAAGTTTAAGTGAAGTTTTGAGGGAAGCTTCAGGTTTACCCAACTGTCACCACAAGGCATGAAGACATCCAGAATGTCTTTATAGCGGTGTTTAAAGGAATCCTTATCTCCTATCAGTTCAGTTCAGTCGCTCAGTCATGTCCGACTCTTTGCTACCCCATGAACCTCAGCAGGCCAGGCATTCCTGTCCATCACCAACTCCCAGAGTCCACCCAAACCCATGTCCATCGAGTTGGTGATGCCATCCAACCATCTCATCCTCTGTCGTCCCCTTCTCCTCCTGCCTTCAATCTTTCCCAGTATAAGGGTCTTTTCCAATGAGTCAGCTCTTTGCATCAGGTGGCCAAAGTATTGAAATTTCAGCTTCAACATTAGTCCTTCCAATGAACACCCAGGACTGATCTCCTTTAGGATGGACTGGTTGGATCTCCTTGCAGTCCAAGGGACTCTCAAGAGTCTTCTCCAACACCACAGTTCAAAAGCATCAATTCTTTGGCACTCATCTTTCTTTATAGTCCAACTCTCACATCCATACATGACCACTGGAAAAACCATAGCCTTGACTAGATGGGCCTTTGTTGACAAAGAAATGTCTCTGCTTTTTAACATGCTGTCTAGGTTGGTCATAACTTTCCTTCCAAGGAGTAAGCATCTTTTAATTTCATGGCTGCAATCACCATCTGCAGTGATTTTGGAGCCCAGAAAAATAAAGTTAGCCACTGTTTCCCCATCTATTTCCCATGGCGTGATGGGACCGGATGCCATGATCTTAGTTTTCTGAATGTTGAGCTTTAAGCCAACATTTTCACTCTCCTCTTTCACTTTCATCAATAGGTTCTTTAGTTCTTCTTCACTTTCTGCCATAAGGGTGGTGTCATCTGCATATCTGAGGTTATGGATATTTCTCCCAGCAATCTTGATTCCAGCTTGTACTTCCTCCTGTCCAGCATTTCTTATGATGTACTCTGCATATAAGTTAGATAAGCAGGGTGACAATATACAGCCTTGACGTACTCCTTTTCCTATTTGGAATCTATTATCTCCTATCAAGTGAAGTCACTCAAGAGTGTCCGACTCTTTGTGACCCCATGGACTATAGCCCAACAGGCTCCTCCATCCATGGGATTTTCCAGGCAAGAGTACTGGAGTGGGTTGCCATTTCCTTCTCCAGAGGATCTTCCCAACCCAGGGATCGAACCTGGGTCTCCTGCATCGTAGGCAGACGCTTTACCGTCTGAGCCACAGGGAAGTCCCTTGGTGGGTAATAGTAGTAGTGTTAGTAACTCAGTTGTGTCTGACTCTTTGCGACCCCATGGACTGTAGCCTTCTGGGCTCCTCTGTCCATGGAATTCTCCAGGTAAGAATAGTGGATTGGGTTGCCATTCCCTTCTCCAGGGGATCTTCCTGACCCAGGGATCAAACCCAAGTATCCTGCACTGCATGCAGATTCTTTACCATCTGAGCCACGAGGGAAGGGTTTTGCCAAAAATCCAGACCAGGATCTGATGGTAAGAATAGTGTCATATATGGAACTTCCCTGGCAGCTCAGTGGTTAAGAATCTGTCTGCCAATGCAGGGGACACGGATTTGAGGAGCCCACGTGCTGAGGAGCAATTAAGCCTGTACGCTGCAACTACTGAGCCTGCGTGTCACAACTACTGAAGCACCTGTAGCCGGTGCTCTGCAACAAGAGAAGCCACAGATATGAGAAACCCATGCACTGCAACAAAGACCCAGTGGAGTAAAAAATAAAATAAAGAGATAAAATTAAAATGTTTAAAAAAAGAATAGTGTCATCCAGGAGGCTCAATTCATAGCCTTCTACAGTAAAATTAGAACTCTGATAGGCAATGATTGAAACCTTGAGACCTGCAACGGGGACATTTAGAGGATGCCCATGAAGATCTTGAACTCCAGGTCCCCCTGAACAACCTGAACTGGGAGAAGTGGCACCTCCCCTTTGCTGGAAATAGCAGCCTTCCCTTGTCTGTAGACCATGCAGAGACCCACCCTGGGCAGGTGATTTCCAAGGTGATACTAATCTTCGTTTAGATGTGTTCCCACCTCCCCTTCCTGTTTCTGAAATCATAAGTAGGATCACATCACAGCCTGGCCTGCTATGGGAGAAAAGAGATTGTTTCTTGAAAGAGTCACAGAATCTGGCTAAAACGTGCCAGGATGAACCAAGAGAACATATCTGGGAAGGGATCTTGAGGATGCTGGACTGCGGTGAGGGATGGCACATAAGGCCAGATAAGGAGGAATTTATTACCACAGGGGTACTCTCCCAGGACTGAGAATTTAACATCCTGGTGAGAATAGCTATACTGCTGACATCTCCTTCCAGTGTGGGAAAAACAATGACAAACAATAAATAAGGCAGAGATGCCTGGACTGCCATGGCAAAATGTTGAGGAAGGGGTCAAAAGGCTCAGAGAGCTGGTCATTCTAGAATGAATATTACATAAGACCTGAGATACCACTAGCTTGCCTGTATACATTGGGAGGCCCAGTGGACACTCCTTTCTTTAAAGAAGTAAAGATTTCACTGGTCCTCTGTAAGTAGGGCTGCCAGGTAAAATATAGGAGGTAATCTTCGGGGCGTATTTTTGTCAAGAAATTATTCATTGTTTATCTGAAATTCAAATTTCATTGGGCAATCTCTGTGTCTTAGTTTTTTCTTTTTTTCTTTTTTGCTAAATCTTATAACTCATCCCGTCAGCTAGCATGGATGAATGGATTATAGGGAACCATGACATGGGCTCCCCAATGTCACTGGAGGTGGAAGGATTTCAGAGTAGAAGGTAGGTAGTTGCACTTCACCATCACAGGCAAGGGGAATGGAATTCTGAAAACAGCAGCAGGGCTGGAACAGTAGCCAAGGTTCTGAACAGCAGGAATCTGGACCAAGGGCTCATAGACCTTGGTCTATGAGACAGTGTCCATGGTTAGCCAATGAGAGTGCTGTTTAAGCAATGTAACCAAAAAGGATTAAGAGTGATTTCAGCTATGGAAATGAAAAATTTTGACTCTTTGCCCAGTTTCTAGGCCTGGCCAATTCTCAGACCAATTAAATAGGTTGCCCGGTTCCTTTAGGAAAAACTCTCAAGCATCTCAGGGGACATCAGGAATAGTTTCTCCATGGGACTTCCCTGGTGGTCCAGTGGTTATGACTTTGCCTTCCATTGTAGGGATGCAGGTTCAATCCCTGTTTGGGGAGCTAAGATCCACATGCCTCCCAGCAAAAAACAAACAGAAAACAAAAACAATGTTATAACAAACTCAGTAAAGACTTTTCCAATGGTCCACATAAAAAAAAAAAAAATCTTTAAACAATTTATTTAGGAAAAAAGGGATAGTTTCTCGGAACTCCTTCTCAAAGGGACCTGCCACCGTTTTTAGAATACCTAAACCCGCGGTCAGAGGAAATAGTCAAATCCTTCTAGGACTCCTGGATTCAGCACTGGAATGGAACTGATACCAGGGGACTCACAACACCTTCATGGCCCCTTTCACTGGGGCAGGCAGGGTGGGGAGGAGTCAGATGGAAGCCAGATGATAAATGGATTCCTGGCCCAACCTGTCTCACAGTGGGTCTAATGTGTCCACAGACCCACCAGGGTCATTTGCTTAGGCCCTGAGTGCATAATTGAATTTTATATATTTGGCAGCTGGAAGACACCCTGATCTCTGATCTGTGAGGTGAGAGCTATGATGATAGGAAAGGCCAAGTGGAAGCTGCTGACACGTCCACCTCCCTCCAGGCCGAAAGAGAACGTTGTAAGCAAAGCTGTGTCCTGAGAGAAAGGGCAGAGATTAAAGACATCCTGAAAGACTTGAAAGATCTTCATCATATCTCTGTTTAATTCATCAGTCTCACTCGTGGTAAAACAGGTGCATCAAAAGACCATTGTAAGCTTGACTGAGTATTAACCCCAGTCTCAGCTCTAATGCCAGATGTTCTGTCTCTATAGAGCAAATTATTTTTCAGTCTCCGAAGAGAAGGACAACCAGAAGTTTGCATTCCCTCAGAACTTCACTTAGAACTGACACCATATCAATGATCTTATCCCAGGGTTTTGTGAACACGCCTACTCTCTTTCATGGTGCAGTCCAAAAGAAAATTCATCATCTAGACATTCCCCCCAACACTGCCCTGGTCCACCAGACAGATGACAGTATGTTAATTCAAGCTGAGAAGTATGAAAGGGCAAGCACTGTGGATGCCCTGGTAAAAAACATTCACTCTGGAGGTTAGAAGCTAAATCCCTTCGTTAACAGAGGAATGGATAGAGAGGATGTGGTGTATACACACACACACATACACACACACATATATACATTAATACAATGGAATGTTAGTCATAAAAGGAATGAAATTGTGCCATTTGCAGAGATGAGGGTGGATCTAGAGACTGTCATACAGAATGAAGTAAATCAGAAAGAGAAATACAAATACTCTATATTAAAGCAAATATATAGAATCTAGAAAAATGATAGAGATGAACCTATTTGCAAAGCAGTAATAGAAACACAGACATAGAGAATAAATGTATGGATACCATGGGGAAAAAGAAGGAGGGTGGGGTGAATTAGGAGATTATGGTTGACCTATTGATGTGCATGCATGCTAAGTCACTTCAGTCGTGGTCCAAGTCTCTGCAACCCTATGGACTGTAGCACACCAGGCTTCTCTGTGCATGGGGCTCTCCAGGCAAGAATACTGGAGTGGATTGCCATGCCTTTCTCCAGGGAACCTTTCTGACCCAAGGATCGAACCCACATCTCCTGTGGCTCCTGCATTACAGGCAGATTCTTTAACCCCTGAGCCACCTGGGAAGCCTATACACTATTGATACTGTATAATAAAATAGGCAACTAATGAGAACCTACATAGAGCACAAGGAACTCTACTCAGGACTCTGTGGTGACCTAAATGGTAAGGAAACACAAGAAAAAGAGGGGAGATATATATATACACACACACACACACACATTTATATACACACATATAACTGATTCATTTTGCTCTACAGCAGAAACTAACAACATTTTAAAGCAACTATACTCTGATAAAATTTTTTTTTTAAAAGAAGGAGATAAACCTTAGGTTAGGAGATAAGAGGCAGGTGATACAGTGAAATTTTTAGAGGTCCAGTTGCCTGGAGTCCAAAGATAAGTATTACTCCTTTACCTCCCCTCCAGATTTTGGAGATGGCACTTACTACACTTGGTTGGTAAGTTGATTACATGGGGTCTTTGACACACTGGAGGGTAGAAATTTGTATTTCTCTGGACTGACACATATTCCAGGTGTAGGCTCCTCTTTCCCCTCCACCACACCTCACCTGGCATACCTTTCTGAGAGCTCACAGAACGCTGGTGTGTTATCATGAAATCACCCATAATATTGCCTCGGATGAATGGACCCACTGTATGCGGAAGGAGGTGCAACAGTAAACACACAACTGCGGAATTTACCCATCTTTCCCATATACCTCATCAACCACCAGCTGCCAGCCAGAGAGACTATCAGAACGGCCTCTTCAAGTGTTGCCTCTTTTTCTCTAGACCAGTTGCCCTTCTCCTACAAGTGTAGCCTGTGACCCCTTTCCAAGGGGCTTCCCTGGTGGTTCAGCGGTTAAGAAACATCACTCATTATCAGAGAAATGCAAATCAAAACCACAATGAGGTACCATTACTCGCCAGTCAGGATGGCTGCTATCCAAAAGTCTACAAGCAATAAATGCTGGAGAGGGTGTGGAGAAAAGGGAACCCTCTTACACAGTTGGTGGGAATGCAAACTAGTACAGCCACTATGGAAAACAGTGTGGAGATTTCTTAAAAAACTGGAAATAGAACTGCCATATGACCCAGCAATCCCACTTCTGGGCATACACACTGAGGAAACCAGATCTGAAAGAGACACATGCACCCCAATGTTCATCGCAGCACTGTTTTATAATTGCCAGGACAGGGAAGCAACCTAGATGCCCATCAGCAGATGAATGGATAAGGAAGCTGTGGTACATATACACCATGGAATATTACTCAGCTGTTAAAAAGAATTCATTTGAACCAGTCCTAATGAGATGGATGAAACTGGAGCCCCTTATACAGAGTGAAGTAAGCCAGAAAGATAAAGAACATTATAGCATACTAACACATATATATGGAATTTAGAAAGATGGTAACGATAACCCTATATGCAAAACAGAAAAAGAGACACAGAAATACAGAACAGACTTTTGAACTCTGTGGGAGAATGTGAGGGTGGGATATTTCAAAAGAACAGCATGTATACTATCTATGGTGAAACAGATCACCAGCCCAGGTGGGATGCATGAGACAAGTGCTCGGGCCTGGTGCACTGGGAAGACCCAGAGGAATCGGGTGGAGAGGGAGGTGGGAGGGGGGGATCGGGATGGGGAATAAGTGTAAATCTATGGCTGATTCATATCAATGTATGACAAAACCCACTGAAAAAAAAAAAAAAAGAATCTACCTGCCAGTGCAGGAGATGTAGGTTCGATCCCTGGGTTGGGAAGATCCCGAGAAGAGAAGGAAGTGACAACCTACTCCAGTATTCTTGCTTGGGAAATACCATGGACAGAGGAGCCTGGCGGTCTACAGTCCACAAGGTTGCAAAAGGGTCAGACACAGCTTAGCAACTAAACAACAACAACAACAACACACCTTTCCAATAACCTGTATCTTGAATCCTACAAGATAACTGGAATCCTGCAGTCTGAGCTTGTTTTCAGGGGCACCAATCTAAAGCATGGATGTAATAACTGCACGGGTTCTTGTCATTTTGTCAACATCATTCTTTTTCTTCTAAACATGCCTGCCTTGTTCCACTCCATTTACGGGGCTGCTTTAGCAAAAGCATTTGTCTCCAGCCAGCATACATCAAATTTTCCCGTAGACACCAATTCTTATAATCAGGACACAGGATTTATTAAATTTACTTCAGACTCTGAACTTGACTTTCATTAGGTCTGGCCTGATTTACTTTTAGTGCCTTGAGCCAGTGCTTACTTCCACAGGAAAAAGCATATTGTAGTAAATTAGGCAGGTTTTATGAGGGGCATATAGATAGTCTTGGGTTTGAATCTTCCTAGCTTATTTTATATTAATGCAGGATGAACTCAGTTTGAATATCATAAACTCTGAGCCAAGCTTTACTCTCTGTATTCTGAGAATAATAATATGTATTTTGCAAGGCTCTTTGCAAACATATTATATTTAAAGCGATAGCTCAATGCTCAGCACATAATGAATCCTTAGCAAAAGTTCATTTTCCTCTACTGTTCACCCTAGCTCAGTGGATAAAGTCCCTCTTCTAACCTTCAAAACATTCATGTTGTAGAATAGAAATGATATGTAGAAGGATTAAAGGAGATAAAATGAGGGAAGTGCTGGTACACACCGTAGTTTCTCAATAAATCTTAGTCACTTTCCCATACAGTGCTGTTTCTATCTGCTTTAAATTGTCAGAGTTTCAAATATCTTTATCTAGTCATTTCTGAAGAGGAGAACAGCATATTTCTTCATGAGACCTCAGTTCCAGCCATTTCTTTTTCTTTTTTAAAAAAAAATTGTTTATTTGGCTGTTCTGGGTCTTAGTTGTTTTGAATTAGCATTTGAATACTTAGTTGTGGCATGTGGGATTTGGTTCCTGGACCAGGGATCAAACCCCAGCCCCCTGCATTGGGAAGGCGGAATCTTAGCTACTGGGCCACCAGGGAAGTCCTGAACCATTTCTGTTTTAGAGGAGTAACTCGTGTAGAACCTTTCACCCTCATTCCAGGTTGCCCTCATCCCCTGGCTTACTGCATCAATCCTGCTTCTTTCCCTTCACTCAATAATGATCCAACTGGGAGATTACTTTCCCACAAGCCAGGCAATTTCATTTTAGGAAGATGGTGGTGGTGGTGATGGTTTAGTCGCTAAGTCGTGTCCAGCTCTTGCAACCCCATGGACTGTAGCCTGCCAGGCTCCTCTGTCCAATGGGATTCTCCAGGCAAGAACACTGAAGTGGGTTGCCATTTCTTTCTCCAAGGGATCTTCCCAACCCAGGAATTGAAACTGGGTTTCCTGCACTGCAATCAGATTCTTTACCAACTGAGGTATGAGGGAAGCCCGCATCTTCAGGAAGATGGTGGTAAATAAAGAGATGAGGAATGAAAGCCAGAGTAATGATGTGGCCACTCATGAAAAATTTCTGCTGTCAGTGATGGCTGTCCAATGCTCTGGCTTTCAGGCGAGTGGTCCAGGCTCCAGCATGAGTACATAGGATGGCCAGTAGCTTTCCAAGGCTAGAGTAGTGAAATCAGTTCACCCACCTGTTGCCAAGAGTGAGGTGAGTTGGCTGTAGTAGATTAAAAAACCCAGGTGGCTCAGTGGTAAAGAACCTGCCTGCCATCGTGGGGGACACATGAGACTCAGGTTCAATCCCTGGGTCGGGAGAATCCCTTAGAGGAGGGCATGGCAACCCATTCCAGTAGTCTTACCTGGAGAATCCCATGGGCAGAGGAGCTTGGCAGGCTACAGTCCATGTGGTTGCAGAGTCAGACATGACTGAGCATGTGCATGTAAGGAAGATTTAAAAATGATAATACAACTGATCAAAAGTTGGCCTACCTTCCCTCTTTTTTTCTTATCACAGATGGCAACAATTCCTAATAATGCTAGTGCTAAAAACTCTCTGAAAAAATCTTTTGTTGGGATGACTCAATAATTACAGTGGTACTCGTGATGGTTTTATTACCTATTCTTTAGTGAACACTGCATTCCGCACTGCATTCAACAAATGTTGATTTGTTGAACCATTGCTTCCATCCACTATACATAAGGATTACCTCCCTGCATTCAGTTCAGCATCCTGGCTCCAACCTCATGGTACTTTATTTGTCGTTGTTGTTCAGTCACTGTGTCGTGTCTGGCTCTTTGCCATCTGATGGGCTGCAGCACACCAGGGTCCTCTGTCCTCCACTATCTCCCGGGATACTTTTATAGATTTCTGCATTTAAACAGTAGGTTTGAAATCAACATGCTGGCCCAGGCAAGTGTATAAAGAAGAAACAGAACTAGAGTTATTTCCGTTCCATCATTCTGTTAGGTAGTTAGAATAGGGAAAAGGAGTCCAGAATGGCGGTGGCTAAAAGACCTGGGAGGGAAAAGCCGGCGAGAATAGAACAAAGGAAGGTCCGAGGACCAGAGTGAGAACCTCAGGTAAAACAAACAGCACTCCTGGCTGACCCAATTTACACAGGAAAGGCCCAGGGAGAGAGAAGCATATAAAAAGAGGAGCCAAAGTTCTCTTCTCTCTCTCTCTCCTGTGCGCTGGGGCACCCTTCTCTTCACGTCTTTGGATCGATGTGCCCTCATGCCTCCAAGATGGATTTTCCTGCTATTATTTAAATAAAATAGAGCTGTAACGCTGAGCTGTAACACTGATTTATTTAAGAGCTATAACACGGTCTGTCCAAGACCCGAGAGCTGTGACCCGCCGAGGGGGCTTTAATGTCCGTCACTCCAAATCTTTGTTGTGATGAGACAAAAACTGAGGAGCATACACTCGCCTGACAATTCTACGTGACCACTGTTGGGGCTCAGGGCGGGCCTCTCCAAAATGTAATAATATATTGATTATTTTGAATTAAAGTTAGTCAAGGGACTTCCCTAGGGGTCCAGTGGTCCAGTGGTCAAGAATCCTGCCAGTGCAGGGGACAGGGTTTGATCTCTGGTTGGGGAACTAAGATCGCACATGCCACAGAGCAACTAAGTCCACGAGCCACAGCTACTGAAGCCTGCTTACCCAGAGCCCATGCTCCACCACAAGAGAAGCCACTGCAGTGAGAAGTCCGTGCACTGAAACTAAAGAGCAGCCCTTACTCGCTGCAACCAGAGAAAGCCCTTGTGCATCAACAAAGACCCAGCATAACCGTAAATAAGTAAATAAATAAAACAAATATTAAAATAAATAGATAAATAAGTAAATAAAAAATAAATCAAGTTATTCAAGAAATGGCCAATGCAAAAGGACACTCTGACCTTCCTCTCTGATTCCCTGAAAGCAGGAAATAGATCTCTCCCCCGCATCTGGAGATAAAAGGGCACACTTCCTTCCCAGAGACAGGAAATTTGGAGCAAGAAGCCTATATAAACAAACCCTGATACTTCTTTATTTTACTACCCCAACCCAGACTCTTTCTAGATTCTTCACTAACTAACCACCCAAAGTGTAAATTTCTTGTCCTGTCCATGCCTCATAAATGCATTGTTTCTTTGTCTAAAAGGTATAAAAACTGCCTGCTTGGTCCCTTCTTAAGTCCCATGTCTATGAGACCTCCATGTACATGAATTAAAATTTGTTTCTTTTTCTCCTGTTAATCTGTCTTATGTCAGTCTTGGTATAAGTCCAGATACAAGGACTCAAGGGAAGTAGAGGAAGACATTTCCCCCTTTCCAACACCATTCATGCTTAAATATAAAACAGTGAAAGAATAAATGCAAACTGTGAAGTGTGTTACTTTATTTCAGTAAGTAAAACTTTAGGTTCATATGAGAAATGTCTTTGAAATCAATTGCTTCCTGATTGTTTCTGAAAATCGCTTTGTTGTACAGAGGAAAGAGTATTAAAATAGGGCCCATTTTGGGTGTCAGATATGTTTTGTAGGCCGCTGCAATGAATTGTGATGAATCACAATATGATGAGAAGAGGAGTTTCTGGTTTTACTTTTAATTAGAGATACATAACTGTTCCCATATTTTTGTATGGCTTATATTTAACATATCAATAAGATAATAATGTATTCTAGAGTTTCCTTTACCCACACATGACATCAGAATGAGATGCAAGTATTTTTTAATATATAAAAAAATGACAGTATGAAATAACATCTACATGTAAGTTGTCACAATAATGGTGTTCAATTTTGGCACTAGTTCAATGACATAAATCAAAAGCATATCACATTTACTCTACTCAAAATAAACAAATAAGACTCAGGAACTGAAAAGTTAGGGAAGGGCTTTCCTTCTGCGTGGGAGGTAAAGCATCACAGTACATTTAACCTTCAGATCTGCCTCCTGTGATGTACACATAGCGTCGCATGTCACTTGCTTTGCTATCAATACTCGTTTCCCCGCTAAGTCTTTATCCAATCACACAGGACAGAATTCATGGTCAAAATCACACTGGTGTACACAGTCATGGGGAGGGGACACAAATAGACTGCAGAGGATTGGGGTCTCACTGACTCCCCCTCCCTCCTCCCATCTTGGCAAGATCACTTCTTTTGTCATTGCTGCTTTATTCTTTGGGTTTTGAGGCTAGAATTTAGGATTATGTACTTTGTTTTTTGGGCTTCCCAGGTGGCACCTAGTGGGAAAGAACCCACCTGCCAGTGAAGGAGATGTAAGAGACCTGGGTTCGATCCCTGGGTTGGGAAGATCCCCTGGAAGAGGGCACAGCAGTATTCCTATCTGCAGTATTCTTACCTGGAGAATCCCTATGGACAGAGGAGCCTGGTGGGCTACAGTCCACGGGATCACTAAGAGTCGGACACAACTGAGCGACTAACACACACACACACACACACACACACACACACACACACACACACACGAATACTGTGAATGAGCTTCTGGTATTGGGAAAGCAAACGTATTACAAATTAAGGTATATGGGCAATTTCTTTGTTTTTCTTTCTGTATTACTGACTGTATTTATAATTCCCAAAGCACAAAAGTCCCCTCACAGCTGCTCTTATATATTTATAAAGAGAATTCCGAATGCCAATGTAATGGTTAAGATAATACAAATACATAAATAGCATGTTTTCCCTTCATGAAGAAATAATAGCCAAATTTGGTTTCCACATAATGGTAGTATTGAGTCTTATTTTTAAGGAATTCTGCTTAGGAATATTTTGGAGACCAAAAAGAAAAAAGGAATGCTTATAAACTAAGCAAAAGTTCAAAATAATTTATTGTCACATTATTGTTATTATTAGATTAAAATGGTTGGAATTGGGATTCCAACCATTGGAATGAATGATGGATCCCTTATTTTTATAAATGCAGTTAACTTTTACTTTTTTTTAATGTTTATTTTTATCTATTTACTTACTTTTGGCTGTGCTGGGTCTTCATTGCTTTGAGGACTTTTCTCTAGTTGCGGCCAGTAGGGGCTACTCTTGAGTTTCGGTTTGCAGGTCTCTCTTGCTGTGGAACACTGGCTCTAGGGTACATGGGCTTCAGTAGTTGCAGCATGTGGGTTCAGTAGTTGCAGCTCCTGGGCTCTAGAGCACAGGCTCAGTAGTTGGGGCACACTGGCTCAGCTTCCCCGAGCCATGTAGGATCTTCCCAGACCAGGGATTGAACCCGTGTCTCCTACATTGGCAGGCAGATTCTTTACCACTGAGCCACCAGGGAAACCCAATAAACAAACTATAGTTCTTTTAAAGTATTTATACACTTTTTATTGGGCTTCCCAGGTGGCACTAGTGGTAAAGAACCTGCCTGCCAATGCAGGAAACGTAAGAGACCCAGGTTCAATCCCTGGGTCAGGAAGACTCCCTGGAGGAAGGCCTGGCAACCCACTCCAGTTTTCTTGCCTGGAGAATCCCATGGACAGAGGAGCTTGGAGGGCTGCAGTCCATAGGATCACAAACAGTTAGACAGGACTGAAGCAACTTAGTATGCATGCACGCATACTTTTTTATATCAAACTAAAATGTTTATGAAGTCATAGCATTATTACAGTATAATACAATTTTAAAAATCCTCATGTACTCAAACTTTATCAAATACTAGCATTTTCCCTTTATTTATAGGCCAGCAGGGCTGTACAGTATGATAGTTAAGGGACCAGATGCCACACTGATACCCCCTGGATGAAATTCCTGTTCTATTACCTAAATAAGCTCCTTCTGTATGCTTGCCTGTGCATCCTCAGTCATGTCTGACTCTTTGCGGCCCTGTGAACTGTGGCCCACCAGGCTCCCCTGTCCACAGGATTATCTAGGCAAGAATACTGGAATGGGTTACTGTGTCCTCCGGGGGAATCTTCTCAACCCAGGGATCAAACCTGCATCTCCTGCACTGGCAGACACATTCTTTACTGCTAACGCCACCTGGGAAGCCCATCTGAGTACCCCCGCCCAGCTCCGTATCTCCTCACTGAAACTGTCACTCTGAATATGCTCTTTTTTCATTTTGAAGCATGCTTTTATGTCCTTACTAATGAAAATAAGCATTCTTTGGAATTCCCTGGGGGCCCAGTGGTTGGAACTCTGTGCTTTCACTGCCGAGGGCCCAGGTTGACCCCTGGTTGGGGAACTAAGATCTCACAAGCCATGTGGCATGAGAAAAAAAAAATTCATCAATTATATTTATATTTTTGTACTTTCCAAATTTTACATTAATAATAAACTTCACATATTGTTATATGACTTCTCTCCCCACATTATTAGCCTTCCTTGTGGCTCAGCAGTGATGAATCTGCCTCAGTGTAGAAGATGAAAGAGACTCAGTTTCCATCCCTGGGTTAGGAGAATACCCGGGAGTAAGAAATGGCAACCCACTCTGGTATTCTTGCCTGGAAAATTCCGTAGATAGAGGAGCCAGGTGGGCTACAGTCCATGGCGTCATAGTTAGACATGACTGAGCACACACATACACACACATTTTTAACATTTAGACAGGCTTCATTAATTTCTCTAACAAGTACTTCATTGCGTGAGTAGACAGCTACTTATTCTCTAGTTGATAGGGTGTTCAGATAGATTCCAATTCTTTCACTTTTATGATGACTCTGAACAGTGTTGTATAAATCTCCTTGTATACTGTTCCCTGAGTTTCTCTGGACTGTCTGTCTAGAAGTTGAATGGCCAAATCAAAGGAAATAAATCTTTTTTCTCTTTTATTGGATATTGTTAAATTGTCCTCTTAAGCAGTCGTCCCAGTTTAGGCTCCTACCAGCAGTATAAGAATTTCCATTGTGTCAAGCCTCACCAACACTTGGTATTACCAGACTTTGAAAAATTTCCCAGGGTGATTGGTGTAATACCAATATATCAGTCTCTTGTTTTGGTTTGTCTATTTCTAGTTTCTAATTAGGTTAACCGTTTCATAAACTTGGGGCTTCCCTGGTAGCTCAGATGGTAAAGAATCTGCCTGCAATGCTGGAGACCCAGGTCCAACCCTGGGTCAGGAAGATCCCCTGGAGAAGAGTATGGCAACCCACTCCAGTATTCTTGCCTGGAGAATCCTGTGAACAAAGGAACCTGGTGGGCTACAGTCGTGCGGTTTCAAAAGAGTCAGACATGACTGAGCGACTAACACTTTCTTTTCACTTTTCATAAATTTATCGGGTATTCAGATTTTCATGGACTTCTCTGGTAGTACTACTTGTAAAGAACCTGCCTGCGAACGCAGGAAATGTAAGAGACCTGCGTTCAATCCCTGGGTTGGGAAGACCCCCTGGAGGAAGGCTCAGCAATGCACTATGGTATTCTCACCTGGAGAATCCATGGACAGAGGAGCCTGGCTGGCTACAGTCCATAGGGTCACAAAGAGTCAGACACAACTGAAGCAACTTAGCACACAAGCAGATTTTCACGTCTGTAAATTTTCTGTTCATATTCTGTGCTCACTTTTCTACTAGGTTGTTGGACTTTGTTTCATTGGTTATGAAAGGAAAATAAAAATGAAGTCAGTATTGCTAAGGGAGCTCCTTAAAATGGAGCCAGGAGACCATTGAGGAAGTGGGACTCAGGTATGTCCCAGGCCGATAGAATGTGAACTTTGACCACTTCTTGTTCTAATCTAGCCATCCAGAACTTCTGCCTAATGTTCCAGAAACTCAAGATAGTTATCAGACTCTTAATCTGAAATAACTCGTGACAGCCTGTCCCTTGAGGACAAGTATTTTCTGTCTTGCTTCAGGTTCAATCATAATTCTTAAGTAGCCTGTGGCTTTTACCTTTATAAGCCCTGATTCTTATTCTTCTCTGGAACACTCTTAATTTTACCTAAATCTGTGTCTCCCAAAGTGCAGTTCTTAAGACCTTCAAATGAAGTTTTTTGTACTTAGCAGCCTCAATACTGATTACTATTTCATAGCATGCAGGAGTTTTGTTTTGCTTGGTTAACATATTTTGGATAAAAATCTTTTGGTGGTTATGTGTTTTGGAAATAGTCTCTTCAGGTGAATGACTTTTTTGTTTCCTTCTGTTTCATTTTCACTTAATTTAAGGTATTTTTTGAATGGTCTTCTTTTCCTTTAATTTAGTCAAGTTTATCCATCTTTATCTTTATGGTTATCATATTTTTGTCTGATTTTTAAGAAAGTCTTTATTACTCTGAGATGATAGATATTTTCCTTTATTATTTTTAAAAATTTTGAAGTTTTAAAGTTTACTTTTCATCTTTAGAACTTTCAATTCAGTTCAGTTCAGTTGCTCAGTTGTGTCCAACTCTGCAACCCCATGAACCACAGCACGCCAGGTCTCCCTGTCCATCACCAACTCCCGGAGTCTACCCAAACCCTTGTCCATTGAGTCAGTGATGCCATCCAACCATCTCATCCTCTGTTGTCCCCTTCTCCTCCTGCCCTCAATCTTTCCCAGCATCAGGGTCTTTTCCAATGAGTCAGCTCTTCACATCAGGTGGCCAAAGTATTGGAGTTTCAGCTTCAACATCAGTCCTTCCAATGAACTCCCAGGACTGATCTCCTTTAGGATGGACTGGTTGGATCTCCTTGCAGTCCAAGAGACTCTCAAGAGTCTTCCCCAACACCAGAGTTCAAAAGCATCAATTCTTCAGTGCTCAGCTTTCTTTATAGTCCAACTCTCAGATCCATATATGACTACTGGAAAAAACGTAGCCTTGTCTAGATGGACCTTTGTTGACAAAGTAATGTCTCTGCTTTTTAATATGCTGTCTAGGTTGGTCATAACTTTCCTTCCAAGGAGTAAGCATCTTTTAATTTCATGGCTGCAGTCACCATCTACAGTGATTTGGAAGCCCCCCAGAATAAAGTCTGCCACTGTTTCCCCATCTATTTGTCATGAAATGATGGGACCGGATGCCATGATCTTAGTTTTCTGAATGTTGAGCTTTAAGCCAGCTTTCTCACTCTCCTCTTTCACTTTCATCAATAGGTTCTTTAGTTCTTCTTCACTTTCTGCCATAAGGGTGGTGTCATCTGCATATCTGAGGTTATTGATATTTCTCCCAGCAATCTTGATTCCAGCTTGTGCTTCTTCCAGCCCAGCATTTCTCATGATGTACTCTGCATATAAGTTAAATAAGCAGGGTGACAATATACAGCCTTGACGTACTCCTTTTCCTATTTGGAACCAGTCTGTTGTTCCATGTTCAGTTCTAACTGTTGCTTCCTGACCTGCATACAGGTTTCTCAAGAGGCAGGTCAGGTGGTCTGGTATTCCCATCTCTTTCAGAATCATTTTAGGACTTTAATAAAGTTGAAAAAATACATTTTTCATATGGTTTGAGGTAGAAATCTACATTTATTTTCCATTATTATATTCATTGTGCCAATAGTGTTTACTGGTGAGTTCATCCTTTCCTCTACTGATTTTTATGCCATCTATGTCATATTTCAAGTTTCCTTGTGTATATGGACTCTTCACACTTCCATTGGTTTATCTGTATATCTCTCTGCCAATACCACACACTACCTAACTCTAGGGCTTCCCAGATGGTGCTAGTGGTGTAGAATCTGACTGCCAATGTAGGAGAAGCAAGAGATAGGAGCTTGACCCCTGGGTTGGGAAAATACCCTGGAGTAGGAAACGGCAACCTACTCCAGTATTCTTGCCTGGGAAATCCCATTCACAGAGGAGCCTGGCGGGCTACAGTCCTTGGAGCTGTAAAGAGTCGGACACGACTGACCACGCGTGCGCGTGCACACACATACACACACACACACACACATGTGTGCGTGCACATAATTTATTCTAGCTTTATAACTTAACTTACTCATCTTTTATTTTTTTTAAGTCTTTATTGAATTTGTTACAATATTGCTTCTGTTTTATGTTTTGGCTTTTTGGTTGCAATGCACGTGAGATCTTAGCCCCTGACCAGGGATTGAACCCACATCCCCCTGCATTGGAAGGCAAAGTCTTAACCACTGGACTTCCAGGAAAGTCCCATAGCTTATTCATCTTTAAGGATAAATACTTGTTTATTCTTTTGTATACCACTTCCCACAGTACACAATTTTGCTTTCCTTCTCTTCTTAGATGCTTTGTTGCTGCTGCTGTTGTTTAGTGGATAAGTTGTGTCCGATTCTTTGCATCCCCTTGGACTACAGCACGCCAGGCTTCCCTGTCCTTCACTACCTCCTGGAGTTTGCTCATACTTGTGTCCATTGCATTGGTGATACCATCCAACCATCTCATCCTCTGTTGCCCCTTTCTCATCCTGCTCTCAATGCTTAAAATTTTTAAATTTATGTTCTTAGTCCTATACTATTCCTTAATTTTATGATGGCATATCTAGTTTGCAAAAGACTATGTGAAGATTTTGATTGAAATTGCCTTAAAGTTAGAGGTTAATGCAGGTGAAATCAGATATTAAAATTTAAATTTTCCAGTTCTTACATATGCAGTATTTTCCCAGATCTTCTTTTATGTCCTTAGATATTTTACAGTTTTTATAAATTTTGTAATATTTTATAAGTGTATTCTAGGCCATGTCATATGGCATGCAGGATTTTAGTTCCCTGACCGGGAATTGAACTCATGCCATTTACATTGGGAGCATGGAGTCTTAACCAATGGACCACCAAGCAAGTCCTGAGTCCCATATTTTTCTCTTTTGTTTCCAGCCCTTAACAATGTTGTCTTCCTTCTGATCCTGATTATGTACACTAGACTTTCTCTTTGTATTTCATGTATCATTGCTATTTGTTTGCAGCAGACAGAATTGTCTAATTGTGAAATCACTATACTCTTTTGTCTAGTATTTTCCATCACATTTAAAAAAAAAACACTTAGAGTCACCAAATAATCTGCCTGATATACTAAAAAATGATTTTCAGAAAACTGAAGTCTAACAAATTGTAGTAATGCCCCAAATCCTAGATGTTTAACATATGCTATTTTATTTTTATAGCATCATATTAGGTTCGGAAAACACTTAAATGTGAATTATCTTTTTCTGGAGGTATAAAGTTGATTATTTCCTTGATAACAAGAAAATAATTTTCTGAGTTGCTAAAGATTTTTCAAACTGGTGAAGTTTTGATTAACCTGCAGCAGGAGTTGGCAAATTTTTCTGTAAAGGGCCAGACCACAAATACCTTCATCTTTGAGGACCATATGGTCTCTGTAACAATGACTCAACTCTTTTGTAGGAGCAGAGCCCTGGACAATGCATCAATGAACGGATGTGACTGTTTCAATAAAACAGGACTTATAAAAACAGGCAGTGGCTGAATAGCAGGAGGCCACGGTTTGCTGCTTCCTAATCTATGCTGATCTTTAGCACTGAGTTCTAAACTAGATGCTTAAGAATATAAATTCTATCACAAAAATATTAAACCTGTGAATAAAAAATTAACTTTCCTTAATATTTCAAAATTGATTATCTTAAATTAAAAAATGAAATATTAATTTTAAAGGTTCATGTTCTGTCAATATCATTTCTGAGTTTTAGACTCAAAATTAAGAAGGCATATGCTAGGAACATGAAATGGATACATATATTTTTAACTGGATACTGTTGATCAATAAATATTAATTAGCCTAATATATTGTGTAAATCATTAACAACAGCCAATAGTAATTAATATCTTAAGATTTATAAATTATAGCTCTTTGGTAGCACAGTTCTATGAGAACCCTATGTAAAGCAATTGTTTCCCTTTGACATTTAAATTATTTAAGAATCCCACTACTAAAAGTTGTACTAAGATCATGGAAACAAGGCAAGAAGGATTCTAAGTTAGAACATAGATACTCCAATGTTAAAGTATTTCTGTGCTGTGCTTAGTCATGTTCGACTCTGTTACTCCATGGACTGTAGCCCACCAGGCTCCTCTATCCATGGAATTCTCCAGGCAAGAATACTGGAGTGGGTTGTCATTTCCCTCTCCAGGGGATCTTCCTGACCCAGGGATCGAACCCAGATCTCCCACATCGCGGGTGGATTATTTACCATCTGAGCCACTAAGCAAGCCCAATAATACTGGAGTGAGTAGCCTATGCCTTCTCCAAAATATTTCTACCTGTGCGCAAAAATTAGCTACCAAAGAAGGGAATAAGAGATTTTGTTTTAGTATAGAAAGCTCTATGACAAATATAGTTCTTTTTAGGGGAATTAAAATCTCAAGGATTGATCATGAGCAAAGTAGGCAGCAGGCTATGAGTTTTATCCTCAGTCTCCCTTAAAAAAAAGATACAGGTGTGTACTCAGTTGTCTCCAATTCTGTGACCACGCAAACTGTTACCCGCCAGGCTCCTCTGTCCATGGGATTTTCCAGGCAAGAATATTGGAGTGGGTTCCCATTTTCTTCTCCAGGGGATCTTCCCGACCCAGGGATCGAACTCGTGTCTCTTAAGTCTCCTTTCTTGGCAGGTGGGTTCTTTACCACTGAGTCACCAGAGAAGCCCTTTCCATCCACCAAATGCCAGTTTTTCACCTTAGAATTAGGTATGCTATGCCCGCACATCTTATCTCCCATCAGAATCTCCACACAAGAAAGAATCCAATGTTTACAGTATTTGCAGTTCTTTGTGAGAGTTTTTGAATGCCTAACTTAGTTTTTCACAGTACCTGGAAAAAAATTCATCCTCTGCTAAAAAATATTTCAGGTAGTCACAAAGAAATTGGGCAGCAAGTTGTGGGAAAAGAGAATATTTTAGTGATGGCAAGGCAGTCATCTTGGGATCCCTGAGGCCACATCTTTTCGGCTATTGCTTATTCACACTATGAACCAGGCCAGTCCTGGTAAAGATGGTGTATGGGGTAAATCCAAAGTGTGATTTTTGAGCATAACCTAGAAAACAAATCAAATTAAGAAGTTTTAGAAGCCACACAGCACTCAATCGCAGAACTGTTGCAATCATAGCTCATTGGAAAGTGAAAGTGTTAGCCGCTTGGCCATGTCCAACTCTTTGTGACACCATGGAGCCCACCAGGCTCCTCTGTCCATGGAATTCTCCAGGCAAGAATACTGGAGTGGGTTGCCATTCCTTTTTCCAGCGGGGTCTTCACGATCCAAGGATAGAACCAGGGTCTCCCACATTGCAGGCAGATTTTACTTTCTGAGCCACCAGGGAAACCACCAGGGAAGCTCATTGTAATAAGATTTTTTTTTTTCCTTCTCGAGAGGAGCAGCCACAGGGTACATTGAGGGTTGGAAGATTGTTTTACCAAAGGACACTCAGTTTTATACATGGAAGCAGAAAACTTATCAAATAGAAACCATTCAAGGATTCTCAGTCAATTTGGTTTTAGAGATTTTAGGTTTAAAAAAAATCTAGGGTAAAGGATTATAGAATGAGACTTAGAAATTTGAAATATTTGAGGCAATACTGGGTTTTGGAATGTTCACCCCAAGTCTAAATAAAGAGCTGTCAAAAGTCAGTGTAAGAAGCATAATGCTAAATTGCTCCTATGATAAAACCTGCTCCATTTGCTTCACAATACACTGTTTCTGGCAGAAGGGAGAGTCCTCAATATGAAAACTGGGGAGGACTCTGTGAAGGCAAGAGATGCATTGTTTTCAATAAAAACGCAGTGAAGTTTCAGCTTGGTAATCTGTGTGCAGGAGCCACCTCCATCAAGAAGATCCAGTTCTCTTGTTCCTTCCCCTGTTGGCTGGTATTGTGAGAAATGAGACACACGGCAAGGAGAGGCCTCGTGATTGTTTTCAGAGGCCAAATGAAATGATGCACTTCAAAATAAAAATGATAGTGGAAAATATAATTTAGGTGTAGAACATTCCTGAACTAATTTAATTGTGTATTTCTTTAAGGCAGACAACCACCTGGAAGCAGTCATAACAACAGCAATGGCAAATCGATTTTGGTGAGAAAACTAAGTTAAATATTAAGATCTAATAATACACTGCCTTGGAAGCAGCTGTGAGTTTATTTCCTTTTTAGATCAGTGCTAATAGTTTACAAATGCACCATGTATCTATTATCCCCACTGAAAACAGAATTATTGATTTCTACTAAAAAAAGGGAAAGAGCATAAGTACATGTCTCTAAGGCTTGTAAGAGTTTTATGGTCATATCAAAGATTCTGGGGAAGGAAATGGCAACCCATTCCAGTATTCTTGCCTGGAGAATTCCCATGGACAGAGGAGCCTGACAGGCTACAGTTCAAGGGGTCGCAAAAGAGTCAGATACAACTGAGTGGCTAAACAACAACAGCAAAAGATATTGCTGAGAACTTTGAGATTTTTTTTTTTTTTTTATGGAAAGGCTCTGAGTATTGAACTTTGAAATGGTGTTAATTGAAACATCAAGTAATGTGTGTCTGAGTATCTGTGTGTTGTCTGCTCAAAAAAAACTTGGTTTTTCAGACAGATTTATGATATTCGAGCTAGAAATTAGAATAAAGGGTCCCTTGACTCTCGTTAGTACCTAAACAATTAAGATGTTCCCAAATTTTGTGTTTAAAAAGAAAAACACGCTTGGACCAGGTTTTCCCCATGCCAAATAGTATCGTTTAGTTTTTGGAACTAAGGATGTTTTACACAAATGGGATCACAGAAGTGGCCGTCTAGGAAAGCGGAGTTTCAGTCTTTGAGTCAAAATCAGCTACTATATTACAGGGCTAGAGAAGATGTTTACATGCTCACTTGAGAGTCAACCTAATTTTTCTCTTTAAATATAAAATAAACACTATGGTGTTATTGAAGTCATATACAGTGCGAACAGCTGTATGTAGACAGTTTCCTACCCACTGTTTACTGAGGATATGTCAGTAAAGCAAAGAATGAGGTCCCTACTTTCTAACTCTAGACATTAGGCTCCTGCTTCCAAGGAACTTCCAAAAGTCTGCTTCTAAAAGTCTAATGTTATAATACAACTTAAATTGAATGAAGATGGGACAGTGTTACGTGATTTTATCAGGTTTCTTTCAGCTCTATCTGTAATTGGGGATACGTTAGAAAGAGACAATGGATATACAATGTATCTTTTACAAAGTTTGATTTATTAAAAAGAGTCCAGAAGTAATTAATCTGTAAGATTTCTGCAGTTAATCTCTATTAATTATCAACTAATTAATAATTTGCTAGAACCCAGGATTTGAGTAATATCAACTTCGCTTTAAAACAAACACCAATTGACTTCAAAAGAATTCCTACTTGTATCAGGAATAAAATATATTTTTTTAAAAAAGAAAAATGACATTTTACATTCTTCTCAGCAGTGAAAGCACAGTAATTCAAAACTAGCTTTGTATCATGTGAGCAGTCATCACTCGTTAAAGAACTCAAAACTATATTTCCTGTACTGTGGGTCAGGCATAGTACACAGTCAAATCACTCTTGGCTAAAAGAGTATGACATTTCCTTCTTAAAACTAAGCTGGAAATCTATTAAATTAAGATTTTCTTCAGGAGAAGATCAATTTTCCATTCTTATTTCAATTTGTGGCATATGAGTGAAGTACGGTGTTTTAGTAGCCTGAAGATGATGACTCAGAGGGGTGTCTACTCAAGACTTTTCTGACCATTTGATAACAGGGATTTTTGGAGATTGTGGCCATTCCATGGCTCCATGGCCACGATAAATTACAACCTGCCATTTTCAAATCTGCTCTTGGGTATTATTTCATTGGCATTAGCATGAAAATACATTTCTTCAGGATAAATGAATTCACCCTAAGAAAGATGAAAAATTAAAAAAACATACCTCTAGTTCTAGGATATACTATTCTTTAGATTTAAGATGAGTTGACATCTATTTGCCTCATTAGTTGCTGGAAGCAAGTTGATCAAATAGTATTTGACTAACATTGTGAGATTACAAGCTCTCTTTTAATGACACTGATTATGTATTCATTGGCTATATGCTTGTCCTTCTTTATTGGTCTACAGAGTACACATGTAACATATAATCAATCAAGCAATATGGAGTGCTCACATTTCCCTCTGTCTTGAATTAACCTCTGTTTTTCTCCTGAAGACATTTGTGTGTATCTCAACATGTGTAATTGAGTCAAAGGAGAATATGATGAATGTGGAATGGTTAATTGTTAAGTCAGCCAGGTGCATTAGGTATTATTGTAATCAAACATGAGTCTGTAGGCTGTGAATTTTCAAAGTGGCAGAACAAAACAACTTGAAGCAAATAGACTTGGTTAATCCTACTTGCTTTCTCTTTCAAATATAACATGAACTCACTATATGCTATCAAATTCAACTTGTGTTTTATTGGGATACATTGATTGCTTTTCACATCAACTGGAGTAGCAAATTCCTTAGGTTAATCTATAAAACTGGTATAGCCCATATTTTTTAAGAAAAATACTGTCATGTGTGAATAATAAAACTCACTAATCTCAGGCAAGAGGATAACTCTCGACAAGGGAATTCACCTAAAAATGACTTGATTGTAAATAAGAGTGTCATACCTACATCTCCAGCACTGTATCCCCAAGCAAACTTTCCCCAAACAAGATTATGTTTCACTTTGATAATTCTGTTCTTAAATTTCTTCCTGGAATGCTATGAAAACACAGGAAACACCAAACTAGCTACTGGGAAGGACTGAAATCTGACAGGTGATGGAATATCATCAGACTTCTGCAGACTTGGAAGTAAAGTTACAAGTCATTTAGAGTAATTGTTTTCTATACCTCAATTATTTCAATACCATTTTCATAATTTTTGCCTATCCCCATACCCTTCTTTATGAATTCCATATCCTTGCTATAAACAATTACTGTAACCTTGGTGGCTTGTTTTCTTAATTCTGTAAGTCAAAAGGTGGACACTGGTCTCATGGCTAAAATCAAGTCTTGGCAGGGCTGCAGTACTTTCTGGAGTCCCTAGGGACCAAGCCCATTTCCTTGCATTTTACAGCTTCTAGAGGCCACCGCATTTCTTGGCTCATGGTCTGCCTTCCTCCATCTTCTGAGCAGCAACATTGCATCTCTTTGACTCCACTTCTGTTCCCATGTCTCTTTCTTTCCAAAGCTGAGAAAAATTGTCTTCTTTTGAGGACTCATGGGAATTAGATTGGACTCACTCAGATACTCCAGAGTAGTATTCCCATTTCAAGGTTCTTAACCTTAATCCTGTCTGTTAAGATCACTTTTGCCATGTAAGATAACATACACATTGGTTCTAGTGATTAGGATGTAGACATCTTTGAGGGGCTGTTTTTCTCATGAGTAGCATTACAATTGTACTAGCACCAATCTCAGGCTTTTGCCTAGGCAGTGATGGAAGGATTGAAACCAGAATTAAAAGGGGGAATCTAAAGTTCTCACTAGGCCTGTCAGTGATTTGGAATGCTGGGGCCATGTTTCACTTAACGACCCACTAATTGTTCATTTGTCTCCCAAAACTCTGTGTCTCACATTCTGAGATGCTCACAGGTTCAAGGTTCATTTGGTGTAGGAGGCCCCCTTGATGAAAACCTTGCCCCTTGCCCATTCAGTCCTGGGCTTGGGCACTTTCTAGTGGTCAGATTTCCAACTGACCATGTAGTTCAGTCATTGTTAGTCTTCTTTTTTTCTAATATACAAACACATTACAGGTGGTGCTTCATTTGAAGATAAAGTATTTCTTAGGGATGTCTACCTATTTGTCCTAGTCCTATGTTCTATAGCAGTACAGAGCAAGTTGAATTACTCAAGCAGAGTAGACAGAGAACACATAAGAGTTTAAATCAGACAATCTGGGTTCAGGTCACAGCTCTCCCACTAACTAGTGAAGTGTTTTGGAACAAGTTTATGTTTTTCAGGTTGAAGAAAGAGGAATGTAAACTAATATCAATACCTACTATAAAGGACTTCCCTAGTAGCTCAGTTGGTAAAGAATCTGCCTGCAGCACAGGAGACCCAAGTTCAATCCCTGGGATGGGAAGATCCCCTGGAGAAGGAAATGGAAACCCACTCCAGTGTTCTTGCCTGGAAAATCCCATGGGCACAGGAACCTGGTGGACTATAGTCTATGGGGTTGCAAGAGTCAGACTCAACTTAGTGACTAAACCACCAGCAGAACTTTTGTAAAAATTAAGTGTGTGAATGATATGAAATCTTTTAAGCCACAAACTTCGTGACCATGCAATAACTGATTGTCCAAATTGAAACATTTTTGAGAGTGAAAGAGAATGCTGTTGATAATTGTGTTGCTATCACAGGCATCAATAGGTATTGCCCTAGTAACTTGGGTTACAGGTTCATACTCTACATAGGAGAGTTCATTAATTTTCATCATTACTTCCTGTTTTGCACAGAAGTGTTCTAAATTCAGAGTCAAGTAATCATTTCAACTCTGTTTTTTTTTTTTTTTTTTGGCTGTCGTTGTTGGTTTTTAGCTTAAATTGGTCCATTTCTTTTAGACCTTTCAAGATGGTAGGTCACTTAGACTCCTTTTCCTGGTCAATTTCCTACAGATAAGGCATGATTTTTTTTTTCTGAGTCCTTTCTCGACTACATTTTTCTAGATTTCATATATATGCATTGATATACAGTATTTGTTTTTCTCTTTCTGACTTCACTCTATATATTCTATATAACAGGCTCTAGGTTCATCTACCTCAGTTCAACTAACTCAAATTCATCCCTTTTTAGAAGAGAAATTGAGGAAACAATCCTGTTCACCATTGCAACAGAGAGAATAAAATACCTAGGAATAAACTTACTTAAGGAGATAAAAGACCTGTTTGCAGAAAACTGCAAGACAGGGATGAAAGAAATCAAAGACAACAGAAACAGATGGAGAGATATATCACATTCTTGTATTGGAAGAATCAATATTGTGAAAATGACTATGCTACCCAAAGCAATCTACAGATTCAGTGCAATCCCTATCAAATTACCCATGGCTGTTTTTACAGAACTAGAACAAAAAAATTTAGTTTGTATGGAAACACAAAAACAGCCAAAGCATTAGAGAAAGAAACAGACCTATAAGAATCAATCTTCCCGACCTCAGACTATACTACAAAGCTAAGGTAAGCAAGACAGTACTGTACTGCCACAAAACAGAAATACAGATCAATGGAACAAAACATAAGACCCAGATATAAACCCACCCACCCATGAGCACCTTATCTTTGACAAAGGAGGCAAAAATATTCAGTGGAGAAAATATAGCATCTTCAATAAATGGTATTGGGAAAACTAGACAGCTGCATGAAAAAGAATGAAATTAGTAGATTTCTTAACATCATACACCAAAATAAACTCAAAATCGATTAAAAACCTAAAATATAAGGCCAGAAACTTATTACAAAACTCTTAGAGGAAAACATGGGCAGAACACTGTTTGACATTTTACCTCCTAGAGTAATGAAAATAAAAGTAAAAATGAACAAATGGAACATAATTAAACTTAAAACTTTTATCACAGCACAGGAAACTATAAAGATGAAAAGACAATCCTCAGAATGGGAGAAAATAATTGCAAGTGGAGCAACTGAGAAAGGGTTAATCTCTGATGAAGGGTTAAAATATACAAGCTGCTCATGCAGAAAAATAAACAACCCAATCAAAAACATGAGCAGAAGACCTAAACAGACATTTCTCCAAAGAAGACATACAGATGGCCAACAAACAAATGAAAAGATGCTCAACAACACTCATTATTAGAGAAATGCAAATCAAAACTACAATGAAGTATCACTTCATACCACTCAAAAGGGCCATCATTAAAAAGTCTACAACAGTAAATGCTGGAGAGGGTGTGGAGAAAAGGGTTAGCCCTCTTGCACTGTTGGGCTTCCCAGTGGCTCAGTGAAACGTAGGTTTGATCCCTGGGTTGGGAAGATCCCCTGGAGAAGGAAATGAAAGCCCTTACCAGTATTCTTGCTTGGAAAATCCCATGGACAGAGGAGCCTCATGGGCTATAGTCCAAGGGGTCACAAATGAGTCAGACATGACTTAGTGACTAAATAACAACAACTTCCACTGTGGGTGAGAATGTAAATTGATACAGCCTCTATGGAGTACAGTATAGAGATTCCTTAAAAAACTAGGAGTAAAACTACCATATGACTGAGCAGTCCCACTGCTGCACATGTGCTGTGCTTAGTTGCTCAGTCAAGTCTGACTGTTTGTGACCCCATGGACTGTAGCCCTCCAGGCTCCTCTGTCCATGGGATTCTCCAGACAAGAATATTAGAGTGGGTTGCTATGTCCTCCTCCAAGGGATCTTCCCAACCCAGGGATTGAACCCAGGTCTCTTGCATTGCAGGCGGATTCTTTACCATCTGAGCCACAAGGGAAGCCCATGAATACTAGAGTGGGTAGCCTATCCCTTCTACAGGGGACCTTTCCAACCCAGGAATTGAACTGGGGTCTCCTGCCTTTACAGACGGATTCTTTACCAGCTGAGCTACCCCTGAAGCCCACGGCTGGGCATATACCTTGAGAAAACCATAATTCAAAAAGACACAAGCAGCCCAGTGTTCATTGCAGCACTATTTACAATAGCCAGAATATGGAAGCCACCTAGGTGTCCATTATTTGGAGTTTTGTTCCTGAAAGTCAGCAGAATGTGGTGTGCCTGTGTTCAGATTTCAGCTCTGCCCCCTACCAACTGGGGTGCATTTCATAACCCCTCTGTGTCTCAGTGCTCTCATATACCTGCTTCACATGGGTGTAGTGAAGATTAAAGAATTAATATCTATCCATAAAGGCCTTGGATTCACACCTAGCACACATAGACATGATGTTAAGTGTTGTCAAATAGAATAAATAAATGAGGTTACTGTAACTGACATTATTGAATGGCAATTTTTGTGTGTGTGTGAGTGTCTACATTAGACATTGGAGATAAAGCAGTAAATAACAAAGGCATAAAGGCACAGTCCCTGCCCTCAGGGGGCTTACAGGATAGCAAAGACAGCAGATATTAAGAGAACATTGCTTAAATTAATGAGTTTCAAGTGTGACTAGGGCTGTAAAGGAGAAAAACAAGATGCAGTGAGACTGTTTCACCACATCCGGGGGCCCAATTTTATCTGACCAGTGTAGGCTACAGAGGGACCATTCGTCTCCCATGCTGACACCAGAAACATATTAATTAATGGAAAAATTAATTAGCTTCTAAGCAGTTGTGTCAGACTGTGAGCTTCTGTAGAGCTTGTGGCCATTAATACCCTCAGGTCTTTCTTTACATAAGCTGCTGTCAAATGATCTCGCAGTTAAACTGTAACTCTTAAATTGATTTTTAAAAAGCTCAAATGGAGATTTAAATTTTATTTTTAATAAAGTTTATCTTGATGTGTTTGACCCTTTCTTGTCTGCAAAATAATCTCTGATCTTGATTCTTCTTACACCATGTCAACGCTTCAAATTGTCATCTTTAAACTGGATAAGCATCCTTTCTATGTCTTATGAAGGCAGTTGTAAATGATCTAGTTTTTAGGTCTTTCCAGTTTATTTTCATTTTTTTATAGAAGGAAACTTGTTTCTAATACAAAATGAAAACGATAAGTTTTTAAAAAATTGAAAATCTCTATCATGCTTCTGTGATAGTAATATTATCAATATTTTATGGAATACCATTGCCCTCTTTCGGAGAAGGCAATGGTAACCCATTCCAGTACTCTTGCCTGGAAAATCCCATGGGCAGAAGAGCCTGGTAGGCTGCAGTTCACAGGGTCGTGAAGAGTCGGACATGACTGAGCGACTTCACTTTCACTTTTCACTTTCATGCACTGGAGAAGGAAATGGCAACCCACTCAGTGTTCTTGCCTGGAGAATCCCAGGGATGGCGGAGCCTAGTGGGCTGCCATCTATGGGGTCGCACAGAGTCGGACACGACTGAAGTTACTTAGCAGCAGCAGCATTGCCCTCTTTTGGAGAAGGAAATGGCAACCCACTTCAGTATTCTTGCCTGGAGAATCCCGTGGACAGAGGAGCCTGGTGGGCTGCTGTCCATAGGGTCGCACAGAGTCAGACATGGCTGAAGTGACTTTGTATGCATGTATGCGTTGGAGAAGGAAATGGCAACCCACTCCAGTGTTCTTGCCTGGAGAATCCCGTGGACAGAGGAGCCTGGTGGGCTGCTGTCCATAGGGTTGCACAGAGTTGGACACGACTGAAGCGACTTAGCATGCGTGCATTGCCCTCTTTTATAATTGGAGAAAAATATACCAAAGAAATAAGAAGCATATGGCATATATGTTTTTGCAACTATGGAGCACATACCCCATGTCTTTAAATTGTCTTCCACAACACAATTTTAAAATGTGTCATCTTTTTTTCCATCTGTATTTTATTTAACAAATGCTTCAGTTGGAGTTTTACTTTATTTCTATTTTCTTGCTATTGTAAATAAAGCTGTGATAAACATCTTTGTAGATAAATCTCTAAATAGATTGCAAGCCAGGAATTTTTACAATTTTCATAGAGATATTGTGTAAAACAATGACTTCTAAAATTGTTTGGTCTAGGAACCTTCTGTTCCTTGACTATCTGGTTTAAAATCCATCTCAGCCTCCTCCCCAAACACAGTAGCTCTTGGTTATCTTTCTCTCCCCTGTTTTCCTCAGAGCACTTATCATAATTTAATATGTTATCTAATTTTCTTATTTATCTGCTTCTGGTCTATCACCCCCCTCACTAAAATGTAAGCTCTCTATGGAAGGATTTTTGTTTTGCTCCCAGCTATATTGCCAGCATCTCCTAGTAAGTGATCAATAAATGTCTGTTGAAAGAATGTGAATGGGTCTAGTTTCTTGGAGATATAAAGTGCTAAAATTACTCAATACACACACCTCCCATCCTGTTATCCACCCCTGCCGTTCAGTTCACTGCTGATCAAGTGCAGTCTTCCTTTCCGCAATTATGATGATAATCTTCACTTATTTATTTTTATGTTTGGCAAAGGATGCTCTCCTTTCCTCCACCCTGGTCTCTCTAGGGCATGAGGTCACAGTGAAGCTTGTCTTGTATTATTCAGGGACTTCCCAGATAGTTCAGTGGTAAAGAATCTGCCAGCCAACGCAGGAGATGTGAATTTGATCCTTGGGTCAGGAAGATCCCCTGAAGAAGGAAATGGCAACCCACTCTAGTATTCTTGCCTGGAAAATCCCATGGACAGAAGAGCCTGGAGGACTACATTCCATAGGGTCACAAAGAGTTGGTTATGACTGAAGCGACTTAGCACGCAGTCAAAAAAAAAATTGATAAATTTTATGACACAAAAGAAAAACTTAGGAAATGCTTTGAAACCCAGTTACATAAAATGGGATTCTCAGAGAACATGTACAATAAAATATATATATATTAATATAATAGACTATAATTCTAAGTAATATAACTGAATAGAATTCTACCATGATATTATCCTTCCATACTAGTCCTCATCTTCTTTGACTTTTAATTATTTTACCAATCTTACCTACAGAAATGCATAAAAGAAATGCATAAAATACCTTCTCTTTCTTTTTCATATCCAAGCTATGGAATTACACAGGCATAGTTTATAACAGTGTTGTTTTTACAGAATCAGTAATAATATGTTAACTTTTCATTTTGTGCATGGTTATTGTTTAGTGACCCATAGCATGAATGTGTCAGCCTACCAGAAAAGTTTCCTTCTGTAGCGTTGGTATTTGGTGCTTCTGCTGATAATTAGCTTCTCTTACAGTTATGTCAATTTCAAACTGCTTCACTGATAATTTGTGATCCTGTTCCTGCTTTGGGCATGTTAGTCGTCTGTCTGAATTTAGTGCGTAAATTCTGAATGACCAAATCTTCTATTCTTTGAGTTATTTTTCCACTTTGTGTTACTGGTGAAAATTAGCAATGATGGGTCAAAGAAAATTTAAGAAATGACTGTTATCCAGGCTGCTCCTAAGAATACAAACTATCTAGGGGAAACAAAAGCAAGAAAAACAAGGTCTACATACCATTCATGTATTTGATAAATATTTATTTTGATGAAGAAGGAGATCCCTGGCCCCTGCGTTCGCTTTTCAGTGAGCTTTCAGTCTTAATTCCCGAACACCTTCCCCCTCAGTGGCCTAGTCTTAAAAGTATTCTTGATGTCATTGCTATCCATGAGAGAGGGTTATCATTCCAAAGCTCAGTTCATTTTCACTCCCTATAGGAGGAGCCAATTACAGCAGAAGCAGCTAATTCAAATGCTGCAGAATGACACTTTCTCTGTAGATTGCATTCTAAGTAGCTTCAATTGTGTTCGACTCCTTGTGATGCTATGGACTGTGGCCAGCCAGGCTCCTCTGTCCACGGGATTCTCGAGGCAAGAATGCGGGAGTGGGTTGCCATGTCCTCCTCCAAGGGATCTTCTTGACCTAGGGACTGAAACTGCATCTCTTGTGGCTCCTGCATTGCAGGCAGATTCTTCACTGCTGAACCACCAGGGAAACCCAAAGACTGGTAAATTCATGGCTCACTAAATAATAACATGTATGCTAAAGTAAAAACTTGAATATATTATTACTGCTTCCTTTTTAAGCATTTTTTATTAACTTTATTGTAGTATAGTTGTTTTACAATGTTGTATTAGTTTCTGCTCTATAGCAAAGTGAATCAGTTATACATATACGTATATCCACTCTTTTTTAGGTTACCTTCCTATTTAGGTCACTGCAGAGCATAGCAGGGTTCCCTGTGCTATACAGCAGGTTCTGATTAGTTATCTATTTTATATATAGTGGTATATATATGTCAATCCCAATCTCTGAGTTCATCCCACCCCTGCTTCCTCCTTTGGTAACTGTTAAGTTTGTATCTGCATCTGTGACTCTACTTCTGCTTTGCAAATAAGTCACCTGTACCATTTTTCTGGGTTTCCCAGGTGGTGCTAGCAATAAGAATCTGCTTGCCAATACAGGCGACATAAGAGACTTGGGTTAGTTACCTGGGTTGGAAAGATCCCCTGGAGGAGGGCATGGCAACCCACTCTAGTATTCGTGCTTGAAGAATCCCATGGACAGAGAAACCTGGTGGGCTCTGGTCCATAGGGTTGCAAAGAGTCAGAAACGACTGAAGCAACTTAGCACACAGGCACAATTTTTCTAGGTTCCACATATATGTCTTTCTTGATACAATGATTCTATAACTATTGATATGGATTCCCCACTTGTTTGTTCATAAGTAGTGGAATGAAAACTCATGATGTAGAATTGCCACAAGTCTAAATGCACATAATTCACACAATTAAATGTGTTTTTTTATTATAAATATGCACAAATCCAAACAGAAGAATTCTTTAAAACATGCTTAAATCATTTAGCCATTTAATACCTGCAAAAAATTGTTATTTTGGAATTAAGTGTTTCATGTGCATTCTGTTAATTCTTTCCATGTCTGAAAAATATCTCATTTTATTATTGTCTTACCAATTTTTAGCATATAATTGACATATATCATTATATTAGTTTCAAATGTATAACCTAATCATTCCATTTTTGTATCCATTGTGAAATTACCATTAAAATAAATCTAATTAGCACCTACCCCATAGACAGAGGATCCTGGCAGGCTACAGTCAATGGGGTTGCAAGAGTTGGACATGACTTAGCAATTAAACCACCACAGCACCCATCACCATACCTAGTTACAAACTTTTTTTTCTTATGATGAGCACTTTTAAGATCAACTTTTAGCAACTTTCACATATGCAATACAGTGTTGCTCACTATAGGCTTACCATTAAGTATATAGTCTTACTATGGTCTTACTGTTTTTTAAGGGAATTTTAATTTGTGCATTTTTACATAAGCAAAATGTATCACACATTAGAATCATTCTTAGTCAACAACTGTCACTTGTATTAACAGAGTTTTTATACACTTTCCCTTTGCCCATCCAAACTTGAAAAACTAAACGCTGACAGAGACTGTCAGGTCAAAAATGAACTCCTAATATGACAACTGAAGTGGACTGCTACAAAACCTGGCTGTCAAAACAGGAGTTATGGGTTTGCAATGTAAATACAGTTAAAGGTACAAGTTACTCAGGTGTCCATCTGTCAAAAGTCAGGATGAGCTATATCCTGTGGCATTGCATTATATTCACTCCTAAGTATAGGGGCCAGGAAGACTTATGCGAAATCCTCAAAAAGAAGAGACAAGGTGCAAATTGCACTTACAGATTTTAATATTTCATGTTTTCCATGTTTCTTATGGTGATAATCTATTATTTTTATGTTGAGAAAAGCTCCTTTCATTGTAAATGACAAGATTCTATTCCAAAATATAATCAGAATCATGATTTTGCTACAAGGAAAGAAGAGAACTGTTTACAAGATTATTTAAGGAAAGGAAAGAACTAATCTTTCTCTGGCTCCTTCCAGGTAAAGAAATAATTTTAGTGTTATCTCTGGGATAGCACTGACCTAGCACTAGGGATCAAAGCTTGCAAAATAGATGTATTTCAGGTACCACCGTGGGCTGGTTCAGAAAGCTTCAGAAAGCACAGTGATTAACATCTATAGACTCAAAGTAGGCAGAAATCCTCCATCTCCAAAATTTATGACATAGCATAGAACATAAAATATGTAATTGGGGAATCAGATTTATAAAATTAAAAAATATAAATCTAATCAAGTGACATTAGGGCTTCCCAGGTGGCATGGTGGTAAAGAATCCACCTTTCAATGCGGGAGATGCAAGAGACAGACATGGATTCAATCCCTGGGTCAGGAAGATTCCCTGGAGAAGGAAATAGCAACCCACACCAGTATTCTCACCTGAAAATTCCATGGTCAGAGGAGTCTAGCAGGCTACAGTCCATGGGGTGGCAAAGAGTTTGACGTGACTGAGCATGCATGCAAGAAGCAAACAAGCAACGCTAACCTTACAAGTTTAACAATTTGCTATCGTCAATTAAACATCTATTATATATTAAGCAGGAATGTAGAGATACTTATGTCATCTAATTGAATTACACCAGTGCAAAAAGGATTGCCAGGAGAGAGAATTATCAATCCAGGGAGGCTTTGTTAAAGAGATTTCTAAGGAAGAGAAATGTGCTTGAAAATAAAAGGGGCCAGCATGAAGTACATGTCACACCAGTTGTCTGTCAGTGGTGTTTAGGGAGGAGTCCAGAGTTCTTCCATGAACTTTAGTTCATGAAAACAAGCACATTAACTACTTTTCCCCCTTCTATTTAGGGCACCAATTTTTAAAGTTGACAACCTCCTGCAGGGATGTTCTGAAAGACAGAGACGTCTTGTCAGAATTATAAATGTCCTTGGTGGATGAGGCAGAAAGAGTTGACTGTGTAGGACATTCTTGACAAGTCCTCAGGATCTGAAGTGGTAACCATCTTTTTAGCTAGGTTTTCTTTTTTCGTGGATGACACGAGATGTTTTAAAAATTGTGAAGGACAGAACTTCTCTATTTAGTTACCTGTAATCAGGCAGGAAAGGGTATGTGCACAATTTAGCACATAGTAGGTGTTCAGTATATATTTATTTCATCTAATATTCCCTCCCTCATCACTGCCAATAATTTCTGAGTTAAAGGTGAATTTCCAACTCTCATAGCTGCCAGATGGGGCATATAGGGTTGCTCCATCACTGAACAGTTGGGTTGTGCCTCTTCCTGTTTTGCTTCTAACATGACCCGTGCTCATGCCATAGTCCAAACTGAATTCATATGCATCTACATCTTTACAGATAGGTTGACAGCCACAATATAAGTATGTGTTCATGGAGTGTATTCACAAATATATATATATATAATATATATATATGTGTATATACATGCATACATATGTGTGTGTATATACATTTATATTCGGCATCTGTATTTGCCAGCTTCTTACCCTTCTTTGGGAAACTGTTACCCCTCCTTATCCCAACTCATGTTCTTACTCTCAGTTTAGATTTAGCTTTTACAAGAAAATGTGAACCTCTACTCAAGCGGTTAGGTTCCAGGATCATATATATCTAAACTTCTAATGACTTTCTTGAATGTAGAATAGGCCTTGCAACCTAACCAATATAGTCAAAATATAACTACTACTACTCCTCCAACCCCGACCACCCAGCCCACCCCCTAAAAACTATATTGCTCATCTTCTGGTTTTTCCATCTGAGTAAATGTTGTTACTGAAAACAGGTTTGCTGGCTCCATGCACAGCAAGCCAAATGCTAAGTAGTTGAGGTTTACAGCAGAGAAAGTTTTATTCACAAGACAGTCAAGTGAGAAGGCAGGAGAACAAATATCAGGTCTGTCCTCCACCCTCCCACCCCTGCCAAAGCGAGGGGTTAGAATATTGTTGGGTGAAGACTATAGGGTAGTTGGAGGTGCAGGGGGAGGTGATTGGAGGCAGGAAAAAGGTGATGCAGTAGCTGCCCTGCCCAGGCATATCTAAGTTACATGCTTTTTCATGGACACGCTCAGAAAATGGTGGCGTTAGCCATTCACTATCCAAGAGTGAAGTTTCTGGCCCTCTGACATCAAATGATTATGCATTAGACACTTACATGGGTTCAGTTAAATGGTCACTGGTATCAACCAATTTGCACTGGGCAAGACTAGCTCCTAGGAGACTGTTACTAGAGCAATCCATACATAGAGGTGTTATCTACAGGGGATAGTTAAAAAGTCTCATGATATGCTGTTTAAGTTATCTGAAGTGTGGAGGGTATGCAACTTGCAAGAACAATCAGAGTAAACTTGGTCAGTGAAGGTGGGTTGCTGTTGTTGAGTTGACAAGTCATATCCTGCTCTTTTGTGACCCCATGGACTGTAGCTCACCAGGCTCCTCTGTCCATGATGTTTCCCAGGCAAGAATACTGGAATGGGTTGCCATTTCCTTCTCCAGATAATCTTCCTGACCCAGGGATCAAACCCACATCTCCTGCTTTGGCAGGTGTATTCTTTACCACAGCCATCTGGAAAGCCCAAAGGTGGGTAACAGGATATTACTTACTAAACAAATTTACAGCTTAAGGGATCAGATGACTGTCCTTGGTTTCGGTGGTATCACTGCTTATTCTGTTGCTCACTTAAGCTCCAAACATGGATGTTTTCTATCTCCCTTACACTTCTACACTGGATCCATCATAAAGTTTTTTTGGTCCTATTTCAAAAATATTTTCTGAATCCTTCCTCTTCTCTCCATTTCTACTATATTACCACAGTCAGTGGTAAACAACCCTCTTGCCAATGCAGGAGATATGGGTTCAATCTGTGGGTCAGGAAGATCCCCTGAAGAAGGAAATCACAATCCACTCCAGTATTCTTGCCCGGAAAGTCCCATGGACAGAGGAGCCTGTAGTTCATACGGTCAGAAAAGAGTTGGACAAGACTTAGCAACTGAAACAACAACAAACAAGCCACTGTATCTTTCTCCTGAATTTCTACAAGAGCTTTATAGTTGGTATTCCTGCTTTTACTTTTTCTTCCCTTCCTGCTGCCTAAGATACTTTTCTAGTACACTCAGAATAAAACTGATTTTACAAAGCCTCATAAGCTTTCTAGATCCTAACTTCATTACCAATCAGTCACCAATCTTCTCTTCATTCACTACAATGGTTTCACAAGCCTTTTTCACTCTTTGAATGTGCTAAATGTCTCCTCTTTTGCACTTTACTATTGAATATTACCTCTGGGTAAAACTCGCTGCCTCTTGATGTTGTCAAGAGCTTATCTGATCAACTCAGTTTAGTTCAAACATCACCTCCTTGGAGATACCTGTTTCCTCCTTCCTCATCCACACGATCACTTCATCACCTGTTGTATTTCTTTACAGACACTCAGAGATACCTGAAATTGCATTGTTCATGTGTTAGTTTGCTCCTTTATCCCACTAGAATGTGAGCTCCCTAAGAGCATGGCTTTATCTGTCAGGTTCATCACATGAACCCAGCACATCAAACAGCGCCTGGCATTTGGTAGACATGGAGAAGAGTGAACTAAAAGAAGAAAAGAATGGATGTATCAATAGATTTCCCCCCAATTTTTGAAGCTGAAACTAAGACAGAGAATCAATTTCAATCTCTAAAGGCTGAATCCTAGACATAAAACTCAAAAGCCATTTGGACAAGGCAGTGAGCCAAATAGAAAAAGCACAGACAAGAGCTAAAGACAGTTTTGCTGGTATTCAACTCTCCTGCTAGTTGTTTGAGACCCAGACGTATTCCTTCCCTTTCCATAGTATGATTGCTTAATTTATGTATGAGGTATCCCAACATGATTGCAGTAAGTTCCTCTTTTTTTCTTACTTATTTTTTTTTAAATTTGGTTTCTAAGACTTACAATTAAAGAATCCAAGTTATTCTGTTATTTCTTGCCTCTTGCCTTTTCTTCTGCCTCTGTCTCTTATCAAACTCTAAGCTCTGGTCATAATACACTTTCATCTCTCTCTCTTTCTGTCTCTTGGACATTTACACATGCATTTCTAGATGCTTAGACTATTCTTCACTAATTTGCCTTTGAGAAAACTTTTCAGACACCCCAAACTTAGGGATTGCATGCTTTCTTCCACCTCATAGCTCCGCCTATTTATTCTCAGTGTTATTAACGACCAGTCTTGCATCTCTCTAAATCTCTTTCACTGTTGTGTTTTTTCTTATTTACTATGCATTCTTGATGCCTAGCACAGAGTTCAACACATAAATCTACAATGGCTGAATGACTGAAGGGCTGACTGAATGAATAAACAGAGCTACTTTGTTGGTAGCCAAAGCAGAACTAAGAGATAACAAAATAGAATCTGACTGTTAATATTCTCCTTCAGTTCAGACTGTTTCCTATTGATGCTACTCTAAAGTTCTGAACTGATTTGGGGGCATTCTGTTTACCTTGGACTTAGGCAAGATTTATACCTATATTTTTCAATACTTTCTTTCCCCCTAAGGATCCTTTTAGTTTTCTGCTCATGTTTCCATTTTGTACTCAAGAGCCTTATTTTCTGAGGGCTATTTTCCCCTAGTTTGAGGGAAGTTTCCACCTATCAGTGCCATTTGGTTTGCCACTTTGTCAAATTTTGGTGGTGTGCCAAGCTGCTAGGCATCCTTTCAAAATCAGATCTTGTTGACAACAAAAAATAAACTCACATCACCAAGATCATTTTCTATTTAGTGTATTCCTTGGAGTCATATTTTTGAAACCCTAAAGAAATCAGAATTGCTACCTCATCCCCCAATGTTCTTCTTCTCCATAATCCTTCCAAAATCCTTTAGTGCTAGAAGGAAACAATTAAATAATCCAAGTTTCTTCAAGTTCATTTAATAGCTAAAAATAACAAATAGAGTGCTCAATATATGTCATGTGCAGTTGTTCCCAAAGGGAGAGAATGTTTCAAATGACCGTGACTGTGACCCGATATCGCACTCTTACTCTGTAAAATCTCAACCAGTCTGTCTTCTCCTGGACTTAGTTCAGTGAATTTTTCCCCATTACATTCCATGGATCTTTTAAGTGTAATGACACTAAATAACAGCCCTTGGCTTGTTTGACTGGCGCCTCCTCCATGAAATGTGTACTATTACTGAGTGAATTTGCAACATTACATGAATACTGTCAAGGATTCTTCATAAAATTGGATTCATGACAATAGTATAGAAGAAGCAAAGTAGAAAAACCTTATAACGGGTAGGGATTTTGAAGAAGACATTTATAAATTGAAAATGAGTTGTCAACTATTGATTATTTTATATAATGTCCTGTCATATGAGAAGGCTTCCCTGGTGGCTCAGTGGTAAAGAACCTGCCTGTCAATGCAGGAGACTTGGGTTCAATCCCTGGGTTGAGAAGATCCCTGGAGAAGGAAACGGCACTCCATTCAGTATTCCTGCTTGGGAAATTCCATGGACAGAGGAGGCGGGTGGGTTACAGTCCTTGGGGTCTCAAAAGAGTCAGGCATGACTGAGTGATTAAATAGCAATGTCATATGAGAATCTGCCTGCTTCTCATGGGACTGTGATGGGAAAGACAGGCAGTGGGGCAAAACAATGAACTTCACTCTCAGCATTTGGGAGGATGATGTAGGAAGTAAATTTTATCCTCAGATTTAGAGTAGTTATGAGGACATAGGGCCTGCTTACTATTTTTAACTCAGCTTTGACCTTAGAGTGATGAAGGATGGCAGAATTGTTTCAATTTTCTATACTACTTGGTGGTCACATCTGAAACACATGTGAGACACATGCTCACTCAGACTCTGAAGGTAGAGTTAATAGTTTCAGAAATAGGATGGAAGTCATTCAGTATAACAAAATATACCTATGGTTTATGAATGAGTCATGCAGAAACCAAATCAAAACTAAAGTTGATACAATTAATCTAAAAAAGCATGTGAAATGCAGAAGTTATCACCTAATAGTGACAGCACTCGAGTTACAGATTTTAATCACTTGCAATCTTAATTACAGTTAGTTTCCAATTATGAACAGATTATGCATCTAAACCCTATTAGGAAAATAGATATTTGTACAGAAGAATGTTTCCTTTCATCAAAACAATGACTTCTTATCTGTTTGTTCAGAGAAACTTGTAAGATCCAAGTATAAGTGTTAGTCACTTAGTTGTTTCTGATTCTTTTCAACCCCATGGACTGTAGCCCACCAGGCTCTTCTGTCCATGGAATCCTCAAGGCAAGAATACTGAAGTGGGTGTTCACACCCTTCTCCAGGGGATCTTCCTGAAACAGGGACCAACACAGGTCAACTGCATTGCAGGCAGATTGTTTACCATCTGAGCCACCACAAAAGCCCTATAACTAAAAATTAGACAATGAATAAAGTGCCCAAATACTAGATTCTGAGGGCAGGAGGGGCTTAAGCATGGGAGGAATGAAAGGCATGTGTTTCCTCTCCATTTCCAGCCTCAAAAATAAGTCAAAAGTAGGTGAAATGCCCCATTGACATTCTGTAACTCCATTCTGCCTTGCTCCTCACCTCTGAGTCCCTATCTGTGTCCTCCAGGTAACCAGTCCCTGTGCGGAGGGAAATCAAGCTTTCCCTCAAGTGCTTCTACCAAAACTCATATTTCTTTAATAAAAATAAATATTAGAGAAGAAAGCATTCTGATTAAACTAATTCACAATAAAGTGTGAATGACTGAAAGCAGCTGTGTGCTTTAGGTAGACAGAGAAAGCTTACTGAAACTCCAGTTTGTGTTGAACTGTCTTAAGCTTTAGCTCTATTATTTCACTCCCACCTTTAAAAAAATTTATTACAAAGGATGCCAGAATTAGGTTGTTTAAAGAACTTGTTCAAAGAGCACAGTCAGCAATTATGCAGCCATGATTCAAGACACACAAAAAAGATAGAACAATTTTTTTTTTTGAAGATACTTGTTGGTGCCAATTAATTTATATTGTTTCAGATTCAGGCATTAGGAAAAGGAAAGTGCTGATAAAAAGTCCAGAATTATGAGGAGAAATAAGTTGGAGGCAGATGGTTTTGCTTAGGTATTTACTTTTCCTGGACCAACTTGTGCTACTTAAACTAGTTTCGTTTATTTCATTTTCCATTTCATTCTCCTCTACTTCGACATGTGATTACACTTTACAATGAATTAATCTGAAAGTTCCAAAAGATTTATAGTTCTGACTTGATTCTCTGCGTTTCCATTCAAATTATCAGGATTTCTGAATAGAAAAGAGATCCAACTTTGACATTTTCATGTCTCATTGTCCATTTTTTTTTTTTTTTAATTTTTCATTGATGGGAGTTTGCAAGGTCTTGTAGCCAGTGGAGAAGGGAAGACATTAGTCGCAGGAGCTGCGGCTTCCAGCAACAGCGATTGTGAGGAGCATGTGGTAAGACTGAAGGAAGGAGGCTGGGAGATAAAGGAAGAAAACTGGGGAGTCTTCAGCCATGTATAGATTGGCTTTTTAAACACTGAAATTCTCCCCTCCACCACTGTGAGGTACTGTATCAATGATTGCTTCCATGGGTTCATGATGTGATCCACAGAAAAAGTATATGTTGTCTAGTAAGAAAATCTGGAAAAAGCTAAAAAAAAGTCTGTAAAATCACTATGGCTGAAAAATGCTTTTCTCAAAATATATTGGTCTTAGAAATGGAGAATCTCTGTGTGACCTTGATTGTTATTTTCTGTTCCATAATACCTCACCAATTCTATTACATATGCTAAAAATATTCACCAAAGCTAAATGGTAAACAAAACAAAACACTACCTCAACACAACAACAAAATACCCTTCTAGCTAAAGACTTTATATCTCTTGGTGGCATTTCAATTAAAACAAAAGCTACCCAAGGCAGCATGATAATGTTTAGTAGTCTCTCTGTGTTTTAAATGCATAGATAAAAAACAAATTCTCACTAAAGCAAAAGTGTATTACAATTCTCTTTAGATAGAAGGAATATATTCTCCAACACCAGAACACCTATGTAGCCTAGAGCTAATTCCGAGAGGACTTACTTTTTAAAGCTTGTAATTCATTTGGCTCTCACTCAACTGCCAGGGGATTTATGTACAATGTATCTTGCTTTCAAGCCCTTATTAAAATAATTAAAGAAAATAGATTATAAAGTCATATGTTGACACAATTTACTGCCAACTTGTTTACTTTTATTTTCCACTGCAAGTGGCTTTTGAAAGCAATTTCTCAGATTATCCTCCCCCATGTGTCAAAATAGAAGCTAATTCTCAACATCAAACTCCCTTTCCTCCCTAGAGAACCTGAGAATATATGAGCTCTCTTATAGGAATTCAGAAACACCCTCTTGCCTGAGGACAGATCATCTGATATTGAGGCACGGGGCTTCAACATTTAATGAATATCTCCAAAACAACGAACCTTGTGTGAACTGAGTCATAAAATTGAAGCCCATAGTCTTTTATACACCTTGGAAACCCTCTAGCAAAGAAAGGAACAGTCCATCTAGAAGAAGACTATTAATATCTTTAGTACCTTTTAACCTCAAAAATAGACTAGTTATGGTTAGTTAAGAACATACTCCTAGAAGTCACAAATTCAAATGGATTCAAATGGTGGTTCTGCCATTTTTAGGGTATAACATTGAACAACTCACACTCCTTGGAGCTCTTTCCCCATCTGTGTCATATGATTAATGATGCTTAGCTCTTATCTTGAAGACTAAATGATGTTAATAATGAAAAAAAAATTTCAGTTAAATGCTGGCACATAACAAGCATTAAATAAATTATTTTGTCCTAGGAGGCAGAGTCTGAGTTGGAAATTCTTGGTCAACAGTTTTATCGGTCAATCCCAATGACATGTATATGCTATTGATACTATGTATAAAATAGATAACTGATTAGAATATACTATAAAACTCGGGGGGCTCTACTTAATGCACTGTGGTGACCTAAATGGGAAGGAGATCCAAAAGGGAGGGGATATGTGTATAGCTGATTCATTTGGCTATACAGTAGAAGCTAACACAATGCTGTAAGCAACTATATGCCAATATAAATTAATGTTTAAAAAGAGGTTTATTGGTTGAGTGCTCTCAGGAAGGGAAAGAAGAAAGAAGCTAGCCAAATATGGTCTCTCCTGGGGACTGGCTTCAGTCTGATATCCCTGGGAAGCTCCACAGCTCAAGATGCATGTCAGCCCCATTTAGAGGGGTGCAGAGGTGCAGCTTCTCCAGCATGGGAACTCCCATTTGGCAGAGGCATATTTTGCAGAGAAGGGTGCACCTTGAGTTGTTATCATAGCACTAACAGCAAAGGATGAGAGGTGCACCTGCTGTTAAAGGAGATCTGGATGGGACCCTCACAGCGCCCACTAGAGTTTACTCTGGGCATTACTCAGATCTTGCTCATGCCAAGTTCATCTACCAAAGCACAGCTTCTCCAGGATTCTGGTGAGTCATCCTTATTGAGGAAACTTCAGAGTGGGAGGGTTAGCTGGATGAATTGGAACCTCTGCTGTTTACCATAATTCCTTAGGCTTTAAGTCATTGGTTCTGTATCAGGCAAGTCCATCCCATCCCCCGTCCCCTCCCTGACCCAAATTAATTGACAGTCTAGAGACATTTTGGGTTGCCATATCTGGAGGTTGCTACTGGCATAACCCTACAATGGACAGCCCCCTATGGCAGAGAATTATCCATCACCAAGTGTCAATAGAACTGAGGTTGAGAAATCCTGTATCCCTTCATGGCTTGGCCACCCACTCTAGAGTCTCTCTCTTCCATCTGCACCTGTGTTTGTCCAGATGGCTTGTCTAGTGGGTTGACACAGACTTTCATTCTGAGGGGTCTAGGTTCAGTTTAGCATACTCTATCTGATCATGGTTTCTGCATAAGCCCATTTGGTTAAAAACAGATATGGAAGTACCCACAGATATTCCTATGAAACATTTGAGTTCAAAACATCCCTCAACTAGCCCCCAAAAGGCTCAGTGGTCTTCTTGAGGGATGGTATGATTCTGGAGTTCAGGCTTGGTCTGTGTTGCTGATAAATCAGATATTCAAATGTGTCAGTAGCTAGAACATAGCTATAGAGCCTGTGTATAGTCCTATGGCTTGCTGCTGGGCCCACCTAAACTTTACTTGATGGGCCATAATAGTACCTTCCAGTCACATGATCCCCTGCTATCCAGTGGTTAGAAGCTTAGTTTTTACCATGGTTTAGTGACTCAGACTGTAAAGTGTCTGCCTGCAATATGGGAAACCTGGGTTTGATCCCTGGGTCGGGAAGATTCCCTGAAGAAGGAAATGGCAACCCACTCCAGTACTCTTGCATGGAAAATTCCATGGATGGAGGAGTCTGGTAGGCTACAGTCCATGGGATCTCGAAGAGTCGGACATGACTGAGCAACTTCACTGCTTCACTAGTTGAGTAGCATTTCAGGAGCTGGTTTTTGTTTTTGTTTAATAACAGCTTTGTTAATATATAACTTACATACTTTAATTCACCCTTTTGAAGTGTATCATTCAATGTTTTTTTAATTCATTCACAGAGTTGGAGAACCATCACAAGTATCTGATTTCAAAACATTTACAACATCATCAAATAAAACCTCATACCCGCTAGCAGTCACCTCTCATTCCCTCAGTTCCTCCAGGTTAAAAACTGCTAATTGACTTTCTTGTCTCCATGGATTTGATTATTCTAGAAATTTCATGTACATGGAATCACATAATATGTGGCTTATGTATCTGGCTTCTTTCACTAAGTGTAAAGTTTTCAAGGTTTATCCATACTATAGTCTGTGTTGGCACTTCATCCCTTTTTATGTACAAATGTTATTGTACGATATATAATGTGTACTCTGCTATTGTTAGGTGGAGTGTTCTTTAGATGTCTATTAAATATAATTTGTTTGTAGTACTGTTCAAGTCTTGTATTTATTTATCTTCTGCCGAGTTGATTTTCCCAATATTGAAAGTCGGGTATTGATGTCTCTAACTCTTAATATGGGCTTCCCTGATAGCTCAGTTGGTAAAGAATCTGCCTGCAATGCCAGTTCAATTCCTGGGTCGGGAAGATCCTCTGGTAAGGGATAATCTACCCATTCCAATGTTCTTGGGCTTCCCTTGTGGCTCAGCTGGTAAAGAATCTGCCTGCAGTGTGAGAGACCTGAGTTCAATCCCTGGGGTGGGAAGATCCACCCCAAGAGAGAAAGGAAAGGCTACCCACTCCAGTATTCTGGCCTGGAGAATTCCAAGGACTAGAGACCATGGGGTTCCAAAGAGTTGGACACGACTGAGCAACTTTCACTTTCACTTTCATCTCAGCCTCCTTGGTGGTGGGATTTATATCTGTTATTTTGCTGTTTGTTTACTGTCTTATGTCATTTTATTATTATTTTTCTCCATTTTATAGTGTGTTAATTTAATTCCAATAATGCTTTAGTTTACTATAGTTTTTGAGTTATTTTCTTAATTGTGGCCCTGAAGATTATAATCAATATTAACATCTTAAAATAATATATTTTGAATTAATACCAACTTAATTTCAATAGTATACAAAAACTTTGCCAATATCACTCTGTTCCTTTTCCTTCCATCTATTATTATAAAAATTACATCTTTTAACATTTTAAGCTCACCAATAGTTTTTTAATTATTGCTTTATTGAGTTGTGTTTTAAGTCAGATAGGAAGGAAAGGCATTATGAACAAAAACATTCATACCTTCTTTTTTATTTACTTATGTTATTAATCTTTTCTCGGTGTTCTTTATTTCTTCAAATAGATTTGATCTGTATTTAATGCTTTTTCATTTCCAGTTTGAAGGATTCTAGCGTTTTTTTGTGGTGTAGATCTCTATCAACAAATTTTCAGTTTTTCTCTGGGCATGTCTTCATTTCTTTTACATTCTTGAAGGATAGTTTTGCTTGACATAGAATTGCTGGTTGTTCATCTCTTTCAGCTGGTTGTTCATCACTTTAAATATGATGTACCATTGTCTTCTAGCATCCATAGTTTCAATATTGTAAAAGTCACTTAATCAAATTGTAGGTCTCTGTGATGAGTCACTTTTCTTTTGCTACTTTCAACAGCTCTCTTGGTCTTTTCACAGTTTGACAGTATTTCCAAATGTGAATCTCTTTGAGCTTATTTTACTTGGATTTTGTTGAACTTCATGTTTAGATTAACATTTTTCATCAAATTTGAGACGATTTTGGTCATTATTTCTTCAAATATTCTTTTTGCTCCTTCCTTTCTCTATTCTCTTTCTGGGTCTTTGTCTTAGTCTGTTGAGCTTCTGTAACAAAATACCTGGATTGGGTAGCTTATAAATGGGAAAAATTTATTTCTCATAGTTCTAGAGGTTGGGAAGTTCAGGATCATGGTACCAGAATAGGTGGATGAGCTCCTTGAAGAAAAGCTATGACAAACCTAAACAGCATATTAAAAACCAGACATTACTTTGCCAGCAAAGGTCTGTGTAGTCAAAGCTATAGTTTTTCCAGTAGTCATGTATGGATGTGAGAATTGGACTGTAAAGAAAGCTGAGTGCCAAAGAACTGATGCTTTTGAACTGTGGTGTTGGAGAAGAGAGTCCCTTGGACTGGAAGGAGATCCAACCAGTCCATCCTGAAGGAAATCAGTCCTGAATATTCATTGGAAGGACTGATGCTGAAGCTGAAACTCCAATACTTTGGCCACCTCATGGGAAGAACTGACTCATTGGGAAAGACCCTGATGCTGGGAAAAATTGAAGGTGGGAGGAGAAGGCGACGACAGAAGATAAGACGGTTGGATGGCATCACCGACTCAATGGACATGAGTTTGAGTCAACTCCGGGAGCTGGTGATGGACAGGGAGGCCTGGTGTGCTGCAGTCCATGGGATTGCAAAGAGCTGGACATGACTGACTGAACTGAACTGAACTGAACTTTGAATTTGGTGGTATGATTTCAATGCTATAGCAGGTAGTTTACAGCTATGCCTTAGCCTTTACTACCTGCTTGTGAAGAGCCTCAGAGTCAGCCAGAAGTGAGAAAATATGGCCTTCATACATTCTACCTGGCCAGGTGCAGAGCCTTGAACTTATGTATAGTATTTTAATTTCTCAGAAATATGCTGAAGGTTTTCAAAGCCCTCAAAAGGCATCTCTTTCATCAACTTTTCCTTTTAAATTATATAGGCAGTCTATTGTTAGTCCTAACTGGTATTATTGCCTCAGGCATCTATGATGTTAAACAATTGTCACTGATTGTTTTTGACAAAAGCCTCAGGGATAAGACTATTCAGGAGCTCTGAGTCAAGTCAAATAAAGATAAGCTCTGAGAATAGGGCTTTTCTAGGAATCTTCCAGACAAATCAAGTAGTGGCAATTTTCTGAAAATAGAGTGTTTTTTGGGTGGGAATCCGAATCTATATTGTCCTCTCTAATGGCCGCTAAGCTGCTGGTTTTCACAGTATTTTGTTTCTGAAGCTGTTGATTTTCCAGGCTACTGTGGTGTTGGGAATATTGGAATGGGGGTTAGACAAGTTAAAATGTCATGGAGCTGATTGTTGTTATCAAGATTCAGTCATTTTTTATGAATAATTACTCCTTGAGTTTTGCAAGTTTCTGGTTAATTTCCAAGCTCTGAAAAAGTCAATTTTGAAAAAATTTTGCTGCTTTATGGATGAGCAGATTTTCAGAAATCATTATTCTGGAAGTTCTTCCTCTAGGAACTCTTTTTAATGGTGTGCAGTTTCTCTGATGTGATTCCTTAGGGTCTGTGCTATAATTCTATTTGAGTTTGCCTGAGGCTCTAAATGACATCTTTCTCTACCATAGATATCTCAAGTACCCTGAGATTTACTGGGTTAATTGGCCCAACTGGTAGAGTCCAGTACATTACAGCCTGGACCTGTTACCACACCCTTTCTTTTTCTAGCTCCACTCACACGCAACAAACTTGAATCGAATGTCACCCATAACAGTGCTCAACCAGTGTTTGCAAATATGGGATATCTTTCGTCTAAAGCAAAGAAGCCTCACAGCACTGTGCTTCTTTCCTAATGATAAGAGGTGCAAAGCACAGTAACTTGTTTTTCTAGGACATGTCCTGGAATACTTCAGCCAACTAGATCCCCAACAAGTCTGTTAGGGGAAGCACACTGACTGAAACCGCCCACCCTGGCCAGGCATCATAGTAACCATTGGCATGAGTTGTTTTACGACAGAAGTCCAGGTAAGGAACACAGAACTAATAAGCCACCACCAACCAGAAGAGTTTGGGAAAGGTCAAAAAGAGAGACCACATGTCCGACCACCTCCCAGAATCCTTCTCGCTGACATCCATCTTGTCTGAACAATGTTGTACACCACCAGGAAGGACTCTGAATGATTTGTCAGAGACAACCGGGAAACTAAACCCATCAACATAAACCCAGAGACTGCGAGCCACGTGGCAGAGCAGTTCTCCTGGGTTCCCTTACTCTACTGCTCTCTGCTCGGGTGCCCTTTTCCAATAAAGTCTCTTGCTTTGTCAGCAAGTGTCTCTTCAGACAATTCTTTTCCGAGTGTTAGACGAGAGCCCATTCTTGGGGCCATGGAGAGCACCCCCTGCTTCCTACAACAAGTCTGTTGATGCAGAAGCACCTTGATCTTTGTAGCTTTTTTCCTCCCAAATTGTGAAACATATGCATCTCTTTAATGAATCCAGAGTACTTGCTACCTCTTTCTCAATGACCTGTTTACACATGATGTCATTAATATAGTAGACAAATGTGATATTGCTTGGAAAGTGTCAGATGATGCAGGCCTTTTAAGTCATATTGTGATAAATAGCAGGAGAGACAGAGACCCATGAGGAATGACCATAAATGTGTGCTGCTGTTTATCCCACATGAATGCAAGCTAATTTTGACCCTCCTTTTGTTGGAAGAAACCATTTGCATGGGCAAATCAAGTTTAACAACAAATTCTGAACTGGAGTGACTCTCTGACTTATCTGTTTGTATGTGGGGAGAATGGTCCATGCAAAGACTCTCCACTAGGGACAGAAATTGCTTTGTGGTCCATCCTTGCCTTCTGATATTTTTGGAGATTTCACAGCAAGCTTTCCATCCCATTCTGTTGATTAAGATATTTATACAGGTCCATCCAGATTTAAGGACCAATGTCACTAAAAGAGTACATAAGGGATGAAATATAAATTGAGGTAGTCACCTTTGGAATATATAATCGGCCCAGGTTTATTATGATGGCGTTTTATTTTCACATCTACTAAAATAGGCTTTAATCATTTCTCCACATCCAACTATAATGAATCCACTTGTTTCAAATCTAATTCTGTCTAGATATTGTTGTGATATTTATTCACATCTCTTAAATTGCTTCATTATTACAATCAGCCCTGGTGTTCTGTGAATGAAATATTTTCATTATTAAATTCAGCTCCTTGGTATGTAAACTCTATAAGAAAAGGATTTTGTTTTGTTTTTGGCTATATACCTAGAATCTAGAAAACTGTGGGACATATTCTGGGAACTCAGTAAATATTTGCTGGATGAATAAAATAAAACCCAAAGGGCTTCTGTTAGCTTTCCATAAGCATTCGGCAGGTAAAGTCCATTATCTGAAAGGCAAAACTGGGGGTGGTTAACAAAGGCCATTGATGAGTCAAAAAAGACGGAAAATCGAGTAAGAAATTATCAAAGTTCAAGCAGCATGTGTATTGCCCTCAAGTTTTGGATCATTAAACTCAGCAGAAAAGGTTCTGCCTCACCTGGGACTGTTTTATTAGACTCTCCACATGTGCAGCAGTTATATTTCTCTGGTCTTGGCATTTATAAAACACTGTTTGGCATCTATGATACATTCCCATCCTCTCACTGGCACCTTAAATATATTCAAGAAATCTTTCATCCATATGATCGTATGTAATTTCCTTATAAACCCTATAGATAGAAATTAACGGTTTCGTTTTAGATAATTTCCTTATTCGAGATCACCAGATTATAAGTGGCACAGATTTGATTCAAGTTAGTTTTATTGTTCTTTTTTTCCTCCTTTCGCTCCATTGTCTTGACCAACATCCAACTACCTACTCTGATTTACCGCAGTTCGGAAAGACAGAGACAAAGCACATTTTCAGCCTGTGTTTACCCATTGGTGAAATGGTTCATGAAGGATGATTTTAGTTGCATTCAGATGGTTATCCTAACAAAAAATATGTCTCCCATTGGATTACTGAAAATAATAATAGTTATAATTTTCATAGTATTAATAGTAGCTAACATTTATTTAAATTTTACTGTATATGCTAAGCTGTTTCCTAAATGTTTACTGTTTAACATGCATTTTGCTAACATGGAAAAATATGTCATATCTTTCACCTAATATTTAGTGACAAAATTTAAAGTGTAAGTATCTGGTAAAAGTGATCAATCAATTCAGTCACATTAAATCTTCCTTTATCTGTTTCATAGAAACTCTTGAGATCTGAGATCAAACCTGTTCTTCACCACATGCAGTGTGCTTGTGAGGACCTCATTTTCTGAACTTATAGCTTTTATAGTCTGTTTCACTTATTTGATACTTATTGTATTATTATCTTGTATATGAGTATTCTTTACAGAGAATTTTCTACTAAAAGCAGCACAATCTCCCCCTCTTTTGTACCAAATGTGAATAATAAGACTGTTTATATATTCATCTGAAAAAATGTACTTTTATTCTCTTTTGTTTCCATCTACAAGACAACTTACACACATATAAACAATAAAATAAAACTAAAATCCGAACAGAAAAATATAAATCAGAATAGAAAGTAGTAAACAGTCCAGAGAAATTAGAATGAAAAGGAGGTAAGTCCCCCTGGCTCTACTTATCCTGAAGAGCAAAGGAAAGGGATATTTAGGCATTCACCTGATTTTCATTGTTGGGGGAGGGAAAAAAATGCATTAGCTTTTTAGGGGGAACAAATCATTTCCTGGCACTAAACTTTAAAATAAATTTCCATCAAGAAATGTCTTATGAAGACTCTGGAAAAAATTAATGAGAGATATTTCCAACAGCGGGACTTCCCTGTAACTCAAACGGTAAAGAATCTGCCTGAGGTGCAGGAGACCAGGCTTTGATCCCTGGGTCAGGAAGATCCTCTGGAGAAGGGAATGACTACCCACTTCAGTATTCTTGCCTGGAGAATTCCATGGACAGAGAAGCCTGGCAGGCTACAGTTCGTGGGGTTACAAAAAGTCAGACACGACTAAGCAACTAACACACATATACATTTTCAATAGCAGACTGCAGCACAGTCAGTAGAGTGAAATGGTTTTCCTTATATGTTCCTTATACATCCCTTAATGAATCAGACTTTATAAAATACAAGTCAGTTAAAAAACGTCATTCAAAGACTCAATGCTGCTGATCCAATGTTCACAAAATGCGTCAAACTGTTTACTGATGTTTTTAGAGAAATGAGGTGCTGCTTGTAAAGATGATTAGTTAATAAAAGTTCTTGTTTTGCTCATGGCTTTGCCATCTAGGTGTCTGTTCCTTTCTTCACAGACTTGAGAGATTTAGTCAAATCCAGAAATGAAGTGTTTATTTTCTAAAACAAAGTAATTGAGATTATTTCAATTTTCAGTTCCAGAACTTTATTTGTTCTTCTCCCTCTCAAAGCACAACTTATCTTTGGAAAGAAATCTTGGTGAGTTAACTCACTTGTCCAAAAAAACCCTGAAGAAACAGTTTTTCTTAAATAAGGCAATGAACTGTCTGTGTATGTGTGGTAAATTTATTTATTGAAACTGAACCAAGTTAAAGAAAAGTACATCTCCCGAATATTCACTAGAACTACCATAAAGTAAACACAACTATGTAACCATGACCCAATCAAGCAGTAGAACATTCTGTCTCCCAAAAGCCCCCTCACTGTCCTGACAAGTCACCATCCCCTCCTACCCAAAGACATCCTGACTTTAAATATCATAGCTAAGGGAACTCCTTGGTGATCCTGTGGTTAGGATTCAGTACTTTTGCTGCCTGGGCCCGAGTTTGATCTCTGGTCAGGAAACTAAGACACTGTAAGTCATGCAGTTTGCCCCCCAATTTTCAATAACCATATAAATAAATACCATAGCTTAGTTTTGCCTATTTTTGAACTTTTAATGAAAGGAGTCATATTGTTTGGTTTCTTTGGCATCTGGCTTCGTTTGCTTACTATTTTGTTCATGATTCTCACATCCAGGCTCTTGCTGTAGTGTGTAGCTCTGGTCCATTCATTTCACTTGTAAAAAGTATTCCATTGTATAAATATGCATGCTCAGTCACTCAGTTATGTCCAACTATTTGCGACCTCGTGGATGGTAGCCCTCCAGGTTCCTCTGTCCGTGGAATTTTCCAAGCAAGAATACTGGATTGGGTTGCCATTTCCTACTTCAGGAGACTTTCCTGACCCAGGGACCGAACCCACACTTTATTTTACCCAGCTGAAGTACTAATGACCATGTGGGGTTTTCCAGTTGGGGCTACTGTAAAGACTACAACCTTTAATGTTCTTCTGCCAGCCTTTTAGTGACCATGTAGGAGAGTGATTGCTGGATCACTGGAGATGTGTGTTCCATTTTGATTGATACTGCCAGTTTCCCAAAGTGATTGGACTAATTTATACTCCTATCAGCAGTGTTCATCATCCTGATCGTTCACATTTGTTTCTGTCAATCTTTCAATTTGAGTCCTTCTGCTGCTTGTGTAGTGGCATACCGGTGTATTTTTAATTTGCATTTCTCTAGTGACTAATGAGGTTGACTGCTTTGTTATATGCTTACTGATCATTTAAATATCCTGCTTTGTGAAGTCTTTTGTCAGTTTTGCTATTAGCTAGTATGTCTTTTCATGAAATGGTGCTTAAATTTTCTAATATGCTACGGGTGTGAGCCCTGCTTTTTCAGCTTCTTAACTTTTTATGAATGGAAGTTTTTCATTAAAAAAAAAAAGCCTAAGATATCAGTGTCTTCCTTTAAGTTAGTCCTTCAGTGTCTTTTCCTTCTCCAGATCCTAAAAATATTCTTGTTTTCCTCTAGAAGCTCTGAAGTTTTACCCTCACATTCAAATCTGCATAGAATCTTGTCATCACAATGGATGAAATAGTAGACATAATGATCAGAATAATAGTAGTTGCCATTTTTTCTGTGCTGGGTAGTAGATATCCTGGAATTTTAATCTTCAAAATAAAACCACAAAGTAGATATTATCTATATTTGAAAGATAAAGGAATTGACATTTGGGGGTGGTTAAGTACTTGTTGTCCTCATCATATTAATAGTAAAAGATGGAGAAACAATTCAAATCCCTGTCTGCCTCTTTCCACAGACAACGTATTTATTATTTCACCAAGTTTCTTTAAAGGGAATCCTGTTTGTAGACTGTATGCAAGTGAGAACCTTAAAAACTACATAAATATCCTAAATGTAAAAACCCCAGTTTCTGGAGAAAGAAATCAAGTGAATAAAATAAAAATAAAAAGCAACATTTAGTGGAAATTCTAAAGCAGCACATCAATAAAATACAAAAGTATAAAAAGATGAAAATAATACACCGAGAACTCAGAAGAGAAGAAAATGGATCAAAAGGACTAGCAACAATAGAGGCTGACAAATGAAATCATTAATGTTCAGCCTCAATCTGCAAAGCATTGTTGAATAGCAGGCAAGAAAGAGAAAGAGCAGGAGAAATTGATGAAAGTCAGGGACAAAATAAGGCTGAGTGTTATCATTTCATAGGTTGGGTTTCTAAGTTCACACTCAAGGGGCTTCTTATTTCCCTGTTATTACTTTGTTTTTACCCAGGTAAGCTCTCATTCAGATAGGGAAGATGGCTTTTTGTTATATTGGCTATTGTCAACATGATAAAATGGAAGCCTTGTGTTTCAGCCCACTGGTTAAATCAGAATATTGCTTTCTATTAAATTATTTTTTATAGCAGGCTCTATTTAGATGGATAAATATCACTGAAATAGGTAGCTCAAAATAAAAGAAATAAAAATATAAATATAGTATAATTTAACACCTTTCTCTTCTTCATTAATATCTCTCTTACTAAGCATGAAGATTATTCTCCTCAGAGTAGCCAAGGAGAAATTTTGACGATCTTTTTGAATCAGAACAAAGATCCTATGTGACTGACTACCTATTCTTCCACCCATTACATTTTCTCTTATCAAGCATTTAATATTTCTCAGCTCTGGGTATCTTGATATTGCTATTGTTATAAGAATAGCATTTTTCATTATAAATTTTTTTAGCAACACTGCAATGTATGAAACTGTTGAAGTTGGAAACTACACTCCTTGGTACAGATCAACCTTTAAAATAACTCTGGTAAAAAACTGATAGGAGGTGTAAGACAGAGAGTTCACGTTTTCCCACTTTAGCTTTTGTGCTATTTATCTGATTTGACAACAGTGGTCCTATAAAGAGGATGTTGACATAGTCGAGTGCATGAGTGCTATGTCACTTCAGTCGTGTCCGACTCTTTGTGACCCTATGGACTGTAGCCCACCAGGCTCCTCTGTCCATGGGATTATCCAGGGAAGAATACTGGAGTGGGTTGCCATGCCCTCCTCCAGGGGATCTTCCTGACCCAGGGATCAAACCCGTGTCTCTTACATCTTCTGCATTGGCAGGTGAGTTCTTTACCACTAGCACCATCTGACATTTTAAATGTTTTAACATTTGAAGATTTTGTAACTTTATTATAAGATGTAATTAAATGTTATAAACATAAGTGTAAAAATTCATACTTATTCAAAAGACTTAATATCACATCTTACTCTGTAATTCTAATTGAAAGAAATTTTATGAGGCTTGAATATGCTGTGTGAGATACATGTGCTCATGTAGCAGGATCAAGTTTTAGGAAGATATTTGATATGAGGGATCAGAGCTTTCAAGTTGCTTCTTCTTTTTTCAGACTCCAACTCTCCAACTGGAGATAATCAAAAGCAGCATTCTTATTACCCACAACTAGTCTCTTGATCAGGAGAAGGAAATGGCAACCCGCTCCAGTGTTCTTGCCTGGAGAATCCCAGGGACGGCGGAGCCTGCTGGGCTGCCATCTATGGGGTCACACAGAGTTGGACACGACTGTTGGAAGCGACTTAGCAGCAGCAGCAGTCTTTTGATCAAGATGGTGAAGAGACTCAAGGAGGCCCCTGAGGAATAAGGGAAGGCTGGAGCCTGGATCGTTTCTCAGAGATGGATGGGGCAGACAGAAGAACTTACTAAGAAACCAGGAAGGCATGCATGTACTTTCTGTCCACTCAGTCGTGTCCAACTCTTTGCAACCCCCATGGGCTGCAGCCCACCAGGTTCCTCTGTTCATGGAAATTTCCAGATAAGAATACTGGAATGGGTTGCCATTTCCTCCTCTAGAAGATCTTCCTGACCCAGGGATCGAACCTACGTCTTCTGAGTCTCCTATATTGGCAGACAAATCCCTTCCCATTAAACCATCTGGGAAGCTATGAGTGAAGGAGTAAATGAAAATTCAAAGTAGAAATATACAGGGAGAGGGAGCGATGCAGTGCATGGTTTCTTGTGTGTTTTTTGTTTGATTTGTTTTTCAAAATAGAAAAATGCCAATGCAAAGAGGAGGAAGCAAATCTAACTTGAACAAGTTCCTATGGTCTGGATGTACCTGCTACCTGTGTAAAAAGTGGGTCTTCTCGTCCTTGTCCCAAATCAGCCTTCTATTGTTCCAATTACAAGTAGGAAATGGCGTGTATATAATATAAAGAATTCTTCTCACAAAGCAATATGCTTAATGCTGACAGTGAATAGTTATTTGTTCAATCAGTGACTATTTATTGAGCCCTGTTTATATGACAGGCATGTATAAAATCTGGACACACACATCTAAATATACACAATTTCTGATCTCAAGGAAATTCATTACTAGTAGAATGTGTATCCAAGTCAGCAGATCATGATAGAATAATTGTGTTTAGTGTTATATGAAAGGAGTGTGGTGCCATTTGAGTGGGAAGGAAATATACAAATTTTTTCTAAGATACAGGCAGGCTCCTTAGAGGAGGAGATGGTTGAACTAATTTTAAAACTTAAGTAGGACTTTACCAGATGTATTGAAATGAGATAATAATGCCAGATAGAGGCAATATTTTGGGCAAAAGAATCTCAATATTAGATTCTGTGTATCTTTCTACATATAAATTCATCCTTAGGTATCAAGGAGCCCTTAAAAGATGTTCAGGTATTGACATATTGTAGGATTTGCATTTTAGAGTTTCTGGTAACTTGTTTAGATTATTCTGGAAATGCCAATACCAAGAGACAAAATAGTAATAAAAATAAGAGCTGGAATTTATGGTTACCATGGATAAGATACTCTTTGAAGCATTTATCATGTAATATTTTATGCTCACAAGAACAATGTGAGATAATTTTATTATTGATTCTGTTACATAGATGAGGAAATGAAGGCACTGGAAAGTGAAGTAACTTGCAGGTCACGTCTGTCTAGTCAAAGCTATGGTTTTTCCAGTAGTCATGTATGGATGTGAGAGCTGGACTATAAAGAAGGCTGAGCACCAAAGAATTGATGCTTTTGAACTGTGGTGTTGGAGAAGACTCTTGAGAGTCCCTTGGACTGCAAGGAGATCCAACCAGTCCATCCTAAAGGAAATCAGTCCTGAATATTCATTGGAAGGACTGATGCTGAAGCTGAAACTCCACTACTTCGGCCACTTGATGCGAAGAGCTGAATCATTAGAAAAGACCCTGATGCTGAGAAAGACTGAAGGCAGGAGGAGAAGGGGACGACAGAGGATGAGATGGTTGGATGGTATCACCGACTCAATGGACATGAGTTTGGGCAAGCTCTAGGAGATGGTGAAGGACAGGGAAGCCTGGCGTGCTGCAGTCCATGGGGTTACAGAGTCAGACGTGATTGAGTGACTGAACAACAACAGGATGTAAACCCAGGCAGTCTGGATCAGAACCTGTGTAATTAAATAACACAGCTGTATAATAAAGAGGCTGTTGCCAAACTGATGATGAGTAATTTAAACATTAGGTATAAGCATTCAGAAAGGAACTAAGAAAGGTAAGTTGTGCCTGGCTCTTGCGACCCCGTGGACTGTAGCCCACCAGGCTCCTCTGTCCATGGGATTTCCCAGACAAGAATACTAGAGTGGGTTTCCATTTCCATCTCCAAGGATCTTCCCTGAGCAGGGATCAAACCTGCATCTCCTGCACTGGCAGGCTATTCTTTACTGCTGAGCCACCGGAGAAGCCCACTAAGCTCTGTACCAGAGCTATCAGTTCTAAGTCTCAAAACACCCCAGGAGGGAGACCAGCCCGGAGACCTTAAGTGACTTGTCTCAGGCCACAGAACTAGTAACTTGAAACCCGCTTAAGGCCAGGGCTAGAACTTGAGACCAGAGCTGCCTGCTTCCCACCCAGACAGACGAGTGAGACATGGAGAGAATCTTGTGCTGTGGAGACAGAAAAAGGAATTGACTAGTGTCAAAGACTACTCCGGTTCACTGAATCGCATGCAAGAGTCCAAGGGCCGTACATTTGCAGTTTACTTAGATCCGGAGTCATCTAAAGTCAGCTTAGTTTAGGAGTTTACTTAGCTCAGGGGTGATACACTCGACCAGAACAGACGGGTGTTCTTGGCAGAGGTCTCCTTGCCTCCCTCAGCTCCATGGAGACACAGTGGTTGTCACGGCTGGTCTGAGGAGCTGGAGCAGGTTTGAGCAGGCCAAAAGCTCTGAATGTTCCCTCCTGCCAAATGCTGTCACATATGCCTTCCTGGTACACCAGGCTCAGGGGCTGTAAATAACAAGACCCTTCCAATAACAGGATGCACACCCTGAAACTAACAAGACAAGCTTCCAATTTGCTATTCCCAATTCACTTACATTTCTGGATGACTGCCCTAATAGGGCACTGGTGGTGCCTTCCCCTGCATGATGTCCCGCTATAACAAGGATCACAGAGGTGTGGCTGGCTTCTCTGATGGCCCAGTGGTAAAGAATCTGCCTATCAAGCAAGAGATCCCTGGGTTGGGAAGATCCCCTGGAGAAAGGAATGGCAACCCTCTCCAGTACTCTTGCTTGGAAAATCCCATGGACAGAGGAGCCTGGCGGGCTACAGTCCATGGGATCGCAGTGAGTCAAACATGATGGAGCGACTAAACAATAACAAGGATGATCATAGCAATGATCATAGCAACAGACTGAGGAATTAATACTCTTCTACCAAAAGGTCAACCATTAGGATGCAGAATTAGATAACTGTGAATAATGATAGCTTTGCATAAGAAAAGGTAAGAAGATGAATAATAAAAAGGCTGTAAAAGTTAGTCTTTAAAAGGATTTCCACCCAAGTGACTGGATGCAGATCTGTCTCAATCTTCAGGAGACTGAAAGATAATAGTAGGGTAGGGGGAAAGGGCATGGAAATGATCAGGGTAGGCAGTTTCAGCACTATTATCCCCACCACAATTTGCATAAAGTTCTTCCCAGTGAGCTCTTCTACGTCTCATGATAAACAGTTACATGGTAATGAAACTTTTCAAAGTTATTGCCTTGATAGTAACAGCTAGATATGCTTCTCTCTAGGTAGAATATTCTGATCTTGTTATTTACTTTTATTTTGTCTTGTTCTGAAAATTATTTGAGTTATCTTACAAAATTCATAATCTATATAACATAAATAGATGAGAAAAAAAGCTCAGGAAAATAAACCTCTGGATAAATGTGTGTGTTTGTGTGTGTGTGTGTGTGAGACAGAGAGAGAGAGGGATTTGGAGTTTGATAAATACTTTAAAAACAGGAGTTGTCATTTAGTTTCTGATTCAGCATAAACCCTCCCTCCATAGGTTATCATGATTAAAAAATACGTCTTTTGATTTGACAAAATGCAAACACATCTTTACTAGAAGAGAAAGTGGCAGAAAACCTCTCTTGAGAAAAGTGAATAGACAAAGAAAGATTTCTCATCCCAGACAAAAGAAAATAACCTAGGAAGGGAGCCAAAAAAAAGAAGATTCCAAGGAGAGAGATGGAAAGTTATGCCAAGAGGCAAACACATAAAGAAGATTTAGAGATTCGACTAATTAAAATTTAAAAGCTTTATTTGTCAAAAACATCATAAACAACCCAAATGTTCTCAGATAGAGGACAGGTTGAAACAATCTAAGAGCACTTGCTATGTAGATGGGAACTTGCTGAGCCAGGGAGGTCTTTGGTTGAGAGAGGTTAAGTATCAGTTCAAGGTCACCAACCAAGATGTGAGAGGACAGTTCTGTGTCCGTATCACATCCTCTTAGTCATCATGCTTATTTCTCACTCTATAGATTTCCCTGGGATTTATCTATTTCACTCTCTTTTAAAGATTGTTGTTTCCTTTATTATTTCTATAAATTTTGCTTTTATATTCAATATATTCTTCAATTTTTCAATAATTTTCTTATTAATTATTCTGTTAATGTTCATTGAATAAATACATGAATTTTCTGGCTGGTTATTTTTGGTACACAGAATTTTTTTTTGGTGGTCCAAAGATACCTTACATTTTCATTTTATATTTTTCAGTATATATTCTTAAATTTTCAGTGGATAGAATAATGGTTTCTGAAGATAATTATGTTTGGGTTTCCTTCTTTCCAGTAATAAAGCTTCTTTTTACCTCTCATGTCTTAATGTCTACACCAGAACTTTAGAAATATATGAAGTGATGCAGGAGATTTCTGATATCCTTATTTAGTCCATTAAGAAGAATTTTGCTAATATTCTTTTTTTAAAAAGCCCACTCATGTTTTTATGTTAGTTTTTTTTTTTCTGTTTAAAAATTCAGCTTTAAAGTGGTTATTCTCTATCATTTTGAGATATGCATTTTCCTGTTCTTGGTTTTATGTTTTCTTTTTTAAACAGGAATAGGTGATGAATTTTATTGACTAACTTTTTAGCTTCTATTCTGTGGAGATTTTTTCTTTTAGAGCTTATTGAAATAAATCTTAAATCATTCGGAGAAGGCAATGGCAACCCACTCCAGTATCCTTGCCTGGAAAATCCCATGGATGGTGGAGCCTGGTAGGCCGCAGTCCATGGGGTCGCTAAGAGTTGGATACAACTTAGCGACTTCACTTTCACTTTTCACTTTTATGCATTGGAGAAGGAAATGGCAACCCACTCCGGTGTTCTTGCCTGGAGAATCCCAGGGACAGGGAAGCCTGGTGGGCTGCCGTCTATGGGATCGCACAGAGTTGGACACGAAGCGACTTGGCAGCAGCAGCAACAGCTTAAATCATCAAGTGTCCTGATGTTATCATTCCTTGCATTCCTAATGGATAGAAATGTTACATTGTTGTGAGAGATTATGTCAGTGTAGTACTTTTTACTTTGGTTTGCATAGAAACCACCTGGGACAAATGCCAAAATGCAGATTCTATGGACACTCCTGGAGATTCAGGATTCAATAAGTCCAGGGTGAGGTTGAGAACTTGAATTTTTAGACAAACCTCCTCCACACTATGATCCTAACATGTGATACACAGTCCAAATTTTGAGAAACATGATTTAAATGCATCTTTGAGTTAACTTATTAGTATTTTTGTCATTGTTGCAATAATGTGAAAAGTGAAAATAATCTATTTGTTTTTATTTTAAGGATTGACATATTTTTGTCCTCTGGGTTTGCTGAAAGTAAAAGTGTTAGTCACTCAGTCATGTCTGACTCTTTTTGACTTCGTAGACTGTAGCCTTCCAGGCTTCTCTGACCAGGGGATTCTCCAGGCAAGAATACTGGAGTGGGTTGCCATTCCCTTCTCCAGGGGATCTTCCCAACTCAGGGATCAAACCTGTGTATACTGCATTGGCAGACAGGTTCTTTATCATTGAGCCATCAGGAAAGCCTGTGGACTGAATTGCATCCCCTCAGATCCATATGTTGAAGTCTGAACCTTCGAAGTGATGGTATTTGAAGACAAGGCCTTAGGGGTCTGATAAATATTTGATGAGATCATGAGGGTGAGGCCCTAATGTTGGGATGAGTGTCCCTATAAGGAGACCAGAGAGTTTGCTGTCCACCATGTGAGCATATACTGAGAAGGTGGAATCTAAAAATCAGGAAGAAAGTCTCACTAGGTACAGATCTCTGCGAGACCTTGATCTTGGATTTCCAGCCTCCAGAGCTGTGACAAAAAAAAAAATTCTTTTGTTTAAGCCACCCATTCTTTGGTATTTTCTTATAGCAATCTGAGTAAGACACCCACTGTAAAATTAATGTTTGAAATAAAACGTACAAAAATAGCTGAGTTTAATAAAGCACTATTTGAGGCATACATTCTACAGTTTTAAAAAAATCAATATTTTTCAGTAGTTTAAATCAGTTATCCAGTTTGCTGAGGCAATTTCAGCTTGGATTTTGTATTTGTAACAATACAACAGTATTTAGCGTGACTCCCTGAATCTCCTACATTCTATACAATTACTAAGTTAATTTTCCTTTGTAAACCTACATTTACTTTTATTTATTTATTCATTCATTCACTCAGCCATTCATTCATCCATTTTGAAGACTCTTAGGCAATGAAGTCATTGTCAGGGACTGGAAATCTAGTGTGTATTGACATACCTAAAAACAAGGTATCTCAGAATAGATGTAGATTATGTACAGGAAACTGCGAAATTCAGAAAGTAGAGAACTTCCTTTTGGTAGGGTGCAGGAATCAAAGTTGGAGCTGGTTCTTGGTGTTTGAATAGAATTTTAACAGGTGGAGATAAAGAAAAGGGTAGCTCAACAACAAGACATAAAACAACAAATTCACAAGGCATAAAAAAGAAAATTATGAGTTCTACAAGGACAATTACATGTAGCTTAGTTTAGAAGGAAGCTAAAGCAGAAAATCTAATGTTAAGTCACATTGTGAAAGGTTTTCAATCACAGACTAAGTTTTCTAGATTTTGCCCTGCAGATAAGGGAGAAGAATTACAGGATTTTGACAGATCTTCCTCAAGGAACAGTGGAAGCAACAGTAATTGGAACAGGTACTTGAGTTTTAGGTCTGTTTTCAAAATGGCACATCATTGTTCAGGAGGTAGATGAATCAGTAACATTGAAGTCAGGCTGTGATCATCTCCCAGATGAGAGTAGATAAAATCACCAAGGTAGAAAAGAGGTAAAAAGAGAAGACTAGAAAACTGAGGTCAGAATCATACATGGGTGGAAGGAAAAGAAATGAAAAAGATGTATTAAGAGGAGAGGAATTATCCAAAGTCGTGATGCTAAAGGAAGTCACGATGCTTCCTTCAGAAGGAAGTGGTTTAGTCCTGCCTTGCATTATACTTTACATTTTTTGTGCTTATCTCTTTTCCTTTCAAACTGAAACTATATTTATTTATTATTAGAGCATGGATTATTATTTGTACTTTGACAAAGTTCAACACTATGCCTAATATACTACTAAAATAATTTGCTTGTATTCAGTTGCTTATTTGTTGCCACTTTTCACAATATTTAAATAATTATAAAAATGATCATCGCTAACATTTATTAAATTTATAATGGACCGTTCTGGGTGCTTTACATGGATTATTCACTTAATCCTCACAACACCCAAGAGAAGTAGTTTGCCAAGTGGGGCAACGTTCATTAGACAGATGAGGACAGAGGAACAACCCAGAAGTGTGTGTCCTTCACTCTGAGGAATCTTGGAATTCACCTTGAATGTTAAAACTCTGTGCGAGTTTTTCTTTTTTAATATTTTATTTTTCACTGATTGATGATTGATTTACAATATTGGTTTGATTTCTCTCATATGGCAATGTGAATTAACCATAGGCGTACATATGTCCCCTCTGTCTTGAATCTCTCTCCCACCCCCCACCGATTCCCACCCCTTTAGGTTATTACAGAGCCCCCATTTGAGTTCCCTGAGTCATAGAGCAAATTCACATTGGTGATCTATTTACATATGTTGGTGTATATGCATCCAAGCTACTCTCTCCTAGGAATTCACCTCAAATGTTAAAATTCTGTGTTAGTTTTTTTCTTTTAATTTCATTGATTTAAAGAGGTTATTTCCTAATCATATACTTTGTACAGAGCATATGTCAGAGGTTTTGATGGAGAAGGAGGTCAGTGATCCACAGTTATTAGAAAAGTTTCATTTTCTTCATCATCAGTTTTAACCATCTTTTCCCTCTAGAAAGTAAAAAGCTCAGGTTTCATTCCTAGCAGATATAATAGATCATTTGAAATATACTTAAGGTTGCTAGGTAAAACCTAATTCCTATTTTTCAAAAAAGATAAACTAACTGTTGGTGAGGATGTAGAGAAACTGTAACCTTGTGCACTATTGGTAGGGAGGTAAAATGGTATAGCCACTGTGGAAAACAGTATGGTAGTGCCTCAGAAAATTAAAAGTAGAGTTACAGTGTGATCCAACAATCTCACTACTGGGCATGTACTCTAAAGAATTGAAAGAGTGTCAAAGAAATATTTGAGAACCATATTTAAAACAACATTCTTCACGATAACCCAAAGGAGGAAGCAACCCAAGTGTCCATCGATGATTGAATGGGTTAACCAAATGTAGTACATACATACAATGGAATATTATTCAGTCTTAAAATGAAAGGAAATTCTGACACATGCTACAACTTGGGTGAACCATGAGGACACTATGCTAAGTGAAAGTAGCCAGTCACAAGAAGAAAAATATTTTAATATTCCACTTACATGAGGTAGCTAAACAAGTCAAATTCATAGACAGAAAATAGAATCATTGTTACCTGGGGCTGGGATGAGAGGAGAATGAGAAGTCATTATATAATGGATATAGAGTTTTAGTTTTGCAAGATGAAAGAGTTCTGGCTATTGGCTGAAGAACAATGTGACTATACTTAAAGTTATTGAACTGCACACTTAAAAATTGTTAAAGTCACTCTGTTGTGTCAGACTCTTTGCGACCCCATGGACTATAGAGTCCATGGAATTCTCCAGGCCTGGAGTGGGTAGCCTTTCCCTTCTCCAGGGGATCTTCCCAACCCAGGTATTAAACCCAGGTCTTCCTCATTGCAGGAGGATTCTTTACCAGCTGAGCGACAAGGGAAGTCCAAGAATAATGGAGTGGGTAGCTTATGCCTTCTTCAGGGGCTCTTCCCCACCCAGGAATCGAACCGGGGTCTCCTGTATTGCAGGCAGATTCTTTACCAACTAAGCTATCAGGGAAGCCCTAAAAATTGTTAAGTTGGTAAATTTATCATATATATGTATTTAAGCTGGAATCAAGTTTGCTGGGTGGAATATCAATAACCTCAGATATGCAGAAGATACCAGCCTTATGGCAGAAAGTGAGAGGAAATAAAGAACCTCTTAATGAAAGTGAAAGAGGAGAGTGAAAAAGCTGGCTTAAAACTCAACATTCAAAAAACTAAGATCATGGCATCTGGTCCCATCATTTCGTGGCAAATAGATGGGGAAACAATGGAAACAGTAGCAGACTTTATTTTCTTGGGCTCCAAAATCACTGCAGTTGGTGACTACAGCCATGAAATTAAAAGACATTTGCTCCTTGGAAGAAAAGCTATGACCAACCTAGACAGCATATTAAAAGGGAGAGACATTATTTTGCCAACAAAGTTCCATCTAGTGAAAGCTATGGTTTTTCTAGTAGTCATGTATGGATGTGACAGTTGGACTATAAGGAAAACTGAGCACTGAAGAATTGATACTTTTAAACTGTGGTGTTAGAGAAGACTCTTGAGAGTCCCTTGGACTGCAAGGAGATATAACCAGTCAACCCTAAAGGAAATCAGTCCTGAATATTCATTGGAAGGACTGATGCTGAAGCTGAAGCTTCAATACTTTGGCCACCTGATGCGAAGAACTGACTCATTGGAAAAGACCTTGATGCTGGGAAAGATTGAAGGCAGCAGGAGAAGGGAACAACAGAGGATGAGATGGATGATGGCATCACTGACTTGACGGACATGAGTTTGAGCAAGCAAGTTTGTGATGGACAGGGAGGCCTGGCATGCTGCAGTCCATGTGATCGCAGAGTTGGACATGACTGAGTGACTGAACTGAACTGCAGTATTGCTAAAATTACAAAAAATTTAAAGCCTTAATTCAGTTATTCTCATATAAGGTACAAACTTGTTTTGTTTAGTTTTGTTTTTATCATTTTCCACACACCTTATGAACAATGTATTCTGACATGAAGAAAGCCCCATTATTTTGTTTAGGTTTGGCTATATGTGTGGTACATATATAGATTCAAAAATGAAAGAATAGAGACCAGGTAGGAACAAAAGATAAAATGAATGAATGCTTACATGCCAGTTACTAATAGTGTGCTTAACTATTCAAAATGGGAACTTTTTGAATGCTTTAATTTAGGTTTCCTGATAAAAAACCTATTTTTGACTTGAAATGAAGAACAATTAATTCTACTATAGGCTTCAGTAATGATGATAATATTGGGACCCGATTATACTTTATAATGATACCAGATAGAGTAATTTTAAAAATGTTTTATTGGATCTATAAAGGGATCACTGTGTGACCTGCATTTAAAAAACCCACTCTGCGAAGAATTATCTATGGTTAGGCTGTTACTGTTAGGTCAAGTTATAAATTTGAAGTTGATTAATCCCTTTCTGGGGGTGATTGTCTCAACTTGTACTGTTTACAATTAATCCCTTCTGTAATCTGGCCTTGAGTTATTTTAATGTGAAATCTCAAAATCCATGCAATATTCATATCTCATATATAGACACATAATAGTGGGCAATAGTCTTGCTGTTATCTATGGATTAATTCAAATTTGATAGAATTATCTCTCTCCAGAGATAGATTATGAAAGACTTTTAAAAGAACAGATTTCCATACTAACTTTGAACTTAATCAGCTATTTCATAATTATTCCAGGACTGCTACAAGGAATCCCATGGCTTCTTATTATTCATAGCAGCAAGACAAAAATGTATGCAACCTTTTTTCATTTTAGGAGGTGGCAAAAGGTCTCAGAGATTACCCTTCACATGTTAATATTTCAGAACTCTATTATTTTGGCATGGTGGTAAAAAAGAAAAGTAACTTTCGAGATTCTTCACTGTTTTTCCCTTTCCTTATTCTCAAATGCATCTTTCGTGTAACTAAAATTCTTTTACTGCTTCTGCGGTTATTGAAAGAACTTTCATTTAAAATATTTCACTTGGGAAAATGTTGGGCTTTTGCCATTTGAAACGCAAATGCACAAGAAAGAGCTGACTTCTTCAACTGCATTGTTTGTTTCTCTTTAATTGCCGCCAACAAACTAGATTCCAAAAAGGTTTTGAGGACAGAGCTTATTAGTCACAACAGCCATTCCAGACCCCACTTTTGCTTTTTTCCTTTCTTGTTTTTATTTTTCATTGGCTAATAATTTATATATTTAAAACTATACTTTTACAAAATTAAATTCTTATGAAGACTATACATATGTGTGCTCCCAACATTTCTATCAAATTACATATTGCATTGCTACATTGGAAAGACCCTGATGCTGGGAAAGATTGAAGGCAGGAGAAGGGGCCGACAGAGGATAAGATGGTTGGATGGTATCACTGACTCAATGGACATGAGTTTGAGCAAGCTTTGGAAGTTGGTGATGGACAGGGAGGCCTGGCGTGCTGCCGTCCATGGTGTCGCAAAGAGTCGGAGACAACTGAATGACTGAACTGACTGACCTAAGACAGGTAAAATATTTGATTGCATAGGCAGGTATGAATTCAATTAGAAGTGTTTTCAAGTCTTTGTTTTGAAGTGGTTACCTAAAGGACTGATGATAAAGCTGAAGCTCCAATACTTTGGCCACCTGATATGAAGAGCTGACTCATTGGAAAAGACTCTGATGCTGGGAAAGATTTAAGGCAGAATTTGAGCAAACTCCAGTACACAGTGGAGGACAGAGGAGCCTGGCGTGCTGCAGTCCATGGGGTCCCAAAGAGTTGGACATGACTTAGTGACTGAACAACAAATTAATTCATGAAGACATGAGAAAACATTTTGTGCTTTTAGTTGTACATTACAACCTGCTTATATGACTTTTCCACCCAGAACTGTATGCTTATGGAAGTCAAGGAGCAATTTTTCCTTGGTATGTATATGTTGTAAAGTCTCCATAGCTGATTCCGATGTACAACCTGGTTGAAGACCACTGTGCTAGACATATATCCCAACCGTATTCCTAGGAGAAGGACAGCACGTGAGTGGCACAAGGCCAGTGGCAGGCTCCTGTGCATTCAAAGCAGGCAGTATTAATTGATTCTGGGGCTTCTTCAGACTAGCCTCAGTCTTCATTTTCAGGAAGTTAACACTTTGGCACAAAAATTGGAACCCATTTGTCACCCCTTGTCTGAAACATTCTCAATCTTTGCAAAGGGATCATAGTCTCTAAAGACTCTTGAAAGCGAAAGTGTTAATCATGCAGTCATGTCTGACTCTTTTTGATCCCATGGACATAGCCCCCCAGGCTCTTCTGTCCAAGGGATTCTCCAAGCAAGAATACTGGAGTAGGTTGCCATTCCCTTCTCTAGGGGATCTTTCCAACCCAGGGATCATACCTGGGTCTCCTGCATCTCCTGCATTGCAGGGGCATTCTTTACCAACTCAGCCAACTCTATTCTATGTGCTGTCAAGTAGTATCAAGTGATATCATGGTATTTCAACAAGTTTAGTTTTCAGTTAATGGAAATAATTGAATTTAGTGGTTTTCTATTTTCTGGGAGTAATTCTCTTTTCATTGTCAGTAATTTAGGTTCGCACCCAGAAAATATGTTGTGGGTCAAATTTGGTAATATTTGGTAAGATTTTCCTTTTAGTCTCACTGCCTAAAGAAAAGAATATAGCCTAGGAGTAAGCACACAAAGCCTGTGCTCATGGTGTCTCAATCCAAGCTGTAGCTCTCTTCCACTTATTCTGTGATCTTAGGAAGATAGCAGACCTTCTTCGTTGCCTTGACTTACCAATTAGCCAACAGATATATAAGATCTGTGAGAAATAACTGCATGAGAAGCAATTAATATTCTACCAGTGAATGGGAGATCCTCAACAGTTGTGGATTATTATTATTAGTCATAGAATTTAGAACTATTATTTTCTATCACTTTTCCTAAGGAGTCTTTTTTGATAGTAGAAGTTTCAGAAATTTCTTATTTGTTTTAAACATAGTCTTGTAAGCTCTTTGGGAATTATTTATCACTGTTTAATATATATGTACAGCTATGTCTATAAAAAGATGAATATTACTTGCTTTCAAAATCTAGAATATCTGTAGATGATTCATCATCTGTCTTTTATCTATCTACTCATCCATCCATCCATTCATCCATCTTTTCAATAAATATTTGACAAGTGCCTTCCACAGGCACTGAACTGACAAAACAAAGATAAACAAGGCGTATTATCTGCCTTTAATGATCTCTCCCATTCTCTGATGGGAGAGACAGATAGACAGGCAATTATAATCCTGACTTTTAAGTACTATGAAATGACCATGCTTGGGGTGATATAAAAAGGGCACAGAGGATGAGTTTCAATGCCTTGAAGGTCAGGGAAGGCATTTAGTTTTCCTAGTAATGATCAGTTTATTTTAAAGGAATCGTTTTTCAGTTGACCTTAGCCAAAAATTACCTTAGATAAATGAGTTCATAGCCTTATAGAAAACACTTAGGGCAAACCGGGCTTCATTCAAAGCTGGAAGAAAAAAACTTCTTTTTTAATCTCATGGCTATTTTACTTTAGGGAGCAGAACACACTGATTATGGCTATTTTGCTGCCTTTCAGCCCTGTTTTCCAAAAGGGTGTTGGTGTATTTTATATAGCCGAGTTGAATAAATTCCAGTACTTACCAATGTAATTTACTGCATGTGAGGCTGACTTGTCCCCTCGATCACAAAATAAATTCACTAGGGAAAGTTTTCAACCCACTTTTATATTTCAGAAATAAATCATTCTTTCTGCACAAAACACATACAAAGCTGTAAAATTTATGCATTAATAATTATTTTTAAGTCCTGTAAATCCTAGAAATATTTATAGTATAGCCATAGGAACCTTTTTTTTCTCCAGATATTTTATTTTATTTTATTTTATTTTTTTTAAATTTTTTTATTAGTTGGAGGCTAATTACTTCACAACATTTCAGTGGGTTTTGTCATACATTGATATGAATCAGCCATAGATTTACACTTATTCCCCATCCCGATCCCCCCTCCCACCTCCCTCTCCACCCGATTCCTCTGGGTCTTCCCAGTGTACCAGGCCCGAGCACTTGTCTCATGCATCCCACCTGGGCTGGTGATCTGTTTCACCGTAGATAGTATACATGCTGTTCTTTTGAAACATCCCACCCTCACCTTCTCCCACAGAGTTCAAAAGTCTGTTCTGTATTTCTGTGTCTCTTTTTCTGTTTTGCATATAGGGTTATCGTTACCATCTTTCTAAATTCCATATATATGTGTTAGTATGCTGTAATGTTCTTTATCTTTCTGGCTTACTTCACTCTGTATAATGGGCTCCAGTTTCATCCATCTCATTAGGACTGGTTCAAATGAATTCTTTTTGACGGCTGAGTAATATTCCATGGTGTATATGTACCACAGCTTCCTTATCCATTCATCTGCTGATGGGCATCTAGGTTGCTTCCATGTCCTGGCTATTATAAACAGTGCTGCGATGAACATTGGGGTGCATGTGTCTCTTTCAGATCTGGTTTCCTCAGTGTGTATGCCCAGAAGTGGTATTGCTGGGTCATATGGCAGTTCTATTTCCAGTTTTTTAAGGAATCTCCACACTGTTTTCCATAGTGGCTGTACTAGTTTGCATTCCCACCAACAGTGTAAGAGGGTTCCCTTTTCTCCACACCCTCTCCAGCATTTATTGCTTGTAGACTTTTGGATAGCAGCCATCCTGACTGGTGTGTAATGGTACCTCATTGTGGTTTTGATTTGCATTTCTCTAATAATGAGTGATGTTGAGCACCTTTTCATGTGTTTGTTAGCCATCTGTATGTCTTCTTTGGAGAAATGTCTGTTTAGTTCTCTGGCCCATTTTTTGATTGGGTCATTTATTTTTCTGGAATTGAGCTGCAGGAGTTGCTTGTATATTTTTGAGATTAATCCTTTGTCTGTTTCTTCATTTGCTATTATTTTCTCCCAATCTGACGGCTGTCTTTTCACCTTACTTATAGTTTCCTTTGTAGTGCAAAAGCTTTTAAGTTTCATTAGATCCCATTTGTTTAGTTTTGCTTTTATTTCCAATATTCTGGGAGGTGGGTCATAGAGGATCTTGCTGTGGTTTATGTCGGAGAGTGTTTTGCCTATGTTCTCCTCTAGGAGTTTTATAGTTTCTGGTCTGACATTTAGACAGAAATATAGACCAATGGAACAGAATAGAAAGCCCAGAGATAAATCCACGAACCTATGGACACCTTATCTTTGACAAAGGAGGCAAGGATATACAATGGAAAAAAAGACAACCTCTTTAACAAGTGGTGCTGGGAAAACTGGTCAACCACTTGTAAAAGAATGAAACTAGAACACTTTCTAACACCATACACAAAAATAAACTCAAAATGGATTAAAGATCCAGATATTTTATTTTTATCTAGTGAAATGGGACATTGATTATATAGAATCTTCATAGTTTTGAATTTAGAAAGCTGTGTGTTCTTATCATGTTGAGTTTGCTTGCTCATGTGAAATGTTTAGATAGTTGTGCTCTGACTTTACCTGTGCTCTAACCTTTCAATGTCCCTGGAAAGAAGAAATCATATTATCTTATCTCTGGGAATTTACGGGGTACTCAATGTATCAGTGAGTCAGCAACAAATCCAGTTTAAATGAAAGAAAGAAAGAATGAAAAGATTGCAAAAGCCCTGAAAATCATTACTCCTGGCACATTCAAACATGGCATTAAATTAGGGAGATAGGACATTGCCATGGGCACAAATATATTCCAGTTGCATAGGTTAATGATGATAAGGCTTGCCAGCTTCACTCTTGATGGTTTTTTTTAACCCCCTTTAAGAAACGTTTTTGAACTACTTCAAATAATGAAGAACTAAGCAACACATTCATTCTTTATTTATGAGCCAGAAACAAGGAGACCAATCAGCTTTGGAAAGGTAATCATTAAGACACACAAACATGGCTGGGGAGAAGAAGCCATTTTGTATGGAAGAATGGAAATCCCTTCATTATTTTTGAAGACTATCAATAAAGCTTCCAAAAGAAAGCCTTTCCTGACTCTTTCATGAGTGTAATTCAGTCTTGATGAAGTAAAAAGTGAAAGCAGAAGGCTAAGTGCTCCATCTAGAGTACAAAGAACCAAGCTTAAAAAACTGGAAGGGACTGTTTAGAGAAAGGATTTTTCAGAAATATCCTTCATAGAAGGAACAGATGGGACAAAGATGAAAAAATACTTCCATTGCTTGTAAACTTAAAAATTGCTTTTTGCTCATTGAATTAGAATTCATTTAGAATTCTAGAATTAGAATCAGAATTCTCAGAATTTGCTTGCTGTCTTAAGAACATTTTAGAAATTGTTTGCAAACTTGTTCTGTTTCTCAAATTCAGCAGTCCAATCATATAGAGCATTTCAATAATCTAGCCATCCCCCTAAACGCATTAAAAAGTTGTGCAGGTCAACTAAAATATTGAAAAGTAAATATGGCATCAGTTTCTTAATTATTGTTTTAACACAATATGTTTAAAATCATCTTCCATTATTAATGCAGCATTGGCTGAGTTTCAAATACTGAATATCATAGTATCTCTCATATTTGTCCCCCAGAAGACCATACTCATAAAATGTTTTATTTTGTTAAAATAAATATCCATTTTTTCTTTCTTCCCTGGGCAATAATCAAAGATTTATCACTTACCACCAGGCTCATAAAATCAAGTTTCAGGACCTCTCCCTCTTATGGAGTGTCTTTGAAAGGCCTTAGACAGAGAGTCTTACCAGGTGGCAAAGTGGTAAAGAATCTGCCGACAGTGCAGGAGATGCAGGAAAAGCCGGTTGGATCCCTGGGTCAGGAAGATTTCCCAGAGGAGGAAATGGCAACCTACTCCAGTATTCTTGCTGGGAAAATCCTACAAACAGAGGAGCCTAACGAGCCACAGTCCATGGAGTTGCAAAGAGATGGACACAACTGAGTGACTGAGCGTGCACGCACATTAAATAAAAGTAGAGTTGAGGATACATTTCCATTGGCTTTAGTGGGATCTATTTAGTAGGTTCACAATCCTTTTGTTTGTATAATAATTAAGCTAATATTAGTCAGGCTGGTATAGGAATAAATGACAGTAACATTCTTATTCACCAATATGATGATAACTCTGCAGCAGAAACATTTGGATAATAGAGGAGAATAGCAAAAGCAGAAGTCTGTCCCTGGCAAATTCTTCCAAGTTGTGCAGCTCACAAATATGATGAGGGATTGTCATATTTATCACAGACTGTCTCAAATTTGAAAGTAATCATGGAAATTTACATTGACAGTACCAAACAAGTTTCAAACGGAAAGAGATGTTTTAAAATTACCACCATAAATAAATGTCCATTACTCATACTAGAGGAAAAACTAAGTTACCTATTAAGAAAACACTGTTGTATAAAGAAGTAATCATAGAACATGTAACCCCCAAAATGTAAGAAATAAAAAAACTCTAGAGATGTATTAGGTTATTCATTAATAAACTATTGTGTTTTAAAAGATTTTTTGGTATTATTTATTTCTTTTAAATTTTTATTTATTTTTGTTTTTTAATTTAAATTTCATTTTTTCTTATGTGAACAGCTTTATTTCTTAACTTTTAAAATTTTATATTTTTTTGTGATTTTGTCTCACCCTAAATACTATTAACTTTGTATCTAATTTTGCATTCTCTTTCTTTTTAAAATAAATGTTAACACTTTAATTTAGAAAAAAACTAAACAATGAAAAGCAAAATTTGAAAATTTGAGACTGTCTCAATTGCTTCAGCAGATCAAGAGCAAGTAAATTTACCCCTGTATTGCCCATTTGTTTAATATTCATTTTCCGTTATATTTTCATGAAGCTCCTTAAAACTACTGTTCTTCACTCATAGATGCAGAGAACAAATCAGTGGGGACAGTGATAGGGAGGGGCAAATGGGGGAAGGGTCTAAGAGTTACAAATTCTTCTTTTTTTTTAATGTATTTATTTATTTATTTTTGTATTTATTTTTAATTGGAGGATAATTGCTTTACAATATTGTGTTGACTTCTGCCATTACAAATTCTTATGTATAAAATAAGCTACAAGGGTACATTGTATAGCAGGGAGTTTTATGATTATAAATAGAGTATAACCTTTAAAAATTGTGAATCACTGTATTTTACACCTGTAACTTATATAATATTGTGCATTAACTATACTTTAAAAAAAATTATTGCCCTTTAGGACTTCCCAGGTGGTGCTAGTCGCAAAGAACCTGTCTGCCAATGCAGGAGAGTAAGAGATGCAAGTTCAATCCCTGGGTCGGGAAGATCCCCTGGAAGAAGGCATGGCAATCTGCTCCAGTATTCTTGCCTGGAGAATCACATGGACAGAGGAGCCTGGCAGGCTACAATCCATGGGGTCACAAAGAGTTGGATACAACTAAAGTGACATAGCATACAGCAGCATTGTCCTTCATGGTCTTACAAGCATACAAAAACACATGCACTCAGTCTCTGCCTTTGTATTCATTTTCGTAAAAAGGGCACCCACACCATCTATCCCTATCAATACTTCTTATAGTATGCAGAAATTCAGTTTACAGTGAGTGAAATAGCTTATATCTTATTTTCTCTTTTTTTTTAATGAACATCATCTTTAGTCACTTCATTCCTTACTGCATTTTTTGAGAAAACTAAACTTCAAACTCCAAGAGAAATTAATCTAGCATTTTATTAATAGATACATTATGAAAAGAAGTTGCTTCCAAATATGTTCTCTCAAAATTTCCCCTCTTAATACGTAAAGAATCAGAAATTTTATTTTTTTTTCTAAAATTGATTCAGGATTTGAGGAAGACTCCTTCTAGAAGGACTGAGGTATTTCTGATAACCAGAGATTCTTTTTGAAAAGAGTTTTATGCTAAAAGCAAAAAACATTCTTAAACTTTGAGTCTTTGCCGACCTGAATCATTGTAAGTTGGTCAGTTGGTCTAGAGTAGGCTGGACTTTTGAAATTTGACTGGTGGTTTCTATTATGAGAGGTTGCAAGGGATTTTTGAAATAGATGAAGTGACATTCAGAGGACAGCAATGGTAGCCACACAATTATCTTGTAAGAAAAAAATGGATTGGTGAATGTTGAATTTAAGAAAAAAAATAGCTATAGTATTTTCTACAAAGCAAATCCTGTATGAGCTCTGATTCCTCTCTGTGCCTACTAGCAATCAGGTTCAAGTGGAATTCTAGAAGGCATGGTAAGTGCCATGTTTCATCAACATAAATAATTAACTGGAGAAGGACATGCAATATTCATAGCAGGAAATTATTAAAGGGGATCTCAGGATGGGAGAAAATACCTAAAAATTGAAGAAAAAGGTATCATTTAGGCTTTTCTTTATTTATATAATTAATTAAAAATAAAAATGAAAACTTTCCTTTTGGGGCCAATGACAAATGGTGAGTGTGCTAGTTAGTAGGACACTTAGACCTTATTTAATGCCTGATTTGAAACAATACAGGATTCCATGGTTCGGGTGTACTGTGATGGAAAGAGTCACATTTGGCTTTTTTATTTTAAGCTCCTTCCAGTAATAAGGCAACTGTTATTTTTAGGAGTCGGGAAAATTGTTCAATTTAGTGTCACAACTTGTGAATGATTTATGTTATTGGAGGTTTTCCCTTTTGTGGGAAGGGATTATGGTGATGGGTTCTAGAAAATCTATTGAATAAATAAATATTTCCAGGCAGATGTTGCTTTTCTGCCCTAGCCAATACCAATCACAAGGCACAGAGCTGAAGGGTTACTGGTAGTGATGTGAATTAATGTCATAAAGTTTTGTCGAAGAATGTCCACAGGATGATAAACAACTGCTATTTACAAAATTCGAACTGATTGAAAATGGGTCAAAACAACAACACTTTTATGATGTCATTTCTTTTGTCAGATGCGAAATGTCTATTCCCAGGTGTTCCTATTTGTAGGAGAAAAAAAAAGTTTTTCTTTTTTTTTTTTTCCTGACCTCTTAAAACCTGTTCGTAGGGGACCCTGAGAGCTTTAGTCCTTCTGAAAGCAAAAAATGGATGACTTGCCAGTCCAGAAGTCTTCTTAGGATTCTTGAGGAAATGAAAGGTGGTTATAGGAGTCTGAATGAAGGTTACCAGGTGTAGCTCTTTAGAGCTATTTAAACCGCTCATCTTGCTGATGAAGTGATTTCAGGGAGTGCTCTAAAAGACTGCATTGTTCAGGTGTGGCCCAAGAACAATCAGGTACAAATTAGCAATGTCCAATCACTCAGAAAAACCTATCATCATTGGGCTCTCTGACATTACTTCCCCTGCCCTCTTTCCTTTCTGCTCAGAAAGTGGAAAAAGATTGAGACAAAGAAAGAGAAGCTTGGGGATCTGACATCAATTTCTCAGAAAGAAAATGGAATTTTTTTTTAGGAAAAAAAAAATACTATAGTTTAAAACCATATTTGCTATCAGTTCAGTTCAGTCGCTCAGTTGTGTCCAACTCTTTGCGACCCCATGAACCACAGCACACCAGGCCTCCATGTCCATCACCAACACCCGGAGTTTACCCAAACTCCTGTCTATCCAGTCGGTGATGCCATCCAACCATCTCATTCCCTGTCATCCCCTTCTCCTTCTGCCTTCAATCTTTCCCAGCATCAGGGTCTTTTCCAGTGGGTCAGTTCTTTGCATCAGGTGGCCAAAGTATTGGAGTTTCAGCTTCAGCATCAGTTCATCCAATGAATATTCAGGACTGATTTCCTTTAGGATTTACGGGTTGGCTCTCCTTGCAGTCCAAGGGACTCCCAAGAGTCTTCTCCAACACCACAGTTCAAAAGCATCAATTCTCTGGTGCTCAGCTTTCTTTATAGTCCAACTCTCACATCCATAGGTGACTACTGGAAAAACCATAGCTTTGGAGGTGGACCTCTGTCGGCAAAGTATCATCTCTGTTTTTTAATACGCTGTCTAGTTTGGTCATAGCTTTTCTTCCAAGGAGCAAGCGTCTTTTAATTTCATGGCTGCAGTCACCATCTGCAGTGACTTTGGAGCCCCCAAAAAAGTCTGTCACTGTTTCCATTGTTTCCCAAACTATTTGCCATGAAGTGATGGGACCAGATACCATGATCTTAGCTTTTTGAATGTTGAGTTTTAAGCCACCTTTTTCACTCTCCTCTTTTACTTTCATCAAGATGCTCTTTAGTTCCTCTTCACTATCTGCCATAAGAGTGGTGTCATCTGCATATCAGAGGTTATTGATATTTCTCCTGGCAGTTTTGATTTCAGCTTGTGCTTCATCCAACCCAGCATTTCACATGATGCACTCTGCGTATAAGTTAAATAAGCAGGGTAACAATATATAGCCTTGATTTACTCCTTTCCCAATTTGGAACCAGTCTGTTGTTCCATGTCTGACTCTAACTGTTGCTTCTTGACTTGCATAAAGATTTCTCAGGAGGCAGGTAAAGTGGTCTGAGGTAAAAAGGTCTGAGGCAGGTAAAGAAATTCTTCCCATCTCTTGAAGAATTTCCCACAGTTTGTTGTGATTCACAGTTAAATGCTTTGGCATAGTCAATAAAGTAGAAGTAGACATTTTTTCTGGCATTCTCTTGCTTTTTTGATGATCCCGAGGATGTTGGCAATTTTATTTCTGGTTCCTGTGCCTTTTCTAAATCCAGCTTGAACATCTGGGAGTTCTCAGTTCACATACTATTGAAGCCTGGCTTGGAGAATTTTGATTATTACTTTACTAGAGTGTGAGATGAGTGCAATTGTGTGGTAATTTGAACATTCTTTGGCATTGCCCTTCTTTGGGATTGGAATGAAAACACTTTTTCCAATCCTGTGGCCACTGCTGAGTTTCCAAAATTTACTGGCATATTGACTACAGCACTTTAACAGCATCATCTTTTAGGGTTTGAAATAGCTCAACTGGAATCCCATCACCTCCACTAGCTTTGTCCATAGTGATGCTTCCTAAGGCCCACTTGACTGCATTCCAGGATGTCTGGCTCTAGGTGAGTGATCACACCATCATGATCATCTGGGTCATAAAGACCTTTTTTTTGTATAGATCTTCTTTGTATTCTTGTCACCTCTTCTTAATATCTTCTGTTTCTGTTAGGTCCATATCGTTTCTGTCCTTTATTGTGCCCATTTTTGCATGAAATGTTCCCTTGGTAGCTCTAACTTTCTTGAAAAGATCTCTAGTCTTTCCCATTTTGTTGTTTTCATCTATTTCTTTACAGTTAACTTAACAAGAGTTAACTCTTGGCTATTAGCAATTCCTAAAGCATTGCCTATCATAGTTTGAAGAACACCACAGAGTCCAAATAGGAGCAAAGAGCTGAAATTAAAAAACACTTAGGTTCTAATTTCAACAGCTGTCTTCTGACCTTTGACATCTATAAATGAGTGTAATGATATTTGTAAGTCAAGACACAGACACTGCACTATGAAACAAGGATGAGACATTGCGTGGATGGGAAGAGAAGAAAGAGAGTGTACATGAATGAGAACTTTGAGATTCCTATAAGGAACGGCTTGCAATTGTGTTTCCTGAGATTCCCATTTCCTTTAATAATGAATTCATCCTTTTTAACTTCAGTTAAATGGCTTTTGTTGTTTTTGTTTCATGTGTTCCACATACCATGTTCCAAAACCCAAAAGTTTATAGTCCAGTAGGGAAGACTGGCATTGAACAAGCAATTTCTCTAAGCATGATAAGAATAGGGGAAACGCCCAGGAAGAATCCTGTGTTAAGGTGCCATTGTTCTCTTGTCTTTCAGCATCATTTCCTTCCCATCCTTTCAAACTCAGGATTCAGGGATCCTGAATGGTGTGAGGAGGGACTTTCTGTGAACTCAATATGGTTAAAAGAGAAAGGGAAAGCAGAAGGCTCATGTTAATTCCTTTCCAATTCAGCAGAGTAGGAAGTAACTTGTTACTGTTTTTCCCCAAGCTTCCACTGTCTTGTCTTGTTTACTCCCTTTGTATAGAAAGTATTGGTATTGGCTTTCTCTTGAAAAATATTTGGGGAAGTTAAAAATAAATCCTTTCCTTTTAAGTTTTTCAACTTCTATTAAGAGGAAGGAAGCAGGAATATGTACATATCACACTCATAAAGGTAAACACACCTAAAATGACATTAAGCTTTTTATCACTAGGCATACTGTCAAAATGCTATTGCCCTGGAGTTTAGACCTGATGAAGCTCAGTGGATGGACGAAACCCATCTGCACAAAAGGCAACCGTGTTAAATGGTTTTGAATCAAGGCTCTCTTGCCAACAATAAAAAAGTGACATTTTTACATGAGGCATAAAGCAACTACCAAACAAAGCTCTAATCATAGGATTAGTAGCAAATAAACTTCCTGAGATTTATAGGGCCATAGATCTGTTGGGGAACATCCATGTGGCAAGTAAAAAAAAAAAGAATTCTTATGAACTTATACAAAATTTCACATTGGGATGAATGATTTATTACAACTTTATTTGTATTAACCCAGATGGTGCACAATTTGGATATGTAACCCTGAATATGAGAAAGGCTTTTTAAATGCCACACATCTCTGTTAGGGAGCAGTGACTCCATGCCAGGACGACATTCCACTCCAAAATGTCCATGCCAGCAGAAATAAAGAAGGAAATGACATCTTACTTGTTGGAGTAAAGAAACTGCAGTGCAAACAGTAACAACAATCAGCAATCAGAGAAGTGGTTAAGTCGGAAGAATTCACTCTAAATGACTGACCACGGTGGACCCATAAACTGTGACCATTCCATCTCACACAGACAAAAGAAACTTTGCTTGAAATCATCCTCCTCCAAGTATTTGCTTTAAAAATCTTTTTATAACCAACTGTCTTTCAACTGTTTATTACCGGAAACTACCAGAGTGATTTAATCTCTTTATTGGCAACCTAACTGACTTTCAACTTTGGCTCAGGAGAAACTCTTCTGGGCTATTTAGTTTTAATTTTTCAGTCCTAGAGCTACAGATGTCAAATGAAAGGATACACTTTTCTAGGTCCTTTGTATGTTTTTAAGAACTAAACCTTGAGTTTCAAGGCCTGTCTGTGGACCCCCATGAGTAGATTTAAAAATTTTTGTGCCTTTTTCTACTGAGAGAATTTAGAACAATAAAGGTCAATCTTCATGGGCCCCAGTTTCTCCATGTAAAACCTGAGTTGGTTACAATGATCATCTGCTTTCAAAAGTTTTCACGCCACTCAAGTACTTGCATAGTTTTCTCACATTGAGAGCTTTTCTATTCTTAATTGTGTGTGTGTGTTCAATTGCTTCAGTCATGTCTGACTCTTCGGTACCCTATGGACTGTGGCCCACTAGGCTCCACTGTCTATGGGACTTTCCCAGCAAAAATACTGGAGTGTGTTTTCATTCCCTCCTTCAGGGGGATCTTCCTTATTCTGAAGAGTGGTAATGAAAACATCCTTGAAAAAAAAAAGTAGCAAAACTTCTGAATCCAGGTTTAATTAATCAGACAAGTATAACATGATAATTTAAAGGATCCAATAGACAGCATCCATCAGCAAGTTGGGCTTCCCTGATGGCTCAGCATGTAAAGAATCTGCCTGTAATGTAGGAGATACCGGAGACACTAGTTCATCCCTGGGTTGGGATGATCCCCTGGAGAAGGAAATGGCAACCCACTCCAGTATTCTTGCCTGGGAAATCCCAGGGACAGAGGAGCCTGGCGGGCGACAGTCCATGGGGTCACAAAGAGTCGGACACAACTGAGCAATTAAGCACAAGCACACATCAGCAAGTAACAAAAAAAAAAAAAGGTTAAATATGAAGGGAAAGACATTTAGAGAATAACAACATGTTTATGTCCATATGTTTTATGTTAAATAAATAAAATCTTTCAACCCAGTCTAGGAATGAAAAGTACAAAAAGAATGACCTTTCTCATAGGGAGTATTCTACTCATTCTGAAACACTGATTCATCCACTAATCTTGATTATTCTACCTTAGAACTAGGTTGAGTCATTTTGGCCAATTAAAAATGAAAGCAATTTGTTGAAGGAAATTCAAGGTAATTTAAAATAGTCTTTTAGTAAAATAGTGATGGAAACAATACGCAACCTGCTTACACAGTGACATATGGATATTCAGTATAGAAAGATACCTACAGAATAATAAAAATATTGAAAAACTAAAGATATATGCACAGTGATGAAAATGAATCCAAATAGATTTCCAATTTTTCTTACAAGGTTGTATTAGTTAACTAGCATTTCTGTTAACAAATTATCACTAAAGGGATGTCTTAAAACAACGGAGATTTATTCTCTTGCAATTCTGGAGGTGAAAATCAGGTGAAGGCATCCATAGCTCTGTGCTCCCTTTTGGGGCTCAAGAGAGGAGTCTGTTATTAACCTCATCCAGCTTCTGCTGGCCCCAGGCATTCCTTAGCTTGTGCATTACCTCAATGTATGTCTATCTCTGGCTTCAAATGACCTTCTTCTTCTTCTTGTTCTTTTTTATGACCTTCTTTTTTGTATGTATCCCTTTCTGCCAAAGAAATTTCATTGAATTAAGGGGCCCCTATAATTCAATAGGAGTTCGTTGCTAGCCATAACTTAATCCCATCTGAAAAGACCCTACTTCCATTCAAGGTCATATTCTGAAGTCCTAGGTAGACAAGAATATTTGGGAGATGCTAGTCAACTACCTCAGTGGTGTTAAATTTTTTATGAATCATAGAGCCCACTCTGAGCTATCCAGTAGAATAATTAGAGAGGTAGGGAATCCATTTTCCTCTGAGTGGTGATGGTCAAGCTTGCATAACTCCAACTGGGCTATTGAATCTCTAGCCTAGACCACTTTGAGATTTTTGTTGTTGTTAAAGATTCCACTAAAGTGTGTCTTGATTGCATGCTATAATCTTGCATGGCAAGGGACTGCTTTGCACACATGAACTATTATCTGTGCTGCTGCCGTGGTGGATCGTCTTACTGCCTGTGACATTTCAGATCCATTTCAGCAAAGCTAAGGCATTTCAAAACTTGGCATGTACTTTCTACAAGCAACTCAAACAATTTAGGAATCAGGCACTAAATTCACTTTCTATACGAAAGGCTTCTACCTCTTAACCCCCTACCTCTATCATGCCCCTTAAAAGGATGTATTGCACAGCACTGGGAATATAGCCATTATTTTACAATAACTATAAATGGAATATAACCTTTAAAATTGTGAAGCCCTATGACTCACCTGAAACATATAATACTGTAAATCAACAATATCTCAATAAAAATTTTAAAAATAAAAAAAGAAGAGATTTAAAATTTTTCCTTAAGGGTAATGATCTGAAATTTATTAGATGTTAGAGTACAGGAACTACTTTAACTTTGGAGGGCTATTTTGTTGATAGAAATATCAGAATATCTCAGTTCAGTTCAGTTCAGTCACTCAGTTGTGTCCGACTCTTTGTGACCCCATGAACCACAATACGCCAGGCCTCCCTATCCATCACCAACTCCTGGAGTTTACCCAAACTCATGTCCATTGAGTCAGTGATGCCATTCAACATCTCATCCTCTGTTGACCCCTTCTCCTCCTGCCCACAATCCCTCCCAGCATCAAGGTCTTTTCAAATGAGTCAGCTCTTCACATCAGGTGGCCAAAGTATTGGAGTTTCAGCTTCAACATCAGTCCTTCCAATGAACACTCAGGACTGATCTCCTTTAGGATGGACTGGTTGGATCTCCTTGCAGTCCAAGGGACTCTCAAGAGTCTTCTCCAACACCACAGTTCAAATCATCAATTCTTCAGCACTCATCTTTCTTTATAGTCCAACTCTCACATCCATACATGACCACTGGAAAAACCATAGCCTTGTCTAGACAGACCTTTGTTGACAAAGTAATGTCTCTACTTTTTAATATGCTGTTTAGGTTGGTTATAACTTTCCTTCCAAGGAGTAAGCATCTTTTAACTTCATGGCTGCAATCACCATCTGTAGTGATTTTGGAGCCCCTAAAAATAAAGTCTGACACTGTTTCCACTGTTTCCCAAACTATTTGCCATGAAGTGATGTGACCAGATGCCATGATCTTAGATTTCTGAATGTTGAGCTTTAAGCCACCTTTTCAATCTCCTCTTTCACTTTCATCAAGAGGCTCTTTAGTTCTTCTTCACTTTCTGCCATAAGGGTGGTGTCATCTGCATATCTGAGGTTATTGATATTTCTCCTGGAAATCTTGATTCCAGCTCATGCTTCTTCCAGCCCAGCATTTCTCATGATGTACTCTGCATATAAGTTAAATAAGCAGGGTGACAATATACAGCCTTGACGTACTCCTTTTCCTATTTGGAACCAGTCTGTTGGTCCATGTCTAATTCTAACTATTGCTTCCTGACCTGCATACAGGTTTCTCAAGAGGCAGGTCAGGTGGTCTGGTATTCTCATCTCTCTCAGAATTTTCCATAGTTTATTGTGATCCACACAGTCAAAGGCTTTGGCATAGTCAAAAAGCAGAAATAAATGTTTTTCTGGAACTCTCTTGCTTTTTCGATGATCCATCGGATGTTGGCAATTTGATCTCTGGTTCCTCTGCCTTTTCTAAAACCAGCTTGAACATCTGGAATTTCACAGTTCATGTATTGCTGAAACCTGCTTGGAGAATTTTGAGCATTACTTTACTAGCGTGTGAGATGAGTGCAATTGTGCGGTATCTTGAGCATTCTTTGGCATTGCCTTTCTTTGTGACTGGAATGAAAACTGACCTTTTCCAGTCCTGTAGCCACTGCTGAGTTTTCCAAATTTCCTGACATATTGAGTGCAGCATTTTCACAGCATCATCTTTTAGGATTTGAAATAGCTCAACGGGAATCCCATCACCTCCACTAGCTTTGTCCATAGTGATGCTTCCCAAGGCCCACTTGACTTCACCTTCCAGGATATCTGGCTCTAGGTGAGTGATCACACCATCGTGATTACCTGGGTCATGAAGATCTTTTTTGTACAGTTCTTCCGTGTATTCTTGCCACTTCTTCTTAGTATCTTCTGCTTCTTTTAGGTCCATACCATTTCTGTCCTTTATTGAGCCCATCTTTGTATGAAATTTTCCCTTGGTATCTCTAACTCTCTTGAAGAGATCTCTAGTCTTTCCCATTCTATTCTTTTCCTCTATTTCTTTGCACTGATCACTGAGGAAGGCTTTCTTATCTCTCCTTGCTATTCTTGGGAACTCTGCACTCAGATGGGTATATCTTTCCTTTTCTCTTTTGCTTTTCACTTCTCTTCTTTTCACAGCTATTTGTAAGGCCTCCTCACAGCCATTTTGCTTTTTTTCATTTCTTTTTCTTGGGGTTGGTCTTGATCCCTGTCTCCTGTAGAATGTCATGAACCTCTGTCGATAGTTCATCAGGTACTCTATCAGATCTAGTCCCTTAAATCTATTTCTCACTTCCACTGTATAATCATAAGGGATTTGATTTAGGTCATACCTGAATGGTCTAGTGGTTTTCCCCACTTTCTTCAATTTAAGTCTGAATTTGGCAATAAGGAGTTCATGATCTGAGCCGCAGTCAGCTCCTGATCTTGTTTTTGCTGGCTATATAGAGCTTCTCCATCTTTGGCTGCAAAGAATATAATCAACCTGATTTTGGTGTTGGCCATCTGGTGATGTCCATGTGTAGAGTCTTCTCTTATGTTGTTGGAAGAGGGTGTTTGCTATGACCAGTGCGTTCTCTTGGCAAAACTCTATTAGCCTTTGCCCTGCTTCATTCTGTGCTCCAAGGCCAAATTTACCTGTTACTCCAGGTGTTTCTTGACTTACTACTTTTGCATTCCAGTCCCCTATAATGAAAAGGACATCTTTTTTGGGTGTTAGTTCTAAAAGGCCTTGTAGGTCTTCATAGAATTGTTCAACTTCAGCTTCATAAGCGTTACCGGCAGGGCATAGACTTAGTTTCCGAGAGGAGGTACCCCACATCCACAGTCAGGTGTGGCAGTCATGAGGTGATACCCCTTGTCCAAGGTAAGGAGCAGTGGCTGCGCTTTGTTGGAGCAGCCATGAAGAGACACCCCACCTCCAAGGTCAGAGAAACCCAAGTAAGATGGTAGGTGGTGAGAGAGGGCATCAGAGGGCAGACAGACTGAATCCACAATCACAGAAAACTGGCCAATCTGATCACATGGACCACAGCCTTGTCTAACTCAATGAAGCTAAGCCATGCCATGTGGGGCCACCCAAGACGGTCGGGTCATGGTGGAGAGGTCTGACAGAATGTGGTCCACTGGAGAAGGGAATGGCAAACCACTTCAGTATTCTTGCCTTGAGAACCCCAGAAACAGTATGAAAAGGCAAAAAGATAGGATACTGAAAGAGGAATTCCCCAGGTTGGTAGGTGCCCAGTATGCTACTGGCGATCAGTGGAGAAATAACTCCAGAAAGAATGAAGGAATGGAGCCAAAGCAAAAACAACACTCACTTGTGGATGTGACTGGTGATAGAAGCAAGGTCCAATGCTGTAAAGAACAATATTGCATAGGAACCTAGAATGTTAGGTCCATGAATCAAGGCTAATTGGAAGAGGTCAAACACAAGATGGCAAGAGTGAACGTCAACATTCTAGGAATCAGTGAACTAAAATGGACTGTAATGTGTGAATTTAACTCAGATGACCATTATATCTACGGCTGTGGTCAGGAATCCCTTAGAAGAAATGAAGTAGCCATCAGAGTCAACAAAAGAGTCAGAATATCTAACTTACAAAAATAACACAACTCACAAAGCTATGGTGTAGAATGCATTAAAGTCTTTAATAAAGAAATCCTTTACATGTATTTAAAATTGATATTTGACATGTTCAAGGTTGTAGTGATCTGGAGAAAAGCATACATTGCCCCATAATTATTCATATAAGGTCTACACATATGATGTTCACAGAGAAACATAGTGGAAAATAAGTACATCTAAGAGTGCATGTACACATATTCACTAACAGAGAGACATGTGTAGAGAACATAATGAATCCTGAATCTAATCTAAATCTTGCTTTTTACTTAAAGAATGTTCTGGATAACTTGTCTCCATTTACCTCTGCCAAACCCAGTCCCAACTAGCATAGTTCCTACATATAAGATAAAAGGCGATGGGAAGAAATTCTTCAGAATTATAGGTATTTTTGCCTACCTCTCTTAAAAGTACCTTCTATCCACAAATTAAATTATTTCCATGTCTCTAAAACACTTATGATTAAAAACAACAACAACAAAAATAAAACACTTATGATTATTCATTCATTTTATTCTTATAGATTTTTATGGGCCCATTTACCCATAATAAGAAGTAAAGAACACTAGTTTGAAAAGTTATATTCACTTCAATGTTCATAGCAGCATTATTTACAATTGCCAAGATATGAAAGCAACCAAAGTGTCCATCAACAGATAAATGGATAAAGAAGATGTGGTGTGTGTGCATATATATATATAGATATATATATACACAATAATCAGTCATATAAAATAATGAAATTATGCCATTTACACCAATGTGGATGAACTTGGAGGACACTGTGCTAAGTCATGTAAGTCATTCAGAGAAAGACAAATTCTGTATAATACCACTTACATGTGGAATCTAAAAAACATTATAAAACAAACTACTGATAACATAGAAGAACCAGACTCACAGATATAGCGAGCAACCTAGTGATTACCAGGGTGAGAGCAATATGGGGGTTGGGGATGGAGGCACAAACTGTTGGGCCTAGCATAGAAGAATGTATCGTACACCATGAGCATACAGGCAATATTTTTCAGTAACTGTAAACAGAAAGCAATCTTTAAAATTTGTATAAAAATAAAAGAAGAATTAAGAAGTAAAGAATAATGAGAAATACAGGCTTTATTTACCTATTCATCTGTATATGTCAAGAGAGGAAGGTATGTTAAGTGGTCAGCTGGCTATTTTGAGCTGAATAGTTAAACTGCCACAAAGACTTAAGTTTCATCTTTAAAATGGAGTGTTTTTTCCCCTGTACAGAAATATAAAACTATTGAATTTAATTTTAATAATTTAATGATTAATGATTAATTATATTATATTAATTATAATTATATTATATTTATAAATTATACATTATTAATTAATAATAAATGATTATTAAATTATTAGTAATTTAATTTAATAATTAAAACTAAATTCAATAATATCCATATTGAGTAGCAAGAGATGTTAATACTAATTAATATTACAAATATAACAATGCATGAAACAGACATATGCAAGTTTAAAAACATCAAAAAAACTTTAGTGTCTTAGATTTTAAAATGTTTTATACAAAGAAACTAGTTTTAAAACATGAATAAACTATTTTCAATGGCCCAGGAAAGTCAACCACTCTCTTTTTTTTAATATTGCCTTTACATATCTCACATATATCTTTATAACCTACTTATCCTATTTTCATAGAATACTGGAATCCCAGGGCTTGAAGGTCTTCAAGTCTCTTTTCTTCAGAATTCTCACAGAGTGATTTTGTTCAGACCAAGTTATTGATTATTGTTAGTGATACAGAACTCTATATCTCAGGAAAGATCCTTCCTTTTACCCAAAGTTGTCTATTAGAAACTGTTCCATAAGAAACAGAAAATGGGGATCATTTACAACACCTGGGACACTCTAACTTGAAACTTCTCACTTTGACTATAGCTCTTAAACATGACGTCTAGACCCAATGATTTAAGTTAATCAAGAGCAGAATCCAGTGCAGTGAAGTCATATCCCTCTTTCTTTGGCCTACATTCCTATGAAGAGCTTATGGGAAAAAATACACTTTTAATTGATTTTTAAAAATTTAATACATTAAAATTCATTTTCAGTTGAAAAATTCTACAAGAATTGACAAATGCATACAGTTACACAATCACAACTCAATCAAGCTATAGAATGATTTCATCAATTCCAAAATATGTCCTCTGGCTGCCTCCTTGCAGTCATTCTCCTTCCAGCCAGTAACCCATGGCAACCACTGATGTGTTCCACTTACCTGTAGTTTTGCCTTTTCTAGAGTGTCATATAAACGAAATCATGTATTTGAAGCCTCTTGAGTTTGGTTTCTTTCACTTAGCATAATACACATGAGATTCATCCACATTATGGAATGCTTGTTGATTTTATTGCTGAGTAGTATTCCATCATAGGGTTGTATCATGACTTTTTGTTCATTCACAAGGTGAAGGGAATTGAGTTGTTTCCAGGTTTAGGCATTATGAACAAATCTGCTAAAACATTCATATACAGGTTTCTGTGTGAATATGCTTTCACTTCGCTTGAGTTAATACTTAATGAGTTTAGAAAGGTCATAGGATATTAATAAACAAAAGTCAATTATATTTCTAAATACTAGTAGTGAACAATCAAGAATGTAAATTTAATAAAGAGTACTCTATGTAAATAATGGATGTAATAAGAGTTGGGCCATAAAGAAGGCTGAACATTGAAGAACTGATACTTTTGAACTGTGGTGTTGGAGAAGACTCTCGAGAGTCCCTTGGACTACAAGGAAATCAAACCAGTCAATCCTAAAGGAAATCAACCCTGAATATTCATTGGAAGGACTGATGCTGAAGTTGAAGCTCCAATATGTTGGCCACCTGATATGAGGAGCTGACTCATTGGAAAAGACTCTGGTGCTGGGAAAGATTGAGGGCAGGAGGAGAAGGGGACAACAGAGGATGAGATGATTGGATGGCATCACCGACTCAACGGACATGGGTTTGAGGAAACTCTGGGAGATAGTGATGAACAGGGAAGCCTGGCGTGTTGCAGCCCATGGGGTCACAACAAGATGGACACAACTGAGCAACTGAATAACAAACGACAACTCTATGCAATATCACCAAAAATTGAAATGCCTACCTATGTATCTAACAAAATATGTAGAGAATATTATGCTGAAAAGTAAAAAAACTATGATGAAGATGTAGATCAGCTTCACAACCTGTTGAATTTTAACTGAATCTTTATTAAATTGAGAGATGTTACAGTTCCAAGACATGAGCCAGAATTATGTGTGAAAATAACTTGAAGTTAAGTTTTTGACACTGATTCTAGGAAGAGAAAAGCAGGGACATATGGAGATAAACTATTGAATGAGGACAAACAAAAACTATTTATTCTGAACTTGTTATAGCAAAGGAGTCAATCACAATCACTTGCATTTGGCAGAGACTCAAAGGCAGGGAGAGAAGTGATTAATCTGTAGAGCGAAAAAAGGGAAGGTTTCAGGTTACGTTTTGGTTAGAGGCTGCTGGCATGGGGAAGCTAGAGGTTGGCTAACTAGAAACTGAGCATTCTATGTGATTGGTTTGGGGAGCATATTGGCTTTATCTTGTTGGTCCCGAGTTGGAAACAAGGGCAAAAAAATGAAAATAGGGAAGCTGGCAATCACTACCTGTGTCCTGATTGTTTTGGACCCATTACTAAGAAATTGTTTGGCTTCCTGTGTTGGTAACTGAAGACATTATGAAGCAGTCATGCATGGTCATGTATGGTCTGTCCATGGTCTCTATGTATATTCAATCTCTCAGATGGTATTCTTGGAAGAAGACACTGGAAATAGTCTAGACATATGAATAATCCTCAACCAGCTAAAGGCACAGGGAAAGAATATTCTATGCATGAGGGACAGCAAATACAAAAACAGAATCCTGTCCTGAAGAATTGTGTTACTAAGTTCTACACACTATATAAATGATGCAGTGGTAAATGTACTATATGTGCACAGTGATATATACATTACATAGTATATTCACAACATTTTAACCAAATCTATATCTTATTAGTATAAAGCACCCATATTTGCACATTTTTCTCTGTGTTTTCCTCACTCTGAGATAGAGATTGCTGCCTGGGACTTCTGCATGCTATTTTTATCCCCTCCACAGGTGGTTGGTACTCTCGTATTCTAACAATACCATCATTCATTTGCATTCATAAACATCTTTGCTCCTCTCCCCCAACAGGAGCTATTTAGTCCACACAAAGCTCACTCAACTGTCAAATGCTGAAAAAGCCATCAAATGTTCATCAAGTTCTCTGTAGTCTTACTTTTGGAATTAGGTGGACAACAATCAGTTCTTTTGTGTGTTATCAGAAGCAAAATTTGATACCAAATTATATACCATTCTCTACAATGAAGGACAGATATGAAAAATGATGGTTAGAAGAATTATTCCCAGTGAAAAGATAGATGACTCATCAGTTGGGGAGCTTAACGGTTGCCATGGCTTTTCTGTTACAGCTTTTGAGATATTTCCACTTTGGTTTCTTCCCATGGCTGGTTAACCTTTCACTTTGGAGCCTCTTGTGACTCTTAAATTTTTCTGTGGAGTCTAATGACCTATTTAAAGCATGAGATAAGTAAATCAATAAAATGGCTTTCATCTTAGAGAGGCGAGAAAACTATTTCCCACCATTACAAGAATTTGAAAAATACTTGATGACTTTTATATATATATATATATATATATATATATATATATATATATAAATCCACGTTCCTGGAAGAGAGTAGTATGTCTTGCATCTCTTTTAGTCCAGTTTTCTCCCTACGTACACTGCTTCCCAGTAACACCTTCCATGTTACCTTTTCCATAATTGCCTCCCTCCTTACTATAGTCAGTCTGTTTGAGTGCTCAGTTGCACAGTTGTGTCCAACTCTTTGCAACCCCATGGACTGTAGCCCACCAGGATCCTCTGTCCATGAGATTCTCCAGGCAAGAATACTGGAGTGGGTTGCCATGCCCTCCTCCAGGAGATATTCCAGACCCAGGGATTGAACCCCCATCTCTTATATCTCCACCATTGGCAGGTGGGTTCTTCACCACTAGTGCCACCTGGGAAGCCAGATACTACAATCAGAAGTACATACATAAATACACATATAAGTATAATACATAATATCCAGTTTATGCTTAGATGATTTCCTTTAAGTTCATGTTGCCCCAAATCAATCCTAAAAGTGAAGTAACATTCTGGCCTGGGGTGATTGGGATTTGCACTCTTTTTTATTCTGCCCAAGTTTCAATCAGATATATATCCTGATTTTCTACAATAGTAGGTAGTCAAAGCCATAGTTGAAGTTTCCCAATGCATACACTGGTAGTAACAGAGAAAATGGACAGAATTTGCCCCTGCTGTCGGATGCGGCCCCCATCATGTACTTGCCCCACGTTTAGGCTCCTCTGTAGTGCTCCCCTGTGCCCACCTCCCGGTACACTTCCAGGGCTGACACTGGGCCATCTGCACAAATGGGCAACTTCTGTGTTTGCCTCTGGGTCAGATTTCAGGTTCAACTCTGGGGGGTTTTTCCTCTCTCCAGTTCAAGGCCCCGCTATTTGTGCCCTTACAGGGTGTATGACTTTGTTATTATTAAGTCCATTTAGGAAAATGGGAGCCTGCAACTGTGGGAATGGGATTTGCCCTTATGGCCCTTACAATGACAACAGTTAAAGAACATCGTTCTTTAACATCAGTGCTTGCAGGAATAATCTCCTTTTCAGTGGGCATGAGGGGCATCAGTGGAAAAGTCTGCATTGAGTTGAACAAAAATTCTATCAAATTCCACTTTGTGTTCCTTTTGGTAGCATGAAATGAAGGACTTCCCTGTTATCTTCCAGGTCTTGTTACTGATCTCTGAATACCTGCTTGAACAAGGATACACATGTCTCCATATTAACAAGATATAATAGTAGTTTCCTTCTATTATAAACCTATAGTTTATAGGTTTGCCAGAGATCATGCAATCCAAAATGTGTATGCACCACATAACAGAGCCACAAAAGATGTGATACAAAAATTGATAGAACTGAAAAGAACAGTGGCCAAATCCACAAATATAGTTGGAGACTTCAGTTTCTTTCTTTTAGTCCTGATGGAAAAGATGAGACAAAGTCAGCAAGAATATTAATGAACTCAACAATGCCACCAACCTACAGAATCTAACTGGCATTTATAAAATATTCCACCCCAAAATAGTAGGCTACACATTTCCTTAATTGTCCACAGAACATGTACCAACCCAGAGAGCACCCTGAGTCAAAAACAGACCTAAACAAACAAAATGATTGACATCATACAGTGTGTTCTGTAATCACAATGGAATCAAACTAAAAATCAATAACAGAGAGATAACAAGAATATTTCCAACACTTGGAAGCAAGACAGCACACATAAATAATCCATTGGTCAAAGAAGAAATCTGAAGGGAAGGGGAAAAATACATTGGAGAATAAAAATGAACATATGTCATATCAATATTTGTGGGACACAGCAAAAGCAGTGCTGAGAAGGAAATTTATAGTACAAAACAATATGCTAGAAAGAAAAGAGGGAAATTCTCAAATAATTCAAGCTCCTACTTTAAGAACCTAAAAACAGTACAAAAGAAATTCAAAACCCACAGAGAGAATGAGATAATAAAGGCAATACTAGAATAATGAAATAAAAAAACAACACAAAATAAAACAAGAGAAGAGCTAGTTCTCTGAAGAAATTCTGAAAGTGACAAACTTCTCTCAAGACAAGCAAACTTCTTGTCTTGTTTCTTGACAAAAGCAAGAGAAGACACAAGTTAATATCAAGAATGAAACAGGAGATGTCACTAGAGACTTTGCAGACACTGAAAGAATAATAAGGAAATGCTATTATAAAAATTAATAAACAGAAGTGAAAGTGAAAGTCACTCAGTTGTGTCCGACTCATTGTGACCCCATGGACTATACAGTCCAGGGAATTCTCCAGACCAGAATACTGGAGTGGGTACCCTTTCCCTTCTCCAGGGGATCCTCCCAATACAGGGATCAAACTCCTGTATTGCAGGTGGATTCTTTACCAACTGAGCCACAATAAACAGAAACCTCAGTTAAACGGAATTGAGAGACCAGAATGGAGTGCTCTCATGACCTAGGAGGGTAGCAGAGTATCAGAAAGAAGAAAGACTCCCCTTCTTTCCTGTCAAGAGCTCAGCCCATGAAAAGACACAGACTGTTTTTTGACTGTACCCTCTGGGCTTCCTTTTCTTCCCTGTAGAAGTGTTTTCCTGGTGCAGGAACTTGCATGTGGCTTGCAATGGTTGCAGACTTCAGATTGCAATTCTCTGCTCATCTTGAATAGATTCTTATTTGTAGGAGAAATAACTGGAAGTCTTTGCATTTTAAGTCAACATTTTAGTGGCCTATATGGGAATCAGAGAATTCCTCACACAGCTTTGGGACTGGTGAGCAAAAAGGTTTGGTATCCACAATTTAGCTCACAGTCACTCATGCTTTCTCACCAGCCCTGGGGTTTGAAGGTGCATCTTTCTCCTGGATCCAAGGTCACATCATCTTTGCATTTGAAGTTCTCCAGGATTTATTCAAGATATTTTTAAAGGTTTAGTATTTCTGATACTACCTTTGTTACATTCCAATTTTACAAGCCAGAAAACCTAATGATAAGGGTGGAGGATTTTTTTATATCATGGCTGAGCAACAAATAACATTGTTATCCCTTGACACCCTGTTGCTTATTCCTAACTCATATACTACTAATATCCATTCCTATCTGAAGTAAATTCTTTACTGGAATTGATTTACACAGTGTCTTCTTTAGTATTCCCATTGATGAAGCTAGCCAATACTTTTTCACCTTCACTTGGCAAGAAAAAGAATTCACCTCGACAGTAATGCCTCAGGGTTTTACCGAAAAGTCTTTCTTATTTCTTGCAAATCCTAAAGGCTGATCTGGAGGATATAAAGTTCTCTTGAGGTTCTAATTTGTTGCAAGATGTTGAGGATTTACTTCTTTGCTTTTCTTCTCAAGCCTCTTTGCAAGAAGACACTTGCTAAAATCTTTAGTCTTAAAGAGACACAAGGTCACCAAAGAAAATCTGCAATGTGCCCAAACCCAGTTTCATCATAAGGGCATTTGATGTTAGAGTAACAACTACACCTAGATCCAGGCAGACTTCATGGGGTCCTGAGTATCCCCAAACCCAAAGCTAAGTGCCAACTGTGAGACTTTCTCGGGCTAGTTTGCTTGTTGAAATTGAATTCCAACATTCACTCTTGTGGATAAACCTCTATTTATTTTACTCAACAGTATAACAACCAAGCCAGCTGGAAGAACCAGATGACACAGCCTTCAAGGCGTTAAAGGAGATTTTTATTAATTTATTTATTAGGCCGTGCTGGGTCTTCGTTGCTGCACAGGCTTTTCTCTAGTTGCTGCAAGCAGAGCTACTTGCTAGTCGCGGTGTGAGGGCCTCTCACTGTGTGGTTTTTCTTGTTGCAGAGCACAGGCTCTAGGGTGCGTGGGTTTCAGTAGTTGAAGGACATGGGCTCAGTACTTGCAGCTCCCAGGCTCTAGAGTGCAGGTTCAGTAGTTATGGTTTAGTTGCCCAGGTGGAATCTTCCCAGACCAGGGATGGAACCTGTGTCTCCTGCATTGGCAGGCGGATTCTTATCCACTGAGCCATCAGGGAAGCCCTCATAAAGGAAATTTTGATGAACCCAGCTGGCCTTGGTCATCCCAATGATTAGCTTCTCTTTTTTATATGAAAAGGGAGGGAATAAAAAAACAAAGCAAACCATTGACCCATAGGGTATTGTGGGCAGCGACTGGACCTGTGGCCCAGGAATACTGCTCACCTTAAAGCCATTATAGCTACTGACCTTAGAATCATTAAGGCCACCAAGAAAATCGTTGTGGGATCCTCTGTAGTCATGTTTGGACCTCATGCAGCAGAAGCGCCCCTGAATTCTCATCACAGTCAGTATTTCTCAGCCAGCTCCCTCTCTTCCTATGATTTCCTTCAGGTAACTGCTCCTCACCTTGTGTGTGTGTGTGTGTGTGTGTGTGTTGTAATAACCTTAACCCACTACTCTTCTCCCTCCCATCACTGATGAAGTCCCTCTTCACTGCTGAAGACTGCCTCCTGACCCCTTGTGACGATCAACAGGAAATTTCACTGGATAACATTGACTTCACATGATGGTTCTTATTTAAAAGGTGACAATAGCAAATACTGTGCTGATATGCTATTGCTACTCCTTATGATGTTCTTCAGGAGGCATTTTTAGCAGTGTCTACTTTGGCTCAACCGGCTGAATTACACACTCTTCATGGGCTTGTACTTTAAGGCAAGAAAAAAGGCTGACAATGTTTATGCGGATAGTAGACATGCTTTTGGAGTAGCTCATGGTTTTGGAGTGTGGTCAGAGCAAGGTGGCTTCCTTGCTTCCAGAGGAAATAAAATGTAAAACAGCCCCTATGTTCAGGAATCACTGGATGCAATACTTTCCCCTGCCACTTTAGCTGGTGTTAGGAGACTACAGAGCTTTCTTAACTTGATTCCCTGGAAGCTAATGGAAATCACCTTGCTGATGTTTCTGCAAAGAATGCTACCCGTAAAGAGACTAACAGCAGCCAAAACACTGTCATGGTTCAAAGGAATATTTCCATAAATGATAACTTTAAAAACTGGCTAGTGAGGCCCAACAATTGGCCTCAGAAAAGGAAAAACAAGATTGGAGATTAAACAATTGTTGAATTGTTTGATAAAAACAGGAAGCTCTGCTGGTGCTGCTTAGTTGCTCAGTTGTGTCCAACTCTTTGTGACCAAATTAGGAAGCTAATTTGTACCAAATAACAACTTGGTCCTACAAGAGACTTTAAAATTCTCACTCCTCACCACTGAACATGCATTAAACCATCTGTGTAGTGAGGGAATGATATCCTTCATGAACAGGTATGTGACATGCATGGTCAGTCATTCGGTCATGTCCAACTCTTGGTGACCCCATAGACTAGACTGCCAGGCTCCTCTGTCATGGAATTTTCCAGGCAAGAATACTGGAGTGCGTTGCCATCTCCTACTCCAGGTGATCTTCCCCACCCAGGGATTGGACCTCTGTCTCTTGTGCCTCCGGCATTGGCAGGTAGATTCTTTACCTCTGTGCCACCTGAGATAGTCACCTCATGAACCAGTATTGGTGTTAAAGGTTAACAAGGCTACAAAAAGTACCTACTTCACTCATCTCACTTGAAGAACCACCTAATAGCCCCTGGCTATTTAAACTGCATAATGGACCGTTCCAAGTATTTGGGCAGATTTCGTACAACTTCCTTTGTTTCATGGATATAAATATATTTTAGCAATGGTCTGTATGTTCTCAAACTGGATTGAATGAAGCCTTTCCTTGCAGACAGGCTACTGCCTCTTTTGTGGCTAAAGTCCTCTTGGAAAAGATCATCTCTACCTTGGGAACTCCTCTCAAACCTCAGAGTGATAGAGGAACTCATTTTACTGGCCAGGTACTTTGACAAGTCTGAGCTGTCGATGTCAAGGAATGAACACCACTGTGCCAAGCAAGATAACAACACATTGCCATATGTCTAGAAGGCCTTTGTTGTTAAATGCGTCTTCCAAGAATACTGAAAGCTGTGGGCATAGGAGCTGGGCGGAGTTCCTGTTTCTCTTTTGACATTTCATCCAAAATCAAATCTGCTAATAGTTAAAAAGAAATATAATTTGAAAGGCACTTGTCAGGCTGAGGTCTAACACTATGCGGCAAAGACAGTGTATGTTAGAAGATTTCAAATATAAAGAGAATTCGGTTAAATGACACAACCTCATGAGATTTTTCCCAACACATATCAGATCTTAAAGTTTTTTCATGAAACATAAGGCTTTGAAGATATCCAAAAGTTTGCTTTATTTCACAAGGTTGGTCATTTGGACTATCCCAAGGTAAGAGTGAGAGAAACTTTGAAAGATTGAGTTAATTCTCCTTTCACAGTATAGATCCGTAAGTGTCACTGAAATATCTACCCAACCCAATGTGCTTCTGCTTCATGATAGCCTTAGCTTGGTTTTCTATCCTCTTAAGGAAAAGGTTTATTTTGTGGAGCTGTCACATTTTGTCAATTAGATCTAGAAAGATAATTATTAAATATTATTGTCTGATAAACATCAGCATCCCACATGCATGATTTATGATGGAGTCTCTTTTGCAAACATGACTGCAAAGCTTAAACTCAATGTTAAAAAAGAGAGAGAAAGGACTGTAATACAAACATTAAAACCAGACTGTTACCTGAATTTACCAGTTGTCGTTTCCTCTCTTGTTTGGACTAATTCACACCAGTAGAGGAGGGAATAAAAAGAATAAAGGCAAGGGGGTATCTGAGAATATATTTATGTTTATATATTTCCTTATTTTTGAATATATATATATATATTTCTGATTTAAAAATGATTCCTTAATGAATTTAGGAAATAAAGACAACTGGAGAGAATAAAATGAAAATCAATTTTAGTTTTTTTGATTCAGAGAGATCTGTTGTTGACACATTAATCTCACACACACACACACATACATAAATATACCCACCATACAGAGTTTTAATACCTTGATTAGTTCATGCACTGTTGTACCTTGATTCAGTCCTGGACATTTCCCAGTGATCTTGACAGAGACTTCAGTAGCATAAATTTGAATGCGTGCATAATATTAAATTATAAGGAACACGTTATTTTATTTTGACCATTCTCACATTATTATTATTTAGGGTGTTTCAGTGTTTCCCTATTACAGATGACTCTGAAATAAATATTATTGCACATAATAAATTCCTAGAAGAGTTATCACTGGGCCAAAATAACAATTTCTCAGGACTTTTGGTTCCTAATTTGCTTTCTTCAAGGTTTATTAATTCACACTGTCACTGACCATACATGAAAGCAAACATTGCACTTTGACCTCTTTAACACTAAGAATTATCATTCAGGAAAGAAAAAGTAGACCAACTCTATACCTGAAAAATAATCTCTCATTATTGTAATGGTAACTTTGGTAACTTAGGGAAACTGGACATACTTTTTAATATATCAGCAACTTTCTAATTTCTTTTTTCATTCACATGATGCTCTTTGCTTACTTTCCCCTAAGTTTTAATAATTTTTAAAACAAATTTTAAGATCTCTTTACATATTAAGGAAATTTAACTCTGCCACACTTATTAAAAATTGTCTCACTTTTGTATTTTAATCTATTATATATATTATATGTACAAACATGTTATATGTAAGAATGGATTTTTATATAGACAAGTCACTGATATTTTTATTTGCTATTTCTATCAGTACTTTTATGCTTTAGGAAGTCTTCACATGATATGAAATAAATGTTCACCATTTTTAAACTTCAGGTTGTTTTACAGTTTCTTTTTTTTATATTTAACTAGAATTTACTTGTATTCTTGTATGAGATAGAGATCTTTACTGTCTTCTGAATAGTTAAGCAATTTTTAAGGACCATTTATTGAATAATCATTTATTTTGCCACTGATTTGTTAAATCACTTTTATCTTAAAATAAATTCTATATAGGCCAGCATAGAATTCAAGGCTCTTTTGTTCTATTGTTCTGTCTACTATTCTTGAATTGACATGCCCTGGTTCTGAAAGTAATTGGAGAAATAAAAATATATCCTAATTTTGTCATCTCAGTGTTGACACTACACTACATTTATACAATTATAAATGTAGTGTTTAATAATAATAATAAACACATGACTAGAGGTTTGCTTCCCAGCTGGCAATAGTGGTAAAAAACCCACCTGCCAATGTAGACATAGGGACTTGGGTTCGATCCCTAGGTCGGAAAGATCCCCTGGAGAAGAAAATGTCAACCCACCCCAGTTTTCTGGCCTGGAGATTTCCACGGACAGAGGAGCCTGGCAGGCTACAGTCCATGGGGTCACAAAGAGTTGGACATGACTGAAGTGACTTAGCATGCAGAGATTTGCTTCACTGTAAATGTCTAAACTTGATATCAGTGACCCAAGGTTATCATAAGCCACCCACTTCTTACCATCCTGCTCCAGGTAGGGATACCTAGATTTATGGATCTCAGCCTTGGGTGCAGGTTGAAATCACCTGGAAAGCTTAAACAATTCTGATGACTGGGTCAAATCAGTCAAGAAAGCATATTGTGAAAATACGATCCCCAGCATTTCTTTCTCTTGTTATGTTTTAATGTAAGTTGATGGTGGTTTTATAAAATAAATTGGGTAGTCTTCCCAATTATTTTCTTCTCTGAAACTTTTTAATAAGCCTGGGAACTACTAAAGTTGAAACAAATCATTTTATAACTAGCCTCTGAATCTTTAATGAAAGTATTTATTTGATGTGTTTCAATATACTCCATGATTCATTTATGTGTTTTTGCAGTTTTAGTTTGTGTGCTCATTCAACAAATAATTATTGAGCTCCTGTCATGTATCAGATATTATGCTAGGTAATAAGGACAAAGTGGCCAAAAGACTCGAAATATCTTCTGCTTTCCTGGAGCATTTAATCTAGTGCGGAGACACACAGGGATCCAAGAGAAACAAATATATTTATTTGCAGTTCAAACAATGTAGTGCTAGGAAAAGCCAGGAGTTTTGTAATAGGCAGGGAAATGAGGGAATGATTTAGCTGAGGAAGTGAACTGGGGTATATGTGAGCTGGGGTATAAGTTATCAGATGTTAATTAAGGAAGAGGAGTGGTAGCAGCATTGAGGTAAAACAAACAAACAAACATATTCAATGGTCCTGTGGTGGAAGGAAGCAGAATGGTGGAAAGGACTGAAAACAAACCTTACATGATGGGCAGATGGGGGCCAGGCAATTCAGGGTATTGTGGACTACCTCTCTGCCTTTATCCTAAGAACAAATGTATTAAAAATGCTAAGGGGAAATCAGAAGCTTGTTACCTAATCAGATATGCCTTTCTGCATTATGAAGAACAGTGTGGGGTTGCTGCTTTGTGGTGCAAGTGCAAGTTAACTAGTTGGAAGGCTACTGATCTAATCTGGGGAGTGTTGCTAGTAACTTGGAAAGCTACTGATCTAATTTGGGGAGGGATGCTAGGAACTTGAACTAGGTCAAGGGTCTACAAATTGGCTCACAGACCAAATCTACCCCCTCCCAACTTGTTTTTGTCAATAAAGTTTTGTAGAAACATAGCCAAGTTCATTCATTTACAGTATCTATGGCTGCTTCCCCATTACAATGACAACACTGAGCAGTTTAAATAAAGACTTTATGGTTTGTAGAGCCTAAAATATTAATTTTTTTCCCCAGTGAAGAATTTACCTGCAATGCAGGAAAACTGGGTTTGATCCCTGGGTTGGGAAGATCCCCTAGAGAAGGGAATGGCTACCCACTCCAGTATCCTTGCCTGGGAAATCCCATGGATGAAAGAGTCTGGAAGGGTGAAGTCTCTGGGGTCACAAACAGTTGGACACAATTGAGCAATTAACACTTACAGAAAAATCTTGTCAATCCCTGCACTAGATGAGCAATGGTGGAAACTGATAGAACCAGGTGGAGTTGAGATGGTTATTGGATTAGTTAAGTGTAGACTTCTTACCCTGATGGAGGGCATGGCAACCCACTCTAGTACTCTTGCCTGGAGAATTCCAAATTCCTGGAGAATTTGGAATGAGGAGCCTGGTGAGCTACAGTACATGGTGGGGTTACAAAGAGTTGAACATGACTGAAGTGATTGAGATGCACACTGGCTTATTAGATCAGTTATTGTGTTGTTGTTTTTTTTTCTAGAAAATTATCTGTATCAATGATATTTTAAAATTTTATGTTATAATTTATTCTATTTTCCATGTAATTGCTACAATTTCCTCAGTACCTGCTTATATGACCTTTTATATGCTAGTTTACATTTGCATTTTCTGGGTTTGATTGATGAGACTTGAAAATATTTTCCCTACTTAATGAGATGTTTCAAAGTATTAGTATAGAAACTACATTAATTTTCCAGTTTTTCTGTTTTCTCATGCAGTGATTTCTATCTAGTTTTATACTGACTTTTTATACTAAACATATTTTTTCTTTTTCTATCTTTATTTTATGCTTTGCTCATTTATTTCCATTCTGTATTGCTAAAATATATTTAAAGTTATGTATTATCCTTTGAGGGCTTCCCAGGGGCTCAGTGGTAAAGAGTCAGCCTGCCAATGTAGGAGATGCAGGAGATGGGGGATTTGATCCCTGGGTCGGGAAGATCCCTTGGAGATGGAAATGGCAACCCTTTCCAAAATTTTTGCCTGGGAAATATCTTGGACAGAGGAGCCTGGCAGGCTACAGTCTACATGGTCGCGAAAGAGTTGGACACGACAGAGCAACAGAGCACACATATATAGACTCAAATTTTTATTGCATAGCCTATTTTATTAATAAGAATAGTTGTTACTTCATTAAGATTTTACTCTATAACAAGTGGTGTGCTAACTGCTTTATTACAGTTAATTCTTATCACACAGCTGTGTAAAAATACTATTATCCACATTTTATATAACATAGAACTTAGAGAGGCTTGAGTTTTCCTCCTTATTAACAGTTTTTGTGTCGTCAACTCTTTGTTTTCCTTCCTGTTACAAGGATTAGGTTCCCTTTGAACCAGGTGGGAAATATTACAATGATCTTATTCAGGATTTTGGAAATGATGAGAGTTTAGCAACACGCCTTAAAACAGGAGCATGATATTCCACTGGTTATAATAAATCCAGTGATCCAAAAGCTTTTGTTCCCACCTAGAGTGTTAACTCTAATTGGACAGGAGGAAATGATGTGGAAATGTTTTGGGACTTTGTGTCAGAAATGGAGATGAAATGAGGTCAAAGCAGAGGCAGTTCAGGAATGATTTGTATGAGTGTCTGAAAGGTTTTCATATAATACAGCTCAGCTGAGGTGAGGAAAGTTTTTCTAAATCTCCTGTGGATTATCTTCCTGGTCATCTGAACTAATCAAACACACAGTTTTAATCTCCAACATTCACTGCTACCTGAAGTTTTACACCCTTTAGCATTAACTATGGCATTTTCCATGTTCAAAATGTACCTCTCAGGAATTAATGCTTGACTTCCTGTTTTGTTCTACTGATACTTCCTACCTTGAAGTTTCTGTGCATTTTGATTTCTGCATGGATACAGAATGAAGTAATGCTGCATATGGCACGGGAGGGATGAAGGTGATGGTATTCAACAGTGTTTGGGCTACTTCAAAGCACAAAATGTTATGTGTAAAATAAACTACAAGGACACATTGTACAACATGAAGAATATAGATAATATTTTATAATAACTATAAATTAAGTGTAACATTTAAAATTGTGAATTACTATATCATGTACCTATAACTTATATAATATTGTACATCAACTAAACTTCAATTAAGTTTAAAAAAAAATATCTTATATGTAATAAACTGCCAAGTTTCTATCTGGTCCAAATACTGAAGTGAGGAGTAGTGGGCAGTTGGAGGAGGCAGATAGTGGTGTAGAGGTTCTGTCTTTCTATCCTCTTCAAGACTGTTAAATCTGTTGTGGCAGAAGATATGTTAGGCAGTGGCTATGATCTTCATAGTTGGCATGAAGATGTGTAGTTCCAGATCCAGGAAATAGCTTTTCTATCTCTTCATATTATTATTGTATTCTTCCCTAATTTTTTTCCCCTTCAATACAGATTGAGGGATTATCTGTCAGCTATTCAATTACAATGGAAGCTAAAGAGTGGTTTTCTTTAAAATATATATATATATATATATTTATTTATTTTTGGCTGCATTGGGTCCTAGATTTAGCACGAGGGATATTTTGTTGAGGTGCATGAGCTCTTCACTGTGGTGCGCGAGCTTCTCTCTAGTTGTGACGCTATGGCTCAGTTGCCTTGAGACATGTGAGATCTTCATTTCTGAACTAGGGAATGAACCTATACCACTGGACCACCAGGGAAGTTTGTTTCTCTTTCTTTCTTTCTTTTTTTCTTTAATTTTTTATTGGCATATCGTTGCTTTACAATGTTGTGTTAGTTTCTCAGTTCAGTTCAGCTCAGTCACTCAGTCGTGTCCGACTTCTTTGCAATCCCATGAACCTCAGCACGCCAGGCCTCCCTGTCTATCACCAACTCCCGGAGTCCACCCAAACCCATGTCCATTGAGTCAGTGATGCCATCCAACCATCTCATTCCCTGTCGTCCCCTTCTCTTCCTGCCCCCAATCTTTCCGAACATCAGGGTCTTTTCCAATGTGTCAGCTCTTTGCATCAGGTGGCCAAAGTATTGGAGTTTCAGCTTCAACATCAGTCCTTCCAATGAACACCCAGGACTGATCTCCTTTAGGATGGACTGGTTGGATCTCCTTGCAGTCCAAGGGACTCTCAAGAGTCTTCTCCAACACCACAGTTCAAAGCATCAATTCTTCGGCACTCAGCTTTCTTTATAGTCCAACTCTTATATACATACATGACCACTGGAAAAACCATAGCCTTAACTAGACAGACCTTTGTTGACAGAGTAATGTCTCTGCTTTTTAATATGCTGTCTAGGTTGGTCATAACTTTCTTTCCAAGGAGTAAGCGTCTTTTAATTTCATGGCTGCAGTCACCATCTGCAGTGATTTTAGAGCCCAGAAAAATAAAGTCAGCCACTGTTTCCACTGTTTCCCCATCTATTTGCCATGAAGTGATGGGGCTGGATGCCATGATCTTAGTTTTCTGAATGTTGAGCTTTAAGCCAACATTTTCACTCTCCTCTTTCACTTTCATCAAGAGGCTCTTTAGTTCTTCTTCACTTTCTGCCATAAGGGTGGTGTCATCTGCATATCTGAGGTTATTGATATTTCTCCTGGCAATCTTGATTCCAGCTTGTGCTTCCTCTAGCCCAGTGTTTCTCATGATGTACTCTGCATAGAAGTTAGATAAGCAGGGTGACAATATACAGCCTTGACGTACTCCTTTTCCTATTTGGAACCAGTGTGTTGTTCCATGTCCAGTTCTAACTGTTGCTTCCTGACCTGCATACAGGTTTCTCAAGAGGCAGGTCAGGTGGTCTGGTATGCCCATCTCTTTTAGAATTATCCACAGTTTATTGTGATCCACAGTCAAAGGTTTTGGCATAGTCAATAAAGCAGAAATAGATGTTTTTAGTTTCTACTGTACAACAAAATGAATCAGCTATACATATACATATATCCCCTCTTTTTTGGATTTCTTTCTCATTTATGTCATCACAGAGCACTGAGTAGAATTCTCTGTTCTATACAGTAGGTTCTCATTAGTTATCTATTTTATATATAGTATCAACGGTGTCCATATGTCAATCCCAATCTCTCAGTTCATCCCACCCCTCTTTCCTCCTTGGTGTCTGTATGTTCAATCGCCATGTCTGGGTCTCTATTTCTGCTTTGCAAATAAGATCATCTATGCCATTTTCTAGATTCCAGGTATATGCATAATATATGATATTTGTTTTTCTCTTTCTGACTTAGTTCACTGTAAGTCACTATAGAGATGTGGATGGACCCAGAGATTATCATGCACACAGTGGTTTTCTTCTCTGGTAGAATTCTCAGACTCAAGTATGGCCAATACAGGCTACCCCATAAAGGTCTACTTGCCTTGGTTTATTTCTGTGAATTTTACCCATTTTTCTTATCATAAGCCAGGAATGCATGTTCCAAAAGTCACAGAATAAAATAACCAAAAGCCCCAAAATAGCAAAATGAATTCCATCTTAAGATGCTCTAGTTTACTCTCCTTCAAAAATCAGGACACTGAAATTACAATGGCAAGCCTCCACAGAGGAATTGGAACTAAAGCTTCACTCATTTTTACTTGGCCGTGACATTTTTATGGTTCCCTGTCTACCCACAAGGCAGTAACTCTGCAATCTGCAAGCTCCCTAAGTTCATTCTTACCCTATTATGGTGGTTAATGGTATGTAAATGTGAGATCATTTTTACATCTCTTCTTTTTAAAATTAGCACCCAGAGTTACAACCAGAGTCACAGATATAGTTGAGCAAAATTAACTAGCCCCTGAAAGTTTCCCACCAAATTTAAATGCCAGTATCATGTGACTGACTGTCCAATAAAGTTTATCCTATCATTTTGCGATATTGGCATATTAGAGATTTACCTTCTAAAAAAAATCAGTAGAAGCCCCTTTCTTGGAAAATTAGGCCATTCTCCCAACATGTTAGCATGGGGGAAGTTATTACCATATTTGATATTTACTGGTATCTTGAGACCTTTAAAACTGGGTCTTCTGCAGGCCTTAAAAAGATAGTTACTAGCCTATAAGGACTGTTTCACCATCTATTCTTTTTACTTAGTGCCAAAAATTATTGTCTTTCTGGGCTTCCCAGGCGACTCATGGTAAAGAATCCACCTTCAACGCAAAAGACACTAAACAAATCGTTTTTCTCCTCTCCTACCAAATGGAACCCACTTGCTCAGAAACATTTCTGAAAATCTTTTGTGAGTGAAAGCCCCAGAGAAAGAGCTGCCTCCAGAAGCCCACCTCTGAGATGCATTTGTTCCCTGGAGGAGAGGGACCACTGATGGCCTGTGGGCTGTGTGCCCTTGGGCTTCTCCATTTCTATCTGCAGACATCAGCCTCTCTTCCCTGTCACCTTGTTAAGCGAAGCTTATGAAGCTCTGAGAGGAGGGCAGCTAAGTCTCAGCAGGAGGAGTTGGAGGGTGAGCCAGAGAGCATAAGCCCTAAGGGTTTCAGAGACAACATGTGGCCTTCAGAAGGATGGAAAGGTCAAGATCATGCCCACATGGGGCCCTAGACCATCAATCGAGTTGTGTAAAGATTCCTGCACTCAAAGTTTGGAGAGGGGGCACTCAGAGTAGATGTCATTTGTGCTGGGAGTTGAAGGGGTTTCATACAAGATAAAGACAAGTGGGGATGGGCTTCCCAGGTGGTGCAGTGGTAAAGAATCCGCCTGCTGATGCAAAAGACACGGGTTCAATCCCTGGGTTAGGAAGATCCTCTAGAGAAGGAAATGGCAACCCACTATCGTATTCTTCTTTTTTTTAATTTTTATTTTTTTTCATTAGTTGGAGGCTAATTACTTCACAACATTTCAGTGGGTTTTGTCATACATTGATATGAATCAGCCATAGATTTACACTTATTCCCCATCCCGATCCCCACTCCCATCTCCCTCTCCACCCGATTCCTCTGGGTCTTCCCAGTGCCCCAGGCCCGAGCACTTGGCTCATGCATCCCACCTGGGCTGGTGATCTGTTTCACCATAGATAGTATACATGCTGTTCTTTCGAAACATCCCACCCTCACCTTCTCCCACAGAGTTCAAAAGTCTGTTCTGTACTTCTGTGTCTCTTTTTCTGTTTTGCATATAGGGTTATCGTTACCATCTTTCTAAATTCCATATATATGTGTTAGTATGCTGTAATGTTCTTTATCTCTCTGGCTTACTTCACTCTGTATAATGGGCTCCAGTTTCATCCATCTCATTAGGACTGGTTCAAATGAATTCTTTTTAATGGCTGAGTAATATTCCATGGTGTATATGAACCACAGCTTCCTTATCCATTCATCTGCTGATGGGCATCTAGGTTGCTTCCATGTCCTGGCTATTATAAACAGTGCTGCGATGAAGAAATATAGATCAATAGAACAGAATAGAAAGCCCAGAGATAAATCCACGAACCTATGGACACCTTATCTTTGACAAAGGAGGCAAGGATATACAACGGAAAAAAGACAACCTCTTTAATAAGTGGTGCTGGGAAAACTGGTCAACCACTTGTAAAAGAATGAAACTAGAACACTTTCTAACACCATACACAAAAATAAACTCAAAATGGATTAAAGATCTAAATGTAAGACCAGAAACTATAAAACCACTACTGTATTCTTGCCTGGGAAATCCCAAGGACAGAGAAGCCTAGTGGGTACACTCCATGGGGTTGCAAAGAATCAGACATGACTGAGCACACCTACAATGTACAACAAAGACAAGTGGGGACAACAAAAATGACCTTCCCTACAGGTTCTCACTTTTAGCTTTCAGATTTCCTCCATTGTCTGTCTTGATTTCATGCACATGACCTCTGAAGAAATGCTGGAGGGTTATTTGCATCTCTATCTCCTAACAGGGCCTTTTCTCCTTCCCTGATGGATACCATTCTTAAAATGACTCAGTTTATAGGCAGCAAACAGGTTGAGAGCACAGGCTCATCCAAGGCCTATTTCCATTGACTGACTTCCCCCTCCCCCTCAGTTGACTTTTCTGACCCTGCTGGAAACCTGGAGAATCTCCTTAACATTATCTTCTTAATGAGGCTATTTACCCTGCATACTAAATGAGATCATGACTATGTAATAAATTTTCCACTCTGCCCTAAGCTGGAAAAGTCAGCCTCTTCAGCCCCTTACAATTTAACCTTTTAAATGATAAGAAGCCTATTGCTGCTCACAGATTGCATATTTTAAGGTTGTCATGATGATCCCTAGAGTTTTTTTGCACAAGGTTTAAAACAATATCTACTTTTTCATTCAAATTTTATTTTTTAATTCCAATTGCTGTTTTTATCATTATGGAAAACAATCAGAGGAAACCATTCAGACTGGTAAATATCCACCAAGAGTCTTTCTTGATGTAATATACATACATAAATGCACACATGATCAAGAATCTTACATACAAAGGAGAAAACTCAGGTTTCCAGTTCTTACCTCACAGTCTGGCCCATTTTAGGTGTGACAGAAAATGCTCACTGTCTTCTATTTTTAATTTTTTTTCATTTATTAAAAAATTTTTATTGGAGTATAGTTGCCTTACAACATTGTGTTAGTTTCCACTGTTCAGTTCAGTTCAGTTCAGTTGCTCAGTCGTGTCCGACTGTTTGCGACCCCATGAACTGCAGCACGCCAGGCCTCCCTGTCCATCACCAACTCCCAGAGTTCACCCAAACCCATGTCCATTGAGTTGGTGATGCCATCCAGCCATCTCATCCTCTGTCGTCCCCTTCTCCTCCTGCCCACAATCTTTCCCAGCATCAGGGTCTTTTCAAATGAGTCAGTTCTTTGCATCATGTGGCCAAAGTATTGGAGTAGCAAAGTTAATTTGCTACAGGCACACATATATCCCCTCTTTTTTATATTTCCTCCGCATTTAGGTCACCTCAGAGCACTGAGTAGAACTCCCTGTGCTATGTAGTAGGTTGTCTTTGTTGGGTGAGCCATCGCTCAGTTGCATCCAACTCTTTGCCACACTTTGGACTGTAGCCCGCCAGGCTCCTCTGTCCATGGGATTTTTCAGGCAAGAATACTGGAGTGGGTTGCCATTTCCTCCTCCAGGTGATCTTTCCAATCCAGGGATTGAACCCATGTCCTGTGTCTCCTACACTGCAGGCAGAATCTTTACCCACTAAGCCTTTGGGGTCAGAAAGACAGAGGGCATTTCCAGCAGATAATGGATGGTAGTGAGAGAAATAACTGAATAGGACTCTAGGGGGGAAACCTATGGATGATGATGATGGGGTGTGTGTGTGTGTGTATACATATATACATACACACAAAGGGGTATAAATGAATGGAATAGAAAATCATCCCTTTCATTGAAAGACCGGAATTTCCCCCAGCATCTCAATGGGTGAATCCAGGCTTCTCTTCATCCAGCTTCACTTTGAAAGATGGAAGAAATTTCCATCCTGCAGAGAGAATTTCCCATGACTAAGGACATACCCCAGGTAGCTGATCACATCAGCTGCCTTATTCTGCAATATTTATTTGTAAGAAAGATGAATTTTTCAAAGGGAAACCTTGAAGTGTAGCTTTAAAAATTAACCCTTGAAGTCAAATTGCTCTCAGAAACTTTGCTTATTAAGAACAGTTTAGGAGAGAAATAAAATATCTACAGAGAAATTTCACTGAGAAGCTCTTTCTCTCTCTCTCTCTCTCTATATATATATATATTTAAAATGTACACCATAATAATAAGCATAAATTATGGTGTACATTATATTTTTAATCAATGTACATTATCATTCTATATAATTCTGTATATATGGATATATATAATACATATGATGTATATTGTGTGTATATAATTAGCATTGTATTAGGAGAGGCTAGAAAGATTTTATTCTTCCCCTCAATACAAAACTTAATGGGAAAAGGACTGTGATAGAGAAATTCAGCTACTTTCTTATCTGGTTACCACCAAACATCTCCTTTATCTCTTTCAGGAGTCTCTATGATTCCTTAATTTCTCTCTCTCAACCTTCCTCCCTTCCTTTCTTGATTCCTGAGGACCAAATGTGAAGAATTTGATTTACCCAACACCTCTGAGTTCCTGAATTTCTATCCTTGTCATATGTCAGAGTAATCATCTCTTTTTAAAATCTGTTTTTCCTCCCAAGTAAACAAATGGAATCTAATTAAACTTAAAAGCTTTTGCACAGCAAAGGGAAACATAAACAAGATGAAAAGACAGCCCTCAGAATGGGAGAAAATAATTGAAGCAAATAAAGCAACTGATAAAGGATTAATGTCCAAAATATACAAGCAGCTCAGTCAGCTCAATATCAGAAAAACCAGAACGTAATTTAAAAATGGACAGAAGACTTAAACAGACATTTCTCCAAAGAAGAAATACAGATGGCTAATAAATACATGAAAAAATGCTCAACATCACTTATTATTAGAGAAAGGTGAACCACAATTACAATCACACCTCACACTTTGGCCACCTGATGCAAAGAGCTGACTCATTAGAAAAGACCCTGATGCTGGGAAAGATTGAAGGCAGGAGGAGAAGGGGACGACAGAGGATGAGATGGTTGGATGGCATCACTGACTCAATGGACATGAGTTTGAGCAAGCTCTGGCAAATGGTGAAGGATAGGGAAGCCTGGTGTGCTGCAGTCCATGAGGTTGCAAAGAGTTGGACACAACTTAGCGACTGAACAACAACAACAACAAATCACCTCACACCAGTCAGAATGGCCATCATCAATAATCTATGAACAATAAATGCTGGAGAGGATGTGGAGGAAAGGGAACCCTCTTTCACTTGTTGGTGGGAGTGTAAATTGATAAAATCACTATGGAGAAGAACATGGAGATTTCTTAAAAAACTAAGAATAAAACTACCCTATGACTCAGCAATCCCACTACTGGGCATATACCCTGAGAAAACCATTCTAAAAAACATGTACTCCAATGTATATGTACACATGTACCCCATTGCAGCACTATTTACAATAGCCGGGACATGAAAGCAATGTGACTGTCCATTGACAGATGAACAGATAAAGAAGTTGTGGTACATAGACATAGTGGATTATTATTCAGCCATTAAAAAAAAACAAACACCAAATTTAAGTCAGTTCTAATGAGGTGGATGAACCTAGAACCTGTTATACAGAGTGAAGCAAGTCCTAAAAAGAAAAACAAATACCATATATTAACACATATATGTGGAATCTAGAAAGACGGTACTGATGAACCTATTCAAAGGGCAGGAATGGAGATGCAGACATAGAGAAAAGACCTGTGGACACAGTGTGGGGAAAGCAGGGGTGGGAGGAATTGAAGAGTAGCATGAGGACATATATATTACCATATGTAAAATAGATAGCCAGTGGGAATTTGCTCTATGACCCAGGGAGCTCAAACCAGTGCTCTGTGACAACCTAGAGGGGAGGAAGAGAGGGGACATATGTATACCTATGGCTGGTTCATGTTGATGTATGGAAGAAACCAACACAACATTATAAAACCATTATCCTCCAGTTAAAAATAAATAAATTTTAAAAATAAATAAAACCTCTTTTTTCCTTTCAATCTGATTTTCTCAATCAAAATGGATTATACTCGGCTAAGATCAAGGTGTCTGGAGGGCTGTATTCCTCCTAGAGTTTCTAGGAAAAAGATTTCCTTGCTCTTTCCTGCTTCTAGAAGGTGCCCACGTTCCTTGGTTCAAGACTCTCTTTTCTCCCTTTAAAGCCAGTGATGTCGAGCCAAGTTCTCCTCATGCTACCCTCTCTCTGGTTCTCCATCTCACCTTCCTCCATCTTCTACTTTTAAGAACCCTTGAAATTATTACAGTGTGCCCACCCATGTAATCCAGGGTAATGCAGGATAAAGTCTTCCTCTCTAGGTCAGCTGGTGAGCAATTTTAGTTCCATGTGCCATCTTCATTGTCCTGGGCCATGAAAGTAACATAATTCAGTTTCTGGAGAGTAGGGTACAAACATCTTTGGGGGACCATTAATCTGCCTACCATAGGTAACTGTATAGAGCAGACTTGGATCTAAACCTTCCCTGGAAATAATTATCAGGCTCAGATGAGATCAGCAGACACATCCACACATGAGTAAAACATAATACTTGTGACTGCAGCCTCTGAAGTGTTGAGGTTGTTTGTTACTGTTGTGATAGTAGTTGACTCAGTCATTAACAAACAGAAATCAGCTAAGAATTTTAACCTGGTTTCACAACATGTCAAAAATGTCATGAAAAGCTGTCATACCCTGTCTTCCTCAGGTGAAACATATACATTATTTTATCCTTTCTTTGTCGGATCTTCATTCATTAGTTGTGCTGGATTGCTGTATCAGCTTTTTCTTTTTTTATATAATTAATCTTTATGGCTGTGCTGGGTCCTCACTGCTGCACAGGCTTTTCTCTAGTTGGGGCGAATGGGGGCTATTCTCTAGTTTCGGTGCATGGGCTTCTCTTTGTGGTGGCTTCTCTTGTTGCAGAGCACAGGCTCTGAGGCTCTTGGGCTTCAGTTGTTGCAGCTCATGGGCTCTAGGGTACAGGCTCCTTAGTTGTGGTGCAGAAGCTTAGTGGCTCTGCAGCATGTGGGATCTTCCTGGCTCAGGGATTGAACCCATGTCTCCTGCATTGGCAGGCAGATTCTTTACCATTGAGCCACCTGGGAAGCCCCACCAGCAGCTTTTTCTAGATCAAGACGTATCTTCCCCAGAATCCCATTCATCATATGAAGCTGGAACAGAGTTTAGCAGTGAGTTCTCTTGTAAGTTTTGAAAGGTGGAAGTAAAAGAATGGCGGTTAATCTCTGAAGGCAGCTGCAAGCAAAGGGGTGTTTGGACTAGAGGCTCCCTACATCTGCCTTCTTGGTGTGGAGGATCGCAGGACTCAGTGCTCCAGGCTGCGATCACCAGAGTGGCTTCCCTGATCTTACTCTCCCTGCTCTTTCAATAGTTATTTAAACCCACATTTCCTTCATTTAAAAACCTTTATGCCTGGGATGCACCATGTGGCCTCTGTCTTCCTGACCAAATCCTGACAGCCACATCGTCCGTAGACACCAGCTGATGTGCCAATCAAGACACTCTCAGATTGTCCTCGGTCTCCACCCCTTTAAGGTTGTCACTTTCACATGGATCCATATGTGTGAACACACTCTCTTCAAAGTCTGCTCATAACAAATTCTGAGAGTCCTCTTATGAGATACTCTGAAATTATCTTCAGAAGTTAATCATATTACTATATCTGTAGTATGCTGGCAGGGGTCACTTTTCTATACATATGATCGATTACTATTTCCACACTCCATATTCCTTTTCAGATTCTTTTCCTTGCCTAAATTAACCTGCACGTTTTTGTTGAATTTCGTTGTGTTTTGGCAAATGTGATACATTCTTTTCTTAAAAAAATCATACTGAGAGGTGGATGAAACTGGAGCCTATTATACAGAGTGAAGTAAGCCAGAAAGAAAAACACCAGTACAGTATACTAACGCATATATATGGAATTTAGAAAGATGGCAACGATAACCCTGTATGCGAGACAGCAAGAGAGACACAGATGTATTTAACAGCCTTTTGGACTCTGTGGGAGAGGGCGAGGGCGGGATGATATGGGAGAATGGCATTGAAACATATAAATTATCATATGTGAAACAAATCGCCAGTCCAGGTTGGATGCATGAGACAGGGTGCTCAGGGCTGGTGCACTGGGATGACCCAGAGGGATGGGATGGGGAGGGAGGTAGGAGGGGGGTTCAGGATGGGGAATACATGTACACCTATGGTGGATTCAAGTCAATGTGTGGCAAAACCAATACAATGTTGTAAAGTAAAATAAATAAATAATTTAAATTAAAAAAAAAAGAAAAATAAATAAACAAATTGTTTAGTTACTAAAAAAAAAAATCATATTGGGCTTAATTTCAAAATCTTAGACACTCACCTAATACAAGCTCTCTAGTAATATGATTAACATACTGTAAACTTTTTGATCAGGTCATCAATAAAGTTATTAATCAGGAGATATCTTAGCATGAACTTCTGCCAAATACTATTCAGTATATCTGCTTGGGCTAACACAAAGTGATCAAAATGACCTGCCATGTGTAGCTTTAAAATTCCTTGAATAGAGTAACATGGTGAGTACCATGCTTTCTTTTTTTAAATTCAATTTTATTTCATTATTTTTTAATTGGCCATACCATGTGCTGCATGTGGGATTTTAGTTGCCCAACCAGAACTCCCTGCCTTGGGAGCTCAGAGTCTTAACCACTGAACCACCAGGGAAGTCCATTTCAAATTTTCTTAATTTGTGTTAATAGCCATCCATGGGTTAGAATCAAAGGCTTTCCTAAAGTGAGAATAAACTTTTCTAAAATAAAAATAAAATTTAAAAAACCAAGAAAGCATTACTCAACTCACTGAAACCAGTTATATTACATTTATAAATATACAATAAATTCTTCCTATTTTATGTTTAATTCCTGTGCATAGTAATGTCAGCTCAAAAGTTGGCTCTTCATATTTATTGGAATGTTCATCCATTGACTGGCTTTTGGTATTTATTAATGTGTTCATGCTTAATTTTTCATCTCTTATGAAGGACACATGTTGGGTGTGCTTGGGCATTGATATGGTATTCCTACTATGTAACTGATTATTACTTTGTAAGTGAAAAAGAGTTCAAAATGGAATTATCATAAACTATCTGAGAAGATTTCTACAAAACTGACAACTCAGTCATGAAAAGTGGTCGAATCCTTCTTCCTCCCAACTCATTTGAACATCCAGATAATTTCTGCCTTACCATATCTTTGTGGTCCTAATTTTCATTTCTTTTTCCTTCTGGGCTCAAATGAACCACTAACTGGTTATAGCCCTTAGACTTTAGAATCACTCTTCCTGTCATTGGTCCCATCAGAAATGTTTTCTTTTGTAAGGTATTTATTATAGCAGATGTTACTTCAGGGTTATTTGTGTTTTTCAATTTTTATTGGAGTATAGTTGCTTTATAGTGTTGTGTTAGATTCTACTATACAGCAAAGTGAATAAGCTATATGTTTACATATATCCCTTCTTTTTTGGATATCCTTCCCATTTAGGTCACCACTGAATACATTTCCCTGTGCTCTACACTAGGTTCTCATTAGTCATCTATTTTATGTGCATGTGTGTGTTAGTCACTCAGTTGTGTCTGGCTCTTTGCGACCCCATGGATTGTAGACCCCCAGGCTCCTCTGTCCATGAATTCTACAGGCAAGAAGAGTGGATTGGGCTCAGTTGAGTTCAGTCACTCAGTCATGTCTGACTCAGGCCATGGACTGCTGCAGCATGCCAGGCCTCCCTGTCCATCACCAATGCCCAGCGTTTACTCAAACTCATGTCCATTGAGTCAATGATGCCATCCAACCATCTAATCCTCTGTCGGTTCCTTCTCCTCCTGCCTTCAATCTTTCCCAGCATCAGGGTCTTTTCAAACGAGTCCATTCTTCGCATCAGGTGGCCACAATATTGGAGTTTCAGCTTCAGCATCAGTCCTTCCAAAGAATATTCAGGAATGATTTCCTTTAGGATTGACTGGTTGGATCTCCTTGCTATCCAAGGGACTCTAAGAGTCTTCTCCAACACCACAGTTCAAAGCATTAATTCTTTGGTGCTCAGCTTTCTTTATAGTCCAGCTCTTATATCCATACATGACCACTGGAAAAACCATAGCTTTGAAGATGGACCTTTGTTGGCAAAGTAATGTCTCTGCTTTTTAATAAGCTGTCTAGGTTGGTCATACCTTTTCTTCCAAGGGGCAAATGTCTTTTAATTTCATGGCTGCAGTCAGCATCTGCAGTGATTTTGGAGCCCCCAAAAATGAAGTCTGTGACTGTTTCCACTGTTGCCCCATCTATTTGCCATGAAGTGATGGGACCAGATGTCATGATCTGAGCCACCAGGGAAGCCCATTTATTTTATCCATAGTATCAATGGTGTATACATGTCAATCCAGTCTTGCAATTTTTGTTAGGACTTCATGCCTCCTCTTCAGTTTGCTTGTCTAGTTCCTGAACCCTTGCTTCTGTCTGTCTTTTGCCCTCTCTGTGTCTAATGTTCTAGTATTTGTTCTCTGTCAGGATTCTGGAAATTTGATCCAATGTGTTAACTAGCTTTCTAGCCATTGAATTTTCCTGGCTCCTGATGGCCTGATTGATATGTCAATTGGCTTGACTTGCCCCTGGGCTTCATGGGTCAGCCCCTCACAGTCTTGCTCTGAGCACAGAGTAACATGCAACCCAATTGTATGCGACTCCTCTGCTCCTGACTTTCTTGCATCTATTATCTGGGTGTCTTACCTTAAAGAGAGTTGATGACTTAATGACAGCTGTGTTCACACAATGGGATTTTAGCTGGGCCACAGTCTTCCAACTTCGGTTCTCCAGTTTGTTCAAAGAGCACTTGAAATTATGAATTAAGTATGCAAAATTTTCCCCAATTAAAAGGAGTTTTCATACTTCTGAAAATGGTATGGTTTTTGTCCTAAATGGAAGTGAATTCCTTCTTTATTTATTAAGGGATATGTGGAATCAAATATCTGAGTGAATTATGTCATCTGTATACAGTAGCCTTTTTCAAAATGTGGATCATGTAATACCCATTGATACTAGATGAATAAAACCAAGATTATATTTGCAAAGTTTGGAAAATACTGGGTTTATCAAAGTTAGGCAGATTTCTTTCATGTAGGTTTTCTCTGAGCCTTTTATATGTTAATTGAATTCTGAATCTTTATGATAAGAGGTAAAACTTGCAGAATATCACTGAATACTTTGACTACAGATTGCTTTTATCTGTGCAAAACCTTTTTACATCTCACTGGATACCAGGATTCCATGGAACATGATTTGGAAAATGCTGCAAGATAGGCTTTCAGAAAACGTTTTAATGATAAAGTGTACAGATCAAAATAACTCTCTCAACAAGAGGAATCTGCCTCCTTGCAGCCCGAGTTAATACTAACCTGTGAGCTTGAGACAGGAACTCATCAGGAGAGTTAGACAGTTAAGAACTATCAAAAGCATGAGAACCAACCGGGCATTGTGATTATTCTCTGGTGGAAATGCCTATTATGGAGAACCTTCCTTTTTCATTTCTAAAGCACAATGCATCCAGAGTATAGAATTCTCTCTCCTCTGACTGCTTTATTGTAACAAGAACCACATGACAAAACTCATTTCATCCAACTCTCCCTGATATAATGTCCACTGGAGGATGCTTATAGGTTTGTAGCGAGACTATTAGTACATGCTACTTTCGAGGCAGAATCTGTTAGAAGCTCAATGCTAAACTGGGAGGGGCTGTAGTCTCCCATTTCCTCTAAGTTTTAATTTCAAAAACACTATCAAATTCTGAAAATGGGCAGGATAATATTTTTATATATTAGCCATTGTTTGTCAGTCCTTGTATTTTTCTGTTTCTTGTGATGTTTCTGGCCCTATTCCATCCCATAAATTCCATGTCCTCTAACTACTGTGTTAGGGAAAAGAACATGGGAGAAATCTTTAAAAAAAATCAATCAAATTATCATCTTTTGGATCCAGTACTGAGGCCAGGATACAAAGTTTAGATCTTGAAGAATAGCTAAAGATCTTGGCTATCTTGACAATTGTCTAGATGAAGATTCTGGAGGAGGAAGGAAGAAGGCAGAAGATGATGCTCTGAGCAGACATCAGTGGGACCGAGACTAGTGACCAGTGACCCAGACCAGGAGGGGTGTCAGCTTCAAGAACCTTTCTCACCTCCAGCTGAAGAGTCATATTTGTCAACAATTTCTGAAAGCCACGTGGAAGCCAAGAAATCACCCACAAATCATCACATTTCCAGTCCAGGGAGCTTGCTGCATTATTTGTATCAAACTGGTGAGTTAAACATAGTTCCCATTGGTATCAAAGAAGGACCTACCTCCCACCAATATTTGACAGCTTGCCATCCAGAAAACTGGTCCCATCTGTGCCCAGAGACTTTGCCCTCAAATTTAACATATGAGAATAACTGTCCTTGCAGCAGTTCAGGACACTAATGATCCCCCAGAGCCAGAAGGCCCATGATTACCTAGAAGGATGGTAATAATGTGGAAGGGGAAGTGTTGGGGACTTGTGTCCACAGAATACACCCAGTTCAAGATCTCCTAAGGCCAAGTCAATGTTGAAACACCTCATTTTACTCTGTCTTACACATATTCCTGCATCTCGGCAAACTCAACCTGTAGCTTGGCCAAAGGAATGTGTTTTAAAAATATATTAACACATTCCTTGACTAAAGGACCTCAAGATGTTTATTGTTTAAAGTCTATTTCTGGAACTTCCCTGGTGGTCCAGTGGTTAGGACTCTGTGCTTCCAGTGCTGGGGAGGGCAGGGCACAGGTTCAATCCATGGTCAGGGAAGAAGGGTTCCATATGCAAGGCCATGGCCCCCCCAAAAAATAGAAAGAAAGAAAAAGAAAAAAAATAGTGCTGTAATCTATTTCCAATAAAGTTCCAAAATTTTTAAATGTTTTTAAAAACTGAGGTATAGTTAATTTACAATGTAGTGTTAGTTTTAGGTATACAGCAAATATGAATACACGAGATACTGTGCATAGTTCCCTATACTATACAATAGATCCTTGTTTTTAAAATCTATTTTATATATATAGTGCTGTGTGATTAGTTGCCCAGTTGTGTCTGACTCTTTGCAACCCCATGAACTCTAACTCTCCAGGGGGATTCTCCAGGCAAAAATACTGGAGTGGGTTGCCATGCCCTCCTCCAGGGGATCTTCCCAGGGATAGAACCCAGGTCTCCCACATTGCAGGTGGATTCTTAACCATCTGAGCCACCAGGGAAGCCCTTATATATAGTAACGTGTATTGATTAATCCAAAACTTCTAATTTATCCATCCCCACACCACCCCCTACCCTCTTTGGTAATCATAGCTTTGTTTTCTGTCTGCCTTTTTTTTCCCCCAGATTCCATATATAAGTAGCTATTTGTCTTTCTCTGTCTGACTCACTTCATTTAGTATGACCCTCTCTTGCAGCAACCCATGTTGCTGCAGATGGCATTATTTCATTCTTTTTTTATGTCTGAGTAATATTATACTATATGTATATATACCACATCTTCTTTATCCCTTAATTTGTTGATGGACATTTAGGTTGCTTCCATGTTTTGGCTCTTGCAAATTCAATAACATTTTGAATTTAAAGTCTACCAAGCAGGATGGTCTTCCAGGGCAATGGACCATTATGGAGATGTACTCATGTCAGCAAAGATGAGCTGAGAATGATATTAGCACCTTGGCTATGACTGCTATTTTAAAAACCATATATTGTCCTACCTCCAAAATTCTTAGACAGCTGTGTCTCTTTCCAGCACTGAGCTACAGTGCTGACGGTCTTCTAAAATTATATGAAAAATCTTTAATGTCTGTGTGAGGTTTCAGAACTGATGAACTTGCTATTAGTCTCATCTGATTTAGGCTCCCATCTTTGCCTCTAAAACCAAAATGCTTCGTATCTATATAAATCTTTCAACAATGTCTTTGGCTTAAAACTCAACATTCAAAAGACACAGATCATGGCATCCAGTCCCACCACTTCATGACAAATAGAAGGAGGGAAAGTGGAAACAGGGGCAGATTTTATTTTCTTGGGCTCCAAAATCACTGTGGACAGTGACTGCAGCCATGAAATTAAAAGACACTTGCTTCTTGGAAGAATAGCTATGACAAACCTAGACAGCATATTAAAAAGCAGAGACATCACTCTACTGACAAATTTCTGAATACTCAAAGCTATGGTTTTCCCACTAGTCATGTACAGGTGTGAGAGCTGAACCATAACGAAGGCTGAGCCCCAAAGAATTGATGCTTTTGAATTGTGGTGCTGGAGAAATTCTCAAGAGTCCCTTGGACTGCAAAGAGATCAAACCAATCAATCCTAAAGGAAATCAATCTTGAATAATCACTGGAATGAATGATGCTGAAGCTGAAGCTCCAATACTTTGGCTACCTAATGCAGAGAGCCAAATCATTGGAAAAGACCCTGATGCTAGGAAAGATTGAAGGCAAAAGGAGAAGGGAGCGGCAAAGGATGAGATGGTTAGATACCATCACCGACTCAATGGACATGAATTTGAGCAAACTCTGGGAGACAGTGAAGTACAGCGAAGTCTGGCATGCTGCAGTCCATGGAGCTGCAAAAAGTTGGGCATGACTTAGCGACTGAACAACAACAATCTCTCTAAGCGTGTATGTCTGGAAGCATTTCTGTTTTGTTTGAGCAACTGATGTATCCCTAGGATATTTGAAATGCTTAAACTTCCATCTGCCTTATATGCTGGGCATTTCCCTTCTTATATACACATTAGTTTTTTCTCTGTGATCAACTTTCATTGCTAAATTTTCTTTTATGTCACAGGTAACTTTCCCCGAATAGCAGATGAAAAGCTATGAAAGTATAACTGCACTGTCCGACATGATATTTTTGGAAAATAACTTTTTCCCTTTATATTCAAATATCCTGTTTCTTAGAGTTATATGTGTGCATAAAGTTTGGTTGAATAGATTTGTGCACAATAGAAAATTGTCTTGTTTTTATGCAGACTTGCTTTTGCTTGAAGAAGTAGCAAAAGTTGAGTGGAAGACAGTGCTATAAGATGTATTTAGGAAGAGTTCCTAGCCATTTCCTCCACCTTCAATACACTCACAGCCACAAAGATATGTCTTTGTCCCTTAGTTAGTATGTAAATTTGAAACAAATTTGAAGAGAGCCCCACAAAGTCTATTTTGCTTTCATCTCAATCACTTACAAAGAGAGTCCTAGAGCTTTAATAAATGCTAGAACATTTTCTTTTCATAAAAAAGTAGAGGATCTGTCCTTTTGGCCTAAACATACAACCACTAGAAAGCAGAATGGCAAAGTGATTAATGTGTTTATATTTGTTATCATAGACCAAGAACTGACTCTAAATCTTTATAGTTTCTGTACTGAATTCAGGAAAACTTCCTCAGCCTTAGCTTCATATCTGTAAAACAAGAATGTTAAAATCTGCCAGACCCAATTCAAAAAGTTGTTACATATTTCAAATGAGATGATGTAACTTGAAAGAACATTTAACAATAAAAGTGGCTGTTCCTGTTTTAGGCAAAAAAATAAATACATAATCTCAGAGATCCTCAAAGTAAACAATTAAGGAACATATTGCTATCCCTCTTTTTCAAATGAATAAATAAATTTGAGGCAAATTAAAGTTACTTGCTCAAGACAACCATTTGTAAGTGGCAAATTTCTGCATGGCAAACAACCAAAAAATCCAAAAGACTAAAGACAAATTAGGAAGACGTCATAACACCTGATGACTTAGGATAAAGTTTATTATATTTTGCAAAACAGCGAGCAGATTAAAAAATCTACTAAAAGAAACTTTGACGTAGAATATGAGCTGCTAGCATTTCACAGGAAAAAAAGTACTAAAGTACTCTTAGATGCTAAACCTAACCAATAATTAAAGATGTACAAATAAACATAACCAATAATTAGAGACCTACAGAAATTGTTTTGTGCATTTGTGTGTGTGTGTGTGTTTTGTACAGTCAAAAATGAAAAATGAAACACTGTTGTCACAGGTATGGGAGAAAGGGTCTCCATTGTTACTGAGGATGTAAATACAAACAAATTCTGGATTGCCTATATAATTCTGGATTAAAATGTATAACATCTTACCTCTGACCCAGCAATTCCACTTTTTGAATTTTATCCTGCAGGTATTTGTACCAATATATTATTCCCAAGACGATTTTTAGTAGAAAACAATTCAAAACACTGCAAATGACTCCCAATATGGAAAACGATCTGAGCATACAGTGGATATTATGCTACTAAAAGTAGTAAGATAACATTATATATGTGTTATGGAAAGATGACAATTACTTTTTAAAGTGGAAAAAAGTCTCATAACAATATGTTTATCATTTTGCTTTTTAAGAAGGTGTCTATATCTGGGTAAACATATCTATTTGGCATATACATCAACAATTTGTAGAAGACTTTCATTAATTTAGTGACAGTGGTTGTTTTTTTTGAGAGGGAGGAGCAGAAAGAAGGGTGTGAATGACTTGTTCTCTGTTCCCATCTCCTTCATATTTGGATTGTTTATGCACCAAAGCTATCCTCCTCCGATCTTGTATTCTTTCCATTACACCATATTACCCTCTGAAAACGCTTTGTGGAGCACAGAGAGTGAAAGGACTCTCATCTTAATCTTTTTCTGTATCAGTCTGATGGGGCTTTACCATCACAGTATGGTTCTTTTTGGTAACAGAGTTCTATTAAATCATGTTTGTTTTTTTGTTAAATTAGTTTTTATTAGAGTTGGACTTGAGTCTGAGCACGCTCTGGGTTTTGGTGATGGACAGGGAAGCCCGGAGCGCTGCCGTCCATGGGGTGGCAAAGAGCTGCACACAAGTGAGTGACTGAACTGAGCAGATACTTGTTGACAATGTTGCTAGTTTCTGCCCTACAACAAAGTGAGTCAGCTCTACGTATACACACAGCTCCTCCCTCCTGACCTCCCTCCCACCCCCTGACCCCACCCCTCTACGTCATCACAGGGCGCCAAGCTGAGCTCTCTGCGCTCTGCCCCGGGTCCCCACTAGCTATCTATTGTACACGCAGTGGTGTATTTTTGTCAAACCTAATCTCCCAATTTATCCAACTCTCCCCCACCCCACCCCCCCCGCCCCGCCCCGCCCCATATCCACATGTCCATTCTCTATGTCTATGTCTCTATTCCTACCTTGGAACTAACTTCATCTGTACCAGTTTTCTAGATTTCACATATATGTGTTAATATACGATATCAGTTTTTCTCTCTCTGACATTTGATTCCCTTTTTTTTTGCTCTTTATGCCAGCCATTTGCATGATGTCCCTCAGATCCACTCCCTGTTTTCCCCTCTCTGCCCTCAACCCCAGAGATCAGACTCCACAAATGACATTTCCCAGGAAGTCATTGCCCGGAGACTTTGGTTAGGTCTGGCCAGTGGGAGATATCGGCAGGGGGTTGGAAAGATGGAGGAGGAGGCAAGTCAGAATACTTCACCCCTTTTCTCTGCTTTGAGTGGCATCTCAGGGTGGTGACAATTTCCTCGCTGGCAGACTCACCTGAAACCCCAGCTCCCATTCCCTTGCCCCAGCAGTTAAATTTCAGAGTCACTCTCTTTTTTTGATTCTGCAGCCTGAACAGTGCTGGCATCTTCCTGTCTTTGCTAATCTTCTGGCCATCTCACCTTCTCTGTTTATATTTCCAGTGCTCTTAATACTGTTCAACAATGCACAGAATACTTTCTTGAATGATATGGCATGGCTTATGTATCCCCATGGGACCTACACAAAATTGCATATTGTGGGAAACACAATTGACATTAAATTTATACCCTACAAAGTTTACTGGTTGATAAACTGAATGTAAGATAAATAAATGTAGGTGGAAAATCCTTGAGTCAGAGTAGAAGAATGAAACTAGCAATTCAAACTCTTGCTAAGCACCAAGAATTTTCCTGCTTTTAAAAAAGCAATCCTCACACCCTTTTTATGCAATAAGTATTATCATCCCTAAATCACAGTAAAGAAATAGAGATGCAGACAGATTAATTAACTGGCTTGTGAATGGCAGAACTGGGGTTCAGCTTCAGGTCTTTTTGACTCTAAAGCCCCAGATATTGTGAAGATGCTATAAAGTTGATTTCTGTCCTCCCACTTTAAGTGTTCTCTTTTGCTTCACTTTCTTATTCAGGAGTCTACAATTCCCTGGTTCCCTTTCAGCATAGTCTTATATTTCTAACATTTATCTTCTGCTCTGCCATAGAAAACCCACTTATCTGTTGTGCTACTTTTTTCCAATGCCTTGCTTTCTGCTGATCTGATAACTAAACCTGAGCTGAGCTATTATTTGATGATAATTCCTATTCTGCCAGAAGAGAAAAAAAGTAGATTTGAAATTGTAAGTCAAGCCAGCAATCATTTCTCTCAAGCCATTTATTCATTCATTCACTTTCCCTTCCAGAAAACGTGCTAGATACACAGCACTGAACAAGACAGATTGCAGGCTGGTTGGGAAGAGAGTCATCAAACAATTTTATTGAGTTGTATGTAGGAGAAATGTTCTGTGGAAGTCTATGAGAGGAAATTGTACTGGAGAGTCCAGAAATACTTCCCTAAGGAAATGAAATTTGTGTTGACCATAAAGGAGGGACTAGAGAAGTAAAGACAGAGTAAGTGGGAGAGAGAAAAACTATATGACACAGTATATATCGGCCCTGGGGCAAGAAAGAGAATGGCCCATCAGAGAAAAAAAATTTTTTTAAAGACCAATAATAGGAGTGTGTAGAGAAGAACAGGCAAAGGCAAGGAAGGTAGGAGGCAGCCCAATCCTGCATAAACTTAAAGGACATGTGAAGGGTCATGGACCATGTCTTTTCTATCCTAAGAGGAATGGGAAACCATTGGAAAGTGTTCAGCAGGGAGGAGGAACACGATCTTGTTTCTAAAATGAATACTCAGGCTATATTTCTCTAGAAGAGCTTGGAACAAATATTGGGAAATAAACGAATGAATGGCAATAGTGGGTGAAAGTTGAAATCATTTTCCAAGGGAGTTATATTTAGAATTTTTTTTTAATTAGTGAACTTCATAGTTAATAATCCTATTATCCTTATGTCTGGGTTAGTGATCATAGTCTTATTAAGTTTAGGAAAAGAAACCTTCTAAAATCAGTTTCTAATCAAGTATAGCTTAACTGGATTCATATCTATATAATTTCTTTTAACAGAGAGCAGGAAAAAAATAAAAGAGGAGGAATTTTTCCTGTATTGTATTTCTAAAGCTTGATCATTATCATTACATTTCCATAGATTTCTAAAATAGCTATTTCAGCTATTTTGGTTACTGTATGTACAACTTAAATTCTTTTAGAGTAGGCACCTGCAACTCTAGTAAAGAATTTATGTGTGTTTTCAAAGATTTCTTTTTAATTGTATATTTCCCCTGTTTCTATTGCCAAGTGAACGTTAGAAAGAGAGTTTTGTCTCTACAAAGATTTGAAAATTTAACCTGTTTTGTTTTTCCTTTTCTCTTATTTCATCCCATCTCATCTGTGCCAGAAAAAAAACTAATTCATTCATTTATTTTCTGAAATTACCCATTAATTACCTGAGGTCTTATTCAGGTGGACTACACTACTGGAAAACTAAAGTTACCCATTGAATGCAGGGAAATAGGGGGTGTAACTGGACAAAATCGGGACCTGTTAGAATTGTAATTTTCTGGGTATTGATCAGAGCTAAGTCCTGATAAGAATCTCTCCCAGATATCTAGGGTTTCTTCTGAAGGAAACCAGAGTGGAGACATACTTCTTGTTTTTTCCCTGGGTGGCAGTTAACTGGGTAACAGCCACTCAGGTTTTCCACCCATCAGCCTTTTCATCAAGGTCTTCCTGGGGTTTATCTTCCCGTCTGTGAATCTAGTTAGCCCCAAGAGAAGGCTGAGCACATGTACTTCGTGGGAATCCAGAACTGCTATAAACAGACATCAGAGGCTGACTACAGAATACAATTAAATGTTTTCAATGACCCATATATTTTATGTGGGATTTTCATTTTGATTTTACACCGATAAGAAGGAGTTTTGAGGCTGCTCCCTGAAATTGGTGTCCCAGAGTTAAGGAAACACTTCCTAATGTATTCATTTTGTACCCTTTGCAATACTCTATGATTTAATTCTCTGAATAGGGGGTAGTCTTCAGCAGTCTCTTTAAATTCCCTTGATCTTGAGTTTTTTTTCTTCTTAAATGTACTATTGATCAATTGATGTACTTGTTCTTTTATACTCTTTAAGAAGAGTTGTTATGAATCCGTTGTTAAACTCCTAAATGGGTCAAATCAATTTTCCAATTGACTGAGAATAAATACCAAATTCCTGTCCTCCTTCAGCCATAAGCAAATAAACCTCTCCCCACTAATGAAATAAAGTCTCTTTTAAGTATTATTGCTGGTAGGAGGGAAAAGTTCTCAATAATTTGTCAAATCAAATGAAATGTTCTGATTATCTCTTTGAACCAGCTTAAAATATGACTGTCACAGATGTCTGTCAAATTTCACTGATAAAGTTGTCTTCTCTGGAATCTGAGAAATAATAATAAGCCATGAACATCTTTATTTTTGTGGTATAAATTTATTTAATGAATATTTTTGGAGCATCTAGTATGTACGTAGCACTGTGGGGAATACAAAGAAGGAAAATTTATGATTCTGCTTTTTAATATCCTTAAACCTAGTTGGATAGAGTCCAGGAGTTCATAGAGAGGGACTTGCAGGCAGTCAAGACTTTAGAGGATATTGCAGAGAAGGAATCAGTTTGTATCTATGGGAAAGTACACAGGAATAGAATTAGGTAAGAACTTGGTTTGAGTATAGGACAAATGAAAACCTCATAAAAGACAGACAGATAGTCCAACTCATTGGGTCTAATTTTAAATCTGGTTCAGGTATTAGGATCAGCTAGTACAGCGTAAGGGGAAAAGCTAAGAACAAGGCGATAGCAGGTTGTAGGAGACAAAGTTACGGAAAGTGAGATGGGGACTCATAATACATAGGAAACACCTTAGAAGTTAAATATCATTGTCAGATATGCTACACGTTTCTCTACGCGATTAACTAGTAATGGTTGCTAACATGTTAAATGCAATGTGCCGGGCAACTTTTGATTTTCATTTTAATTTTAAGCTATTATGTTATGAGCTAATCTCCCCATCCTGCTGTCTGTTTCATGAATTTGCTAATATTATACCCATTTTTGTTGATGAGACAGAAGAATTTACCCAAGCAGGTAAGTTGTGAAGCTGGGCCACAAGTCTGGCGTTCTGATTGCAAAGTTTGTATACCCAACCACTACAAAGTCCTGCCCAGACACCAAATAAGAGGTTAATGTGTGCTCATTCTCCAGTCCTGTCTGACTCTTTGAGACCCCATGAACTGTAGCCCACTAGGCTCCTCTGTCCATGGGATTCTCCAGGCAAGAATTCTCGAGTGAGTTGTCATGTCCTTCTCCATGGGATTTTCCTGACTCAGAGATGGAACCTGAGTCTCCGGCATCTTTTCATTGCAGCTGGATTCTTTACCCACTGAGCCACCTGGAAAGAGGTGTAGGGATCAGGCAATTACAGAAACACAGATGGGAGAGATGGAAGGATCACATAGAGCTGAGGGCTGCAGCAGAGGCATCTTGGAGACTGTCTCATCTCCTTAGACACATAGTTAACATGTTCATAGGGGGAGAGGTGAGGCTGGTTGGGAGCAGACAAAGCAGAAGCAAGAACATGGAGTCCAGATTAGCAAGTTCTATGCTGTGTTTGCAAATTTTACTGGGGGCAGAATATTTGAAAAGGCAAATGGAAAGGTAAGTTTGCAAAGGTAGTTTTGAACTAGAAGATGGAGCACTTTGAAGGGGAAGAATTGAAAAACAAAATGGTATCATGAAAGCAATATGTACTAGAAAGGCAGGGGGAGCTCCAAGGAAGAGAATGTAAAGCGATAAAAGCAGAGGTCCAAGCAACCACTCTGAGTGATTCCCACAATTAGCCTAAGAGGAAGGAAAGTAAAGCTATTCCATAAACATGAGCACTTGAGGGTGAGGGCTAAATGAAGTAGTAGTCACAGAAAGAAATATGCTTGCTGAATAAATGAATGGTAGTCACAGAATCTTTAGTTCCTCACTGACGTACATAGATAATAATATTTGATCCACATTCTTGAGTTGCTTTATAGATACTAAAATCCCTATCAAATGGAAGAAATTAACTACATGATGACCATGAGCATAGAGCCTCCAGACCAGCTGGAGCCCGAGGATTGATAATGTTAACCCCTGTGACACCACCCTGTGACCTTATCATCAATCAATCAGAGAATTGTGTAGCAACTGATCATACACTCTGCAACTCCTCTTCCTTATCTCACCTTTAAAACTGTTTCACTGAAATGCAGCAGGGAGTTGGGTGTTTTAAGCATTAGCTGTCCCAAAATTCTCATCTGGCATTTACAATAAACGCTCACTGTCCTTCACCACAACCCAATGTCAGTAGATTGGATTTACCACATGCAGGCAAGTGGACCCGTGTTTGGTTCAGTAACAGTGATGATTGCCCAGTATCACTGGGTTTCTGTGAACACTAAATGACCTTATATTCTAAAGCTTGTGGAATAGAGTATAGCACGTGGTTAGCTTGATATACATATTTGTTAAATAACTCAAGAAAAAAGTCAATTAAATGTTTTTTGACAAATAATTTCTATACCTTCTATTAAAAAACATGAAATAATTGAAGTATCATTCAAACATCTACTTGGATGTGTGTGTGTGTAAGTGTTTGTCGCTCAGTCATGTCTGAGTCTTGCAAGCCCATGGGCTATAGCCCACCACACTCCTCTGTCCTTGGAATTCTCCAGACAAGAATACTGTCAGCAACCATTCCCTTCTCCAGGGGGTCTTCCTGAATCAGGGATCCAACCCAGGTCTCCTGTATTTCAGGCAGATTCTTTACCATCTGAGCCACCAGGGAAGCCCCATCTACCTGGATACTGACTCCTATGAGAAGACTTGCATCTCACTTAATAAACACTATGTGTATTGAGTATGCACCATAAACATGCTTTGTTTTTGAGGTGTAGGGGAGGAAGGAAAGCAATATTCATTTGAAAATGGTTTGAAAATCTCATAAGGAGACAGAAATACACAGAGAAAGTCAATGACAAAGCCTACTAATTAGGCCATGGACAGTCCTTTACAAAGAGCTTTATGAAAGCATACCATAGAGGTCCACATAGGCTTCTTTAGTTGGTCAAGAAATGCTTTGCAGATGAAATGACATTTGAGGTGTCTGCTAAGGATATTTGGAGGCATTCTGCCAGAGGAAACCACATGAATATGTCTCTATGATGCTCATCATTCTGTTTATTTTTCTCCCAGCGTAGTCTTGGAACAAACATTTTTGGAGTCAATGGACATACAAAGTATCAAAAGAATGAATGAAGATGGGTGGAATATGTGACAGATTATGTGACCAAATCTCCCCAAAATTCCTACTTAAATAATATCAGACACTCCACCATCACTATCCATCACCACCAACCATCACCACCATCCACCATCACAATCCATCACCACAATCCATCACCACTTGCCATCACCACCATCCACCATCACTACAACAACCCTCCTCTATCTCCTGTGTGGAGGGAAGTGGGGAGCTGTCCTTTGTCTCAGTCTGGTAAACTTCTCCATGAGAATGTGTCATCTGTGAGGACAGGGACCACGTTTTATTAGATTTTTCCATCCATGCAAAGTGAAATATCTGTCACATATTAGACACTCAATATTGAGTAAATCAATAAACAAAAGAGTGCTCATCAGAAAGAGTTCTTGCTATCTAGAATTTCAAATAGGAGTTTACAATCTAACATTGATGCCAGAGTGGAATCACATTAATTAGACAGCAGAATAAGAAAAATCGGCTAATAAATGACAGGATGATGAGGTACTATCTGAAATCTGCATAAGTGTGACTATATGTGTGTGTGTATGTGTGTACAATTGCATGCATGTATGTTTAGAAAGCAGCGGCAATTGTTAAAATGCTGCATTTAAACCAAGTGGAATAAGGGGAAGTTATGGTTGTGCTCCAGAACACTGTAAAATGATATACTATATAAAAACAAAAGCAAGAGCCAGACAAAAACTAGACTTTGTGTCCTTAAGTAAAGTTCAACTTGAGGCATACAAAAAAAAAAAAAACATAAAAATTCAAATCACAGTTTTGATGTTGCATGGGAGTTTTTGTTAGCGTTTCAACAAAGTTGATAGAAGAATTTCTCATTATGTCTCCAGCTGTGGAGGTTTTCAGGGAAATAAACAATCATTGGCCTGCCCTTCAAACACCCAGTACAAGGAGCCCAGAGACAGAGTGGGTTTATCTTTTGCCACCTTAAATCATGTAAGGTGACACCTCAAGTGACTTGATGTATGAGACCAGAGGGAATGTAATAGTGTGAAGTCCCCAAAGACAGGAGAACCGTACGACACAGCTTTTCCAAGTCCACTAAATTACCAGGGCTCACTTCTTAAAGGCATTCCGCACACGCAATACATGTTCCCATGAGGAGAGATGTTTATTAGTATCAGGGCTGTGGAGCAGTGTATGTTCATAATGTAGGCTGCATTCCTTATGAATTTAAGCTTCTGTTATGTATGTGTCTTTACTTCCTAAGTAGATTATAAATTACATGAGGTCCTCTCACTCCCAATATTTATGCTATCTATTATGTACATAGTAGTCACAGAATCCTTAAATAGAATGAATATATATATTCATAAAATTCAAATTTTCAAATCATTTTCCCTTTGTCCTTAGATTCCATATGCCGTGTCCTCACTTGTGTCTTAGTCTGCTCAGACTGCTATAATAAACTATCATAGTATGCTTGCATGCTAAGCCGCTTCAGATGTGCCTGACTTTTTGTGACCCTATGGACTATAGCCAACCAGGCTCCTCTGTCCATGGGATTCTCCAGGTAAGAATACTGCAGTGGGTTGCCACCAGGGGATCTTCCCAACCTTGGGATGGCATCCCCATCTCACGTCTCCTGAATTGGCAGGCCAGTTCTTTACCACTAACACTACCTGGGAAGCCCAAACTATCATAGACTGGTGGCTTAAACAATTGATCCTTATTTCTCACGGTTCTGCAAGCTAAGTCCAAGATCAAGTTGCCAACAGATTCAGTGTCTGGTGAGAACCTGCTTCCTGTCTTACAGACAGCTGACTTCTTGCTCTGTGCTCACATGGTCTTTCCTTGGTCTATGGAGTGGAGAGACTTTGTCTGTCTCTCTCTTCTTGTAGAGCACTAATCCCATCATGAGGGCCTTACCCTCTTTCCTAATGTAAACACAATTACCTCCCAAGGGCATCACTTCCAAACACTGTTGCAATGGGGGCTGAGGTCTCAACATATTAATTTTGGGGGAATACAACCAGTGAGCCCATAACAACCTGCAAAGTCTCATTCTAGTCTATCCCTCAGACCTGATCTTCTCCACATACAGCTCCTGCCACATTGGGCTTCTTTCTGTTCTTTAAATAAGTCAAGATTCTTCCTACCCCTAGACCTTTGCACTTGCTGGTATCAGATTTTCTCCCATGTCTCCACAGGCCTTCTCTTTCAACTCTCTGTTTATGAATCACCTCCTCTGAGAGGTTTCCTGGATAACTTAGCAAAATTTATTTCTTTAGTCCTCTGTCATCCCTCTATTCTACATTATCTCATTTTCTCCCTTATCACTACTTATCTCTATCTGAAATTATCTCAATTATGTTACAGCTATTATCTATGAATTGTACTAGAGTATAAGCTTCATGAGAAAGCTTATCTATATTGTATATAACTTTATCTCCAGAATTTATAATCTAGCATATGATATATGATATATAGGGCTTCCCTGGTAACTCAGCTGGTAAAGAATCTGCCTGCAAAGCAGGAGATCCTGGTTTGAGCCCTGGGTTGGGAAGATTCCCTGGAGAAGGGATAGTTACCCACTCCAGTATTCTGGGGCTTCTCTAGTGGGTCAGATGGTAAAGAATCTGCCTGCAATGAGGGAGACCTGGGTTCGATCCCTGGGTGGGGAAGATGCTCTGGAGGAGGGCATGACAACCCACTCCAGTATTCTTGCCTGAAGAATCCCTATGGACAGAGGGGTCTGGTGGGCTGCAGTCCATGGGTTCTCAAAGAGTCAGACATGACTGAGTGATTAAGCACACACATATGGGCTTCCTTGGTGGTCAGACGGTAAAGAATATGCCTGAAGTGCAGGAGACCCAGGTTTGATCCCTGACTGGGGAAGATCCCTTGGAGAAGGGAATGGCTACCCACTCCAGTATTCTTGCCTGGAAAATCCTGTCAACAGAGGAACCTGGTGTGCTACATACAGTTCATGGGGTCGCAGTCAGACATGACCGAGTAAATAAGACTTTCACACACATTATATGTCAGCACTATTTATATATTACAGCACTATATATGTATATATACACACATACATTACATATATTAACATATATGCAAAATATTTCAGTACCCCATGCAAGGCCTTCCACCAGGGAAGCCCCAGCATTCTTGAGGCTTAATAATAATATTTGATGATGATGACAATTCTAAGAAGAGTGAAAGTAGCTCTATTCTTTCTTTCTTTGATGATTTATCTTTGGTAAAAATTGTACAATTTTTTAAAAAAAAAATTAGCAGTCTCTTTCTTCACCTTCAATATGGTCCTTCCTTCTCTAGGGTTACCTTTGCCCTATCACTATCAACCAAAGATTAACTACGAACTCACCTCCAATAGATCAGCTGGCAAAGAATCCGCCTGCCATGCAGGAGAACTTGGGTTCGATTCCTGGGTCGGGAAGATCCCCTGGAGAAGGAATAGGCTACCCACTCCAGTATTCTCAAGCTTGCCTTGTGGCTCAGCTGGTAAAGAATGTGCTTGCAATGCAGGAGACCCTTAATCCCTGGGTTGGGAAGATCCCCTGGAGAAAGGAAAGGCTACCCATGCCAGTATTCTGGCCTGGAGAATTTCATGGACTGTGTAGTTGATGGGGTTGCAAAGAATCGGACACAACTGAGTGACTTTCACACAGACTGAAACAATAGCAAGATTTTGATAGATTGTGAGATTGGAGTCTGACAGTGGCATAAGGAATGATAGGCAGATGGGAAAATGTTTTGGTTTCAATGATCTCCACACACAGACTAAGAGTTGAGATTTTCTTCCTAGACGGGAGGGAGGGAGAGGATGCTGACACTCTGATATCAGTGACCAGCTCTACAGTCCAAGCCTTGCTCTGATTGCCTACTTGGCTCATGGTATTTCAGCATCTAACCTAAGATTTAGAAAATCTCAGAACCAACTTGTTAATCATAAGGAGCTTTCTTTATGTCTTTTTTCACTGTGGTCAGAGGTCCCATCTCTGTCCCCTCTGTGTCACCTACCAGTTCCTAATAAACAGAATAAGCCGATCTGCCACAACTTTCAAGCATCTCTTCCTGCTTATGAATAAAAAAATTCTGATTCAAGCTCATGCTTCCTCATTCTGAGGTCCTCTCATCCTCCACGCTAGCTCTTAATGCACAGTGTTAATGTCAAGTCTGTTTGCTTTAATTATGTTAAGAGGTTATGTTGGAAGGTTACCCACTTAGTCTTTAACAGCATGAAATAGCACTGAGATTATTACTGTCAGTTTTCTGCACATAAACAAGAACTTGATTAACAGTAGCTAACCATTAGAAAATAAATGTTCTCCTAAATGCAGACGTTTTTAGTGGATAAGCACTAGGTGTCACTAGTAGCCTCTTAACTACAATTATCTAAACCTTCAGAGAAAGCAACTTTAAGGGAGACTGAGAAAGAAAAATAGAAACAATGGGAAAGTGTTCCTTCAGCAAATACTATTTATTGTTTAGAATCATACAAACATTTAAAAATATTTTAATGGATCATGGTGAGCATATAGTTGAGTAACTTTGAGATACATGGGAAATCATCATGATGTATACTGGAAACATACCTGAACTCTATGTGTAAAACAAATATTTGTCAACCGAATTCTGCTTTCAGACTAACTTAAATTTGAGGGCATGTAATCCCACCTCTTCTTCCCAATATTTGCAGCTTAGCATCATGTTTAAATCAAAACATATTTTTGATATAGTGGAAATATTCTATATTTTTGAAGAAGTGATGACTCCATAGAAGTATACACGTGAACAAAGTCATTAAGCTGATCACTTGGGATCTGACATTTAACGGTATAAAAATTATACTCCCATAAAGCACTAGTAAAAATCATAATTATTCATCTTAATGTTGCTGCTAATAGCTTTTTGCTTTTGTAAGCAGATATTCTGTGATTAAGTAATTATTCTACATAACATTTGCAAGTACTTAGCCAAATGAATGCTGAATCTATCCGATCTTTGAGTGTCTTAAAATATTGCACAGTGCTAATTCCCATATCTTGATCCTGTTGTTATTCAATAAGGGCTGAGTTTTTTATATTTAAGGCACCACATTGGTGATTTTTCACATTCATATGAAACCCTTCTTTGGCTTGCAATAACTGACCCTTTGAATATGAAGAGCCTTGATATAGATGAACAGGTATACCATAATATCAATGAACATTTGTTTTAAATTGTGTCCATTAAGTAGAAATATCAGCATACTCCAAAACCATTGCTTCAATTCAAGCACATATGTGATTTATAGCCCTTCTTCATTCTTAGCCTCAGTTCTCCAAAATGTTTGTAGTCTACCTATAAATTCCCACGCCTATAAAGCAGCCCAAGAAAGTATTTGATGTCTTTATTCCCATCTGATACTTGGTTCTCAACTATTTTGGAATGAGCACCCTCATGGTACCAGATTTTGTCTGCTTCTCCTTCACTTTATTATTAGAAACAGAAATGGCTATGTCTATGGCCTTCTCTCATAGCTCACTTGGTAAAGAATCTTCCTGCAATGTAGGAGACCCCGGTTCGATCCCTAGGTTGGGAAGATCTGCTGGAGAAGGGATAGGCTACCCACTCCAGTATTCTTGGGCTTCCCTTGTGGCTCAGCTGGTAAACAATCCACCTGCAATGCGGGAGACCTGGGTTGGATCCCTGGGTTGGGAAGATCCCCTGGAGAAGGGAAAGGCTACCCACTCCAGTATTCTGGCCTGGAGAATTCCATGGACTGTATAGTCCATGGGGTCGCAAAGATTCAGACATGACTGACTTCACTTCATAATAAAGCAATGCTGATTAAATAATAGATTGAGTTCCTATTATGTGCCAGATACAAAAATAAAAGATGAGGGGTACAAATAGAAGTTTAGACATAGGTCCTAATCTTAAGTAGAATAGTTTATTTATTTATTTTGGCTGCTCTGCAAAGTATGTGGCCTCTTACTTGCCTGACCAGGGATTGAACCTGCACCCCCTGCAGTGGAAGTGCGTAGTATTAACCACTGGACAGCCAGGGAAGTCCCTGTGGGTCCTAATCTTAGAAACTTTATAACATTCTGGAGGTCATCTATTCATAAACTGGCCAGCTGAATATATGAATACTTCCCATGCATTAATCATGTCAATCCTGATAGAAGAGATAAAAGGTAATGTATTTGCTACAATGGTCTATAAATAAACAACCGTCTTCATCTGTGAGGCAGAGGATGGAGGAAGCACAGTTATTATACCAACATGATGGATTTCTCTTACTTTAGCATTCCTATTAGAGTGGGCAGAGATCATGCAAGTTTGGGGATAATAAGCGCAAACACAATTATGCATACATATGATGGAGACAGAAGTCAGGAGCCCTCACCAGTGTGCTGAAACCACTTATTAAACAGGGCTACGCAAGACTGCTTCTCTTTCTGTTCCCCAAGTGCCTGATTACTTTTGACTAATATTCTCAATCCTTTTCAATGCAGTGAGATACTATAGAACAGAAAAATGCTGGAGTGTTTCTCTTCTTTCTCTGCATTTTTTCCCTTCTAAGAACTGCATTTCCCACAGCATTCCCATCAGCAGTCCATGGCGAAGACACAAGATAAAGCGGAAAATGTAGAAGAATACTTTCCATGAGTGATGAAAAAAGACGTATTGTGGAGTAAAGGGTCATTATTGTCTGGGGCATCTATGAAAGGAGGCCCCACTGGTGTGTTCTGGAAGGTTGCAGCCATTACTCAGGGCACCCTGTCAGCTCCAGGCATCTTGCATATCTCTGATGCTGCTGCAGTGTCGTGCATCCACTTTATTGTGTCTCAAGGGCAGACCCAGGCAGGAGAGAGAAGTGTCTGGAGTTGGCAATATGAAAGATAAGTTTGCACTTGATGCCACAGACCAAGAAATGATAGTTTAAGATCAATCATCACAGACAATTGCAAAGAACTGGATGTTCATACATAGAAGATGTATTACCCATTAGGAAGCAAATCTATCACAAACCGTACCCCAACACTTACTGAAGGAAAACTGAATCAGCATAATATCTCAAAGAGCAAGCAAGTTCAAACAGATGTGTTTGTCAAGATGAAATTGAATTGACCTTCAAGTGCCTGGTACTTCTAGGATAGCAGCTTATAGAACAGCACCATTTAGGGTGTCATTGTCATAAGTGGGAGGGAGAATTTTTGCATTGTCAGTGTGTACTAGTAGTTCTCAACCTTATTTCAGCATTGAATACGTAGTCTACCTTTTTGTTTTTTCCCCTTCTGTTTACGATACATGTATCCTTGAATCATAAAATTTGAGATCAAGATAGAAACTCAGACGTCATCTGTCTAGTGGTCCCACACCTTGCTCATAGCAGAATCACCACCAGGGAGGGCGTAGCTTTCAAAACACAGATTTTCTTGTCTCATTCCTAAAGATTCTTAGTTTCCTTGGGCAGCCATAACAAAGTACCACAAATGGGGCAGTTTAAAATAGTAGGAATTTGTTATCTCACAGCTGTGGAGGCCAGAAATCTGAAATCATGGTGTCAGCAGGGCCACGCTCCCTCTGAAACATGTAGGAGAAATATGTTCATGTCTCTTCCACCAGCTTCTGGTGGTTGTGCTGACTTTCTTTGGTTTGCAGGAGCATGATTCCAGTCTCTGTCTCCATCATCACAAGGCCTCTTCCTTCCATGAGTATCCTCTGGGGCACTTCTCCTCTTATATTGACTAGTTATATTGGATTAGACTCCACTCTACTCCAGGTTGACTTCATCTTGCCAAATTATATTTGCAATGACTATTTCCAGCGAAGTTCAGATTTGCAAGTCCTGGATTTAGTACCTTTATATACCTTTTGGGAGGGACATATTTCAACTCATAACAAAAGTATTGATACCCAGCAGGGCCCTGCGAGGCTCTTGGGCACAAAGCCTTTCTGTGTCTTCCATTGCTTTGATTAAAAGTAACAGCCTTCATTCAGCCTCCATGACCTTCCCTGAGTTTCAATGGGTAGATTCAAGGAACTGTTAACTAGGGAAAGGAGGGGATACTAGACCAGGGAGAAACAAACTGTCAAGAGCAGCCTTGGGACAAGGTGCTGTTTCCCCATCAAGGGATATACACAACAGTATCTTTGAGCTAGTCTGCAGATACTGAAACCCCCTCCAGGTGGAGAAGTTAACAATTAATAATGGCATGCTGCCCACAAGCATGCAGACCCCAGACCAGCTGGACATGAATATTGATGATGTTGACTCCCGCTCACCTCACCACCAACCCGTCAGAAGACTGTCAATGAATTGATCACTCTCTTTGAACCATTGCTATAAAACTTCTCACTATCTTCTCCAAGTTAGGACATACAATTTTGAAGACATTGGCCCACTGTGGCCCTCTTTGCCTGGCAAAATAATTAAGTTATTCTTTTCTACTTCAACTAAAACTTTCTCTCCAAAATTTGATTCAGCACTGGTGCACAGAGAAGCTGAGTTTTCAGCATCAATACTGGAATGGGAATAATTTAAGTGATTTGTTGGTAGCCAAATCAGAACCATTTGTCAATGAATCCTCTTCTTTCATAGAAGAGGAAATTGAGGGTTAGACACATCTGCATGTCAATTGTGTCTGACTCTTTGCGACCCCATGGACTGTGGCCTGACAGGCTCCTCTGTCCATGGGATTTTTCAGGCAAGAATACTGGAGTGGGTTGCCATTTCCTACTCCAGGGGACTTTCCTGACCCAGGGATCAAACCTGCATCTCTTATGTCTCCTGCATTGGCAGGCAGGTTCTATACCACTAGCACCACCTGGGACGCTCATACAAGTCTAATAACTTTTAAGTTACAGAATCGGAACAGGCAAAAACCATTTACATTTTAATGCAAAGTATCACCCTTTAGATTCCTACTTTAATTACTATGATAACAAAGATGCTTCCTTGAACTTGGATCAGATCACTTGATACATGTCAGCTTTAATAAAAAGTTCTGTAGCTTTTTAGCTTTTATGTTTATTGTGAAACCTACCACATAATACTCAATCCAAGATTTTTACATTTAAAGAGATTCTTGCTAGCAATCTTATTCAGGTATACAAGCAAGTCCAATGTGAGGGTCAAGTGGAATTGCAACTACAGAAAAATATACTAAGTCATAGATATCTATATATTTTCTCTTAAGACAGTGAAATATTTTTTAAAAATTTTACTGAAGTGTAGTTGACTTTTAATGTTGCATTAATTTCCAGTCTATAGCAAAGTGATACCATCATACATGCATACATATAAATATATATATATATATATATATATATATTTGTGTGTGTATATATAATATATATACACATTGTTTTTCATTTTCTTTTCCATTATGGTTTAACACAGGATATTGAATATAGTTCCCCATGCTATACAGTAGGACCTTGTTTATATATGCTAGTTTGCATCTACTAATCCCAAACTCCCAGTACTTCCCTCCCCTCTACTCTCTTGGCAACCAAAAGTCTATTCTCTATGAAAACAGTGGAACATTTTTTGAGATCTGATGGATTTACATCAAGATGTGGATATTGCTCGAGGCAACATAAGTGGTGGGTTAAATGTCACTGATTTAAATAAAATAGTTCTCAAGTTTGTGGAGCATCTGCATGTAAAAACTGAATGATAAACAGAATGGACTTCAGACATTTCCAGATGTATCTGGCTCTCAAAGCTCTTCTTTCCAGTTATACTCAGAGTTGTGAAGGTGTGTCAGATAACAACAAAATAAATTCAGAAGGGGGTTTATAATTCAGAGGGAAGCGGTGTAAAAATGCTTCTTGTACAACTGGAATTATGCACAACCACTGGAACAAAAAAGAATCAAAAAATTTGGGAAGATATCACAAAAAGAATCACTGGAAGGAAGAGTTAATATGCAAATCATGACAACCGCCCACAATATGCTGAGATTTCAGTAGCTTCTATAGGAGAAAAGGAAGGCAAGTTTGAGATCTGTGTTGGATGATATATGATCAGTGACATTGATCCAGCACCCAATCTCATGTTCTGCCTATTCTCTGCCCCATTCAGCCAATAAACTAAGAAGGAAACAAAGAATTTGATTATTTTTCTCAGTATAGTGTTAAAGGTGCTCAGTAAAAACAGAATTTCCAGTGGCAGAGGCATAAGCAGGGACATTGCACACTCTGAGGACACATATTTACAACCAGCCTGCAAAATCATCAGGATTGCAGGGCACCAAATTGCCTGTACATACTAAAATACATTTAAAGAAGAGAAATGGTTCTTGCAAAACAATGTGATTTCCATACAGGAAACTGGAAAGCTGTGATATGGAAATTGAAAGATACCACCTTTTCTGATGATGAAGTTATCTTAAGATCATTTTTAAAAAATTTTTTATGTATTTATTTGGCTGCATCAGGTTGTTATAGCCACGCTTTCCGGGAAACAAACTCACTCAGAAGGACAATGCAGATAGTGGAGTGCAGTTTATTACACCGGCGGGCCCAAGGCAGAGTCTCCTCTTAGCCAAGGACCCCGTCCAGCATTTGTGAAAATCTTTTATACCCCATGTGTACGTGTCCAGACCCACCACCTACCCCATGTGTACGTGTCTAAACCCATCACCTACCCCATGTGTACGTGTCTAAACCCACCACCTACCCCATGTGTACGTGTCTTAAACAGTCAATAGTCAATAAGCCCGCAGTTACATTCCAACCAGTTAATAATCGATAAGCCTGTGATTACATCCTGACAGATACGAAAAAAGTTTATGACCTGTCCGGAGACAGGTGTGATTACGGTATGCTTCCTCTTAGGCAATGAGTAGCCTGGATGTGATCTTCAAGATTCCTCTCTCTGGAGGGGGTCTTATCCTTCCATTATCGTTCCCACAGGCACTAAGCAGAGAGTTCAGAGTCCACTGGAGAGGCAGTCGAGCACAGCCAGCACGGACAGGCCTGAGATGGAGTCCAGGCCCTATGAATTCCTTCTTCATTCCCTCCTCTTGATGCTCTTAGTTTCCATAACGAGCATCACTCATTGAGATATATTGTACCTTAGCCCTCCTGTCACCCACATGAGAGAATGCTATCAACCTCTGGGTTACAAAATTCACAAGACATTGTAGGAAGCAGGGCCCACAGAGCAGTATGATTAAGATTACTATAACAACAGTTACAATGGTTTTCCACCAGTCTCCCTTTACCCAGGAGAGAACTGAAGTCCAAAAGGGAATATTTTCATTAGACATGGCTTTCACTTGATTTTGCATATCCTTCAAGGCAGTAGATACATTTCCAGACAGGTCAGGGATGTACACGCAACATTCGACTTTAATTATGGTGCAAGTCCCTCCTTGGGCTGCTGTGAGTATGTCTAATGCCATCCTATTTTGAATTACTGCCTTCCTCATCTGAATTTGTTCTTCATTCAAAGCTTGAATGGCTTTTGTACTGTCTAAGAGGGCCTGTTTAGTGAAATTAGTTAAGGCCTCTACCTTAACCATGATATCTGTTGTTCCTACAGAGGGTACAAACAAGGCAGCAAGATAGTCATACCATTGGAACACAGACCGTGTCCATCTTGCATGCAGATAAGGCAGGTTTACTGGAGGCTGGTGTAGGCCAGGCTTAATACTGCCATGGGCGAAAGCAAATCCTAATGTGCAACGCCCCACCCAGCCAACTGGTAACCATGGCCATAAGTTAAGCCCACAGAGCCACTGGGTCCCATTGGGGGCTACCCAGTGGATTCCAGGATTATATTTCCAGTCGGAACCGGGCCACTGAACAGTCTGATTGGGGTGATAGGTAACTTCCAAGATTTGTTTACATTGTTCAGGGGGCAAATAACCCATATATTTTAATTCTTTTGGGTCTAGGGGGTGGTCTCCAAATCCAACTTTCTGTTCTTTTTGTTCCCAGCAAATAGCAGCAGGGGTAATCAACTGTCCTTTCTCAGGAGTCATCCAGAAATATTCATCCCAGGCCTGGTAGTATTGCTCAAGGTACCGGGAGGCCTGTCCCCCTTTTGTAAAAGAACCCTTCTCCTTTTTATTTTTCATATATGAGGTTTAAGCCTTTGTTACTTCTGTAAGGCTGGTGTTCATGTTAAATGTAACCCTATGTTCCTGGCCCATTGATGGCTTCTTCTTACACCAGGAGAGCAAAGAAAGGTTATGGTTGGTGAGAGAGAGAAAAGTTCCTTTCTGTTGCTCTAAGAAGGAACACAGTGGTATAAAGTCCCCATAACAGAGTGGCGATGCCCACAAGGGGAGTCCATCCATTACTGACAGGGGCATGGCCCCACATACCCAACAGTTGGAGGAGTTGTGGAAGTTCGCGTAAGAATGTGCCCATGAGATGAAGACGTTGTTCTGTGCAGGAACACTGGTCAGGTTCAGAATTGCGTTGATGAGGCCGAGCAGCAGGAGTCATTTACCCAGCTCCATCCTGTAGAGGGCTCGTCCGGGATCTCGTTCTCTTCTTCCTCTTCAGAATGATCTTGGTTCCCCGTGGGTCGGTGGGGTCCTTCTGGGTGGTCCACTCAGCGTCTTCCGGGTCAGTGTTGTATGCCTTCTTCGCTCTGGTGTGATGGATCCAAGGGGCAATGCCTGCAACTTTAACTGCAGTAGGGGTAGTTAGAATAACATAAGGGCCCTTTCACCAAAGGGCTAGCAAATCATGTTCCCAATCTTTGACCCATACTTGGTCACCAAGTGTAAACTCATGAATCTGTTCCCCAAGGGGGAAAGGCACCCTTTCTTGTACAAACTTAGTTACCCGATTTATTACCTTACCCAGTTCCATCTGCTGTGAAATCCTATCCCCCCTTACCTGAGGCAAATTTGTTGATACCTGTTTTATTATGGGAGGAGGCCTCCCATACACAATTTCGTATGGAGAATAGCCTTGGGACTGTGGGGTCATCCTGAGTCTGAGCAGAGCCATCGGAAGCAAGTCCACTCAGGAGCAGTCAGTCTCTCTGATCCACTTGGAGAGTCTCTTTAAGTGTCCGGTTGGTTCATTCCACCATCTCAGAACTCTGGGCCATGACTAGCAGGTAACGGTAGTGTCGGTGAGGTTTCATTTCAGTGAAGTCCACTCCCAGGTGTTCAAGGGGCAGTGTGCCTTTCAGTTGAATACCCAGAGGTTTTTGTCTGAATATCCAAGAGGCAGCATTAACCTGTGAGCAGGCAGCATGGCCTAGGTGGGTCGCTTGCTGTGTCTGGCTTACCAGAGTGTGTGCCAGCTCCTCCGGTACCAATAATTTGTCACTTGGCAATTCCCACCCTCTCTTTTCAGTCTTGATGGCCCCTTCTGCTCTGGAATACCCGAGAGCTGTTGTCCCTGTTTTATCAGGCTGGTGCCATCAGTATATAGGACCCAATTAGGGGCTGGAACCTTGAGTCCTTCTCTAAAACAAACCCCAGATACCTTACCTCCTCTTTGTAGATTGTGCCTTCTTTTTCAACACCCGGTAACCTGCTTCCATCAACAGCTGGAGCAGTGCATTTGTCCCTTTCCAGCATTTTTCCTTGGTCTCAGGCAGCCAGCAGCAGTTCATCCCCGTATTGTAGGAGCTGACATCCATACTCTTCTGGATGGAATGAGTCCAGATCAGAAGCCAAGGCTTCCCCAAAGATGGCTGTGGAGTTAGCCTTTGTTATCTGGTGCTCCCGACTGGATCTTCCCATTCAAAGGCAATGATGGGCTGTGATGCTGGGGCGAGGTATATGCAGAAGAAGGCATCCTTGAGATCTAGGCAAGTGTAAACTTTAGTCCTCGGCGGGAGGAGGCTAAGCAAGGTATAGGGGTTTGGAACAGTGGGGTGTAAAGTCACAGTAGCCTGGTTGACTAGCCTGAGATCTTGTACAGGCCTATAGTCCTGTCCTCCTTTCCTTTTGACTGGCAGGATTGGCGTATTCCAAGCCGACTGGCACTCTACTAGAATGCCTGCTTGTTTTAATCTATTGATGTGGGGCAATATGCCGGTTTAGGCTCCATCCATAGTGGGTACCGGCGCCCTCTAACCGGGATGGTACCTGGTTTGAGTTCCATTATCACTGGGGCATGATGTTTAGCCAGCCTGGGGGGAGGGGGGGTTGTCTTCCACCCAGACCTCAGGGAATAATTGAGTTAACTCCCTCATGCTCTTCTGGCCCACCCGGTTCTGCCTTCAGAGGCTCATGCAACCTCCACTCATCTTGGGTTGGTATTGAGAGAGGGCAAATAAGTCATAGAGTCCGTCCAGAAGGTGGGCCTCTCCTCAGGGGAGAAAGTCACTTGTGCTCCTAGTTTGGAGAGCAAGTCTCTTCCCAACAGGGGTACTGGGCACTCAGGAATGTAGAGGAATTCATGAATCACTTGGTGCCCCGCCCCCCCATCTGACATTTTCTGGGCTGGCAAAACGATTTAGTCATCTCTTCTCCCGATACCCCAGTTACAGCGGTAGTCTTTGTGGACAGAGGTGCCACAGGTTTTGTTACTACCGACAGTTCTCTTGTATCCACCATGAAGTCAGTGTTTTGGTCCCCCACTTTTACGGTTACCATGGGCTCTCAGGGACCTGATATCTCTGAGCCCTGGCAGCCCTAGTTAATTTCCAGGTCAGCAAGCCCCACAACTGCGGGAGCTTTCTCTTTCTTCCTTGTCTTAGGGCATTCATTCTTCCAGTGGCCAAAAGCTCGGCACCGGGCACACTGGTTTGGCTGTAACAGGCCCAGGGCCTCCCTTGGGACCGGCTGAAGGACTATCCTGTCCCTGGGGCAGATGAGGTTTTCCGGAGGGCCCGAGATAGACTTTTCCAGAGCAGCAGCTAGCACTGTAAGTCTCTTGTCTGTTCTCTTTTATTCCCTCTGGCTCTCTGGCAGAGCGCGGTCTCTGCTTAATTCCAACATCTCCCTCCCCCTCATGTCAGTACTCACCGGGAGAGGCGGGTATAGCTTGGGCGGTTCGGTTGGAGCCGGATCCTGGAAGTGTTGGCCAGAGGCTTCTGTCACCGGGATCGGAGCCTGCCCAAATGGCAGCTCTACGAACTCCAGGGAAGCTGGCGGAGGAGTAGCGGCTGTTGCAGAAACTTCACCTGGCCCTGGATCGGGCATTAAGGCGGCCTCCGGTCCTGGTGAAGCACTGGGAGGCAGGCGTGTCATTATCCAGCATGGGGGAGGGGTCAGGTCATCCCCGTCCAAATCCTGTAGAATTTCTTTTTTTATCATCAGTCAATTTTTGTGCCATTAATATTTTTCCCTTTCCCTTCTGGATACAGAAACTTGTCCAAGTAGGAGGGTCTCAAGCTAACCCTAGCCATGAGTCAATAGATGGATATTGATCCAGGTGTCCTGGCTCTCCTGTGACTATTGTATAGATTGCTTCCACTATTTTTAAGTTCACGGTGTTCTCTGGTGGCCATCCTGCTCCCATAGGGGTCCATTCGACCTCACAGAGTATGTAGAGGCAGTTAGGCTTCATCTTCACCCCATTGTCTCCTCCTAATCCCTTCTTTAAATTTTTAATCATGCACTCCAATACAGTTGCCTTAGATTCACTTTCCCCCATCTTGCTTACCTTCTCAGACCTTCTTCTACTTTTTCTTTTCGTTCTGTCTACGAAGTTCTCAGTACCCTATGTACTTCTGATATTTCCACTCAGTGACACTTAAATTGCCATTCTGCCTCCTTCCTAATTAGGGCGAGAAGAGCCTTACCTGCCATATCCCAGAGGGAGAAGGGGGATCAGCATGTCTTCACCTGCCAGTCAGCATAGCTGAACCAGAACATCACATGGTCTGAGACTGTTTCTCCCTTAAAGTCCATTCTGCCTTGGTGGGCTTGATCAGGTGCGGATGAAAACACAGATGGGTTAAATATCTCATGTCCCAGGCCATCTCCGGAAAAGCCAATTCATACTCACTTCTGTTTCCCCCTCCTTCTAGCCTAACAATTCCGAGGGGGTCAAGAATTTCACAGCAGACGGGACACCTCCTAGGGGAGGGCAGAATACGAGCATACAAGGACCAGTTTCCTATCCTAAAAATCCCCTGGCGATCGCTTGGTAATAATTTTCCCCGAGACGGCGTGGACGCACCTCCTAAATGTCCTTCACAAATTTCCTTCCTAAACCCTAGCACGCTCGTCGACCTGTGTACCAAGCAATCGCCACCTGCCTATTCCAGGCTCCTGTGGGTCCCCGCTCCTTCTAGTCCCTCCCAGGGGGGTGATCAGGCCCCCTCTTCCACCCTGCCGGGTGGGCTCCTCCTCACCTGAGCGCTCAGTTCCCCTGCTGCCGTCCACTACCTGCTGACGTGAAAGGTCCGGGCGTTGAGAAGCAGAATCCTTCCAGAGGGGCGAGGCGCCTTCCCCCCTCTAGGAGATTCAAGCTACAAAGCCTCGGGGTGGCCTCAAATGAGACCTGTCTCCTCAAAGTGAGGAGTTTCCCGGCCAATGCACCAAATGTTATAGCCATGCTTTCCGGGAAACAGACTCACTCAGAAGGACAATGCACATAGTGGAGTGCAGTTTATTACGCCGGCGGGCCCAAGGCAGAGTCTCCTCTTAGCCAAGGACCCCGTCCAGCATTTGTGAAAATCTTTTATACCCCATGTGTACGTGTCCAGACCCACCACCTACTGAAAGGTCGGGGCATGCCCCCGGGAAAGTGCTGCAAGGCAAATTCCGGAGGCTGGCTAAACTTCCACGGGCTGGCCCCCTGCAGCCTGGCCCAATCAGGTACCAACATAAAGCCCTCGGACACTGACCACCGCTGTAGCCCGCGCTTTCTTCCTTATATGAAAAGACCTGGCCTGGATGCCTGCCCGGACTATAAAACCCCTCCCCACCCCTCGTACCTTGCAGACTCCCTTTGTCTCCTCACTCACCAGCCCCCGGGAGTTCTGCCCGAGAGCGACGCTTAATAAAAGGCCTTTACCACCGGTCCTTAGAGGCGGCTTTTTTCCTCCCACGGCGTTTTTCCTAACACCTACCCCATGTGTACGTGTCTAAACCCACCACCTACCCCATGTGTACGTGTCTAAACCCACCACCTACCCCATGTGTACGTGTCTTAAACAGTCAATAGTCAATAAGCCCGCAGTTACATTCCAACCAGTTAATAATCGATAAGCCTGTGATTACATCCTGACAGATACGAAAAAAGTTTATGACCTGTCCGGAGACAGGTGTGATTACGGTATGCTTCCTCTTAGGCAATGAGTAGCCTGGATGTGATCTTCAAGATTCCTCTCTCTGGAGGGGGTCTTATCCTTCCATTGTCGTCCTCACAGGCACTAAGCAGAGAGTTCAGAGTCCACTGGAGAGGCAGTCGAGCACGGCCAGCATGGACAGGCCTGAGATGGAGTTCAGGCCCTATGAATTCCTTCTTCAAGGTCTTACTTGCAGCATGTGGGATCTTTAGTGTTGGCATGTGAACTGATAGTTGAGGCATGTGGGATCTAGTTCCTTGACTAGGGATTGGACTCGGGTCCCCTGCATTGGGAGTGCTGTCTTAGCTCCTAGACCACCAGGGAAGTCCCCCAAGTTCTCTTTGAAATCAGGCAAATTAGATTGGGATATGATCAATTTCTTTATAGAATAGAGTGTTAAGCAAAATATAAGAAAAAATATTCATCAAGTCACTTTCCAAATATCAGTGGTTAGTCATCAAATAATAATATGGATATAATCCTCAGGCAAAGGAACAAAATTAATATTTTGAAAGACATTTTCAACTTCAGACAGGAAGGAGAATAAATGTGCAAAAAATCTAAAGATAATGAACATCACTCAAACAGGGAGGAAGTTTTATGTAGAGTATTCCAAGAATAAAGAAGCAGGTGAAACTGCTAAAAAGTGAAACCAAGCAGGACCCCATAGGGCCTTCCCAGGTACAAAACCCTTCCCAAGGGCCCATTTCTTGTTTGTAGGAAGTTTTCAGTCTTCTAAGGGCTTCCCTGATGTCTCAGCAGTAAAGAACCCACCTGCCAATGCAGGAGACACAGGTTTGATCCCTGGATCAGAAAGATCCCCTGGAGAAGAAATGGCAACCCACTCCAGTTCTCTCGCCTGGGAAAACCCAAGGACAGAGGAGCCTTGAGGGGGCTACAGTCAATAGGGTCTCAAAGAGTCAGACACAACTGGGCAATTGAGCATGCACAATGCATAGTTCCTTCTCTTAGACCTTCCCTGAGTCCAAAGGGCATATTCAAATAGTTACTAATTAGAGGAGTGAGGAAATGCAGAAATAGAGGAAAGGCAGCCAAGAAACAATAGTGTAACTAACAACAGCAACAAAAAGGAACAATAGTGCAGGATGGGGAGCAGGCTCCTTGTTCCTCCTCAAGGGATACACATAGCAATCTGATACGCATCTCTGAACTCTTCTACAGGAACCCAGGTGGAGGATGGTAACTTCAGGCTGAACACAAGCACTAGACCCAAGACTGGTTGGAACCAGAAGACTGATGACTGAGACTCCTAGAACACTGCCCTGTTACCTTCCCACCAACCAAGCAGTGGAAAGTCACACACCCTACAGCCCTACTTCCAAATTTTGCCTATAAGAACTCTTCCCCTAAAACCATCAAGGAGTTTGGGCTTGAGTATGAGCCACCCAGTTCTCCCTGCTTGTCACTTGCAATAAAACAATCTCTGCTCCAAACTCCAACATTTTGGTTTATTTGGACACTGTGTGTCAGACACACGAACTTGGATTCAATAACAAAAGTACTGCAAAGCAGTGAAGAAGGTTTGCACATCACAGAGACCAGCACAGAGACCAGCACAGAGAATCTCCTGCCATGTTTGTGAAGATGAAAATTTCCAAACCCTACCTGAAACCTATTGTATCAGATAATTGCTGGTTTGCACATTTTATCCCCCCTGATGATTCTCATATATCCTTACGTATCTAAGAGACAATGTCTTAGATTTTATAAAACACAAGAGTTTCATACATGACATCGTTAAAGAATATAAACATGCTGCATACAGTGGGAATGAATGAGAAATTATGGTGTGTAATTGAGAAGATTTATATGAACTACTTTAAAGGAAGAGTAGAAATAAAGAACAAAGAGCAAGTTCATGGACTGACACTTGATTTCAGGAAAGGAAAATGAAATCAGTGATTTAGAGGCAGTTGCAGAGAGTTAAAGAAAGAAGGTGATATAATCAAGCTTGTAAAGAATGATAGTGTCTTGGGATATGCCTTTTTAACTGGATCCCATACAAGTTTGGAATACTCAGATAATGTAACTTTAGGGTGCAGTTTTGAATGACATTCAGGAAAAATATGATGAAATGACCAACATTTGAAGAGACCAGTTTCTGTTCCTGCCATGCAGCCACTTTTGCTAGCGAAAAGAAATGTCTCCTCTTCTATGTGTGACCACTGCTGTTTACTTGCATTCAAATTTCTGTGAATGCTTCTGGGTGACTTTCATCTTGTAATTTTAGCATTCGTTGATTGTAATTTAAATCATCTCCTCCTACCCTATAATAATATAACGGAAATCCTCATTAAATAGGACTGCTAGAGCTAAGGTTAAAATTCAGACCTGAAACAATGCCTGGAAATCCGTAACTTTGAAGCAAGATTTAAATGCAATAAAAAGTCACAAAGAACTCCAAAAATCCACTACCATGTGTTCTTCTGTAAATTTAAGACACAATATGCTGTAAAATAATAATAAAGGCATTTTGGGCCAAAGAATAGGAAAGGAAAAATATTATGGTTAAAATATACTCAAATAACTGCTCCAAAATGTTCTTCTTAGTTGATATTCATTCACATGAGGACACTTGTATTAATGCAAGTTTTAAATTACAGTAGATCTTCTGGAAGCTATCACTTGCATAAGATGTAAAGCTCCAGTGTTGCTGGGATATAAAGCACATGAAAGAAAGTTTCAGACAATAAACTGGGGAAGGAGGAGGGACAAATCCCAGGGCTTTGTATGTCATATAAAGCCTGTGGAATTCAACCTCTGAGAGAGTGAGAGGGAGAAAGAGAGGACTGCAGTTTTTAAATTAGCATGGGACTTCCCTGGTGGTCCAGTGGTTAAGACTCTGTGCTTCCATTGCAGGGAGTGAAGTTTGATCCCTGGTTGGGGAACGAAGATCCTACATGTCTCGAGATGTGACCAAAAAATAAATAAGTAAATAAATAAAATAGCATGGCATTTTTCAGTTTCTGTTTTCAAGAGATCTTTATGAAAACAGTGTGGAAAGAGTTGGGCTAGAGGTATAGTGACCTGTTTGGGGAACTATTTTTATGATTAGATTGAAGAAGATTGGGATCTGACTAAGTCAGTTTTGAGGAGGAAAGCATGACTTGAGTAGTATTGAGTTAGACAGGCAACAGATAATTAGTGAATGCTTACTATGTGTTTTCTACCTTAGAAGGTAAAGTCCATAGCACATGGAGTTCCATTGGATATATCAGTTGTCAAACAGAGTAGTTAATAATCTTCTAGAAGAATAAAAGAAAAAAGGACATTTTTCTCTAAATTCTGCAAAGGTTCTTTAAACCAAAGGGAGTTTGAATTTGGCCGAGAACAAGGGAGAAACTTTTGAGAGACAGGCATTGAAAAGCAAGGATGAAGCTGGCTAAGCAACCCAAATCCCAAATTCACCAAATCAAGGCCTGGATGTGGGTACACAATTCAGCTTCTTGAATGTGAAGCCAGTTCCTCTAATTGAAGCATTGAGTCTTCCCAGTTTTTATGGGGCATTAAGCTGAACACTTACCTAAGGCTTACTTTGCAGAGACTTTTGAAGAGCATTATAAGGCCTTTGAATTTTATTCTGAATGCAGTGAATGGTCACTGGAACATTTTCCGTAACAAATTGTAGATCACACTTGATAGGGAAATTTAAGGAGGAGGTGAGGGTTTTGCACTGTAGCATGAGGCCAGCCTTGGTATTTGATTTAAAAACAAACTGCATTACACATCAATTATTCAGTGTTGCTTCTTCTGTATAATTCTTAGGGTGTTTCTGGTAGACTGGATCTACTTTTTATAATTTACACAGCATATTATTATTATTTGAAATAAGAATTTTATACTATCTCAAGACCTGTCCATTTTTCTCCTATATGGATTTTTTTCATTAAATTACAAGATGATTTGATAGAAATCTGCTTTTACTTGTTCTGAATTAGCACATTATGTTATTTTGTTTCTCATTGCAAATGTGTCTTCCATAACAAATGCTAGCTACATTTCAAATTAATTATTTGCATTAAATAAGATATTGCCTTCTTCTTCCTCTTCCAAAAACATAAAGCCGATATTTTATCAAAAAGAAGACATTGCCAATTTCAGATCTTTTTTGTATTCCAATTTGCAACATATACATTTCTACCAGTAGCTCATTCAGTTCTATGCTAATAGAACTAATAATTTAAAAGTATTTGAAAGTATTTTTAAGACTAAAATTGAAAGGCTTGTTTATCTATTTCCAGTCAATTTCTACTTAATGGTGTTTGACTTGATCTCCTGCATGTTGTAGCAGGCTATGTGTATTGTGTATGTGCTCAGTCTTGTTTGACTCCTTGTGACCCCATGGACTGTAGCCCGCCAGGCTCCTCTGTCTATGGAATTTTACCTTTAAACAAAAGAATCAATTGTCCTTTTCTAAAATCTGATTCAGTACTTATTGCTTCTAGGAAATTTGCAAGGACTGATTCCTGGTTTGTGTTTCGTTCCACTCAAGGTCAACTCAGAACTTAGCCAATATGTGCTCCTAAGTCACACCTGTTGGGTTTCCCCGGTGGGTCAGATGGTAAAGAATCCTCCTCCAAAGCAGGAGACCCAGGTTCGATCCCTGGGTCAAGAAGATCCCCTGAAGAAGGGACTGGCTACCCACTCCAGTATTCCTGCCTGGAGAATTCCATGGACAGAAGAACCCAGTGGGCTACAGTCCACGGGATCACAAAGAGCCGGACATGACTGAGTGACTAATACTTTTCACTTTCAAGTCACACCTGTTACCATCAACCAAAAGCATGAGTTCATCAACAATCTTTAAGGCCAATTCCTCTCCCACCAGACAAATGCATATATACAGAGAATTCAAGCACTAATAACTCCAAGGGAAAATAGCTAATATGAACATATGGCCATTTAACATATTGAAAGTTCCTGTGCATTAAAATATCCCATCAGTTACATGGTGAGTAGAATCTAAAGAGAAAACATTTTCTCATGATCTCCATCAATGTTCAAGTCAATCCTGACCTGGATTGTCAGGATAGGTTTTGGTGGAGAATTGGGGGAGGAGAAAGACTCTGGTTACCAAGGGAAAAAGCCTCTGTCATCTACTCTGAGAGAGAAAGAGAACACAGGGGGTTGGTGGGCAAGCTCCCAGCTGTTAATGGACTCAGGTTGTGGCCAATAGGGCTCAAGCTTCACCACTCCTGATGGTAGCACAGCTTCTCAGCTGTTTGGAAATTAAGGCAGGTTCTTGGAGCTGAGGACTGACTCTCTCAGAAGACTGATCAAGTGAGAGCAGGAGCAGGCAGACAGGCATCAGGGGAACGGCAGGCAGTCATATGGTCAGTACGCCCCTGTCCCTCGCTGACCCCTGAGCGACTCACACATACAGATGGGGCTCCGCGGGGTTACTTGTTAGACTTCTTACTTGAGGTGTTCAGCTCTTTTTCTTGATTTGTCAGAGAAGCATTCTCTTTAGCCAAGTGTTCACAGGTCAATAACTACATAGCCTTATCGATCAAGCCCTATTTTTCTATATGTGTGTGATGAAAAGTTGCCCCATGTTTGAGTTTTCTATGGCATTCCTTGAACAAAATGTCAATCTTTCTGTGATCTATATATACAAAGAATTTGTGCTTTTCTCCTTTGGTAATCTTTTCATAAGATGCCATTTTTTTCTGTGATCCACATAGACAAAGTAACATTTGATGAGTGATGAAAAACTAAGAAAGTACAATGATAATACAGTCTTAAAATGGATGTATAACATTGACTTTTCTAAGAACAACATGGTCCAGAGGAGCAAAGGTCCTATATTCTATATTCAGGCTCTTGGCTTGAACTCATATCCATAATTATTGGACCCCAGGTCTATCATTTACCACTCCAATAACACTGTGATACTTTCAAACTGAGAAAATATCTGACAGCGATCAGGGTAGAATGTTAATTAACTCTATGAAGACTACGGCATGATGGTATTTACTGGTAGAGATCACCCTACAAGCAGATAAGCTGGTGGTGACCCACAGAGCCCAAGAACCACTAGGATGATAGAAGGACCTCTCTGTTACCTCAGAGCACCACTGAGTGATGTCTTGGAAACTAGAACTCCATAGAGGGCAGTGAAGATTTCTTAACTTGACACAGGGAGCCAAAAAGAAAGGAGTTGAGGGTGAAGGGCATGGCTATCACTTCATGGACCTGTGATCTCTGCAAAAATAAGCCCAGATACCTGACTCAGAGGAGAGATGAGAATACCAGAAAAACTGAGCAATAAAAGAATGCACATTAAGCCAGTGATTAAGAATACAAAATAGGTTGATCATTATCCATCAGTTATTCCTGAAATGGGCTTCCCTCATAGCTCAGTTGATAAAGAATCTGCCTGCAATGCAGGAGACCCTGGTTCGATTCCTGGGTTGGGAAGATCCCCTGGAGAAGGGATAGGCTACCCACTCCAGTATTCTTGGGCTTCCCTTGTGGCTCAGCTGGAAAAGAATCCACCTGTGATGTGGGAGATCTGGGTTGGATCCCTGGGATGGGAACATCCCCTGGAGAAAGGAAAGGCTACCCACTCCAGTATTCTGGCCTGGAGAATTCCATGGACTAAACAGTCCATGGGGTGGCAAAGAGTTGGACACACAAACTGAGCAACTTTCACTTTCACTTTCATTCCTGAAATATGACCTGCCCAGATACTAAGCTCTTGAGATACACATATTTTTTAGGAATTACCAAAGAAGACAGAAACATAGCCAATATCCACTCTTCTTCTCCAGCAACTAATTGTCTTATCACATCTGTCAACCTGTTCAGCAGGCAGCCTCTCTATACTTTGACCCACTCTGAACACTGTGATCCTAGACTTTACTAGGGAACCAAAAGTAACTTTAGAAGGAACACCTGATTTATCACTCCTTGGTGTGGGACACCTAGATAAATAGGGAGGTGTCCTGGCTAGTCTGACTTCAGGGAACTGGATCCTGGAAAGAGAAATGGCCCCGCAAGTCTTAACCAAGTCCTGCACAGGGTCAGAGAGTGACCTCTAGCAGCCTGAGAACATCTGACCCCACCATAAAGTGGTTTGTGTTACATGTAGTCTCAATCAATAATTGAATGGTAAAGGACCAGACAATAGTCCCAACGGAATAGACTAGGATGAATTTCCCTATCCAAAAGCTTGAGTTAATGAGCGAAAAAAAAAAAAAAATGAAAGACTTGGGAGCAGAAAGGTGAAGTTTAAAGGCTTCATTGAAGCTACTGATGAAGCTGATTTCAGAGGACTCCATTTTCAAGGCTGAGACTCAAAGTAGAAATAAAGGGTATGAGAAAGAGGGAAAAGGAATGAACTAGATGCTCACACAGCCTCCTCTCTGGTTATCTCTACCAAATAAACCCAGCGAGGGGATAATTTGATGCCACCATTTAACCATCAAAGGGAAGTTTAACTTGAGCACTGTTTACTCTAAAACATGTAGCCAGTAACTGAAGCTAATGCTAACCTTGGCAGAATTGCTTAATGATTCTCTACCCTTGTTCCACGAGTCTCCTCCTTGAAGAAACCTCCTTTCTCCACCCAAGAAACTACATCCCTTTTTTCTAAACTCCTTCTCAGAAACTTGCAAAAAGATATTTTTGAACCTCAAAGAGCTATTTTAATTAAACACAGCAAACATATTAATATTTCAAAAAGGAAGTAACAGTATGGAATAAATTTAAGTTCTTCCTCTAAATGATATATATGTAAAATATGCACTCTCCTTATAGAAGAAAATCCTCAAGTGTACATACATTTCAAAAGATTATTTCTTATTACAAAAATGAGGAGACAGGCTAAAGGACAAGAATTATCTTAGAAATTTTTCTTTAAAAAAATCTATTTATTAGGGTATAGGGCTTCCCTGGTGGCTCAGTGAAAAAGAAGTTACCTGCAATGCAGGATATGTGGGTTCAATCCCAGGGTCCAGAAGATTCCCTTGGAGAAAGAAATGGCAACCCACTCCAGTACTCTTACCTGGGAAATCCTATGGACAGAAGAGCCTGGCAGCTACAGTTTATGGAGTCACAATAGAGTCGGACACGATCGAGTGATTCGACAACAAACAACAATTGGGGTATAGTTGTGTTAGTTTCTGCTGCACAATTAAAACAAATCATACACAAATATATACACACACGCAGAATGAACAGTATGAAAGAGTCATTTAAGATACTCTGTTACTATTTATTGCATGGCCTTTATTAAAAACGTGACACTCTTGTAGACTAGATCTATGGAAAGTATAACCTGAAGCAAAGTATTTCCTCTAAATGATCTGGTATAGGAGACAGAAATACCTCCCCGTAAATTGTGCATTGACACTTTCTGCCACGTCCACTTTACAAACAACCCCTCAATAATCTTAAATGTTTTCCAAGCATTCTCCAATTCCCAAACCAGCAATATGCGGTTGTGAGCTTCTTGTGCGCGCTGTCGCTTCAGTCACGCCCAACTCTGTGCTAACCTATGAACCACAGCCCGCCAGGCTCTTCCGTCCATGGGATTCTCCAGGCAAGAATACTGCAGTAGGTTGCCTCGCCCTCATGCAAGGGATCTTACTGACCCGGGGATTGGATTCCTGTCTCTTATGTCTCCTGCCTTGGCAGAAGTGTTCTTTACCACTAGCGCCACCTGGAGTGTGATAGAGCATTGCAGTCAGCTGGAAGGAATCAGGTAGACGGACTTGCTGCCTGCAGGCCAGGTGCCAGGCTTCCTGAGGGACTGAACTCCAGGGAGAATTCACAATCTGTAGCTAAGTTGGTGCCTCCAGGTTTTCATGGTTGAGCCCAAGAATATCTGGGAATTAGCCAGCCCCCTGAATTGATTGCTTGTTGTGTACATTATGCTCTCTGAGAGTCTTCATGTCAATAACATGATAAAGTAGATCCAGTTGAGAAAGAAAACTTCGGTCTCTTTTCCTGGGTCATGAAAGTTTTTGAATTGAGGCTTTTAGTGTCATGGTTAGAAGAAGATAGCATCTGTATTATAAATGCAGGTCAAGAGTTTAGGCAAAAAGGTTCTCTGACGATTTCCCAAGACGAAAATGATTTAGCCATATTTTACATTGATTTATATATTTATCCTTGGAAGAAAATCTATGACAAACCTAGACAGTGAAATAAAAGCAGAGACATCACTGCCAACAAAGGTGCATCTAGTCAAAGCTATGGTTTTTCCAGTAGTCATGTATGGATGTGAGAGATGGACCATAAAGAAGGCTGAGTGCCAAAGAACTGATGCTTTCGAATTGTGGTGCTGGATAAGACTCTTGAGAGTCCCTTGGACTGCAAGGAGGTCGAACCAATCAATCCTAAAGGAAATAAACCCTGCATATTGATTGGAAGGACTCACATTGAAGTTGAAACTTCAATACTTTGGCCACCTGATATGAAGAGCTGACTCATTGGAAAAGACCCTGATGCTGGGAAAGAATTAGGGCAGGAGGAGAAGGGGACAAGAGAGGATGAGATGGTTGGATGGCATCACCGACTCATTGGGCATGAGTTTGAGCAAACTCTGGGAGATACTGAAAGACAGGGAAGCCTGGTATGCTGCAGTGCATGCAGTCTCAAAGAGTCAGACATGACTGGACAACAACAAAATGTAATAACTTATTTCTAAGCTCAGGTAAAAATACCTATTTCATTGTGAAGACATCTAAATGCATGTAACAAATGGAAATCTCTTGGTCTCCTAAGAGTCACAGGTTTCAATAGAATAAGAAGCTTCCAGCTAGGTCATCTGGATTATCCAGGAAAGATTAGCGGTTTTCAGCTAGTGGAGAGGGGCAGTACCACCGCCTCCTTTTGCAAACAGTGTTGAAAAGTTCACGGGAGAATCTACTTTAGATCTAGAGTAACCTTGAAGAAGCAAAGCATCATCCATGATTCTGCTTGCTAGATCTGAGCAGAATCCTGAACGAGACCAACAGGTGATGTGTTGACTTGATTGACCGTTTCTTTAGGGTGTCATTTTGGCCGGGCAGCTCTGTGTGTTTCTAATTTTGGAAGTTCAGTGGGCTTTGTCACTTTTGAACCCATCAAGGTATGCCCTTTGGCTACACTGACTTGTACTCAACAACCTTGGTAGTTTTTGTCAGTTGAGCAAGATCTATCTCTGCTGAACTACTTATTTTCCTAGTGCAGCATTCCTGAAGCCTGTGTTATTGAACATCAGTGTCTTAGGTTTCAGAAAGCCTTTTGTGAGAAAAGGTTTACCGAGACAAATGAGTGTGGCAGAGCTTGCCCTAAATCATGTGGAACAGATTTCTTTCCAGGATTTCTCAAAACCCCCAAATAGGGGAGTGAGGGAAGTGAATTAGCTTTCAGACTTATTTGAATCCTAACTCGACCTCTTACTAACATTGACCTTGAGCAAGTTATTTAATCTTTCTGAGGTTCAGTATACTCAGCCATTAGGATACAAATACTCATCCCACAGAATTGGTCAGAATTGGATTCAATAAGATAAAACACCAATAACGGTAACATGTTCTGTTTTGTTTATGTTACTATGTTTCTGCATTATCATGGCATTTAGGTTATGTCTTTGGCATACCAACAGTATAGAGTCAATTTTAATGTACTAACAAAGCAGAAGTATGGCTGATAGTTTTTAATTCTACTTAATCATCCTTCTATTAGATGCTGTGTTGGGAATCACATAGCAAATCTCTGGGAATTAGCTGCCCATTTCATGCCCTTTTTAAAGTGACCTTAGTGTTATCCTATACTGGTCATTGATTTTTCTATTGGAATCCTATCAACCTTTAAATGGTCCTGCACTAATGAAACCAATGTATTTTAAAATATCGGAAAGTTAAAACAGTGCTTCCTATACACAGTGTGTGCTCTTGCTGAGAAGCTAAATCTCATTAGAAACCCTGTCCTTTGTTCTCATAATACAGTGAGTTCAGTTGCCTGGCTTGCATCTCAAGAGCCATCAGATTATCTGAGGTATAAATTCCTAGCCACTTACCCTATTATTGTCACATTGTCCATCTGCAACAAGACAGCAAATATTTCTGCAGGAATCACTAACTTGGAATTAGTTCAAGTGTTGGTTCTGACCTTCAAAGAATTTAAAGTACATCATACTTTCCTTTTTGCCCTTCAGAATCTTTCCCGCCTGTTTCAGAAGAGATTACATTTCAGGGATGGAGACGACTTTTAAAATTCTTCACCTAATACTTTGTAAGCATGGCTTTTGGAAAGAAGAGAGAATCATGACTTAGATGATAAGAAACATGCTGACATACAGTAAGTCCCCTACATATGAACCTTCCAGTTGCAGACTTTCAAAGATGTGAACCTGAGTTTGCATGTCCAATCACGTAAAGCATGAGTGAAATTGCACCTTGCCCTTCATCTCCTACTGTGGACGATCCTTCAGGTCTGTCATCTCCAGCTTTGGCTCCTTCCTTCAGTCAGTAATTCTTCTTTCCTTTTCACTCAGCGCCAGCTCCTGTATGCCAGCTCTTGCACTGTACTACTATACTTTTCAAGGTCCTGTACTATGAGGTTTAAAATGTTTCCTTTATTTTTGTGTTTGTTTTTTATGTATTTTTTTGAAAAGTATTATAAAGCTATTACAGCCCAGCATTATATGTTGTGTTAGTTGGGTACCTAGGCTAACTGTGTTGGATTTATGAACAGATTAGACTTGTGAATGTGCTCTCGGAATAGAACTTGTTCCTATGTAGGGGACTTACTGTACTACTGTTTACCTTATGTTACCCTGTCTCTTTAAGTAATAGGCATTACAGTTTCAAAGTTACCATAGATGGGTTCTGAAGGATAACAGCGTGTAAGTATGATTATCTTTTTGCATGAGAGACTATTGGATATAAAATATACTTAAGGAGCTAGATAAATATTGTCTGATGTTTCTTGTTAGGCATATATGAGTTGGGGAATTCCAAATACTTGTAGGACAAACAGATTATGGCAAAGGTATTCGGGGAGGCTATAATCTCTGTGTGGCAGGGTGATTGTCACTTCTAAGTACATAATTTATAGCAGCCAACTATCTAAAAATGGTTACTGAGCACAGAGTCTGTGTCAAGTTCACATCAAATCCAAGAAGTAATACAAGGACCTCTGTCCTCAAAAGTTTACTGTCTAATGTTTGGACGCTGAAATGATGAAAAGCAAAAAAAAAAAAAAAAAGACAGTAGATAAGGGCATGGAGTACTCTGCAAATACTCTAGGAATTCAGAGAAGGAGATGCTAGTGGGCTGTAGACAGCAGATGGCTTTCTTGGAAGAAAAGAACTTGGTTTGGAATTTTGAACCAGGGTAAGATTGCATTGGTCAAGAAGAGAAGGAAAGAGATATGAGGAAGTGGAAAATGAATGGCAAAGAGCAGAGTAAGTGAAGAACCCAGCAAGATGATTGTTGTGAATGAAGAATTAATAAAATAATGATCAGTTTGGACAGGTAGATTAGAGGACTTGAAGAAAAACTCTGAATCTATAATTGACCTTGATGTATAGATCATGTGTGATGTTACAGATTCTTTAGCCAAGAAATGACAAGAGGAGAACAATGCCATAGGAAAATAAACTGGATAGTTTTGTTCAGGATGGGTTAGAAAAATGAAGAGTAGGGAGGGAGGTAACTGGGATGATCTAAGGTTGAGGTTGCTGAGGACTTAGATGAAAGTCCCTGCAGGAGGTTGGCTGGGGATAAATAGAAACGCAGAAAGGGAGATCTGTCAGTACAGGGGTGATAGTTTCAAATGCTTAGTCAGTTTTATGGAGAAAGTATTACACGTGAGATTTATCCTATGAAACGCTGTAAGAGTCTTGGGTTTTAGAGTTACATTCACATCCCAGCTTGTTTCTTAGCAACAGTGTGATTGCAGGAAAATTATTAAATTATTTGTATCCAGATTTTTCCCGAATCTAAAGTGAGATGTACTTTGTTTATGTAAAGATCAAAGATAATATGTAAAATATCTAACAAGTGCCTAGCATTTGGTAGACACTCAAGAAATAGCAGATACTCATTCCACTTAGGCGGCTAGAAATTGGAAGTCAGTTTCACAAGCAATTTCTGTCTGTATTATGGTCTGAATGTTTGTGTCCCCCTGACCCACAACGTATATGTTGAAATCCGAATCTCCAATGTGATGGTGCTTTGAGGTGAGGCCTTTGAGAGATGAGTAGGTAATGAGAACAAAATCTTCATGAATGGAATTAGAACCTTTGTAAGAAGCCTAAAAGTGACCTTCCTCATCCCTTTTGTCATGTGAGGTTACAATGAGAAGATGGCCATCATCAAGGAAGCTGGCTCTGACCAGGAACTGAATCTGTCTGCATCATAACCTTGGCCTTTCCAGCACCCAGAACTGTGAGAAATAAATTTCTGTTGTCTATAAGCCACCTAGTTTATGATATTTTGTTATATGTATAGCTTCTTGCAGAGACTGAGACAGGCTGGAAATGTAGCTACACCCCATCCACATAGAGGTGGTATTTTGAACCTTATGTGAAATGTTCTCATTGAAGAAATGAATAAATAAGTAGAAGAAAAGACCCATGAGTTAAGTTTAAGCCTAAGATGAGAAAAAGGAGGAGATGAATAAAGATTAGGAGTAGATATGAGGTGTGCCTAGCATAGTATTGAGAACTTAGAACCCCTGAGAAGGAAATGGCAAACCACTCCAGTATTCTTGCCTGGGAAATCCCGTGGACAGGGCAGCCTGACAGGGTGCAGTCTATGGGGTTGCAAAGAGTCTGACACCACTTAGCGACTAAACAACAGCTGAAGCACTCAATAGATACAAACTGTGATTATTGCTATGATCGTGATTATGATTAGAGGTGGTGAAAGATGTGAAACTAAACTCAAGAAAGAATAAATAACAGCATCAAGTAAAGTAGAAAAGTTAAAGTGAGGTGATCTCCAGTATTCAATGCTGCAAAAAGATGAGGACAAAGACTGCAAGACCATTTCATTCAAGTGCACACAGTTGGTGACCAAAGTGCCTGACCTTTGTAATTCTCATCTCTATTTGAGATTCCATAATTTCAGAGAAGTCTGTGTGATGCTCACGTCGCTACCTGAACTGTGAATGCTACCTAAACGTGTTATTTATTCATCATCAACAAGAACACCTCTTCTGCAGCTACTTTACTTGACACAGAAGGAAAAGAGAATCAAGGTCCTTAAAATACATGCACCCAGCAGGCTATTTAAAGATAGGGAAAATAGGAAACCATGAATTAACAAAAATACAATCCCCTGTGATGATTTTTAACAAAGCCAGACACCAAATATTTGCCTCCCTTGTGCTGGAAAATGAATAGATAAACACTTTTGCAATGACCTGAAGGCTTGGTTGGAGAGAATAAATAAATTATTGACACATGAAGAGTAGACAATTCTCCATCCACTGTTGAGCTTTTCATTCTTTGTGGAGCAGATGGTCTAAATAAAGCAGCCAAAAATAACAGGTGGGTTTTATTGCATTAAGCCATTGAAAACCCTAAGCCTCTACAGTTTAAATCATGTTTAAAATAGTAAGCCTTAAAACCACCTTTGAAAATATCTTTTATATTTATAAAACATCTTTGTCCATCTTACATGATATCAAACCACAAGGACCAACGTGAGTATGTACATGTATTTAGGGACAAGGGAGAGATAGATTGAAAGAAACAGCTGCTCTTTATGGAAATGGTTTAACACCGGGTTGTTAAGCCATGTTGATAGACTCTAACTGATATGGATAACAGCACCTCTTCTGGGACCAAACAGAGCTGGGGTCTAAGTCACTGCTGCCATAAATACAGCCACCTCACATGTCCTGCACAGCTCCATCCACCATATGGAAAGCAACTACAAAGAATTCAGATACATTATTCCATCCATAATTTGTCAAATGCATAAACTGAATTTTAGAAGTAAAATTGCAGTCCAATCCTACATTATTCTCTGTATTTGTCTTTTTAAAAATTAAGGTTTATTGGAGTATAGTTGCTTTACAATAAACTAGTTTCTACTGACAACCAAATGAATCAGCCGTACATATGCACATATCCCCTCCTTTTTGGACTTCCTTCCCAGTCAGGTTACCACAGAGCATTGAGCAGAATTCTCTGTGCTATAAAGTAGGTTCTCATTAATTATCTATTTTAAACAAAGTATCAATAGTGTATATGTGTTAATCCCAGTCTCTCAGTTCCTCCCACCTGCTACTTCTCCAGTCATCCATACCTTTGTTCGGTACATTTGTGTCTTTATTTATGTTTTGCAAATAAGATCATCTCTGTACTTGTCTTATAATGCGTGTTTTCACAAGTCAGGGAAGGAAAAAGAGCCAAAATACAGTGAGTGCCTGGGTCATCTATGGAGGAGATAGTGTAGCTCTTTTCAGAGATTGTTTTAATCATTTATTTATCAGTTATATGCATTTGATGGCTAGAATTTTCAGATTGAAATGTCTCCTCACCTCCCTTTTCCAATTTCCCACTTCCCTACAAAAATCACCATTAGTATTTTCAAGATCAACTTTCAGAGTCTATGCATGTACTTAGACAGTTGAATAAATCCTCAAATCACTAAACCTACAATGAATTTTAAGAATCTTTTACATACATAAAACATCTTCATCCTCTTGAATAATTGAAGACCACAGTCACCTTCCTGGGTACAAAACATGAAGGATGAAAAATAAAATTATGTTTCTACTTAATGCCTGCAACTTGCTTTAAAAAATTACCCTGCTTGTGGACTTCTTTCATTGTCATATATGGAGATCTAATTAATACAGTTCAATGCCTAAGTCTTTTCTTAGGCATATCCTAATTTTTAAAATTATTCCCCAATGGATGGTATTTGTTACTTCTAATTGTCACTAAGAAAAAGCTGCAATGAATAGTCTTGCTTTTATATAGATATTTTTTTATATTTATTTGTACAAATAAATTTCTACAAATATATTTATTTGTACACTTGTATAAGTATTTCTATAATGTTTATGTCTAGAGACAGACATGATAGATCAAAGGTTTTGTGGATTTTTCCTTCAATATCTTTTGGAATACTTATTTTCAAAACTTCCTCTTGACTTTCTTATGCTTTCTATACCTTTTTTCTTTACAGCTAAAGTGCTTACTTATTTAGGGGACTAGCATGTCTTTTATTCTTTCATCTCAGAGCTGGCTGCATTTGGGAATGAATAAAGAGTTATGTACAGTTGTTGATAGTCTATGAGAGAGGAAAGGAGATATGATAAAAGAGAGCAAAGAATTTTAAACATAAACCAAGAACTCAGATAGCTTTAGCACTATCTCTAAGACACAGTAATAATTAGTAGTGGTGCTGTATCTTATATTGAAAAATCACTTGATCAATATGCCTCTTGGGCATTCATTGTTGAAGAAAATGTTCAAAACATACACAGATGTTTGAAAATGATACTGGGGTAGGTTTGTGTTCTTGATATTTTGGTCAAAAGACAGTTTCTTGTTGAAAGCAAAAAGAAAGGCTGTGGCAACTTGTTGTCATGGTAGTTGTAATGATGTTTATGAGCAAGAAGAAACTCAGAAATGAGACAAATAAAGAATTCAATTCTTGAAAATGATCTGAACAACTGAAAAAATAAAAGGAGAGCTTTCTTAAAGAATACACAGGTGATAGCTGTCTTCAAGTGTCAAGATGCCTCCCAAGAATCGAAGGATCTGTATTAAAAATGGAGTGGAAAGCCACAGTGAGTTAGGCCTGGGCAGGGCCAAGCTCACACCAGGAGACAGAAGACATGTGGAACTCAAGACTCTTAAACTGCTTACTGCATATTCTAACCCCCTGGCTTGTGATGAGTATCTGCAATTTTTAAATTTTTATATAGGTTTTGGAACCAGTGAAGTAAATGTGGGTGGGGTGGGCAGAATTGTCCTCAGATTGTAGGGAGTTGAAGCCAAGCAAAATCATGTCACTCAGTTACAGAGAGGAAAAGCCAGACCCAGAGGACATGTCTTTGACTCACTAAACTGTTTTTCCCTTTGCTGGAATCACACTGTCTAGACCCACAGAATGCTTATTCTTCTGAGTAATATTAGATGGAGGTTAGATGGAGGACATTGAGTATTGATGGTTTATATCTTCCTTGTCAAGACTCAATTTTTGACAGCTTTATAGGTTCATACATAGACACACACTTGCACGTACATATCCAACTTCAAGGTATAAAGAAAACCAACTGAAGAAAAGACAGAGAGGTCCTTTGTTCTTCCCTCCCATCAAACATGCATCCCACCAACTTTTGCTTAATACAGTTAGGGCCTCTGTAATTACCTCCTCTTGGCCAGTCAAGATGACTGTGTTCTCAAGAGTTACATGGTCCATGTGGGTTACAGGAGTGGTGTTTCCATGTTCCCAAGATGTTAAAGAAAACAACAGAGGATAGGAAGGCAGAAATTAAGAACAGCATGGAACCTTGCAAAGGCAACTATAGTCTCTCCATATTGGTTTCTGCCATCCCCGTGTCCATAATTGTCTTCTCACCACCAGGAGGCCGACTTTGATTTGTAATAGATATTTCGTGTGTGCATTGAGATGTGATTTTTTTTCCCCACAGTAAAATCATGTTTCCCTTTGGCTGCTCAAAGGTTTTTCTCCTTTTTGTAGAACAACACTTCAATACCTTAAAAACCTTGCTTATATCAATCACTCTTCTTGCTATGCCTTTTTTTCTTTTTTGGCTCCTTTATCCCTTTCTTGGTGGCTAAGTTCGTGGACTTAGTTAAGTTCATGTTTGGTCAGTTAGCCTGGATTCAAATTTTGGCTCTGTCTATTTAATAGCAGTATAAGCTAGGGCATTTACCTTTTTGAGCCTCACTTCCCTAATCAAGAAGGGTAATAAGTGGCTCTTTATATGTGAGAATTGAATGTGATGATTCATAGCAAGTGACTGGCAAAATGCCCATCATCAATATACATCTGAATATTAGTTATTATTGTTAATATTATGCACCTACTATTTTCCAAACACTGTGTATGCAAGGTACTGAAAATGCAAAGATAAATAAGACATGACCACTTGAGAAACATAATTTAGTTAGTATTTCCAGTTAGACTATTTCCAGCTAGACTTGGGAAACTTATAATTTAATCAGTATTTCCAGGTAGACTTTATTCCTATTTCTGGTAAAACAAATCAAACAAACAAACAAAAAAACTCCTGACAAAGCTTTCAGTTGCTTTTTTGCCTTTGAAGAGGACAAGAACCTCCAAGGTGTGATATTCATGTCTCAACTCTCTGCACAGTAAAAATTTATTCAAGGTGTGGCCAAAATCAGCCCAGTCTTTCAGAAACACAGTCAAGCTGCTGACTCTAACACTCCATATATTTCTCTTCTATGGCGGGGGAAGAAAAGGCTTTTACCAACCATACCTGCAAAGTCTCACCCAGTGTCTCCATCACAGGTATCAGGGCAAGGGATTGTATTCTCCAGTTTCCTGGGGTGAAGGTGATTGGAAGAATTGGAAAACTCTTGCTGTGTTCTTAGCTCTTGCAACCAATACATCCTAAGAACTTGCTCATTCCTAGTGAAAGGAAGCACTCCAACTCAGTGGCTGTCTATGAAGTCTTCACAGCAGTGACACAGCGTAAAATTCCGGGCTTAAACCTCTTTGTAACCCTTTCGGTCAAAGACGGTTGAGCAAAGACCTGTCTAAAATTCCTCTCTCCTTTTTTAAATCCTGTGAGCAATGAAAAAGAAATAGAAGAGAAGAGCTCTTCATCTCCAATGAAACAGACATTTTTACAAACTCACACTTCAAGTCCACCTACAAATGCTGCAACAGCTATGTTTATATTACAAAAGCATTCAACCTGCTAGATTTCAAAGAAATTGAAAAAGCGTAATACCTCCTGAAAAGATGTCATAGGATAGATACAAGGATTCAAAGAAGAAATTATAAGGTAACAGATGAAGAAGAACTTGAGCCAGTACAACTCATAGAGAAACTATAACAGAAAACTAAACCATGATAAAGATGAAAGTCACATTAGTATAATAATAATAAAGAAATGGAAAAACAATTACTGTTTGTCAATTGATGGATATGAAAGAAAAGACGTTCCAGTATATCCATAATGGCTGAAGAAGAGTATGGCAAAAGTGAAACAGTTAAAATTATAAAACAGTATCACCGGTGAAAATGCCACAAAACTGAGAAAAAAAATTGAAAGGGAACATTTTACCTTTGAAAACTTCAGACAATCATTGGACATGTTTTGTAAAAGTGGCTATACTTGAACAATCCAGAAAAAATTGGAGCCTGTGATAAGTGAATGGTATGCAAAGAGTGAAAATAGGGTTGACTGTGGATATCTCTAAGGCAATGTTCAATTCCCAAAGACAGTTAATGATATTTCTAGAGTTCTAGGAGGGAAACCCAATGCTGCTGTGCTGTGCTTAGTCACTTGCTGTGTCTGAGCTTTTGAGACCCCATGGACTGCAGCCCACCAGGCTCCTCTGTCCATGGGATTCTCCAGGCAAGAATACTGGAGTGGGTTGCCATGCCCTCCTTCAGGGGATCTTCCCAACCCAGGGATCGAACCCAGGTCTCCTGCAATGCTGGCAGATTCTTTACCAACTGAGACACCAGCGAAGCCCAAGTGACCCAGTAACTTATACTATCCAAAGTGTCTTCAGATAAAGATATTTCTTTGAGGTTAGCAACTTTGTTAACAACATATGGAACAGCGCATCCTTGAGCAGAATGAATGCCAGGCTGAAAAAAGATGAAGCATAATGAAAACTTGGATATGGAGAAACGTGCATGCATTCTTAGTCCCTCAGTCACGTCCAACTGTTTTGTGACCCCAAGAACTGTAGCCCACCAGGCTCCTCTGTCCATGGAATTTTTCAGGGTAGAATATAGGAGTTGGTTGCCATTTTCTTCTGCAGGGGATCTTCCCAACCCAGGGATCTAACCCGGGTCTCCTGCATTACAGGCAGATTCTTTACCATCTAACCCACCAGGGAAGCCTGCTATATTCAGTATGTAAAATGTACTTGTTAATAAACTCTTTATATTAATATGTGAAGACATTTTAAGGATTGAGTATCTCCTGAAGAAACCATTATTTTCATTTTACTTCAGTTTCTTTTTTTTTAATTCCATAATTTTCATTTTAAATACCGGGTATAACATGATAATACTTTTTACTCTATTACCTATTGATCTCTTTATAAGAATATGCATGAAATGCTGTTCAAAAAATAGTAATGAGAGTCAATTTAGAATTGGTGGAAATTGATATAGTTTTAAATACTTTTTTCTTTGCACTTTTCTGAATGGCTTGGCTTTCTTTAATGATCATCTATTAATTTTATATAAAATGGCATTTCAGTTCAGTTCAGTTCAGTCACTTAGTTGTGTCCAACTCTTTGTGACCCCATGAATCGCAGCACACCAGGCCTCCCTGTCCATCACCAACTCCCGGAGTTTACTCAAACTCATGTCCATCGAGTCAGTGATGCCATCCAGTCATCTCATCCTCTGTCATCCCCTTCTCCTCCTGCCCCCAATCCCTCCCAGCATCAGGGTCTTTTCCAATGAGTCAGCTCTTCGCATGAGGTGGCCAAAGTATTGAAGTTTCAGCTTCAGCATCAGTCTTTCCAATGAACACCCAGGACTGATTTACTTAGCTTCAATTCTAATAAGGTGTGAGAAAAAGTAAGAAAGGGACTGAAATAATGCAATAATCATTAATGCTTTTTCTAGAATACTGTAATTCAATCAGTGACTTCAAAAATCTATTTAAAGATTGGTCACAAAGCCATACTATTCTCTCTAATTTTGTATGTATTTGAAATTTTTCTCAATGCAAATTTTTAAAAGACTCAGCCTATAAATTATTTAATAAAAGATCAAACTTTCAGCTTACATACAGCCCAAGAACTCTTTAATATTCTGCTGAAGTTTCACCATGAAAATAAAATGTTCTTTTTTCCCGTCTTGATTGACTATTTCTGATATTAATGAAAAAAAGTATTAGAGTCAATCAAAGATGAAATTTATTATTTGTATAGGTTTTCAACTATGGAGGTAAATTTGTATATGTATTCTTTAATCAGTAAAAACTGATTTGCACAAACTTCCTGTTTTGTTCTTACTTTTTAAAATTATTTTTCATTTCACTTAAAACCAGAATAGTTCATGACAAGTAACAAGGGATGTAAATTTTGATGGTTGAGTTTGAGCAAGCAGATGGATTTTGATGTGGTTGTTGTTGTTCAGTCACTAAGTCGTGTCTGACTCTTTGCAAACCTATAAACTGCAGCACACTAGGCTTCCCTGTGCTTCACTATCTCCCGGAGTTTTCTCAAATTCATGCCCATTGAGTCAGGGATGTCATCCAACCATCTCATCCTCTGTCGTCCCCTTCTCCTCCTGCCCTCAGTCTTTCCCAGCATCAGGGTCTTTTCAAATGGCTCCACTCTTCCCATCAGGTGGCCAAAGTATTGGAATTTCAACTTCAGCATCAGTCCTTCCAATGAATATTCAGGGTTGGTTTCCTTTAGGCTTGACTGGTTGGATCTTCTTGCAGTCCAAGGGACTCTCAAGAGTCTTCTCCAACACCACAGTTCAAGAGCATCAGTTTTTTTGCACTCAGCTTTCTTTATAGTCCAACTCTCACATCCATACATGACTACTGGAAAAATCATAGCTTGACTAGACGGACCTTTGTTGGCAATGTCATTGCTTTTTAATACACTGTCTAGGTTTGTCATAGATTTCCTCCAAGAAGCAAGCATCCTTTAATTTCATGACTGCAGTCACCATCTGTAGTGATTTTGGAGCCCAAGAAAATAAAGTCTCTGTTTCCACTGTTTCCCCATCTATTTGCCATGAAGTGATGAGACCGGATGCCATGATCTTTGTTTTTTGAATGCTGAGTTTTAAGCCAACTTTTTCACTCTCCTCTTTCACCTTCATCAAGAGACTCTTAAGTTCCTCTTTGCTCTCGGTCATAAGGGTGGTGTTATCGCATATCTGAGGTTATTGATATTTCTTCTGGCAATATTAATTCCAGCTTGTGCTTCATCCAGCCTGGCATTTCACCTGATGTACTCTGCATATAAGTTTAATAAGCAGGTGACAATATACAGCCTTGATGTACTCCTTTCCCAATCTGTAACCAGTTCATTGTTCCATGTCCAGTTCTAGCTGCTGCTTCTTGAAACCGATACACAGGCTTCATAGGAGGCAGGTAAGGCAGTCTGGTTTTCCCAGCTCTTGAAGAATTTTCCACAATTTGTTGTGATCCACACAGTCAAAGGCTTTGGTGAAGTCAATGAAACAGAAGTAGATGTTTTTCTGAAACTCTCTTGCTTTTTCTATGATCCAACAGATGTTGGCAATTTGATCTCTGATTCCTCTGCCTTTTCTAAATTCAGCCCAAACATATGGAAGTTCACAGTTCACGTACTGTTGAAGCCTGGCTTGGAGAATTTTGAGCATTACTTGCTAGCATGTGAGATGAGTGCAATTGTTTGGTAGTTTGAACATTCTTTGGCATTGCCTTTCTTTGGGATTGGAATGAAAACTGACCTTTTCCAGTCCTGTGGCCACTACCAAGTTTTCCAAATTTGCTGGCACATTGAGTGCAGAACTTTCACAGCATCATCTTTTAGGATTTTAAACAGCTCAGCTGGAATTCCATCACCTCCACCAGCTTTGTTCATAGTGATACCTCCTAAGAATCATTTGATTTCACACTCCAGGATGTCTGGCTCTAGGTGGGTTATCACACCATTGTGGTTATCTGGATCATTAAGATATTTTTTGTATAGTTCTTCTGTGTATTCTTTTCACCCCTTCATAATCGCTTGTGCTTCTGTTAGAGCCATACCGTTTCTGTCCTTTATTGTGCCCATCTTTGCATGAAATTTTCCCTTGGTATCTCTAATTTTCTTGTGGAGATCTGTAGTCTTTCCCATTCTATTGTTTTCCTTTATGTTTTTTGCATTGATCACAGGCAGGCAATTGAATAAAAATGTTTAAAGAAAGCAATTTTTCTTTCTCTCTCCTTTACAAAATCATTCATATTTCCTTTAGTTTCCTTCACTAAACTCATCCAGTGTCACAAATGGAAGCCAAGAGAGAAGAACTTAAGGGTGCCTTCCAAGATCACGTAATGATCACATTCACGAAATGCTGTGAATTTCCTTTCCTGCCTTTTATCACTTGAAATTGAGCAATGAAAGGCAGGAATCTTGGAAATGACCCTTATTGGGTCTCTGAGAGGCTCAGGAAATGTAATTTCAGAGCAGAAAATGAAAAAAAAAAAATTCTATCTGGTATTTTCTCCAAAAGGTATTCTGAAGTGCTTACTGAGTCACTGTCCCAATCTAGGATATGATAGTCATCTATTTGCATGCATGTTCTGTCATGTCCAACTCTGTGTATTCTTATGGACTGTAGCCCACCAGGCTTCTCTGTCCACGGAATTTCCAGGCAAGAATACTGGAGTGGCTTGCTATTTCCTACTCCAGGGGATCTTCCTGACCCAGGGATTGAACACACATCTCCTGTGTTTCCTGAATTGGCAGGCGGATTCTTTACCACAGGGCCACCTGAGAAGCCCATTTATCTATTTACACTGATACAATTCCAATTCCTTTACAATTGTGGTTTTAAACTTGGCAACCATGGATCTATTGGTGTATGAGTAAGTTTCAGAAAGTTTATGAAATATCTACATTACTATATACATAATTTATTGAAGAATGGATATAGAGATTAAAAATAAACCCTCTAGAAGCTCTTTATCTCAATGATTCTTAAGAGACAAATAGTGAAAAATACCTATATTAATTAAAAAAAAATAACACTGCATAAAATTAAGGGCTGGAAGGAAACTTCTTAACCCACTGAAGCAGGAAACAAAGATTTGTACATTAAGCTTTACAAACTTTACATATTAGATGCCTCCAACCAAGAACACTTAGAAACATGACCTGGTCTACAAAGTGATTTGAAAATCACAAAGCCACACCACTCACTGGGCTGGTGGACACGTTTTCTGACTGTCCAGATTCTATCTTTGGCAGAAGAGACTAGAAGAGTAAATTCAGTTTGAATGCTAGGTTAATCTTTTTCCAATTCCCATACAAACAAAAGGAAATTAACATCTATAGAATAAAATAGTACCATTGCAGTTTTGGGGAATTACAGTAAAGCATCATATGAGGACAGTACTTTTCTTCTCATAGAACAATGAACTCTCAGAAGTCAAGGTAAAATGATGTGTGTAGCATTATTACTTAAAACTCTGCATATTAACTTCTGGCTTTACAGATATAAAGGGAAGGTTAAAAAGCCCACTAGCTGGAGACTTTTTGTTTCCCAAGCAGGTATCACTTGGGCCATATCTGAGAGCAAACTGATATATTACTTCCTTTCGGAGAAGTAAATCTCCAAGTAATGGTCTTCTGTTGACTTTGCACTTTCTAATAAAGACTTCATGATTTGACACTTAGGTTCTTGATCTTTTCTTGTGATGTCAATATGTCAGAATTTCAAGCCTACTGTAAGGATGTTAAGCTTCTAGAGAAAATAAATTAGATCATCTTTAGAGGGAAAAAAAAAGTGACCATGGAAGAGAGAAATTGGAAATTATAGACCATGGAAGAGAGAAATCGGAAGTTATAGAATTCATCCTATTTGAAAACATGAAACTCTTTACTTGGATTTGTGTTTCTGAAGTACCAAAAGACATTCATTCTCAGATTTGACTGTCGCTCGTTTATGATGGAGTATTAGCTATAAGAAGTGGCACATCTCTTTTCCACTTTTTTCTTAAATGTACAAGATTTGGCAGGAATGGGGAAGTAAAGAAAAAACGACTTAGTTAAGTTCTCCCCTTATCCTTAAGTTTACTTTTCTTTATGGCCAAATGCCAGTGTGCTTTTTCTAGTCACTCCCTCATGTCTACCTTTAGACTATTTGTTCTAGCTTCCTAAAAAGTAATGGACATTATGCTACTGTTCTCATCCTCATCCAGAAACACAGGAAGGATTCTCCACTGAGAAAAAAATTGCAGATGAAAAGCTATGAAGAGTAGTGAGTTAAAATGGCAGTTTCTCTGGACAAAGATGGACAACACTGATTGCCCTACCTGGCATTGTCCTAAGCCACGGAATATGAGTCATTACATTTCACTATTGTTCTCCACCTTTCCCCAGATATTATTACAAATTTGGAACCAACAGGGATGCAGAGTTCAGGCATCATTCAGTCTTAATACTGTCTATGATACACTTGCTCTGTTTTGTATGGCAGTGAATGTGTTTGATTGCTTTTAACACTACCAAATTTATGAGGATGTAGATGACCTACAACACACTTGTCAATCCACAGAATCGCTATCACTCACTTGCCTATGAGGCTACAGTATTAAGATACAGGCTTCCTGAATCTTTGGACTAAATTGTTGATCTCTCCCTACTCCTGACTGATGAAGAGACACTTGAAATGCTTGCTATTAATAACACTGGTTAGCAACACATTGTTGGTTAATAACAGAGCCCCAAACCTTTATGTTATGGGTTCACCAGCAAACTGCAGAGTCACTGGCTAACTGTCATGCTTACAAGGAGAGCAACTCTTGCACATTCACAATACAGCAGACTCTTAGAGTCACAGATATATTGATAATACACTGGGTAACAATAATACAAGAGAAAACAAACTTAAGGTTACTGGGGGAAAGGGAGGGATCAAAGAATAAGTTGGGAGATTGGGATTAACACACACAGTGCTTATACATAAAACAGATAGCTAACAAGGACCAACTTTATAGCATAGGGAACTCAATACTCTGTAATGACCTATATGCAAAAAGAATCTAAAAAAAAAAGCAGATATATGTATATATATGCTGATTCACTTTGCTTTACAGTAGAAATCAACATGACATTATAAATCAGCTATACTCTTACAAAAATGTTTAAAATAGCAGAATCTCTTTTCATCAACTCCTTTTTCCTCCTCTTTCATTCCAAAGTCCAACAGGACTTCGTTTCAAAACTGTCATCTCAGTATCATTGCCATTTTGAGTGTTCAAGAAATGTTTTTGTAAACCGCAGATGAGGTTTAGATGAGGTCACATGGGGTGATCGGGGCGTGTTTATGACATAATACCATCTAAGTTTGTAAAACACCTTTCACTTGCTAAAGTGTTTATGCCAGCATCATGATCTAAGCATTATCCATAAGCAGACTTGATCTCTGGGAGATTAACCACTGTGCCCAAGATCACAGCAGACTGTGTGCAGACCTGTGATTTGGACTATAGTCTTGGAAGGCTGTGTTAGGGGTCCTTGTCACCACACCAAGTGGCAACTGTGTGTGCCGCCGTTTTGTTCCAAAGAGCAACTTTTTCAGTCAGACAAGTAGAGAATTTTATGAGGCCTACGGAGACGACAACGTGATTTGGGCACCTCCGTGTGACAGTGGGACAGGAAAGCTTACTCATCTTAAATCCCTCTTCGACTAAATTGTAACAGACGCCTAACATTTTCACATTAGTAATACATTCCCTCTAGCAAAGACTTAATTTTCAGACATACTCCTGTTAAAATGCAAATATTCCAAAAAGGTAAAAATTCAAATGATGAAAAGAGTCCATTTGTTAAATTCATTTTCAGTGCTGGATGAGAAGAGATTGAACACATTCAGGTGAGTATCAAGTTTTATATATATATATATATATATATATATATATATATATATATTCTTTTCAGGTTCTTTTCCATTACAAGTTATTACAAGATATTGAATATAGTTCCCTGTGCTATACAGTAGGTCCTTACTGTTTATCTATTTTGTATATATTAGTGTGTATCTGTTAACCCCCCAACTCCTAAATTATTCCTCCTCCCACTTTTCCCTTTGGAGTTGTTCAGTCGCTCAGTCATGTCCGACTCTTTGTGACCCCATGGACTGCAGCTTGCCAGGCTTTGCTGTCCTTCACCAACTCCCAGAGCTTGCTCAAACTCACATCCATTGAGTCGATGTTGCCATCCAACCATCTCATCCTCTGTTATCCCCTTCTCCTCCTGCCTTCTATCTTTTCCAGCATCAGGGTCTTTTCTAATGAGTCAACTCATCACATCAGGTAGCCAAAGTACTGGAGCTTCAGCTTCAGCATCAGTCCTTCCAATGACTCTTCAGGGTTGATTTCCTTTAGGATTGACTGGTTTGATCTCCTTGCAGTCCAAGGGACTCCCTTTGGTTCCCATAATTTTATTTTCTATGTCTGTGAGTCTCTTTCTGTTTTGTAAATAAGTTCATTTGTATTATCTTTTAGATTCTGTGTATAAGTGATATCACATGATATTTGCCTTTCTTTGTCTGACCTGCTTCATTTATACCTACTACCTTTCTCAATCATTCTTTCTGTATTTGTCTTGGAAATCCCACTGTTCTGGTCAGAGGGTAAGACAATGGGAACAGTTTAAGCAAACTAAAGGCTTAGGGTTTGGATTTGCTGGAAGAAGCAAAACCACAGAAAGTCTGCTGGAATCTTGTTGAGATAGACTTACCACACCAGAAACTCCATCTTTTGAGTTACAAACGTATTAATATACCTGATAAAAGAAATGGCTTTTCTCCCCCAGAAAAATGCATTTAACTTGACACAAATTTTAAGGAGAATTTTGAAGGGATCATCAGCTACTTGAACACCAAATATGAACTCCTGAGAGATCTACAGAATTTGCTTTAAACTCTTACACTAGATTCCATGATTCACAATTGTAGGCACACCCATTCTGTTATGGTAGCTTTAGGGGTTCAACAACCAATTTCTAAATACAACAGCTGCAGGAACTGTGTAGATCAGTGAGTCAAGAATAAACTACTGCTTTACACAAACACATGCATTAATCTCAGGGAAAAGTCGATGATGCCAGGAGACAATTTTCTCTGGATTTCTCAGTCTTTCTGAATGGCCTGGGCATTCTGAGTAAAGGGAAGGTATGAAATACAGAATACTTTCATTTAGTTAAGTATTATGCTCAGCAATAGCTATTACACTTTACACTTAACTCTGACTGGTCTAGTTCAAAATCGACAAGACTCAACATAATCCTCAGTGTTTATTTTTTTCTCTTAGGTGATTTCTATACAGCTTTAAAACTACTGTTCATATAAAAGAAAAAATTTTCCAACTACTGTGTTTTCTGGCTCCTGTGGTTGTTGTATTCATGCCCATAGTAAGAGAAATTTAGCAATCAGACAAATATCTCTTTAGATGAAAATACAGGAGTGGTGATGATTGTTGCTGACGTTTATTGGAAATATGCACAATACTTCTTACCATTAGTTTGTGAATAACTCTATTTTCTTTCTGAAAACTATGTCTCATGTTCACTAGCTTAGCAAATGGAGATCTAAATGTAATTCTTGGTGCAGATCTCTAAAATAGTAAATAGCCCATGGGGCTATTTTACTTACATATTCCAAGTCCTTTTCTCAAAAAGTAAGGTCTACTTTGGGCTTCCCTGGTGGTTCAGATGGTAAAGAATCTACCTGCAATGCAAGAGACATAGGTTCAATCCCTGGTCGGGAAGATCCCCTGGAGAAGGAAATGGTAACCCACTTCAGTATTCTTGTCTGGAAAATCCCAAGGACAGAGAAGCCTGGAGGGACACAGTCCATGGGGTTGTAAAGAGTTAGATACAACTGAGAGACTAAAACTTTCACTTTTCATGGTCTACATAAATCAGTGTATATATTCATTGCTCTCTCTCTTTCTCTGGCCAGAGCTTTAAGAACAGTAGTATGGTGACCAGGAGAATGCACTTTACAAATCTCCATAGGAGAACAACATCCTGCTTTAGCATCCAAAGGAATTACAGTAGACACACCACAAACATTTAGATCTTATAATTCACCATATTCTTTAGTCTGTTTTTGGAAAGGTTTCCTGTTTCTGATTTGACAAGCCATCTGCCTTCTTAGTTTTCCTTCCTTTCTTAATTTTTTTTTTTTTGCCTTTTAAAATAAACTCTAGAAGCAACCCAAAGTAAGGAAAAAAAAACAATAATGAAGAAAAACATGCAAAAATGCTTTACTGCTACACATGTCCATTTGTAGTGGCTTCAATTATTTGTCAGTTTGGTTGCTTGATTGAAAGTCCATTAAATGGAAACATAATTTCCACCATATTGATTGAATGCAAACACCATTAGTCACTATTCCTTAATACACAATCGCAAGAGGGCTTACTTTTAGAAATGCAGAGGGAAATGTAATTAGGTGTTGATAATAGTTTGTCTTTTCTAGCCAAATATGTCTTACTAGCTTTGATTTATACACTATCTTGTAACTGTCAAAGCACTTTCATATATATCATTTAATGTAATCTTCATGTTTACCAACCCTGGAATTAAATTAGGTTGTAGTTGAGGGAGTGGTGAGTCGATTTTATTTGGTAAAAGTTCTACCAAATAAAGATTCTGCCAAGTGATCTTTTTTTCTCTTTGGTTAAGCATTGGGCTGCAGGTGGAAAACTGACTTAGTCACAGGAAAAGAACAAACTTAACCTGCTCATTCTTGGTAAACATTTGCATTTTAAGTGCATTCAATTATCTCTGAAGTTCTGTCTTTGACCTATTCTGACTCCCCAAGAGCTAGGTGGGACAGGAAAACGTCATTTAGCATGCCAGGAGAAGCCTTAGGCAACTTGCCTAATATTTATTTAAAGGCTGAAAAATAATTACTTTGGCCTCAGTATAGGCAGTTCTTTTGGCTTGTATCCCTTGTGACCTATGAGCAAATTACTTTATTAGGAAATCATTAGAGCATAATTTGCTTCTATATGCTACTGACATCAATTTTCATTTCTTAAAATGAAACTACAAGTTCTCATGATATATTATTATTGTAAATAGCATGCTGCCAGATATTGATTGGAAATTGTCATTAACCCTAACACCTATGCCTTTCTTTAAAAGTGTATGAGTTTACTGAGTTTCTGCCACGTTTAGGCCTCCTTCACCTTATACACAAAGTGCTTTCTAAAGACAGACTAAGATGAGCCTCAAAATATATTTCCATAAATATTTCCCTTTGTGTTGTCTTAATTCTTGAAAGACATGAAAGCCCAGCTGAATTTTCTTTACAATTGAATGCGTTTCTTACTGATTCAGGAAATATAATCTAAGCAAAGGCAAAATTAGAGTCTCAGAAAGTTGGAATAGTAGAGAAAGTATACAAGTATGTTAGAAGAAAAGCTGGAAATCAAGATTTTCTTGAAATATTTCTTTTTGCTTATTTATTTAATTGGCTGCCCTGGGTCTTAATTGTGGCAAGCAAACTCTAGTTTTCTGACTAGGGATCAAACCTCAGTCCCCTGCATTGAGAGCATGCAGTTTTAGCCACTGGACTACCAGGGAAATCTCCCCCTGGAAATTAAGATTTTTAAGGGACAAGGATGCACAGAACCTAAACTTTGTTAGAACATCAGTCTTGTCATCAAAGACATGCCCTAAAAGACAAATATGTCTTGTTTTTTCAACTTAACATATGCCAAAAATTTTACCTAACTGTAGATTTCCAGATTATTTTATCTTGGGATGTTTGTTATGAGTATCAGAATGCTGAGCCCAGAAACCAGTTCAAATGCTTTTGGAAGAGATTTCCTTAGCCCTTCAGAAATGTGAGAAATACAAATCTGAAGAGGGAAAAAATGTTTATTATTAATATTTCAACATACAAGTTCAGTACCAAAGCACGTGAGTGTGATGAGTTTGGACTGACCATTAGGTATTCTGGTTGTGCTTTTTTAAAATAATTAATTCATGTAAGGTTTAAAAATCATCCTGCATATGCCCCTTTTCTTCATTGGCCATGGTTGCATTCAGCTATCATCAGTTAAAAATGGATTCACTTGCCCTCTTAACAATAGAGCAGATTTGAAGGAGAAAACAGGAATTTAAAGTATCTATCATCTTAATTACTAAGGATTCAGTTGGTGTCTGCTTCAGAAAACCTTGAAATTCGGCAATGAGTTCCCGACAATATATCAAAACCCCTTGTAGCCTCTTATGGTCAGTTTTAATTTATATCTTATCATTTCATTTCCTTAGTGGTACAGGGATTCCTTCCATGAAAGGTTTTGGTTTTTTTTTTTTTTTTTTTTTGAGGTTTTTTTTTTTGAGTTTTTTTGTAACAAGAACCTGATTTTTGTATGCCTTCCCTTGTGTAATTTGGTTATAGAAGTCTTTATAGCCTAATATTTTATGGTTCTCAGACTCTAGATGAGAGGGGAAATGTAAGCATTCTAAATCTGACTTCCTGATTCTGCAGATGAGGAAAGACAAGGTCAACGATGGGCATCCAGCCGCTGTCTGCTGAACCAGAACTAAAATCCAAGCTTCTTCACTCGGAGAATTGTAAAGAACCTGCCTGCCAATGCAGGAGATGCAAGACATGCGGGTTTGATCCCTGGGTCAGGAAGATCTCCTGGAGAAGGCAATGGCAACCCGCTGCAGCATTGTTGCCTGGAAATCCCATGCACTGAGGAACGTGGCAGGCTATGGGGTCCATGGGGCCGCGGAGAGTCAGACATGACTGACTGAGCACACATATCCACTATACCGTGCCATCTCAGAAATGTGTAACATGGAAAGAGACTTCCAGGAAAGGCAGACTGGATCCTCTCCCACTGGACTCTCTTCTCTAATAACCTTTCCTCCTGCCCTGGTCCCCCAGTACCCCGGCATGCCCAGCTCACAAAGAGATTGACAGCCTCTCCCTCATCCAGGAGCTGTCACTCCTCTTTCTAGTCTACACATTAAAAATCAATGGAGGCCTTCCCTAGTGGTCCAGTGGTTAAGAATCTGCCTTGCAATTAGGGGACACTGGTTCCATCCCTGATCCAAAAGATCCCTCATGAGGCAAAGCAACTAAGCCTGTGAGTCACAAATACTGAGCCTGCAGCGCCTAGAGCATGTGCTCTGCAACACGAGAAGGCACCGCAATGAGAAGCCCACACACTGCAACTAGAGGGTAGCCCCCGCTCTCCATAACCAGAGAAAGCCTGTGTGCAACAATGAAGACCCGCCACAACCAAAAAATAAAATAAAGAATAAATAAATAAGTAAATCTTTAAAAGAAAATATTTTTTTATTGAAGGATAATTGCTTTACAGAATTTTGTTGTTTTCTGTGAAACCTCAACCTGAATCAGCCGTAGGTAAAAAAGCTCTTAAGGGGTTGTCTAAAAACAAAAGAGGATTCCCATTTCTGGCCACGATGGAAAAATTGGTATCTAACTTATTATACTGTTTGTGAATAAGTATAAAATGGGACCGAGCATATGAGAGAACCATTTCTGTGTATTGGACAATCAGAATCAAAGGACTGTGATATTTCAGAGTATAAAAACACAAGGGATGTGATTCATTTTGCCCAAGTTTTTGCCTGGCACTCCTTTCCCAGTCTCAGAACAGGGAAGTCGAGTCTAAGCAGAGAGATCTCTCTCTCTGAGTTGAAGAGAGAAGATCCAGAGGGCAGTTTGGGACCTGCTGGAGCAACTGGAGAAGGAAGGAATTGTGAAGATGGTGGTACAAAAGATGGTGCAGGGTTTCCCTGTCAAACCCCAGCTGAAAGTTGCTGTCTGCCTGTGCAGGGGGAGCCTGGAAGGCTCGGTGGACAACATGTGCCACAGGGTGAGAGCTGCCCAGAAACACGGGAGGCCAGACACTGCTGGGAGAGGCTAGTGGTCTGGCCCACCTGGAGAAGTGGTGAATTGTGCTCTGGAAGCTGGTTAGGTTGTTGGTGTATCCTACTGAACTAGTCAGGCTTGGTGTTGTCTTCAGTCAATCTAGGTCTACAGCGTTTTCTTTCCTCTGTCCTAAAATATGGTCCTTACTCTCATCACGGGGCCTCCCAACTGGCACTAGTGGTAAAGAATCTGCTTACCAATGCAGGAGACATAAGAGACATGGGTTCAATCCCTGGGTCAGGGAGATTCCCTGGAGGAGGGCATGGCAACCCACTCCAGTATTCTTGCCTGGAGAATCCCATAGACAGAGGAGGCTGGTAGGCTATGGTCCATAGCGTTGCAAAGTCAGACACAACCAAAGCGACTTAGCACACACACACATTCTCATCACACGGCCTTTCTGGAACTCAGGTGAATGTCCAGTAGCCAAACAAAACCACATTAAGCACATTATAGTCAAACTGCGGAAAACTAGAGCTGAACAGAAAATCTTAAATGTAGCCAGAGAGAAAACACACATTATGTCCAGATGAACAATACTACAAGTGATGGCTAACTTCCAATAGATGTTATGGCTGCCAGAAGCCTATGAACAGCACACGTAACGTGCTGGAAAAAAATTCTAGGGTCAGAAATCTCACCTTCCATAATGAAGGTATCATCCAAAGATATTCAGTTAACTAATTTCTCAGAAAATCGACTGCCAGCAAAGCTGTACCAAAGGAAATGCTGAAGGAAATTCTTCAAGCTGAAGGCAAATATTGGCAGATGGAAACTTATCACTGTTAAGAATTAGATTAAGTTATAATTAGGTAAGAAACTAAGAGAAATGGTCAATATGTGGCAAATAAAAAGGACTCTATTTCCTTAAAGGCTGAAAGACTATTTCAAGTAAGAATAATAGCATTTATTACATCTATATAGAAATAAAATTTTGGCAACAAAAGCACAAAGGATAAGGAATAGATGAAATTAAACTGTTATGAGGTTCTTATGTTTTGCATAAACTAATCCAACATTAATTTTAAGTAGACAATGAAAATTTCAGGATGCACTTTATAATCCCTAGTAGCACTAATATATATATATATGTGTGTGTGTGTGTGTGTGTGTGTGTGTGTATAAAACTAAAACACGATGGAAGTAGCAAATATAATACACACACACACACATATATATATATAGAGAGAGAGAGAGAGAAAAGAAAGCAGGGGTGAGAGTCGGGATCAATATGGCAGAGGAGCAGAAAGCAGAATGCACAGAAACATTGAAAATACTTCTTCAAGTGGAACGATTCACACTGAACAGCTACTGAGTGCCAACAGAAGGTCTCCCATAAAATGTAAAATGGAGAGAAATCATAAAAATCATGTGAACATTTCCCCCTGCACAGCTTTCTCCCAGGGGCACAGGCCCCAACGTAATTCCTTCTTTTTCCTTTTGTCCTACCTAGTTACAGGGAGGTGTGTTATATTTTACCCCATATTAATAAAAAATGAGGGAAAGATCTAAGTAGACATTTCTCCGAAGAAGACACACAGATAGCCAGAAAGCTCATGAAAAGATGCTGAACATCACTAACTATTAGAGAAATGCACATCAAAACTATAATGACACATCACCTCACACAAGTCAGAATGGTCATCATCAAAAAAAATCCACAAACAATAAATGCTGGAGAGGGTGTGGAGAAAAGAGAATCCTCTTACACTGTTGGTGGGAATGCAAACTAGTACAGCCACTACAGAGAACAGTGTGCAGTTTCCTTAATGAGCTACCACATGCTCCAGCAATCCCATTCCTAAGCATATATCTGGAGAAAATCATAATTCAAAAGCATGCATGCACCCTGATGTTCATTGCGCCACTATTTATATCATATTAACAAACTGAAGAATAAAATAGTACAGATGAACTTGTTGCCAAAGCAGAAACAGAGTCACAGATGTAGAAAACATCTTATGGTTACCAAGATGGGGGAAGGGGTGGACAAGTTGGGAGACTGGGATTGACACATATATACTACTATATATAAAATAGATAACAATTGAGAACCTACTGTATTGCACAAGGAACTCTCTTCAATGATCCTTGGTGATCTAAATGGGAAGGAAATCTATAAAAGAGCAGATATGTGTATATATCTGTATATATGTGTATACATCTGTATATATGTGTATATATCAGTATAACTGATTCACTTTGCTGTCCAGCAGAAACACAAAACATTGTAAAACAAGTATATTCCAATTAAAACTTAAAAGATAAAAATATACAGTTCACAAAAATATATATCTTAAACAAACAAACAAAAGAAAGGGGCAGAACAAAAGAGCCAAAAAGAGATAGGACAAATAAAAAAGCAGACAAAACTTTGGCAAAATTAATCCAAGCATAGCAAAATCACATTTAATGTAAGTGGAGTAGAAACTCCAATTTAAACAGCATTACCTAACTGTACCCTTACTATAAGAGATGTGCTTTAATGACACTGATAGGTTGAAAATAAAAGAATAAAAGAGGTTTAGAATGTGAATGGTAAATATAAATGGTAAGCATAAAAAAGTCAGTGTTTAATGTCAGATAAAGTAGATATCAAGAAAAAGAGTATTACTAGTGATAAAAAATGTCATTTTATATTGATAAAATGGTTAATTCATTAGAAAGACACTATAATCCAAATGTGTATTACCTAATAACAGCACTCTAAAATATGTAACACTGACAGAACTAAAAAGAGAAATAGAGATTTCCCTGGTAGTTCAGTGGTTACAAGTCCATGCTCCCAATTCAAGGGGTCTGGATTCAATCCCTGGTCAGGGAATGAAATGCCCATATACTGCAACAAAAAACATGCACTGCAAAAATCCCGCACAATCTAAATAAATAAGTGAAATAAAATAAATGAAAGATTAAATAAAATGCCATCACTAGATAACTTTAAAAAAGAGACAAATACACAAATCCATAATTATAGTTAGAAATTTCATAATCTTTTTATAGTAATTAATAAAAAAAATCAGACTCCGCCCATAACATAAGGACATAGAATATTTGCAAATACAATAAACTACCTTGACCTAGAGGATATTTATAAGATACACTCAATAATTGGGCTTCGCAGTTGGTGCTAGTGGTAAAGAACCTGCCTGTTAATACAGGAGACATAAGAGACATGGGTTCTATCCCTGGGTCAGGAAGATCACCTGGAGGAGGGCATGGAAATCCACTTCAGTATTCTTGCCTAGAGGATCCAATGGACCGAGGAGTCTGGCGGGCTACAGTCCGTAGGGTCGCAAAAGAGTTGGACACGAGTGAAACGACAACATGCACACACACACCCAATAATTGCTGAGTTCACATTTACTGTTTTCAAGATAGAACTTACAGTGGGCTATAAAATAAGTATCGATAAGTTTAAATGAATGAAATACTACAGAATATTTTATCTGACTAAAGCAGAATAATATTAGCGAACAAAGATAATAAATTATCCAGAAAATTCCTACATTTTTTGAAAATGAAACAAGAAACTTCTAAATAATTCATAAACAAAAGAAAAAATTAAGAGAGCTAGAAAATATCCTGATAATAAAAATATAACACAAATTTATGAAGTAAAAAAATCTGTTTATTCACGGAGAATCTAGAAAAAAAGAAGAGCAAACTAAACCCTAAGTTAAAAATAAAGAGTAGAAATAAAAAGCAAAAAAACTTAAGATCTGATTATTGAGCAGTGTAACAGAATTTATAAACCTTTTGCCAAACTAAGAAGAATAAAGGGCAAATACTTATTAACAATATGAACATCAATACAGATCCTATAGACATTGAAAATATTAAGAGATTTATGGCAGTGAATTCAAGAATTTAGGTGAATTGGAAAATTTATTTAAAAATATACATTCTCAGGCTTGCCTGGTGGCTCAGTGCTAAAGAATCTGCCTGCCAATGCAAGTGTTATGGGTTTGATCCCTGGTCTGGGAAAATCCCACATGCCCTGGAGAATTAAGCCCCTAGGCCACAACTACTGAGCCTGTCCCCTACAGCCCAGAGCCACAACTGCGGAGCCCATCTGCTGCAACTACTGAAGCTCAGGTTCTCTACAGCATGGGCTCCCCAAGAGAAGCCACTGCAGTGAGAAGCCTGAGCACCACAACCAGAAAATAGCCCCTGCTTGCCATGCTAGAGAAAAGCCCATGCAGCAACAAAGACTCAGCATAGCCAAAAATAAATACATAAATAAATAAAATAAAAACGTAACTTCTTAAACCGAGCATATAAATTGAAAACAGAATAGTTCTTTACATATTAAAGAAATTTAATTTATAATAATAAAGAAAAAACTGGTTGAGAAGAAAACTTCATGCCTTGCTGGGTTCACTGGTGAATTTATCAGGCATTTAAGACAGAAATAATGCTAATGTTACAAAAAATCTTTCAGAAATTAGAAGTGATGGGAGTTTTTCCCAACTTATGTTATATGGTCATCATGATTATAGGTCAATATTATTCATAAGCACAGAAGCAAATATTAACAAAATATTCTTAACTTGAATACTAAAATATCTGAAAATAGAATAATTCATTACGTCTAGTTGAAGCTTGTCACAGGAATCTAAAACTGATTTATTTATTTAAAAAAATTGTTCACTACATTTTCACTATCCCTATTAACAGGAAAAGGAGAGTCTGTGATTTCCTCAATAGATAAAGGAAAAGGGTCTGACAAAATTCAAGATTTATTCCTAAAAGACAGCAAGCTAAGTTTGGAGGTGAATCTGTCAACCTGACGAAGACCATCTACGAAATACACACAGCCAACATCAAACTAAATGGTGGAATATTTACCACTTTTTTCTTCCTATAAAGAACAAGAGAAGGAAGTTCATTCTCACCACTTTTATTCAACATTATATCATATGTTCTAGGCAGTGAAATGAGGAAGTAAAATGATTGTAAATAAAAAATAAATTCTGTTTAAAAAATATGAGTTGTTGTTTAGAATGGAAATCTTAAGTATCAGAAAAAGAGTTTACCCATGATCACAATCTAGGAAATGGTAGACTTAGTTTATTTTAACACTAAGCACTTGCCTTATGGCATAGCTACACGCTCCCCAGAGAACGTTGTCAATGACATACATTCATGTCTTCGCTTCACTAGTATTTAATTGAACAGCTGGTACATGTTAAGCAAAGTGTTATGACAATTAGGAGAAATACTTGTCATTATTCCCATTTTACAAACAAGAAATTACCTGAGAGAGGTTACTAAGGTCTGTGGAGAGTAAACAGCATAGCCTGGCTGCAACCCCAGCTGCTGCTGCTGCTGCTAAGTCGCTTCCGTCGTGGCCGACTCTGTGCGACCCCATAGACGGCAGCCCACCAGGCTCCCCCGTCCCTGGGATTGTCCAGGCAAGAACACTGGAGTGGGCTGCCATTGCCTTCTCCAGTGCATGAAAGTGAAAAGTGAAAGTGAAGTCGCTCAGTCGTGTCCGACTCTTCGCCACCCCATGGACTGTAGCCCACCAGGCTCCTCTGCCCATGGGGTTTTCCAGGCAAGAGTCCTGGAGTGGGTTGTCATTGCCTTCTCCCCAGAGCTGGGGCTAACTACTTTACAGCTTACCATTACGTCAAAACTATTCATTATATCATGTTTCTTCCCATACTGGGATAGTATGATAGGGAAAGTAGCTTCTCTTCTTTTCCTATAGAATCATGTCCTGGGTGACACTTAACAATTTTAACTTTCTCTTCACACACTTGCCTTCCCACTTTTCTTGAGTAGATTTCAAAGACCAAGGTCAGGCCTTCAATATTTCTGAATTTCAGGGTCTGGCACATGACCAGGCTCATGGCTGTTGCATAACTCATGTTTCATGACTGAATGTATTTGGTGAATTTTCCTGGTTTAAAAATTACCAGAAAGCATAGGTGAATAAATATTTCTAGAATGTTTGAGTAAAGGGTTTTTGTCTATTCAGTATCTGAAGAAGACAGACACCTAGACTATAAATTAGTGATTCAGGCTATCATTTTAACAGAATAATAGAGTCACCATGAAAAGAAATAGAGACACTTCCAGGCTGTTTCAAGAGAGTGATTCCAGGAGGCTAGAGATAAATGGGCATCACCAGAGGCAGTTCGCTATGGGCATTTATAGGAAGCATTTCTGATGGAGTTACAAAAAATATAGCTCTCCTTTATTCCCAGAAGATAACACAAGGGAACAGGGTGATGGAGGTACCTGCAATCTGGCTTTATGCTTGCCTTTGTCTCCAGGTACTCATCAATTTCGCCTGCTACAATTGCAATCTGGTGTCTCTGACTGAAGACAAGGGGAAAAGGTGAAAAGGATGGAGGAATACCTTTCGGTATTCTCATAAAATAAGAAAGCTCGAAAGAAGACGGTTCTGAGGAGAAAGTAGGAATGGGTGTCAAAGGTTGTAGCTATAAAAATGTGACATTGGAGAAAATGAAAGTTCTTTCAGAGCATTTTCTTATGGATGGCAATATTTGGCATACTGAATATAAAGTGTCAAAACCTGAAGCAAACCAGCAACAATAAGGTTATTGACTAGTTCCAGAAGAATCAAATGTAATCTCAGTACAGTGAGCCGGCAGGGTTAAAGACAAAGATTATTCTCATGTTAGACCATACGCCTTTTGAGGTCAGAGATGGTAACATACAACTTTCTATCTCCAGGAGCTTGTATGTTGCCTAACACATTCGTGTCTATTGAATAAGAGAATAAACACACACACACACACATACACAGTGGAATTGGGAGAGAGCAGATATCTTTCAGGGGCTTCCCAGGTGGTGCTAGTGGTAAAGAACCTTCTTGCTGATGCAGGAGACGTAAGAAATGCGGGTTCAATCCCTGGGTCAGGAAGATGCCCTGGAGGAGAAAACAGCAACCTACTCCAATATTCTTTTTCCTTTTTTTTAATAATTTTTAAAATATTTTATTATTAAAATTATGCATGCACATCAGAGAAAATTTAGAACATATAAGATAATATAAAGGAAACATTGAAATTGCCCATAACACAGTACTCAGATTTGTCACTGTCAAGCTTTCGGTTTTTCCCTTTAAAATTTTTACATTTCTTCTCATAAATATGTTTACAACATAAAATATCATTGGTTAAACTGTCTATTGTAAATTGGTGACTGAACAACACAGGACAAAACTGTATATAGAACTATAACCTGATCTTTTTGGTGTAACGTTATATCATGAACAACCATGTCACCAAAGTTTTTTAAACACCACTTTGTTGTTCTTGTTCAGTTGCTAGGTCACAGCCAACTCTTTGCAGTCCCATGGACTGCAGCATGCCAGGCTTCCTGTCCTTCATTCTCTCCCAGAGTTTGCTCAAACTCATGTCCACTGAGTCAGTGATGCCATCCAACCCTCTCATCCTCTGTCATCCCCTTCTCTTTCTGCCCTCAATCTTTCCCAGCATTAGGTTCTTTTCCAGTGAGTCAGCTCTTCATATCAGGTGGCCAAAATATTATTGAAGCTTCAGCATCAGTCCTTCCAATGAATATTCAGGGTTGACTTCCTTTAGGATTGATTGGTTTGATCTCCTTGCTGCCCAAGGAACTGAAAAGAGTCTTCTCCAGCACCACAGTTTTTTTTTTTTCTTTTCATTTATTTTTATTAGTTGGAGGCTAATTATTTTACAATATTGTAGTGGTTTTTGCCATACATTGACATGAATCAGCCATGGATTTACATGTGTTCCCCATCCCGATTCCCCCTCCCACCTCCCTCCCCATTCCATCCCTCTGGGTCTTCCCAGTGCACCAGCCCTGAGCGCTTGTCTCATGCATCCAACCTGGGCTGGTGATCTGTTTCACCCTTGATAGTATACTTGTTTCAATGTTATTCTCTCAGAACATCCCACCCTTGCCTTCTCCTACAGAGTCCCAAAGTCCGTTCTGTACATCTGTGTCTCTTTTTCTGTTTTGCATATAGGGTTATCGTTACCATCTTTTTAAACTCCATATATATGCGTTAGTATACTGTATTGGTCTTTATCTTTTTGGCTTACTTCACTCTGTATAATGGGCTCCAGTTTCATCCATCTCATTAGAACTGATTCAAGTGAATTCTTTTTAATGGCTGAGTAATATTCCATGGTGTATATGTACCATAGCTTCCTTATCCATTCGTCTGCTGATAGGCATCTAGCAACCTACTCCAGTATTCTTGCATGGAGAATCCTACAGACAGAGGAGCCCGGGGGACAACAGTCCATTGGGTCGCAAATAGGTGGACCCAACTGAAGTGACTTAGCACGCATGCACAAATATCTTTTAAGTACATAATAGCTGTGCTCCTCTAAGAGGCTCAAAAGAAAAACAAAGCAGAAAATCCTTCAGGTTTTTTTTTTTTCCTTTCTGAAGAGATTATTCACGATGACACTGACCAGAAGCCAGACTTTTCCTGTGATAGTGGGAGCTTTTGTGAGGTGAGAGAAATAGCCTCTCTTGTCAGAGAGAGCCACTCAACAGTTGGAAATAAAATGGGAAATAGTGAACTCCAAGTGAGCAACACCTCGTATGAATGATGACAGAGCCTCCAGGGCATGAAGACAGCAACATGATGAGAAAGACACAGACAGAAGTAAAGAGCCAGCTCATTGGAAAAGACCCTGATGCTGGGAAAGACTAGGGGCAGGAGGAGAAGGGGATGACAGAGGATGAGATGGTTGGATGGCATCACCGACTCGATGGACATGAGTTTGAGCAAGCTCTGGGAGATGGTGATGGACAGGGAAGCCTGGATGCTGCAGTCCATGGGGTTGCAAAGAGTCAGACATTATTGAGTGACTGAACTGAAGTGAACACAGACAGAGAGAGCAAACAAGAAGGGATCTATGTGAAGAGACTCGGAACCCGGAAACAGAGAACAAATATCAAACGACGACCAGAGAGAGGAAAGGGCAAAAAGGAGAAAGCACACAAAAAGCACGCCGAAGTGAAAACACCAGAGAAACTGGGTTCATAAGGGATTGAGTAAACAACAGAGAGAGTTTGCAGTGTTTTTGCAACAGATAATAGAGTGAATGGAAGTAACAAAACTTAGAAAATCAGCAGTGAGATACTGAACTAGTCAGCCTCACTTAAGGAACTATTATTGACCCTTAGTGAGGACACCCAAATTTCAATGATGACCAACTATAGCTGACAGAGAGTATGGGTTCAATAAATTTTTGGAAAATATATAAATCTATGATTGGCAATAATGAGGCTTTTTTCTGTGGTTAAAGTGACATTTCTTATTTCTATTTATAGATTTGTAAAATGAACTAAAGAGCCTCTTGATGAGGGTGAAAGAGGAGAGTGAAAAAGCTGACTTAAAACTCAACATTCAAAAAACTATGATCATGGAATCCAGTCCAATCACTTCATGGCAAATAGATGGGGGGAAAATGGAAACAGTGACAGAGTTTATTTTCTTGGGCTCCAAAATCACTGTGGACAGTGATTGCAGCCATGAAATTAAAGGATGCTTGCTCCTGGGAAGGAAGACTATGATAAACCTAGACAGTGTATTAAAAAACAGGGACATCATTTTGCCAAGAAAGTTCATGTCGTCAAAGCTATGGTTTTTCCAATAGTCACATACAGATGTGAGAGTTGGAACATAAAGCAGACTGAGCACTGAAGAACTGATGCTTTTGAACTGTGGTGTTGGAGAAGACTCTTGAGAGTCCCTTGGACTGCAAGGAGATCAAACCAGTCAGTCCTTAAGGAGATCATCCCTGAATATTCATTGGAAGGACTGATGCTGAAGCTGAAGCTCCAATACCTTGGCCACTTGATGTGAAGAGCCAACTCATTGGAAAAAAAACCCTGATGCTGGGAAGATTGAAGGCAAAAGGAAAAGGGGATGGCAGAGGATGAGATGGTTAGATAGCATCACTGACTTAAAGGATGTGAATTTAAGCAAATTGGGAGGTAGTGGAGGACAAGAAGCCTGGTGTGCTGCAGCCCATGGGGTCACAAAGAGTTGGACATGACTTAGCAACTGAACAACAACAATAAAACACATGTAGTTCAGTATTAACTGAAAAAGCAGGAGTATGTGTACCATATGACTAAAATTGCATGAAGATATATATGCAGAGGAACAGAGAATAGAATGGTATTAAAATAAGAATGTAACAATGATTGGATTGTAGAAGACTTGTAAAATATTGAATTATTTTTAATCAATTTTTAATTTTTAACATTAAAATATATTCAAGTATCTTTAAGTTACTAAATCACAAAACTTGTATCAAGTAGCACCGTTATGTGAAAAAGTGAAAGTGTTAGTCAATCAGTCGGTCATGTCTGACTTTTTGAGACCCCACAGACTGTAGCCCACCAGGCTTCTCTCTCTGTGGAATTCTCTAGGCAAGAATACTGGAATGGGTAGTCATTCTCATTGCAGTCAATCTTCCTGACCTAGAGATTGAATCCAGATCTCCTGAATCGCAGGCAGATTCTTTACTGTCTGAGCCACCAGGGAAACCCTTGCGCCATTATAAGGTCGAAAAATCTTACATCAAACTATGGTAAGTCAGAGACTGTTTATGTATGGTTATCTTCACCTACAGCATGAGTTATGTTCATATAATCTCATTTTACCAAAATGCATAGTATTGGAAATTTAATGAGGTACCTCAGAGTGAAATGAATTGGATGGACCCAGTGACCTTGTTGTTACTAGATGGGAATGGACAAGGGCGATGTCTTCCTGAATTTGCCTGAATCTCCACTTGTCTACCAGATAGGAACAAGAAGTTACAGCCCTGAAAACTTGAGATAAGGTGGCCCTACAATGAGTCTTATTAATCAGGAAGTCATTGCTAGGGGAATAGTAATTGGTGGGTCTTGTTAAGGAGTGTAGAAGTAGTTTATCATGAAGATGTTATCCATTTTCAGGAAAGTAGGAATTAAGACCATCTCCATAAGCAACATGAAATGCAATTCTAATTGGCCGGTTAATAATTTTTCAAAGTAATAAATCCTTCAGAAAGATTTTAACACCCTCCTTGGAAAAATGTATATAGATAAAAATTAGTAAACAAGTTCATGAAATTCTGCAAATCTTTTGAAATGCATCTACCAGTGCATATAGTTTCCACAGAATTTAGGTTAGGAAGCCTTGGGCTAGTGACTTTTATGTCTTAAGTAAAAAGCTAAGGGACTTGAGAGAGGGAAGAATTTATATTTCTGGCTATGTTTTAAAGTTGTGACTTTCTAAGATATGAGAATTTAATGATGTCAAAATCACAGAATTTAACTTTTGAGTTCAGGGAAAATTAAAAAAAATTATAATATTGAGATAAACTTTCTCTGAACATTTAACTGATAATTTAGAGGTTTATGCAAAGAAAATAATGAAAATATATTGCCTCCCTATAATCTAAGTGTCCACCAATGGATACAGATGAATGCATAAAGAAGATGTGGTCTATATATGCAAAGGAATACTACTCAGTCATAAGAAGAAATGAAATTTTTCCATTTGCAACAACATGGATGAACTTGGAAGGAATTATGCTGAGTAAAACAATTCAGAAAGAGAAAGACAAATGCCATATGATCATTTATATGTGAAACCTAAAAATTACTACAGATTAGTGAATATAACAAAAAGGAAGCAGATTCACAGATATGAACTAGTGGTTACCAAATGGGAGAGGGAAGTGGGGGGGGCAGTATAAGGGGAGGTAATTAAGAGGTACAAACTATTATCTATAAAATTAGCTACAAGGATATACTGTACAATACAGGAAATACAGCCAATATTTTATAATAACTATAAATTGAGTATAATGGAATACAACCTTTAAAATAGTTAATCTCTATATTGTATATCCATAACATATAGATCTGGCTTCCCAGGTGGCGCTAATGGTAAAGAATCTGCCTGTCAATGCAAGAGATGCAAGAGATGCCGGTTCGATTCCTGGATAAGGATTATCCCCTAGAGGAGGAAATGACACCCAACTCCAGTCTTCTTGCCTAGGAAATACACTGGGCAAAGAAACTTGGCAGGCTACAATCCATGGAGTTGCAAAGAGTGGACACTACTGAGTATACAACGTACACATAAATTAAAAAAATATATATATACAGCCTTCCCAAAGCATATAGTCAAGACTTAGATGTCACACCAGAAGACAGAATTGAATCATTTCAAAATAACTTGGAAAAGACTAAAATGAAGATCATAGAGATGCTTCCTCTAGGAGTTAAGAATTTGGAGTGAGTAACAAAACTAAGAAAGAGTGAAGCTACTGACCCAAAGAGCAATGAAGGAAATGATCTCAAATAAAAATGCAGTAATCGGACACAGAAAGACAGAGAGGGAGCTAGAGAGACTGAGACAGAGAAATTCCCACTGCCTTACATTCTTTGGAGAGTTAATTTTCTGTAAACATGATAACAAATGGAAAGAAAAAGAATTCTGTCAAAGAAATAAAAAACGCCACAGGAAACCTAAATCAAAGCATGGAAAAATAAAACATCGTGTCACTGTTGGCACATTTTATTCCCTTGAAACACAAGTTTCAACCCCATTGACACTGATGGGAGTTAGATGTGTCTGTAGAGAAGGGACTCACCCAATTATGACAGCTGCATAACTAAACACCATGAATCATATTGGAAACGTTCCTAAGAGCTGGACCCATGGCCGGAAGCCATGCAGACTCCTATGGAGTGAATGAGTCCTGACTTTGTAGAAGGCTGGCTGTCAGGAAAAATGAGGGTCCCATTAAAAACGTTCCACAGAGTCTAGGGAGCTATTTGGGAACGAGTGCATATCAGAAGCTCATTTCAATGCTTCCATTTCAGACTGTAAACCTCTGACACACAAAGAGACTCCAACTAGTTTGTTCCACAATTCTGAACATAATTCTGAACAATGTCAAAGCAGGAAGTCTTTCTTCAAACTGTGGACAGAGGTCATAGCCTGAAGGATGGGGGGGAAAAAGCAATTTCCGTAAGCCTTTGTACTTTGCAATATACCAACAAAATAGGCAAAAGTGAACTGTTCTCATCATAAACACTTTAAAGCCATTTCAAAAGTGATAAAAGATGTCTATCTGTTTGCTGAAATCTTAGCTGCAATTCTTCACTATCCTGATAGATTAAATTCCATCTAGTTTGGTGTTTTGATTTTAGTAAGTTTGATTCCTTCTCCTGGATCCTCATGCTAAAGTTAATAGAATCTATTCAAAGTGGTGAAGAGACAGAGCTGGCTTTGGGTTAGGGAAGCCATACATAGAATTTCCAATCCACCCATCCCCTTGCTGAAACAAACCTACCAGTCCCACTGTCGAATGTTTTTAAATGTCAAAATTATACTTCAATTTATAAAATTTTAGTTTTATTTTAGTAAAAATTTTATTTTTATTTTATTGGTTGATATCAAATAGACACTTTGCTCCTCTAAAGGTAAACATCTCTTAAAGAGGAAGTACTTCATATTTTATTGATAATTTGCAACTTTCTGTGGTTAAGATGCATTATCCTTTCCTGAATGTCTCTCTTCATAGATCTAACACTGTAAATACTATGGAAAGAGGAAGAGCCAGGCCTGGAAACATTGCAGGTGACCAAACAGAGTGCTGAGGGGATAGTCTAACATATACATGGAGTAGGGAACACAAACGGGCATCTTTCCACGAGTCAGTTGGAAATCAGTGTGTTGCTATGACCTTGAACCTCTCCAGCTGTGCTTCCCACATGCATGTGGTTTTAGATCTTTTCTTCATGGTAGAGTTACTACACTGGACATCTGCATGTATTAATATCAGACACAGACCTTTAGCAAAGTACACTCTCATTTCAAAGTCTAGAAGAGCATAAACAACTCTTTTGAGATTTCTTTTGATACTCATTTACCTCATAAAAAGTGTCTACCTTAATGGATCAAGAGCAGTCAACATTTGATTACTAAACCAACTGATTATCCATGACATAGTAGAGAATAAAATTTTAATGTATCTATTAAAAAACAGGGCTTCACTGGTGGCTCAGTCAGTAATCACCTGTAATGCAGGAGACCCAAGTTTGATTCTTGGGTTGGGAAGATCCACTGGAGAAGGAAATGGCAACCCATTCCAGTATTCTTGCCTGGAGAATCCCATGGACAGAGGAGCCTGGTGGGCTACAGTTCATTGGATCATGAGAGTCATACACAACTTAGCGATTAAACCACCAAACCACCAGAGAACAAAATTTTAACATATTTTTTGAAAAATACATGATTTATGTTAGTAATTGGGCATGAGGATAAAACATTCCCCAAATTCACTTCAAAAGATCTTTGAAAAAATTCTATTTACATTAACCAGAGCAACTGTCCACACTTTCATGCTGAATCTGCTACCATTTTAGGTAGGCTCTCCTCAATTTAAGGAAAACAGTTTCTTACAGAGACCGATACAGAATTTCAGTCTAAGATATTCTCCATTACTTGTTCTCCACTCTACTAATGTTCTACCCTCCTGGGGTTATTAACAGATTGTTGTTCAGCCGTGTCCGATTCTTTGCGACCCCATGGACTGTAACATGGGTTACAGTTATAGAAAAAGCACGGGTATACAGTTAAAGAAAGATTTCTGAGGCATTTGGGATTTTGGAAGAATAAAGGCCCTGAAGGCTACCTCCTCTATCAGTACATACACTTGAGAGCTCCTGCAGCCAAGCTCAGCAGAGAGCCATAAAAAGCAGAGCAGTAACAGCTCTAAGTGTTCTTCTTTAAGCCTGGGGGTTTCAGGACCCAGGGGACCCTGAAGAATTGTGTTTTAGATGTGGGATAGAAAGGCCTTTGTAGAGAAAGTGAGTAGAAACTGTCCTGAAGTATGCACATCATGCTCTTTGTGAAATCTGTCATTGATTCCTTAAAACATACACACACACACACAACAAGACAACATAAAATAAACAACGTGAATAGTCCTATAACCATTAAAGAAATTAAATTTAAATGAAAAAAACTTCTGCAAAAGGAATGTCTAGACTCTCATGACTTCACTTGATAATTCTAACAAACATCTAAAAAAGAATTAACACCCAGTTTTGCACTATCTTTTCCGTAGCAGAAAAAGAACACTTCCCAACTCATGGCATGTGTGTGTGCTCAGTCATGTCTGACTCTTTGCAACCCCATGGACTATAGTCTGCCAGGCTCCTCTGTACATGGAATTTTCCAGGCAAGAATACTGGAGTGGGTTGCCATTTCCTACTCTACCAACTCATTGTACTGTTTTGTTGATATTAAAACCAAACATAGGTATTTTGAAAAGCAAATAAAAGAAAAAGTTACGGGTGATTATCTCTCATGAATTTAGATGCAAAAATTCTCAATTAAATCAGACCCAGCAATATATAAAAATTATACACAAGTGGGATTTATTCCAGGTATGCAAGTCTGATCCAATGTTCAAAAATCAATTACTATAAACCATTATATCAATAAACTAAAGAAAAAAATCATATAATCATATCAACTGATGCAGAAAATACAGTTGACAAAATCCAAAACTCATTTGTGAAAAAAAAAAAAATTCTCAGGAAAACCAAGAACAGAAGGGAACTTTCTCAAATGGAAAGAGTGTATGCAAAAAGTCTGCAGTTAACATCATCCTTAATGGTGAAAGATTGAATGGTTTCCGCCTAAGACTGGGAAGAAAACAAGGATGTTTGGTCTCACTATTCTTATTCTATACAGTATTAAAAGTTCTAGCCAACACATTTAGGCAAAAAAAAAAGTCCGTTTTAGAAAGGAAAAAAAATAATCATTGCTATTTGCAGATTATGTGATTGCCTATGAAGAAAATCCCAAGGATTCTATAAGACATCTTTTAGGACTAGTAAGTGAGCTGAACAAGAGTGAGGGGTATTAAACCTGTATACATGCACCCCTATATTCATAGCCACCCTATTCACAATAGCCAAGATACGGAAGTAAGTAACCTAAGTGTCTATCAACAGATGAATGGACCAATACAAAATAAAGAGTTAAAAAAAATGAGCTACAAGGATATATTGTACAACATAGGGAATATAGCCTATACTTTATAATAACTTTAAATGGAGTGTAATCTACAAAAATATTGAATAACTATGTTGTACACCTGAAAGTATAATATTGCAAATCAACTGTACTTCAATGAAATAAAGAATACATTAATTTTAAAAAACAAAATAAAGCAAGGGTAATTTCTGAAAAGATTGATGAATGGGTAAAGAAGAGTGGAATATATGTGTGATATTCTTATATATTTATAAATACTGCTGCTGCTGCTCTAGACTCCTCAGTCATGTCTGTCTCTTTGCAGCCGCATGGACTGCAGCCTGCCAGGCTCCTCTGTCCATGGGATTCTCTAGGCAAGAGTACTAGAGTGGGTTGCCATGCCCTCCTCCAGGGGATCTTTCCGACCCAGGGTCAAACTTGGGTCTCCTGCATAGAAGGCAGATTGTTTACCATGTGAGCTACCAGGGAAGCCCATATTGATACTCCTCATCCATAAAAAGGAATGAAAATTTGTCATTTCCAACAACATGGGTGGACCTGAAGGGTATTAAGCTTGGTGAAATAAATCAAATACAAATATTATATGCTTCCCTGGTGGCTCAGCTGGTAAAGAATCCGCCTGCAATGCAGGAAACCCCAGTTTGATTCCTGGGTTGGGAAGATCCCCTAGAGAAGGGTTAGACTATCCATTCCAGTATTCTGGTCTGGAGAATTCCATGTACAGAGAAGCCTGGCAGGCTACAGTCCCTGGGGTTGCAAAGAGGCAGACATGACTGAGCAGCTTTCACTTTCATATGAGGAACCTAAAAAATAAAACAAAGTAGTGAAACAGACTCACAGATACAGACAGCAAATTAGTGCTTACCACAAGGGAAAGGGAAAGAGGTAGGGCCAACACATTTGTAGGGAATTAAGAGCCACAAACTATTATGTATAGAATAAATGAATTATAAAGAGATATTGTATAGCACAGAGAATATAGCCAATATTTTACAATAACTATAAATAGAATATAACCTTTAAAAATTGTGAATCACTACATGGTACACCTGAAGTTTATATAATATTGTAAATCAATTATACCTCTATAATATATTTATACATTATATGCAACGTTGTTGTTGTTGTTTAGCAATGTCTGACTCTTTTGTGACCCCATGGACTGTAGTCTGCCAGGCTCTCAGTATTTACCATTGAGTTAAATTCCTTTATGAAGTAGAAGTTGACTGTTAACTACACCTTCTTTAATGTTGCCAGTTGTTTTGTTTTGTTTCCCTTATTTATATACTCTGTGTGTGTGTGTGTGTGTGTGACACACACACAGGCACTCAGTTGTGTCCAACTCTTTGTGATCCCTTGGACTATAGCCCACCAGGCTCCTCTGTCCACGGAATGCTCCAGACAAGAATAAGGGAGTGGGTTGTCATTCCTTCTCCAGGGGAACTTCCTGACCCAGGAATTGAACCTGCATCTCCTGCATTGGCAGGCAAGTTCTTTATCACTGAGTCGCCAGGGAAGCCCATTATATGCAATATAAACTGTATTTATATTTTTAAGAAAGTCTGGTATATTGTAGTCCATGGGGTCGCAAAGAGTCGGACATCACTGAGCGACTGAACAACAATATTTTTATGAATAAAAAAATGAAACAAAAATAAATGGAATGGGCAAAATGAACTCATTGAGGAAAGTGGGGACAGTTGTCTCATTCTTCCTTTTCTATTCAATCCTTTACATTTCACTGGGGAAAAACCAGCATTTCCATAACCTAACAATGAACATTTAGAAACTGAAATTAAAAAAAAATAAGATAGTATGACATAGAATTGCTCCAAAAATACATTATTTCAGTATAAATCTAATAAAGTACATTATACAAATTACAAAATAAAAATGAACAAAATCACAGAAGACCTAAATAAATGAAGATACATACAATGTTCATGAATTGAAAGACACAACATTGTTAAGATGTCAGTTTTTCCCAAACTGATCCTTTGGTTGAATGAAATGCCTATGAAATCCCCAAATGATTTTTGTTTTATTTTGTGTTTTTTTGATAAACACTGAAAAATTTACCCTAAAACATAAATATAAAGGCACAATAACAAGGACAGCTAAAATAATTCTGAAAAAGGAGAAAAAGTGGGTAATATTACTCTACCTTATGAAAAGGTATGTTGTATACCACATTAATAAAAATCTACCATAGATACACTGATGGACGGATCAGGACAGAACTCAGAAATAGACCCTAACAAATATGGCCAAGTGGTTTTTGACAGATGTCAAAGCAATTCAGTGAAGAAAGTAGCCTTTTCAACAAATGGTACTGGGGCAGTCAGACATCCACAGGCAAAAGACATGAACCTTGACCTGAATTTCTCACCTTATACAGAAATTAACTCAAGATGGATCACACCAGTTCAGTTCAGTCGCTCAGTCGTGTCCCACTCTTTGTGACCCCATGAATTGCAGCACGCCAGGCCTCCCTGTCCATCACCAACTCCTGGAGTTTACTCAAACTCATGTCCACATACTTAAGTGTGAAATATAAAACTACAAAATTTTAGCAAAGAAAAGCCATAGGAGTGATTCTTTAGTAACTAGAGCTAGACAAAGAGTTCTTTGGCTTGACACCAAAAGTGTGATCCACAAAAGGAAAAGTTGATAAAGTGGACCTCATTAAAATGAAAAACATTTACTCAACAAAAGAGGCCTCAGTTAAGTAGATAAAAAGACATCCTATAGACTGGGTAAAGATATTTGCAACCACTCATTTGACAAAGGAATTGTATCTAGAAAATTCAAAGAATTGTATCTAAAATATTCAAATACTCAACAACTAAAAAAATACATTTAGAAACTGGCAAAGACATACACAGAAATTTTACTAAAGAGGCTATGGCATGTACGTATATGAAAAATGTTCAACACCGTTAGCCATGAGAGAAACACAAAATGTAACCACATTAAGATATCATTACGTCAGTCAGAATAGCTAAAAAAGCACAAAACACTGATAAGGACACAGAGAGGTGGGCTCACTTATACACTGACGCTGATAGTGAGAATGTAAAAGGGCATAGTCACTCTGGGGAGGAAAAATGTTGGCAGTTTTTTCAAAGCTAAACTTGTGCTTGAAGTGTTTACTGAAGTCTGGCAATCATAATATTGGGCATACATCCTAGAGAAATTGAAACTTATATTCACACAGAAACATATTCTTGAATGTTCATAGCAGCTTTATTTGTAACAGCCTCAAAGGGGAAACAACCCACATGTCCTCCAAGGATGAACGGTCAAACACATTGTGGTACATCTAATCCACCCCATAAAACACTGCTGGCACACGTCAGAGATATCATGGGTTCGGTTCCAGACCACCACAATAAAGCAAATATTATAATAAAGAAAGTCACACTATTTGTTTTGGTTTCCTAGTGCATTTAAAATTATGTTAACACTCTAGTCTATCTGTGAGTCTTCCCAGTGGCACTATGGCAAAGAACCTGTCTGCCAATGCAGGAGACATAAGAGACGTGCATTCAATCCCTGGGTCGGGAAGATCCCCTGCAGGAGGGCATGGCAACCCACTCCAGTTTTCTTGCCTGGAGAATCCCATGGACAGAGGAGCCTGGTGGGCTACAGTCCATGGGGTCGCATGGAATCGGACAGGACTGAAGTGACTTAGCACACACACAAGGGGAGAGCTGACTGTGGTTTTAAGGGGAGGATGAGGGATCTTTGTGATGCTGCTCTGTACTTTGCTGTGGTGGTGGGCACACAAATATAGACACACTATAAAACTGCATACAACGACATACATACACACACATGTAAGGGCATGGAAAACTGGTGAAATCTGAAAGTTAATAGGAATTCTGACATTTCACCTATGGAAGCAGGACCTGGGTTGTTATCAACCTCCTTCAGGTATTTTTGAGAATTCCCAGAGGATGTCTCCTGTGCATCTATTAATGGTCCATTTATTTTCTCTCTCTTTCCAGCTCCTGTGATTGAAATCGGCTGCTTTTGAAAGCCGTGGTTGATCACACCTCATTATTGCTAATGTCTTCTTTTAGATTTCTGACATCTCTGACAAACATGCTGTCTTCAGTGCTACAAAGTTAAAAAAAAACTAAGTGCTAAAGAGACACTGTATACACTTTACGGCACTGAAATTGTGACCTTTGATTCAGAGCAAACCTGCTGAGATGCAGCTTCTAGGTTGTTCCTTGAGCCTTTGCCTACAGTTTCTCTCTGTTTGGAACTTAGGGGATCAATATTAGCTCTAAGAGACCCTGCTGAGACCTACAACTTACTGAATTCTCCATGGTGACTAAAATCTGATATTCATCCCATGCTGTCCTCCCCATTTTTATCTACCCTCTGTATGTCCATGAACACTCATTTCTTAATTATTCTTTCACTAAAATAACATTTAGAAAGTCTTCTGCCCTCATCACTTTTGATATCTTCATTCTTATAGGGATTGTGAAAGGGACTTGAAATTAATGTTTTAAAGATTTATCTTCCCTAAGACTCTCTGAGGCATCATGATATAAAGACATCTATTGCTTAGGGAGAGTTTTACTAGTGTCATAAAGACACCAAGAATGGTATTGAGATAGTAGCATAGAAATGTATGAAATAATATTTATTTTTTAAAAATTCAGTTGCCTTGCAAAAGAATATTTATCCTTTTTTACCTTGAGAGTCCATTTTATTGGAAGCAAAGTGATATAAAAGTAACTTAAAAGGACAGTATGTAAATAATATCTAATAATAATAATTAATAATAAAATTAAATTTTAGAGACAAAACAGAATGCTTTCATAAGAACTTTATTGCAATACAAATCACATACTATATAATTCACGCATTTAAATTATACAACTCCATGGTTTTTAGTATATTCAAAGTTGTTCAAACATCACCACAATCAATTTTAGAACACATTCATCACTTCAGATAAAAATTTTGCACCCGTCAGCAGTTAATCCCTCTCTCTGTTCTCCTACCCTCCTCCCAAGATCCAAGCAACAACTAATCTCTTTCTCAATAGACTTGACTATTTTGGACTTCTATATAAATGGAATCATATACTGTGTGGTCAACAGTGACTAGTTTCTTTCACTAAGCATAATATTTTAAAGGTTCATTCATGCTGTGGCATGTATTAGTGCTTGATCCCTCTTATGAATATAAATATCTCTTCCTAAGAATAATATCTCACTTTATGAGTATATTGTATTTTGTTTATTCACTAGTTGAGAGGAAATTCAGTAGATTTTTTTTAGACTATTAAAAGATAATGCTGCTATGAACATTCATGTACAAGTGTTTGTGTGAATGTATGTTTTTACTTCTTGTGATTACATGCTTAAGATTGCGGGGTTATGTGATAGCTCCATTTTTAACATTTTGAGAAATTACAAAACTATTTCCAAACTGGCTGCACCATTTTATATTCTCACTAGCAATGTATGAGGGTTCCAATTTCTCTATATCCTCATCAGAACTTGCTACATTTTTTATTATAGCTACCCAAGCGGATATAAAGTGGTATCTATTGTGATTTTTATTTGCACTTCCCTAAGGGCTAATGTTGTTGACCATTATTAGTAATGTTTATTTACCATTTGTAAATACTCTTTTGAGAAACGTCTATCCAGGTCTTTTGCCTATTTTTAATTGGGTTTTATATTTTTATTGTTGAGCTCTAATAAGAGTTGTTTAAATATCCTGGCTACAAGTCCCTTATCAAAGATATGATGTACAGTTAGTTGGGGTTTTAAGCATGATGAAACATAAGCTAATCATTCATAAATGTGGAAACTGAGGACCAGAGCAATGAAGAGATTTGGGGCAGAAACAGAACTAGGTCATGATTTCCCTACTACCAGATGTGGAATGATGCTGCTATTCTAAGAAGAAAAACCAAAAGAAGTGAAAAAGTATATCCACCAATGTTCTTTTTTCTTTACTTTAGCTCAGCACTAACTCAAAATCTCTCATGATCCATGAAGTAACAGAAGTGAGTAATTCCACTGACTCCTGCATGAGGAATCACAAAAGAGCTCTTTTGTGAACTTCATTTAACCTCTTGACCAAGGAGAAATTTTCCCACCTAAGTAATAGCAAACAGAGCACTTTCCAAGGTTTTTTTAATTAAATTCTGTTCGGCATGAGATCCATCCTAACACATAAAATATCTCTAAAAGGAAAATATATAAAATGATATCTACTAATGAAGATTGTATTCAGTGTATAAGACCACAGGAGTGTTAAAATCCCAGAAATGGTGTTAGTTTTATTTCTAGGTGTTAAGAAATACTATGTCATTAAAGCATATGTGACAGTCTAGTTTGAAAAATATAACAAATTAAAGTGGGACTTCTCAGGAGGGATTTATTTCTGAAAAGGTCAGCTATAAAAAGGGAGGAAAAAAAAGATTTCTTACTCCCAAGATTACCAAAACAACATCATTTACTTGTCTTGGCGCCCATGTGTGAAATTTTATGGTGTTCACCACTAGCTGTAACAAACATAGTCAGAAAACAATAAGCTTATAAAATACTCAGTAATGATACCAGTAATGACAACATAGAAAACTGATTTTTTTCTCTCTTTTCCAGATACATATTTTATTTTGTTTTTTGGTCACTTTAGAATAGAAGGTAAAATGGCTGTTTAAAAAATGTACTTCATTGAATATATATTATAGAGGTGTTTAAAATATAATTTTTCAAGAAAATGAATGGTCTACTCTTCCCACGAAATTTGCAGGAATGTTTCTGATGAATGTTTCTCATTCCATATACCTAATTGCCCTCCTCATATTATCTACTTTTAAGAATACAATATAATGAAATCTATTATTTGCATTTAAAAAGGCCCTTTATTTTTGCAGACTACTACTGTAAATTATTTTGGCATCAAATGAGGAAGTGGTCAGGAACAGTTTCTTATTTTAATATAAGGGGTACAGATCTTCAGATGAAAATTTTCATAATGGATTTGTAAAAATGGTCTGGGAGTTTCTCTGAGCACAAAACAGATCTTGCCTCCAAGGCAGATGTCGTTTCTAACAAAAAAGGGTGTTTTCAGGTTACCACATTTGGGTTGCTGACCTTAGAAATCTCAGCCATGTTCGACTTATAGGTTCCAGTTTACAGGGTCCTAAAATCTGAGAGCAGTTCCCACCCACAGGATGCAACGCTCCAGCCTCTCCTTATTTCACTCCTGCTTGTGCTGGCCTCTTCCTTGGTTCTGTGGTTCCAGCTTGAGCCCAAGGATGAAAAAATTATTGCTGCTCTAAAAGATACCAAACAGCCATTTTTGCATTCCAGCTCACAAAGGCAGTATTTTTGGGAGAGGGAATTACTTTCAGAGCCATTTTCTTCACAGATTTTTATATAGTGAGAGAGACTGAAGTAATTAAGAGAAATGTATCCAGAAATAATATAGATGTCTTCTCCATGGTAAGGATGGGAGTTGAACTTCTGCAGAGAATATTTCTGAAGGTATGTGTGTTTTCTCTGGTAGATCCAAGGACTAGGCAGAGAAACCAAAAGAAAAAAACTGTGTTCCTATTGATGAGAGGGGCTCTGCAAGATGCCAGCAGGCTAGGATCCTAAGAGAGAGACAGCCAGCAAGACATTTTTCCATCTTTAATAGAATGTGGTCAGGAGACAATTGGGCAGCTGAAGTCTTACTTTTGCTTTCTGGTTAATTTCCTAATAATTTCCCAAACAGAAAATCCTGGGTTCAGTGGAGTTTAGGAGAATGAAAGGTGGGGATTTGCAAGATCAGAAAAAAATTAATGTAATACCAAAAGCAGTCAGGAGATAACAGGAAATCATGGATGCAAATGTCTGGGTGGCAGTCTGGAGGGAGAGGTGACAAATGACACCCAGTTTACACCAAACATTCCCCTTTCTTAAAAATTCATGAAAAAGCACAGAATTTCTTCATCCCTGCAGAATGAGAACTGAGAGTTATTTTCATAGGGGATATTAAAAGAAAAAAAAATAATCCAGCAGACAGAAAAAGCTGGGGAAATTTAGACTGTGCTTATAAATCCTAGATTTCCAGTGGAAAACTCAGGTCTTCAATGTCACTCTACTAATGACATGCAGGCGTGTGTCAACTCATTTCCAAATGCAGTAGATAAAGAGGCAAAGTAAAAGCTGAAGGTCCCTGTGTCTGAATTTTCTGATCTCCATTTTAACAGAATTATCTTTCTTTTTTCTCCTGGCCTGGTTATTTTATCTGAGGTATCAAAGAGCACCTCATTGGGAGATTAGTAACTTTCTCAAATAGGTGATTTCAAGGCACAGAATTTTCTTTGGCTGAAGGAGCAGGGGCTTCAAGTTGAATAGACTTTTTAGTCAGCAATTTTAGAATTATATTAGAAGATAATTTCTTGCTGACTAAACAAATCACCATACACTATAAGTCAGACACCTTCTCTGGGATTAAAGTGGCTCTGACTGTTCTAAGTATAAAAAGAGAATGTTGACCTTTCAACACTGACAAAAACAATAGATGAACAGCTCGGCTACAATATTTGCAATTTGCAGAACAAGGGGTTGGCGTGGCTCCACTGAATGATCATTTGCTCCATGCCGTGAATCTCAACAAATGAAAAAGGATAGGTGTTGGCTTGTTTCTGTGGCTATCAAAGTAAACAGATTAGATGAATTATTGATAACCTTTGGCTCAGTGAAGCACCATTGGAATGACCAATGATTGGCACAGTGATACCATCATGTTCCTCACTCCCCCAAACATTACACAAATTTCTCCCACTTTGCCTTTCTTAGATTGCTTTCTATCTCAAAGGCCTTCTTCCCCCACAACCATCAAAACCATTTTATTTAAAACCCATTAATTCTACCCTGTCTGACATCTATCTCATGAAGCTTTCTCTGAATAGTCAAACCCACAATAATTCTCTAACTTTTCACCACTAACTTCGAGAGCTTCTATTATTTGCACCACTAATGACATTACCTAAAATCTATAAGGTTTTCACCTAAGTTCTGAAATATACTAGTCACCTACCCTCTCTCCATCTTCCCCCCAAAAGACCATTGGATTGAGATCAAAAGCTGTCATGAAGCTGCTGGTTCCCACCCCACCTCACTTGCCCTGTTGGCTGAGATCAGGCTACCACATGTGTGATTTCTGGCTGATTAAGAATTGTATCTCATATTTGCTTTTTTCCCCTCGTATTCCTGCCACAGTGCCAGGCATATAGTAGGTAGAGTATTTTAATTATCCATTTACTAGACCTTCCAACTCCACTGTGCTACTGGATTTCAGAGTTTTGAGATAAATGTTGCCTGAGATTCATGAGGTACATTAACCAAAAAAGGTCCTTTTCTTAATCTGATGCCAACATGAGATGGGTCCACTGCTGAGTAATGTGAACATTGGCATTCACCTTTGGATTGTGCTGGGCTTCCCTGGTGGCTTAGATGATAAAGAATTCACCTGCAACTCAGGAACCGAAGGAGATGCCGATTCAATCCCTGGGGCAGGAAGATCCACTGGAGCAAGGGCATGGCAACCCATTCCATTATTCTTGCTTGGAGAATCGTTTGGACAGAGGAGACTGGTGGGCTACCGTCCAGGTGGTCGTAAAGAACCAGACTCGACTGAGTGACTAACACTTTCACTTTCACTTTGGATTGTGCTATGAAGTACTGAGTGTGATGTCAAATATAAACTATATTTCAAGTATATATTCAAATTTCAGGTATATTTCATTGTACAGTGTCATTGTTGGACCTTTGGGTATAAATTCATTAATTGATATAAAACGTACAGTTGACACTTGAACAACTTGGGAGGTTAATCTGAGTGTAATGGGTAGTTGGTCCTCTATATTCTGGGTTCCTCTGCACACATGGGTTCAACCAAGAATGTAGTGCCATACTATTTACTAATACTACTGAAAAATATATGTGTATAAGGTGGACCCGTGCTGTTCAGATCCACATTGTTCAAGGGTCAATGAATATTAAGACGTTTAGGAAACCAAATCTATGACAATGTTAGACTTGCTCCATCCTGAGAAGGACTTCTTCAGAAGGGATTAGGGATTCCAGGAGTCCCAAGAGTGGGACTTTTCCTCTCAGTCCCAGCTAAGAGTCATTGAAATGAACAGCTGTCAGAAATTCTATCATGACTCAGTTCTACCAGTAACCTAAATGGTGAGTCTTTTAAACTATATGTGTTCATGCTCAGTCACTTCAATTATGTCCAACTCTTTGTGACCTCATGAACTGTATCCAGCCAAGCTTCTCAGTCCATGGGATTCTCCAGCAAGAATACTGGAGCGTGTGCCATGCCCTCCTCCAGGTGATCTTCCCCTCCCAGGGATAGAACCCATGTCTCCTGTGTTGCAGACAGACTCTTTTTTTTTTTTTCCATTTATCTTTATCAGTTGGAGGCTAATTACCCCACAATACTGCAGTAGGTCCTGTCACACATTGACATGAATCAGCCATGGATTTACATGTATTCCCCATCCCGATTCTCCCTCCCACCTTCCTCTCTACCCAATCCCTCTGGGTCCTCCCAATGCACCAGGCCCGAGCACTTGTCTCATGCATCCAACCTGGGCTGGTGATCTGTTTCACTATAGATAATATACAGTTTTGATGCTGTTCTCCCGAAACATCCCACCCTCGCCTTCTCCCACAGAGTCCAAAAGTGCAGACAGACTCTTTACTGCCTATATACTGAGCAAAAAATAAATACAGAAACAAAAGCCAGAAGAGACAGGACTGCTTGTTTAATAGAGCAGAATCCCCCTCCTCCATCTCCAGTTTGAATTAAATATTTTAAAGAAATGTTTTAGAACAGATAATTCACAGACTTTAAGGCACTCCTGTACTTCTTTATGGACTGAGAACATTTTTGTTGCCACTTCTAAGGAACTAATTTTAGCTGTATGGACACATAGGCTTTAAGGAAGTAGAGTGAAAGAAAATTATGTATGGGCATAGTTCATTTGCCAGAAAATCTAGGTCATTCACACCAAAAAAACAAGCAAACAAAAAAAACCTCATAAAATATATTGGCCTAACTCCTGAATTTTTCAGATGATGAAATTTGTGTAGACAAGGGTTTCAGAAAAAATTGTAAAAGTGTGTAATTTATCAGCTGCAGGACAATTATAAAGGCTGATAGTCATCAGGTATGATATCACATTGGAAAACTCCTTCATATACTTGCTTTGTTTCAGCCTCATTGACACCCATTGATGAAAAACTTTCTTTCTCTATAAATGATCTTCTAAGTTTACATCCCTCTGTCCTCAGATGACGTTATTTGCCTTCATCAGTCATGTGTTCTCCATAATGTCATCCCTCCAAGTGTGCATTTACCAAAGCCCAGCTACAAGGAGTTGGTACTTTTGCTTTTGTGTAGGATTTTAAACCTACTCCTTGCTATAGTTTTTTGACTTTGGTCTTTAGAGGCATATTTGTTGATACACAATTGAATAATGACACTGAACCACTGCTTTTCTAGATAATACAGCCTATAACAGAATTTCTTAAATTCAGATTTTCAGTTATTTGCTACAGACACATCCAGAATCACCCTATTGCATTCTTTACCACCCCCCTGCCATGCCTTTGGCAAGCTAAAACCTGCTTAGCAGAAGACAAATTACATTTATACATTTACACTCTTGGTGTACCTGGGAGTTTCCAAGTACACAATTTATTTTTTAAGTACACTTTTTCAAAAAACTAAAATATGAGGAAACAGTCTTCGAAATGCAACATGACAGATGGACAGAAAACTTTAATATCATGATGGATGGGTCCCTTATTTATTCCTCTGTGAATGACTGCTGATCATAATCACTTTTATAGCTTGACTGCAGAAAAAAAAAAGGATTATTTCTTTTGTCCTGGAATTTCAGGATGAGCATATTTGTTTAGAGGATGAAGAGGACCAAATTAGACTGAGCTACTGGGGCATAATAAATTCACAGCAATCACAAGCCAATGTTCTTGAATTCTTGACACTATCAACTTTAAATATTCTGATCCTCTCATAGTTAGCTCGCTTATCCTTTTGTCCTTATTGAATTAACTGCTTTTTCTTTTGTACTGTCTCCTGAGGGGACCTCATTTTAAATCTTTTCAGTTTAATTCCATTAATTGGCATATTGTCTGGTCTCATGTCCTCCTCCTGGGTCTTGAACTTATGTTCCCCTCAGTTCTTAAACCCCTAAGCTATATTTTTCCAGCTTTGAATGAAAAGGCTCTCCATCGACAGACAAAGCATGTGCATTCTTATCTTTCACTTCCAGGCTAATGTTTAACAATGAACTCACAATCCTGGCAGTTTATCAGCCCATTAAATCCAAGTGCAGAGTTCCTTGATTTTAAAGCCATCATACTGAAATCCACTGATATTGGCTGACTAATTTGAGCATAATTTAAAAGCTAACAATTCTAAATTAAGTAAACATGTGTGTGTGTGTGTGTGTGTGTGTAGAGCCATAGATAAAGAGTGTGCCATAGCTAAAGAGTCCTTACACTGCAATGAAGATTCAACATGTGGCAACTAAGCCTGAACATAGCCAAATTATAAAAGAAAAAGAACCAGTGACTTCTCCTTAAAAATAAAATGAGAATGAAAATAAAAATTTATTCCAAACACAGTGTTGTGATGAGGACTTAGGACTGCGGATGTGGTAAATACTCAATGCTAGCTATCACTATTTAATATTAATATTAAATATCACAATTAAAATACCATTGCACCCGTGCTGCACTGTACTTAGTCACTCAGTCGTGTCCAACTCTTTGCAACCCCATGGACTGTAGCCCCCCAGGCTCCTCAGTCCATGGGGATTCTCCAGGCAAGAATACTGGAGTGGGTCGCCATGCCCTCTTCCAGGGGATCTTCCCAACCCAAGGATCGAACACAGATCTCGCACTGCAGATGGATTCTTTACCATCTGAGCCACCAGGGAAGTCCAAGAATACTGGAGTGGGTAATCTATCCCTTCTCCAGGGGAACTTCCAAACCTAAGAATTGAACTGGGGTCTCCCACATTGCAAGCGGATTCTTTACCAGCTGAACTACCAGGGAAACCTTCTGTTTGAGATATTTAGGGGAATTTTTTCATTAAAAAGTCACTAAAAATTAATAGAACTCCCCTTCCTTAATGATGTGACAAACCTGAGCCCCTCAAGTTCTTCCCAAAATATTCTCTAGAGGCAGTCTGGCCCTGATGAGTCATAGGTCTAGATAAACAAGATTGTCAGGGTTTTTTTTTTTAACTTTATTTTTTATTAAAATATAGTTGATTTACAATGTTGTGTTAGTAATACCTACCACCAGGGATAAGAATCTGAAAAAGAGTAGATATAGATAAATAAGATTTTTAGGATGGCATGTGTTCTTTTTCATACCCTTACCCAATCCTTACTTCTTTTAAGTGGGACCATATTGTTAACTGGTCTCTGCCTTTAGTGGACCAGGATACAGCTCAGTGCTATATTTACATCCTTCTGGCAAAGTACATCAAACTCCAGCTTTACTTGAGACCTCAGATTCCAAATGGAGAATGTTATCTTGGGATTTGTACAACTTAGTTGCCAATTATTTATGTTCTTTTTTCTTTTTCAGTGTTCAGTTGTGTCCAACTCCTTGCAACCCCATGGACTGCAGCGCAGCAGGCTTCTCTGTCCATGGACTTTTTCACACAAAATTACTGGTGCAGGTTGCCATTTCCTCCTCCAGCAGATCTTCCTGACCCAGGGATCAAGCCTACATCTTCTGTGTCCCCTACATTGGCAGTTGGATTAGTGGCAGATCAGATGGCAAAGAATCTGCCTGCAATGCAGGAGACCCGGGTTCAATCCCTGGGTCTGGAAAATCCCCCAGAGAAGGGGATGGAAACTCACTCCAGTATTCTTGCCTGGAGAATTCCATGGACAGAGGAACCTGGTGTATTACAGTCCGTGGAGCAGCAGAGTCAGAAAGGACTGAGCAACTAACACTTTCACTTGTTTATCACTGTGATACCTGGGAAGCCCGATTATCTATACTGCCCTTGTTATCCTCCCCTCCTTTTAATTAAACTGCAATCTCTTCAATAGAGAGACCATATCATATACTTTACAGGCTCATTACAATGCCTCCTCCCACAGAAAGTGTAATATAGCTATTTATTTTCAATAATGTTGTGGTCTAGTCACTAAATCATGTCCAACTCTTTTTGACCCCATGAACTGTAGCCTGCCAGGCTCCTCTGTCCATGGGATTTTCCAGGCAAGAATACTATAGTGGGTTTCCATTTTCTTCTCCAGGGGATCTTCCCAATTCAGGGACTGAACCCAAGTAATTATCAATAATAAGTGTACGAAGAATCAGATTTTATTTTCAATTGACTTTTATGGAGAAACTCAAACTAGGAGCAGATGGCAGGTTATTACAAGGAGATGTAAGTAGGATTGTGAAGCTAATTAGAGGGAGGAAGCTTAGAGAAAGAAGAGAGATGAATTTATCTTTGGACCAGTCTTGATTATATATAGATGATAAAAAGAATAATTAAGTGTTAAAAATAGGTCATAACGTCCATCTTCACAAAATTCCACTTTATAATTGGATATTCCCGTGGCACTCAATTATCAAATACTTGCAAAAATGATTTGGGACATAATCTAGTACATATTTCAGAAAACAATCCAGAAGAGAGGTTGATGTCCAGCCCATTGATAATTGTCAGGTGCTTCTCTGATAACATATTAAAACAGGATGAAAAACTGTATTTCATTACTTGGTCTATAAAAGTGGTTTTAATAGACAGTATCCTTAATGAGTTTGTGTCCTAGAGAGGTCAAAATTCTCAAGAACTCAAAGTTCACCCAATTTCCTAGGGGATCTCCAGTGATGGCACTGGACAAAACTAGATTGATAATGCTACTCAAGAATTCAAATGTTCTCCAAATTTGAGAATTTAAAGGTGGACCTTAGTTAAGTCTATCATGGGTGGACCTTAGTTAAGTCTATCATGGGTTCAATCTTTTATTTATTTATTTTTAAATACTTAAGTCTACAGGCATCAGAGTTTTAAAAAAATATTTATCTACTTGTTTATTTGGCTGTGCATGTCTTAGTTGTAGCATGTGGGCTATAGCTTCCTGACTTGGGCTCAAACCTGAGTGCCCTGTGTTGGGAATGCAGAGTCTTAGCCACTGGACCACCAGGCAAGTCCCATGGGTTCATTCTTATTTCATCTTGACTTCTCTTCATTAATATATTCTCTTGATGTAAAAATGAAAGTGAAAGTCACTCAGCCGTGTCTAAGTCTTTGTGACTCCATGGACTATACAGTCTATGGAATTCTCCAGGCCAGATACAGGAGTGTGTAGCCAATCCCTTCTCCAGGGGATCTTCCTGATCCAGGAACTGAACTGGGGTCTCCTGCATTGCAGGCAGATTCTTTACCAACTGAGCTATCAGGGAAGCCCTGATGTAAAATAATAACAGCCAAAAATGAATTCAAAGGTTTTGTATTATCTATTTCGAAAACAATGCATTTTTTATAAGTACATCTACTTGAATGTAACTGCATTATGGCCCATGAAATCAAATTAGATAGAGAACTCCTTACAACTTTGAACAAATGGTAAAACAACTATCCTATAAATATGCTGACTCTAGGAAAAATAAATAGCAGTAAAGTATATCAACGGCCAGTCATTTCACAGAATCAAACAATACAGCTAATGAAGTTAGCAAGTACAAAACAAGGTAGGCAAGTCACCTTGATTTTATTCTGCAGCTGCACTCATCAAACCCAGGGGGCCATCTTCTCATTCCCCACAGAGGGGTTGTATGTGGATAAAAAAGATGGACAAGGAAATCTACTATCATGTATAAAAAGCAACTTTAAATGTAGGCATCAGAAATGTCAGATTGGGATTGTTACTTTTGCAAAGGAAAGGAAAAATACCTAAAAAAATTACTGATCATATATATATACTTGATGGAATATTACTCAGCCATCTAAAGGAACAAAATTATGTCATTTGTAGAGCTGTGGATGAACCTAGAGATTGTCACATACAGTGAAGTAAGTCAGAAAGAGAAAAACAAATATTATATATTAATATATATAAGTGGAATTTGGAAAAATGGTATCTATGAGCTTATTTGAAAAGCAGAAAGAGACACTAGGTGGAGAACAAATATATGGATACCAAGGGGGAAAAGGGAGGTGGGAGGAATTTAGAGATTGACACATATACACGATTGACAATATGTATAAAATGGATAAGTAGTGAGAACATACTGTATAGAACAGGGGACTCTATTCAATGCACTGCGGTGACCCAGATGGGAAGGAAGCAAAAGAAAGGGGCATGCATGTAGTATGGCTGATTCATTTTGCTATACAGTAGAAATCAACACCACATTGTTAAGCAACTCAACTCCAATAAAGATTAATTTTAAAAAATGACTGAAATGAAAATTGTTACCATTGGGATTCTTCTCATCTCTGTGAAACAGAAGCAGAAATAGTGTGTCTTAAATGAATAGGTGTTGATTTTTCTCACACAACGAGATCGTGAGAAGCAGAAAGTCCATGGTGGCTCAACAAGCAGTAAGGAACCAGACCCTTCCTCTCCACCATGAGTGAGCAGCTTTCACTCTCCTGCCTGTAAGCTGTCTGCTTCATCACCAGACATCTGTCCCCTCAGATATGAGAAGAGTAAAAATATCCATGCCATTTGAGTGCATCTCCCTTAACAAGTTTTCTTATAAGTATCATAGAATGATGTTCGCTTACACATTGTATAGCTTCCTACACTGGTAACTTGAGAAACTTAGTTTTTAAAAATATTTAGTGTCAGTTAGGAAAGAGGAAGAAGAGAAAAAATCTTGGATGGTCTATCAGAAATGCTTGATTTGGCAACAATTTTTTTTTCCGTGAATAGTTTTTAAATTATTTTACAAACCACACCATCTTATGAATAATCGATTCAGAGCCCCAAATGGGAATAAACTTGGATATCCCCAACTTACTTAGTTCCCAGGAGTTACCATTGCCTTTAGTGTATAACCTTAAATATTCAATTCTCATAAGAGACGACTTCAGAAACTCTACATTTTTTCCTGGGAATTTGTCTTTCATAACTAATTCTGAGAATCCAAAAGTATCACATCTTTTTTTTTTTTTTCCTTTAATTTCTTTCTGTTCTCTATTGCCTTAGTGCAGATGTTAGCTCATCCTTTATAACTGGATGCCTTCTGTTCATGATCTTTCTTCCTCAACTCTAGAAAACCCCTTTGCCCTTTCCTGACCTAGTTAAAAAGAGATTAAAATAGTGATCATTGTAAAAACCTATGCAAGAATGCCCTGATACAATGAAAATGATGAAGTGTCTTTCAAAGCTGATACCCTGAACTTTAGTCTTAACACCTACATTTGGATCACCTCGCCTACTTGGGGTTTTCCTAGCAATTTGGCCAGAAAAGCAAATGAATATTTTTATCTTTCATATTTATGAATAGAACTAAAAAAGATCCTTCATAGAATGAATTGAAAGCCAGCTCCAAGAACAAATTCCAGCTTCTGTTCTGTATTCTAAGTGTATTGTGACTCTGGCCTCTTTTCAAAACATCACCTTGGAACTAGCCTGGCTTATTGTGATATCTTCTTCTTCTTTTTTTCCTTGCAAAAACCCTCAGCTCACCCGAGGCCCGTGATATCTTCTTAAAACTTCTCTCTGCTTTTTCACTTGCCTACTCACCCACCTCCTTGGAGTATTTAACATGTAAACTAGAAAAAAAATCAGCTGATACATTCATATTCTTCTGCACCAAACCCTCCAGGATGCCCCATCTCAGAGAAAAAGTTAAAAACCTGACAGTGGCCTGTACGGTCCATCACACACTGCCTGCCTCTCCCACTGCCTCTATGAATGTGACTCCTGGCCCCCATGTTACTCCCTTTTCTCCATCACACTAGCCATCTTGCACTTCTAGAACTTTTAGTTTCCTCTGCTTGGACCTCTCTTCCTCCAAGATATCTGCATAATTTCTTCCCTCCTGCTACTCAAACCTTGTCCAATACCCTCATTTTCAAGGATGCTTTCCCTGATCACCTTAAATTTCTACTTCAAACCCTGTCCCCACCTCCACCACTCCTTGCATTTATTTTACTTCTTATCCCCCTCCTTTGTGCCATGCTCCCCACTTAATTATCTTCCAAAGTTCTACAAGATTTTCATCTTATGGTTTATTCCCTCTCCCCCTTGGAAAGTAAGCTGAATGCAGGCAGAGATTTGTTTTTAATCTATTTCACTGCAATCTAAGTAGTAACAGGTGTGGAATTATTTAGTACTTAATAAACACTTTGGATGACTAAAAGAATGTGGAGAAAAGGAAATGTTCTTGTATTGCTGGTAAGAATGTAAACTGATGCAGCCACTATGGAAGACAGTATGGAGATTCCTTAAAAAACGAGGAAAAAAACCACCATATGACCCAGCAATCCCACTCATAGCCATAAACCCTGAGGAAACCAAAATTGATAAAGACACATGTATCCCATTGTTCATTGCAGCAATATTTACAATAGCTAGAACATGGAAGCAACCTAGATATCCATCGACAGATAAATGGATAAAGAAGTTGTGGTACATATACACAATGGAATATTACTCAGCCATAAAAAGGAACGTATTTGTGTCAATTCTAATGAGGTGGATGAACCTAGAGCCTATTATACAGAGTGAAGTAAGTCAGAAAGAGAAAGATAAATATCATATACTAACACATATATATGGAATCTAGAAAAAAGGTACTGAAGAATTTATTTACAGGACAGCAGTGGAGAAACAGGCATAGAGAATAGACTTATGGACATGGAAAAAGGGGAGGAGAGGGTGAGATATGGAGATAGTAACATGGAAACTTACATTACCATATGGAAAATAGATGGTCAATGGGAATTTGCTGTATGTTTCAGGAAACTCAAACAGGGGCTCTGTTTCAACCTAGAGGGGTGGGATGGGGAGGGAGGTTCAAAAGGGAGGGGATATATGTTTACCTATGGCTGATTAATGTTGATGTTTGACAAAAAACAGCAAAATTCTGTAAAGCAAGTGTCCTCCAATTAAAAAATAAATACATTTTTAAAAATGGATGATAGTAATCACTAGTTCAGTGATTGCGCTATATGCTCAGTTGCTTCAGTCCTGTCTGACTCTTTGCAACATAGCCCACCAAGCTCCTCTGTCAGTGGGATTCTCCGAACAAGAATACTGGAGTTGGTTGCCATGCCCTCCTCCAGGGGATCTTCCCAATGTTTCCTGAATTGCAGGCGGATTCTTTACCTGATGAGCCATCAGGGAAGCCCAGTACAATGATCAGGTCAAATGAAAAACCACAGAACAGGCATTCTGGGGCCTTGGCTATCCTTGGTTGGTAAGCATTATTCAAGTCTAAATGATGTTGGGTTTTTCCTGGAGGTTCATGTTATCAGTCATTGGATACCTAGAGCGCTGAATTCAGTTAGACAATGAATGAAACAAATGAAAATCTGTGTTTCTAAATGCTAGTTTAGAAAATTATCCTAAAATGTGTGATTTTTTCAGAGAACTTATAGAAAGTGAGTTCTTCTGAGGAGGTTTTGTGCTTATAAAATCTCTATAAGTCATCATGTATTTGGTTAGAGAACTGATCTGAACTTGACTTTGAAGAAAAGGGCGTATTTTAGACCATCTAATAAATAAAATGTACCTGCATTTAAACTTTTTTCTCCACTAAACGTTAAAAGGAAAGGTTTCAAAACATAAATCCAGTGCCCCAGTGAATTGGCTGCAGTTTTATGATCAACAATAAAAGCTGTCATCTGGTTTGTCAATTACACACAAACGAGAAGGTCTTCACAGAGGTCTCCACACAAAGGACTTTAATGACTCACAAAAAGCCTGCATTAGAATAAGTGTCAAGGCACAGCTAATTAGTAAGTGCCTGGTAAGGAAAGACTGACATTAACGTAAATTAATGACATTATGGAATATGGTGACAATCTGCAATTGAGGATTTACATAATCAGTCATTATAGATCCTTTATCTTCCAGGTCAATAATGGGCAGTTTTAAAACAGGCTGATGTGGATTTACTCATTAAGCTGCATTGCCTTCTAAGAGAGAGTGTGGGTCTCTGGTTGAATTAATTCATATTTAAATTATAATAGCAGATAACTGCTTCACAGATGAGAAGGAAAAATACATAAATTCAAAGATGTAGATGAGGTATAGGTCATTGGGAAACGTTTTTGTGCTTCTTATTTGTATTGTAGACACAGCTTGCGATCTACTAAAACATCATCATAATTGGAGGTTCAATTGAGACAGAGTCTTAGATCTTTATTTGCCTTGAATTACCTGAAAAGACTGTATCTTTGGCAAGTCTAGAGGAGGCAGAGGGTAGGAAGTGAGAAGGAAGACATAAATTTGTTACTTTTTATTGGTTGTAAAAGCACAGCAGAGTCCCAAAGCAAAATGCCAGCAGTGATGAGAACAAATGATTCCAGGTCCCAGGTATCCTCTATGACCCTTAGAAGTGAAAACTCTCTAAGTGATAATTACATTGGACACTTTGAAGTAAATAATCTATTTTTTGCCACTAAATTACCACAATCTATCACAAAAATAAATATAAAATGAGGCTTGCTAGTTTGATAAGGCCAATTACATTGACCTGTTTGTTTATATAAACCCAACACTCCCCAAACAATGCTCTGGCCAGAGAGACTTACCCATGTTTATTCCAAGAGCAAATTTCCTCTGTGCTACAATAGGCTTTCCTAAGTGTCTAGGGGCTGGTCTGAGGACAAAGTCTTTACAGCCCAACCTGGAATGACACAGTTAACAATACCTCTGATCATTGCCAAAGTCACCTACACATGAAAGCTAAACACCTACTTATCTCACTGATAGTGATAGAGGCCAAATTCCTGCTTTTTAAGATGCACATAAAATTGGGTAGATATTTCTCCTAAAAGTCAATCAAAATGTTTTCAGATTCCCCAATGGCTGTATCTTTTCAGATAAATGGCTTTTCCTGCATTAGTGAAGTGGCATAGCCCAATATGGAGGAATTTATCATATCATGATGGGTGTGCCTTTTAAATAGGCTGCAAGGCAATGCTGTCAAAGCATTTGGTTGCACGAAGGCTTCATTTAGGGATCAGTGTTCATCCCTCATTAGCATAGACATGGACTTCCTCCCTCAAGTGACATTAATATGCATTATAAATGTACATTTAACTTGCTAGCACTATGCCAAGATGTAATGCTATGGGAAAGAATTATATGGGAATTGCTTCAGACAGACAACCTATGTGTACAGTCAGGATCCTTCACTGTCCGTGCCGGTCAGAATTTCAAAACTTAAAGGTGGGACATGGAATACACAAATATTAATAATATGTGGAAGTCAAGGAAAGGCTGATAGATAGAAACAGATGATCTCAATTGACTGTAACTGCAAGTGATGACATAATAGGTTTTCAATTGTCTGTTGTTGTTCAGTCACTCACACATGTCTGATTCTTTGCGACCCATGGACTGCAGCACGCCAGGCTTCCTTGTCCATCACCAACTCCCTGAGCTTGCTGAAACTCATGGCATCAGGTCAGTGATGCCATCCAACCATCTCATCATCTGGCATCCTCTGCTCCTCTTGCCTTCAATCTTTCCCAGCATCAGGGTATTTTCTAATGAGTCAGCTCTTCACATCAGGTGGCCAGAGTATTGGAGCTTCAGCATCAGTCCTTCCAATAAACATTCAGGACTTATTTCCTTTAGGATTGACTGGTTTGATCTCCTTAAGGGACTCTCGAGAGTCTTCTCCAACACCACAGTTAAAAGCATCAATTCTTTGGTGCTCAGACTTCTTTATGTTCCAACTCTCACATCCATACATGACTACTGGGAAAACCTTTGTCAGCAAAGTAACGTATCTGCTTTTTTTTTTTACATATCTGCTTTTTAAAACACTATATAGGTTGGTCACAGCTTTCCTTCCAAGGAGCAGGCGTCTTTTAATTTCATGACTGCAGTCACCATCTGCAATGATTTTGGAAACAAGAAAGTAAAGTTTCACTCTTTCCATTGTTTCTCCATCTATTTGCCATGAAGTGATGGGACCAGATGCCATGCACTTTGTTTTCTGAAAGTTGAGTTTTAAGGCAGCTTTTTCACTTTCCTCTTTCACTTTCATTAGGAGGCTCTTTAGTTCCTCTTCACTTTCTGAAATAAGGGTGGTGTCATCTGCATATCTGAAGTTATTGATATTTCTCCTGGCAATCTTAATTCCAGCTTGTGCTTCATCCAGCCTGGCATTTTCCATGATGTACTCCGCACATTAAGTTAAACAACCAGGGTGACGATATACATCCTTGACGTACTCCTTTCCCAATCTGGAACCAGTCCATTGTTCCATGTCTGGTTCTAACTGTTGTTTCTTGACCTGCATACAGGTTTCTCAGGAGGCAGGTAAGGTGGTCTGGCATTCCCATCTCTTTCAGAATTTTCCACAGTTTGTTGTGATCCACACAGTCAAAGACTTTAGCATAGTCAATAAAGCAGAAGTAGATGTTGTTCTGGAATTCTCCTGCTTTTTGTATGATACAGTGAAAGTGAAAGTGACTCAGTCATGTCCAATTTTTTGAGACCCCATGGACTATACAGTCCATGGAATTCTCTAGGCCAGAATACTGGAGTGGGTAGCCTTTCCCATCTCCAGGATATCTTCCCAACCCAGGGATCGAACCCAGGTCTCCCGCATTGCAGGCTGATCCTTTACCATCTGAGCCACAGGGGAAGCCTGGATGTTGGCAAGTTGATCTCTGGTTCCTCTGCCTTTTCTAAATCCAGCTTGAACATCTGGAAGTTCTCATTTCACCTACTGTTGAAGCCTGGCTTGGAGAATCTTGAGCAATACTTTGCTAGCGTGCAAAATAAGTGCAATTGTGAGGTAGTTTCAACACTCTTTGGCATTGCCTTTCTTTTGGATTGGAATGAAAACTGAACTTTTCCAGGGCTGTGGCCACTGCTGAGTTTTCCAAATTTGCTGGAACATTGAGTGCTGCACTTAACAGCATCATCTTTTAGGATTTTAATAGCTCAACTGGAGTTCCATCACCTCCACTAGCTTTGTTTATAGTGATGCTTCCTAAGGCCCACTTGACTTGGCACTCCAGGATGTCTGACACTAGGTGAGTGATCACACCACCGTGGTTATCTGGGTCATTAAGATATCTTTTGTATAGTTCTTCTGTGTATTAGTGCCACCTCTTCTTAATATCTTCTGCTTCTGTTACAGGTCCATACCGTTTCTGTCCTTTATTGTGCTCATCTTTGCATGAAATGTTCCCTTGGTATCTCTAATTTTCTTGAAGAGATCTTTAGTCTTTCCCATCCTATTGTTTTCCTCTGTTTCTTTGCATTGATCATTTAAGAGGGCTTTCTTATCTCTCCTTGCTATTCTTTGGAACTCTGCATTCAGATGGGTATATCTTTCCCTTTCTCCTTTGCTGTTCACTTCTCTTCTTTACTCAGCTGTTTGTAAGGCCTCCTCAGACAACCATTTTGTCCTTTTGCATTTCTTTTTCTTGGGATGGTTTTGATCACCACCTCCTGCATAATGTTACATACCTCTGTCCATAGTTCTTCAGGCACTCTATCAGATCTAATCCCTTGAATCTATTTATCACTTGCACTGTATAATCATGAGATTTTATTTAGGTCATACCTGAATGCCCTAGTGATTTTCCCTACTTCCTTCAATTTAAGTCTGAATTTTGCAATAAGGAGTTCATGATATGAGCCACAATCAGCTCCCATTCTTGTTTTTGCTGACTGTATAGAGCTTCTCCATCTTTGGCTGCAAAGAATATAATCAATCTGATTTTGGTATTGACCATCTGGTGATGTCCATGTGTAGAGTCTTCTCTTGTGTTGTTGGAAGAGGGTGTTTGCTATGACCAGTGCGTTCTCTTGGCAGAACTCTGTTAGCCTTTGCCCTGCTTCATTCTGTGCTCCAAGGCCAAATTTGCCTGTTACTCCAGGCATCTCTTGACTTTGTTCTTTTGCATTCCAGTCCCCTATAATGAAAGGGACATATTTTTTTTGGTGTTAGTTCTAGAAGGTCATGTAGGTCTTCATAGAACTGTTCAAGTTCAGCTTCTTTGGCATTAGTGGTTGGGGTATAGACTTGAATTACAGTGATATTGAATGGTTTTCCTTGGAAACAAACAGAGATAATTCTGTCTTTTTTGAGACTGCACCCAATTACTGCATTTTGGACTCTTTTGTTAACTATGACGGCTACTCCATTTCTTCTAAGGGATTCTTGTGCACAGTAGTAGATATAATGGTCATTTGAATAAAATTCACCCGTTCTGGTCCATTTTAGTTCACTGATTCCTTAAATGTTGATTGCCATCTCCTGTTTGACCACTTCCAATTTACCTTGATTCATGGACCTAACATCCCAGGTTCCCATGCAGTGCTGTTCTTTACAGCACTGGACTTCACTTTCACCACCAGACACATCCAACCTTGGGTGTTGTTTCCACCTTGGCTCAGCCTCTTTAAGAATTCCTTCTGGAGCTACTTCTCCATTCTTCTCCAGTAGCATATCAACTGAGAACTTCATAGTTTGGCTCAGAGAAGAATTTGAGGGGGAGAAGATAAAAAGGTATAAGATGCAAAATAATGAATAACTTCTAGAAAAAGAATGTGTGCAGGATTAGGTAATTTTAATTACTAAATTCTATCAATGGGCTTCCCTGGTGGCTCAGATGGCAAAGAGTCTGCCTACAATGCGGGAGACCCGGGTCAATCCCTGGGTTGGGAAGATCCCCTGGAGAAGGAAATGACAACCCACTCTGTTATTTTGCCTGGAAAATTCCATGGACTGAGGAACTTGGTAGGCTATAGTCCATGGGGTCCAAAGAGTTGGACACAACTGAGCGACTTCACTTTCACCCTAAATGAAGTTGTTGCAGTCTGTGTTAATTAATTAATTGTCGAAATCCATTTTTAATTGCAATGGAACACACATTTAGAATCATATTTTCTTAAGAAACAAGTTGAGAATGGAGAAAGCAAAGTAGATTTTAGTTCCAATTCCCAGGAAACTTTTATAGATGCACTAAAGTAGGTCACTAAAAGTGCATCTTCACTTGAAAATCAGCTGGGTGGAGATCTATGGTGATCATTCACAGTGGCCAGCCTCCCTGTTAAGATAGTCCTGTTTATCATTAGAGTCTCAGGTTATTTCACTTTCACCAGTTTCATCACTCTTCCATAGGAAGTATCTTGCCTGAAGCCTCTTTTTCTTCCATTAAGAACTATTCTCAAATATGTCTAAGGAGAACTCAAAATCCTTAGAAGTTTCTATTTTCAGGTTATATGGTGGTCAGCCAATTCACACACAGAACAACCAGAAAAGCTATATAGAACACAAAAGTCACCTTCTGATAGTGCCAGAGCATTCTGTCCTTAAAGTAAGAACGGCCATCAGGAGGGAGTTTCGCCCTGGAGGCACTGCTGTTTCTGAGTGTGGACAGAACCTGAGCTTCTAAGATCTGTCTGGATAGAGCTCTAACACTAACGAGGGAGAAACCACGAGGTCTTTCTTTCTTTCTTTTTTTTTTTTTTTGGCTGTACCACTTGGCTTGTGGGATCTTAGTTCCCACATCAGAGATCAAACCCAGGCTCTCAAGAGTGAGAGCACAGAGTCCTAACTGTGGACCTCCAGGGAATTTCCAACTATAAGGACTTTCAAAGGGCTTATGGGCTGGAGTGTGTGATAAAATCAGGGAATCGAATGGCCTCCAATTTTTGTCAGGTTTCCCCTTAAGATCACTGGTGAATTCTGAAGGTACAGAGTGGTAGAATAAAAAGAAAAGACACACACTTCTGAGAAATGGAATGAAATTTTCTTGCTTTTGTGATATTGAGGAAACAAAGATTAGAGTTTAGAACCTGTCAGAGAAAAGGATCTCAACAAATGCACTGGACTCATCTGAAAGCCCTGGAGGGCTATGATCTAGGAACAGATGTGAACAAGGAGCAAATGTATTATTACCAAAACTATAGACCAGTTTTGACTGTTACCTGACTGGACTAAGGTGATTTGCTCTATAACCCTACCTGCTGAGGAGAGGAAACTGTTATTGCTCTTTGGAAAAAAAGGAAAATTCATCAGTAGCCTCTGTAGTTATTTATACCAAATATCTATCATTCCACATTAAAAAAAAAAAGACTAAAAATGCCAACAGACAGGACCATTTAATCAATACAAAGAAAAAAACTCACAAATATCCAGATATTAAAGTTAGTAGACAAAGATTTTAAAATAACTATAACTAACATATTTCAGAAAATATAGGAAAAGATGAAAAATAGATGAAAAGATAATTTCATTAAAGAATTAAAATCTTAAAAGTATACAAGTAGAAATTCCAAGCCTGAAATAAGCAATACCTAAAATTTTATCAGATGAGCTAACAGCAGTAGACATAGCAAAAAGCAAGATTAGTGCACCAGATGATATCAAAGCATATTTTCTACTTAACATTATGCTAGAGATCCTAATCAGTACAATAAAGCAAGATGTTGGGGAAAAAGGCATAATGATTACAAAGGAGAACTTATGTTGCTTATTAATTGCAAGTGGCATGATTGTGTGCATAGAAAATGCAAAAAGAATCTATAGACAACTATCAGAATAAGTTGATTTAGCAAGGCCACTAGATACAAGGTATCATACAAAATTCAACTGCATTTTTATATATGAGCAACAAATTGATAGAAAATGAAATTTGAACATTTTTACAGAGCACCCCAAACAACAAATATTTAGGAATAAATCAAATACAAACACTGTCACTCAACAGAAATTATAGACAGATTTTAAAGACCCAAGTAAATGCAGAGATATATCATGTCCATGGGTTAGATTCTTCCTTACAAAGATATATCCTAGATTGATTTACAGAGTCAATAAATTATGATCAAACTCCCAGCAGTCTTACAGCATGTGTGTGTGTGTGTGTGTGCGAGCGTGTGTGCAAACTGACAAACTGATTCTAAATCTGTAAGGAGATATAAAGGCCTAAGAATGGTCCAGGCAATATTGAAAATGAACAAATTTAGAGGACTTACACTACTGAATATCAGATTTTCTACATAATGGTAGCCATTAACATAGTGTGGTATTGGTGCAAGTGTAGACAAATAGATTAATAGACTAGAAACAGAATAGAAAGCCTCATGTATATAGTTACTTGATTGATCGTAATAGTTAACATTGCACAGCAGTGGGGAAAAGACGGTCTTTTCCAAAATGGTACCTAGTCAGTTCAATATCCATATTTTTAAAAAATTAATCTCTACCTCACAGCATACTCAAAAATCAATTTTAAATTGATTTAAGGTCTAGACGTACAAATAATAAGTCTTCTGAAGATCGCATAGGAAAATACCTGCTGACCTTTGAGTTGAGGTGATCTGGAGAGATTGAGCTCATTAGCAGAATGTGGGTCGAGGAGAACTGACTGCCTGGCTTGTCTGGGTCCGTGAGGTCTCAGGCAGCCTCACTGTGCCCTCTGGACCAAGTGTGGGTGTGCCCAAGAGGTAGGGAGGGAACCCAGCTCCCAGACGTAAGGAGGGTATGATGATACAAGGAATGTTGACACCGTAACATTTGGAAACAGAATTCAAGCCCATATGCAGAGAATCAACATCTGAGATACAGACCTCCACACATCCTTCCACCCCAACTCTACCAATTTCAGTCAATTTAGTAGTAATAATAATAATAATTTTCAAAATAGCTAGCATCACTAAAAAGCTCACTATGTGTCTTTATCATTATGTGTTTTCTCTTTTTAATTCACTTGATCTCACAAAACTCTGTGATGGATGCATGGCAATTATACCCACTTTACAGATGAATATCTTCAGACACCAAACGGTAAAGTAATTTGCCCAAGGTCTTAGAGGCAAATACTGGTGGAGCCAGGATTGAAACTCAGGCAGTTTAGTTTCCAAAAGAACAGTTTTCATTGCTTCAAAAAGAGCAATTCTGGAGGATAGATTCAGATTGCAATTTCTTCTTTGAGGGAAAGTAACAACATTTTTGAGTTCAAAACTGAGTATTAGAAAATCTATTTTGTGTTTCTTACATATTTGGATTTATGAATTAAAGTCTGTACTCTTCATTCTGTAAGAAAAAGTAGAGAAAATACTCTGAAAGAATATATACTATCTGCTAGACAGTTTTGCCAGTACTTTAAGTATTGGCCACCTGATAAGAAGAGCCAACTCATTGGAAAAGGCCCTGATACTGGGAAAGTTTGAAGGCAAAAGGAGAAGAGGGAGGCAGAGGATGAGATGGTTAGATAGTATCACGGACTCAATGGACATGAATGTGAGCTAACTCCGAGATAGTGAGGGACAGGAAAGACTGGCATGCTGCAGGCCCTGGAGTCACAAAGAGTCAGACACAACTTAGCAACCGAACAACAACAACAACAGACAGTTTTGCACATGCAATCTTGAAAATAAGACAATTTTATTTTAATTTTATGTATGAAGACATTAGAGACACATAGAGATTTATAGAGAGAGTTTATATATATAATCTCAATATAATTGAGATTAAATTTTGGGATTCTTCTTCATCTCTGGTTCATGGCTCTTTTCATAATGATCAGTCCCAGCTCATTCCAAAACAAGCTCAATGAAAATTAAATGTCATTAATTAGTAGATAACAAAAATTTCACCTTCAAGTATCTTTTGGTTTCTAGTTACAAACGATCATGAAAAGAATAATGTGTGGATATTGCCTAATTATTTTCTAAGTTAGAGGTACATGTGATTTAACCAAAGAAATCAGATATGATTTACTGTGGTTTCTAACCCACCTTCAAGATAGAATCGTGACTCCTAGAGGTTTCTTGTCATCCAAGATCCCAATATTTTTCAAGCTTCCTAAGATCACTATCATTTTAAACCACGCCTTTCTAGAGGATATTTCCACAGCAATAGCTGCCTTGTGTGATTTAGAAAAAGAAGATAAATAAAGCAGGTGTTGTATGCCACCAGGAGAAAAAAGACAGCTTCTACGGCGCTTCTGTATCAAGAAAGCTGAGCATTGAAGAATTGATGTTTTTGAACTATGGTGTTGGAGAAGCATCTTGAGAGTCTCTTGGACTGCAAGGGGATCCAACCAGTCAATCCTAAAGGAAATCAGTCCTGAATATTCATTGGAAGGACTGATGTTGAAGGTGAAACTCCAATACTTTGGCCACCTGATGCAAAGAATTGACTCATTTGAAAAGACCCTGATGCTGGGAAAGATTGAAGGTGGTAGGAGAAGTGGAAGACAGAGGATTAGATGGTTGGATAGCATCATTGACTCAATGGACATGAGTTTGAGCAAGCTCTGGGAGTTGGTGATGGACAGGGAGGCCTGGTGTGCTGCAGTCCATGGGGTTGCAAAGAGTCAGACACGACTGAACAACTGAACTGAACTGAACTGATGGCCCTTCTGGGTTCCATTTCTGGGCAACACATTCTTCACTCCTCAATAGCAGATAAGGGATAATTTTCTCAGGTAGATCAGTTTTCCTCATGTAGAAACTTTCATGAAGGTTTTGGGCTTCGAGTTAAATCCTGAGTCTTCATGTATTGACAGGACTTTCTAGGATGAGGTATGTGGAAGGTTTTCAATGTGAGAAATGGTGCCATGTTACTGATGATCTAACATAATCTTTACAGATAATCTTTATCTCATTTAATCTCTACAATAAACCAACAGGAAGGCTTTCTTTCCAACTTACTGAGGATAAAACCAAGGCTCAGAGAGATTGGGTTACTAACCTACCATCACAAAGTTAGTAAGTGGTAACACTGAGATTTGAACTTGAGTATTTGCTGATTTCAAAATTCATATTATAGGAATTTGGGGGAATTTCTTCTCAATTTTCAAAAAAGGATCAATGGGTATTGAGTGTCCTGATATACTGGAATTTTTTTTGCAGACTTAGAGAAACAAGTACCTCAATTAGCAATTTGAAACTAACTTGACGAATGATATACAATGATAGCACATGAATTGTACTTCACCTTTCTTCATTTCCTGAATAGTAGGACAGTTCTTTCATTATCTTTGTCCTTTAAACATGCTTTGGGTATCCAAAGGCACACTTCTTCTGCGACAAAGCATGCTCAAATTATCAGACTCCCAAACCACCTACCAGGGCTCCATAGTAGAGAGTGTGCTTCACTCTAAAATGACTGAAAATCGTATGTCTCTAGCTAACTACTAAATCTTAATCAGTATTTTCCAGTTCAAATGAACACTTCTTCTACTTAGTTTAAGGGCATTGATTGCTGTAAGTATCCACATTAATGCCAATGTATCAACTACAAATTGTTGCCAAAACAAGTGACTACTAACTTAGTTGTTTAAAAAAACACAAATTTATTATCTTACAGCTCTGAAACAGAACTGGGTTTCACTGGGCTGAAAACAAAATGTAGGCAGGACTACATACGCTCAAGAGGCTCCAGGGTACTAAAAAAAAAAAATTTAACTGAGTAAATTTTAATGATTTTATTGGTTTTATTCAAGGATTCAATGAATCAGGCAGCATTCAATCTAGCAGTTAGCAAGGAACTCTGAGGAGCTATACAAAATGAAAGATTTTTATAGGCAGAAGGGAGCAGGAACAAGAAAGGTATACTAGGCAAAAAAGTGGTTGATTGTAAGTTTACTTTTCTTTAGCAGTCTAATCAGGCAGGTTATCTAACTAGTGCTGATCTGATTGACTGTTACAGCTCTCCATTTGTGGGAGAGCTGAAACTGTAATTAAGTGCTGGTTGGGTAACATGAGGCTTAGTAGAAAGTTACTACATTTGGGACCTGTTGTCTTAAGGTGAAAACCACTTTCTCATCTTTTTCAGCTCACAGAACTGTGTTCCTTGACCCCATGGTCCCTCTTTCCATCTTCAGAGTCAGCAATGTAGCGTGTTCAAATCTTTCTCTTTTCATCAACCTGTAGTATCTATTCCTCTGACTTCCCCAGTTCAGTTCAGTTCAGTCGCTCAGTCATGTCTGACTCTTTGCGATCCTATGGACTGCAGCACACCAGGCTTCCCTGTCCATCACCAACTCCCAGAGCTTACTCAAACTCATGTCCATCGAGTCAGTGATGCCATCCAACCATCTCGTCCTCTGTCATCCCCTTCTCCTATTTCTGACCTCTTATTTCCCTATTATAAGAAGCTCTGTGATGACATAGTGCCTGCCAGGATAATTCAGGATGATTTACTCATCTCAGAATCCACAAGGCACCTTTGCCACATAAAGCATCATTCATAGGTTCCAGGATTAGAACATGGGCATCATGTTGTCAGGGGTAGGGGTCATTACTCAACCCAGCACAGCCAGACAATATTTTCTGTTTTATATTTAATGGAAAAGAGACTTTAAGCCGTATTATTGATGTTAAACTATTTATAAGCATTTTGGGAGTGGCTTATTTTTCAATCAAGCTATTTGTAAATATATTATTAAATAATAAATATTTTCTTTGGAAAATCTAACAATAAACTAAATCAACAGTAATGGATTAAGCTCCACTTCCTTGAGAATTGCATGGTAATTGTTTTCCAGACATATTGCTACTTACCTCTTTGGTGAAATAAATTTGAGGAGTTTCACCCTCAAATGGTAAAGAATAATAAAAATAAAATCATTTAATATCAGCCACTTGTGATGTGGAGGGTTTGGGGTTACAGTTTTTAAAAAGCTTTTCACAAAACCAGGAAGTTGCAATAAGATTTGGATCAATGTCATTCAGATGTCTTTGCAAGGCAAACAAAGCTCTATCAATTGAACAACCAAACCCCTGTTCAAATTAATCAGTAGGAACTTGATAAATTCCACTGATGTAGAAAATTAGCACTTTGCATGTTTCCCAGATTTTGATTTCATTTGGGCGTCTGGTCATGAATTATAACCACTCTTCTTGGACTCGAGCTATTTCACTTGAAATCCATTATTTCTAGCAGAATTATGAGTCTTGTTAGGGAAATGCCAGCTATTTCCATTTTGAGCATCTGCACTGCAGCTCTATTATTAACATGGAGCTCATTTTGAAAAAAAGGAAGAATTAGATTTGCGTCTTTGGGGCAGGGGGGAGGGGTGGGTGGTAGCGACTGGAGCGTTAGTGAAACAAACACGGGCACAGGGCTGCTTCCAATTGACACAGCTGTCGTGTAAATATCGGTCCCTGCTGTATAGCGAAGGGATCCCGGGCTCCAAGACCTTGTAGCCGTATGTAAACAATGCAGGGCTGATGACAGGTTTACAACACTGGAGACAACGTGTGCAGCTGTTTCATCCTCCTTCCTATCGTGAGATACAAATGTTCAGGAGGCAAATCACAGATGCTTAGAACTGCCTTCTAGAAGCTTACAGGGAGTCCTGCTTTTGTGATGTGCTTTGCATCACTGCCTTACAGGTCAGCCGGTACAGCCTAAGGTATGAATATTTCCTTGCGGGTTTCTTGATGGTTTTTTCCCTCCCTCTCTTTTCCTCTCCTCCAGCTTCAGCCCACAGTTGCCTTTAGGGACAGTTAGCAAAGTGTTTCAGTGCCTAGCCCACGCCCCAGCAGGTGCATCCATTTAGAGGGCTCCTCATATCAAAAGATCTAAGAGAATAATGCCCAGATAAGACATTTACTCTGTTCCCTGATTATTGCATTTTCTTCACAGCAATATTCCCAGGATCCAGCCCAGACTCCTTATCAAGAATCAAATAGGAAATAAAGTATTATTTCAGCCAGTTTCACTTAGTAAAAGTGAAAGCTCCTGTGGGTGTGGAAAAAAATGATTATGCATATGTCAGTTTGGAAGGAAAAAGTTTGTTTTCTCTTTCAGCTTTTGAATTAAAACTGAGGTGACGATGCATATTTTTTTCAGGCACTAAACTCTTCATTTTGACTTTTGGATACTTATTCATATTCTTCTGGTAAACATAGTATTTCATGATCTGAATTACTCAGAGCCCAAAATTATTTTATGTTTTCTCATCACAATATGTGTTTATGAACACAAGACTGTTTTGGGGGCATTTTCCTCCTTATTTAAGTCACTTCTTTAAGAAGCAGTCTATAGTACATTCAGATTTGGGGGTTCTGCTATTAGACTAAATTAATTTAAGTCCAAGCATAATCACTCATTAAATCTGTGATTCTGCACAAGTTACTCAAGTTATCTAAGCTTAAAATTCCTTATTGTCAAATAAGGATGATAATATTGTTTATCTCTTAGGACTGTTTTGAGGTTTTACTAGACAATCTATACCAAGTCTTTGACTTCTGGCACATAAGAAGCACCCATTAAATATAAACCATGCTTAGAGAAGTCCTCTGGAGTAGGGAATGGCTACCCACTCCAGTATTCTTGCCTGGAAAATTCCATGGAGAGAGGAGCCTGGTGAGCTACAGTCCATGGGATCACAAAGAGTCAAACATGACTGAGCAAATGAGCACACACACGATCCTCATAAGTTAAGAACATTGGTATAAATTACAGCCTCTTACTAAAGGAAAAATAAAAGCTTACTGTACCCACACAAGAACATCTTCCCAATTTCCAACCACATAACTTCCAAAGATTTACCCCCAAATAGAGAGTCCCCCCTACCCCCGCACCAAAAACCACCACCTGTTCTGGATCCAAGATACTATATAACACCCAAGGAACTTCCTCTTCCATCCGATAAATCTGGACTCTCTGCACTATTCTTTTTGAAAAATACTGGTGCAGGGATATAAATAAATGCAACCCAGAACTTGGCAAGTCCCTACTTTAATGAGAATGGAGGAGCAAGTTCTAATTGATGGGCCAAGCATTTTAGGTTGTTAGCAGTATGAATGCACATGTTCAGCCACATATTGGGTTGAAAAAGCTTTTGCAGACAGGAATAGGAATTTAAACACTCAGAATGTTCTCTTTTTTTGGAAAAGTTAGTTTTTGGTTCCAGCAACTGATACACAAGTCAACCTTTTAGGGTTTATTAATGCAAACGGTAGGGTGCTAAGTTGTTTCAGTCATATCCAACTCTTTGCAACCCCATGGACTGTAGCCCACCAGGCTCCTCTGTCCATGGGATTTTCCAGGCAAGAATACTGGAATGGGTTACCATTTCCTCCTCCAGGGGATCTTCACAGCCCAGGGATCGAACCTGAATCTCTTAGGTCTCCTGCATTGGCAGGCAGGTTCTTTACCCCAGTGGATTAATATAATGATATTATGTTTTAAATTTCAAATTTCAATTATTCATATAGGAAACAATTGACTTTTGTGTATTAATTTTGTATCCTGCAACCTTTCTATAATCACTTATTAGTTCCAACTTGGGTTGTGTATTTTTGGTTCATTCTTTGGGATATTCTACATATGTGAATGCATTTTTACTGTCAATATGCATTGTCTAGGCTCTGTGAAGAATTGTGTGCATTTCAATTCAGTTCAGTCACTCAGTCATGTCTGACTCTTGGTGACCCCATGGACTACAGCACACTAGGCTTCCCTGTCCATCACCAACTCCGGAGCTTACTCAAACTCATGTCCATCGAGTCAGTGATGCCATCCAACCATCTCATCCTCTGTCATCCCCTCCTCCTCCCATCTTCAATTTTTCCCAGCATCAGGGTCTTTTCCAATGAGTCAGTTCTTCATATCAGGTGGCCAAAGTATTGGAGTTTCAGCATCAACATCAGTCCTTCCAATGAATATTCAGGACTGATTTCCTTGAGGATTGACTGGTTGGATCCCCTTGCAGTCCAAGGGACTCTCAACAGTCTTCTCCAACACCACAGTTCAAAAGCATCAATTCTTCAGTGCTCAGCTTTCTTTATAGTCCAACTCTCACATCCACACATGATTACTGGAAAAACCATAGCTTTGACTAGATGGACCTTTGTTGGCGAAGTAATATCTCTGCTTTTTAAAATGCTGTCTAGTTTGGTCAAAGCTTTTCTTCCAAGGAGCAAGTGTCTTTTAATGTCATTTGGTAAGCACTTGGTAACCCTAATATTTTCCATACTATACACATTATATGATTAAATTAACATTAATAAATAGATAATATTTTCTTTGGATGCTTTGAATCCAGGAGAAAGCAACAATGTCTTAAAAGTCATCTTTAACATCTTTCTAATGATTGCTAATGGGCTTCCTTGATGGCTCAGTGATAAATAATGTTGGGAAGTTCCCCTGGAGAAAGAAATGGCAACTCACTCAATACTGCCTGTGAAATCCCATGGACGGAGGAGTCTGGTGGGCTATAGTCCATTGGGTCACAAAGGAGTTGGACACAACTTCACAACTAAACAACAATGATTGCTAATATCCCATTATAATAATATGAAAGTCATCCATGAGCCTTGGTCAGGAGACTGACCGGGACTTACAGTATTGTTTTGTTTTCATTGAATTTCTTATTATGGTTACTATATATTTAAGGCAAATGGTATTAATTTTTAACTTATGGTACTCATTTTAATTTTACCTTTTAAATTAATGTCTTTAGGTATAAATAGTAAATTGATACAGGGAAAAAATAAAAAGTAATTAATTGTGGAGATTTATGTGGTTTGGCAAATGTCCTGAAGGTGATTTATTGGAACTAAATGTTGGCATAAATAAGTCAGATTCATAAATCAATTTGCAGAGACAAGATAGTTATTAGTGGTTCTGAATAGTTATTAACTGTCATGACCCCAGGTAAAATTATTAAGTGGACAATTGTTGGTCAATAAGCTCTAATTACATTTAGGCTGTATAATCTTGGTGGCTAACATAAATGCTTGGTGTAGAGTAGAATTCAAAGAATTTTGTGGCACCAATGAGTGGATGAATAAATTCTGTGTCCTCATCATCTACCTGGCATCACCTCCCCAAACCCTGAAATCTCCTCTCTACCTACCAAGTACCTACATCCCTGGTTCTGACTCTTGGCTATCACAGTCCCCTGAGAAATCTCACCTGCATCCTGGAGTTCAAAATGACCTCAAACTCCCCCACAGCCAAGGCCCCCTACCAATTTTGGCTTGTTATTAAAAGGATGAGGTTTTGAAATCATTCATGCTAAACTCTAGTAGGATGGATATCTCTAATTGTCTCAGGATAGATTGGATTTTAATGGAAGTCATTATGAATCCCAAATAATGTCTACTTGATAAAGTATCTTAGTGAAAATCATCTTAAGACAAGAAACCTTTGAAGTGCATCTTTTACATGCCAGCACCCTGGGAGAAAGAGGGACCACGTCATTCATTTATCCTACTTTCGAAATCACTGTCTGAGTACAGGAAAATTGGAAGGGTTGCACAAAATCTTCTTAACTCTGTCTGACTGTGTTTCAGAAGCAACTTGGGAGCTTTTGAACACTGAAAATCCCTGGGCCTCACTTTCCAGATATTTGCCTTCCATTCTGCCTGACCCACTGAGTTTAAATGACCTACCTGAGGTCAGGTAGACAGCTGGAGAACACCCGGAACAAGCTTTCCCAACTACATGGCTCTTCCTGTTATGAAGACTACAGAGATTGAAAATGGTGCTGAAGCTTTTTGCTAAATCACAGGATTCTTAGTTTTTTTTTTTTTTTTTTTTTTTTAGGATTCTTAGTTTTTAAGAAAGGAAAATATGTTTGCTAACAAACTTGATATTTTGAGGTATTATCCTTGCATGATTGTTAGGAAAGCATCCTATTCAGAATACATCTGTTTGTTTAATTGGTTCATCTGTGGAAGAGAAGTTTCATGGGTGTGGGAACTTGTTTTACTCATTTTTATATAGCATCCAGCTGTCCATAATGTATCTAATTATTGGCTGAAATAATAAACTGTTACAAATAGTAATAAATTAACATTTACTGAACTCTAATTATGCAATAGTACCATTCTAAACCCAAATACATGAGTTATAAGAACCTCAACGTAGATAATACTATTAAAATGAATTAGTGAAGAAATGAATGAATGAGGGGATAATAAACAGAAGAATATAAGCAATTCAGCCACTATTAGGACTCATTAATTATTGGTTATTGGAGATTCCACCACCACACACAATAGAATTTTCCTGAGATAAATTGCTAGCAATTCACAAGGAAGTATCTGTTTATGATGGAAATACAAGTCCATCCAAGAGCTGGGAACATTTAATGTAGTCTACAAAGCACTAACTGATATAAGTTTGTTTTCCTACAAGGAGAAATAATTAATAATCCAAGTTATATCATTATGAACTTTCAAAGGCTTCCAATTTTGTCAATTTTGTGTGTCTGAGATAACTAATGAAGCTAAACTTTTTATCTTTTTTCTCTGCAAGAAGCATTTACCTTTAGATGAAGAGATACACTAACCACGTCAAAATCAATTCATAATATTAGAAATATCCTACTCCAAGAGTTGGAGTTTTTGAATATTTCAAATCATAACGTTGTTCTAATGAAAATGTTTTAAGTTACATGTCTACCTGAAAGGAAATTCTCAAGACGTATTATATTAAACTTCACAGTTTGTATAGTTCCAGTTTCACATTTACTAGATTTATAGCCTCACATTCATTGTGAGAGAGTGGTTATTTACTATGTTTTATCTTGTACCTTTAATTTGAAGTTTTCCATATCCTTGCTGATACTGGTAATTTTCAGTATGTGCTAGAAATAATGACTGTCTATGACACATTGAATATTTTCATACTGTGCTCTCTCTCTAATGGGGTCACAAAGTATTTAAGCACAAAGAATCTGTAGTCACTCTGCTACCTACAAACAAAACAGAATGCATAGAATTTTAGTGCAAAATACTAATAAATAAATATTTCTTGCTCTAATGCCAGACATACCTTAGCAAAGACAATTTGAAGGAATTGAGTCTTTTTTAATGGAAATATTTCTCCTAGAACAAGGTTTTATATATATATTTTACAGGTACATAAAATCAAGGAAGAAATGTTTCAAATTGCTAATTTTTATGCATGCATTATCTTTTCTATAGCTCAATGGCAGTAGACTATATATTTGCCAACCTCTGCAGAATGCCATCACACTGCTCCCCCATGCAATGAAGTATAGTAGAAACCTACCGATCCTGCTGTGTCTCTGCTAATGAGATCTACTTGGTGAAATGCTTGTTCATTAAAAACCCGAGAACAGAAATAATGGGATACATGGGAATTGAAGCTCCAAAACGTCTCAACACTAACACGGTCCAAATCATAGTCAAATCATAGTTAATAAACAGCCACATATACTCAGACCATTTAACCATCATGTAGCCAGAAGTCCTGCAGTAAATAAATTCTGTCCACCTCACTTCTAGGATATAGAATTCAAGCAATGATTTAATTAGATAGTGACTGGAGAACTAGAAGGGACAGCCAGTAATGGATCCACACAGAGGCAAGCATTTTACTGTCTCTCCAACACTGTTACTGTATACCAATTAATGCCAAACTCAAATCAAAGAAATATCCATTTTATTTTGACTTGTTCACATATGCAAACATTTGCTTTCAGGAAGCAAAATGACTGTTAAAAAAAAAATATGACCACTCAAAAAACACCCAAATTCCCATGTGCTTCCGGGGAGATTTGAACACTTATCCTTTCCTGTAATTATATTGTATTAGAAATTATTCTTTAATACACTCATCAGGGAAATAGCTTGTGCCAAAAAGATAAAATAATGCTTACTTTGTTTAATTATTTAATAACTACCTAGAAAGGAAAAGGGAAAATGAAGGAAGGAAAAATGAGTTTATTGAATGCTTCTTGGTGTTAGATATTTTCAAGTTTATTATTTAATTAAAACTAAGTCTGCTAGGCATTGTTATTATGATCACCCCACTTTAGAGTGAAAGGTGAAAACCTGAAGGTCAAAGTATGACCTGAAGGTTAATGAATATTCTCACCATCATGAGAGATAATTCATTTGTTTAAATACATGTTTGCTGAGTTGCTGCTTTGTGTAAGACATTATTCACAGTGCTAAAGAAGCAGTGATAACTCACAAAGTTCTGTCCTTTTAAGAATAAAATTCTGATGAAAAGATAGATAATTACAGATTGTGGTAAATGCTATAAGACAAATCAAGAAGGTATTGTTGCAAGAGAGGGTAACTAAATGTGAAAGTATTCATTAGTTGGGAGGACAGGTTAGTCTGTTTTGAGGAGGTAAAATTTGAACAAACTGGATGTATAGAAGTCAACCATGTGGAAAGTTCTAGCATTAGTGCTCCAAGATGAATAATAAATGCAGAGTCCAACAGGCAGGAAGTTGTTTGATGTATATGAGGAACAGAAAGGTTAACCTCACACAAGTTAATGAGTTTAGGACAGATCAGCCAAGTTGAAGGTATAGACTAGGGTCAGGTCTTACAGGACCTTGAAGACCATAATAGCATATTTGGTTTTTATTATAAACGTACTGAGAAGCCATTGATAGGTTTTCATGTATTTTTAGGTGTTATAATATTGCCCAAGTTGATTTAGAAAACAGATGGCAGACCTTCTGTTTTTGGTAGTCGCTGACAATGAATTGCAAATAACCCACCTGCTGAGCACAAGAAAAGACGGACAAGATATAAAACTCATCTGCTTGAATACATTAGGAAGAAAACAAAACATGAGAAATTATATGTCTTGAGTTCTTTGGAAGAAGGAAATCTAGGTAAGTGAACCAGACATTTGGGGCAGTTTTTCTGCAAGAAGTTTCCACTAATTCCAGAAGAAAGAACCAGCAGAGTAAGGAGTTGAACAGAAGTTTTTAAGTCTTCCAGGGTCAGAGGACAAATACAGGCACACCTCAGAGATATTGTGGGTTTGGTTCCAGACCACTGCAAAAAGTGAATATCATAATAAAGCACATCACATGAAATCTTTTGGTGTACATGCAATGCCGTGTTTACGTTTAACATAATATAGAAGTTACATTTACACTATAGTTTATTCAGTGGACAATAGTATTATGTCTTGATTGAAAAATACTTTATTGCTAAAAAAATGCTAAACATTATTTGAACCTTAAGAATTCACAGTAGTAACATCAAAGATCCCTGATCACAGATCACCATAACAAATACAGTAATAATGAAAAGCTTGAGGTAATTTGACAATTACCAAAATGTGACACAGACACAAGTGAGCAAATGCTATAGGGAAAATGGCATGATCGACATTCTTAATGTAGGAGTGCCACAAACCTTTGGTGGGTTAAAAAACACATTATCTGCAAGGCACAGTAAAGCAAAGTGCAGTAAAACAAGGTATACCTGTATTGAACCTCAGTGTCTGCCAAGGATGGGGAGCTTGAACAAATGTGCATGAATTGGGATGGGGACTCTGAAGACTACATCTTATTGGTAAATGTAATGGGAAGCGGGCCAATTGTGGAATTTATAAAGCCCAGCTTCAAATAATCTCAATCCTTATAGTTGGATTAAATTGATCTGTGGCTAACTAGTATTCCAGAATATCTGGCAGTAGCAAACAAAAACGTTCTCCAGGTAAGGAGAATGCTACCCTATGCTTAAAATTAGTTTACAACTTTTCATATACATGTCCGTAACAAACACACAAAAAATTTTTAATCTGTGTGTTTTTTTAATGAAACACAATGTAATAAAAGCGATGAGAAATAACAGATAATAGTATAAAAAACATCGGCAATCCAAACAATGGGGTTATCAAACATAGATATTTAAAGAAAAAAAGGACACTGTTGAGAACTTGGCCAAGAACTAAAAATCATATAAATAACCAAACGAAAATCCTAGAATTAAAAAATATAATAACTAAGGTCTCAATGTGTAGAGGTGAGAGTTGGCTTAACAATGGAGTGGATACTAGTACTACTAGTATCTGGTGCTAGTGGTAAAGAACATGCCTGCCAATGCAGGAGACTTATGAGACACAGGTTCAATCCCTGAGTCAGGAAGATCCCTTGGAGAAGGAAATGGCAACCCCCTCCAGTATCCTTGCCTGGAAAATCCGATGGACAGAGGAGCCTGGCAGGCTGCAGTCCATGGGGTCACAAAGAGTTGGACACGAGTGAAGTGACTTAGCATGCAGATCCTAGTAAAGAGAGACTAGGTAAAGAGAAAATATGGTTAAAAGTAAATATCAAGAATAAAGGAGAAACAAAAGAATGGAAGATATATGAAAGAAAGCATCTACAATAAAAGAATTCTAATTCCAGAAGGAAAGGTGGTAGAAAAGGAGGCATAAGCAATGCTTGAAGAAATGATTTTCTAAAACTGATGAAAGGCATCAAGTTAAAGATGCAGAAAACTTTAAAAACACGAAGCAAGATCAAAACAAAGAAAACCAAATATACAGGAACATGCAAAAACATGCAGATAGAGATTACCCTGGAGGTCCAGTGGCTAAGACTCGCAATACAGGGGACCCAGATTTGACCCATGATCAGGGAACTAGATTGCACACGTCACGAGGAAGAGTTTGCATACCACAACTGAAGAACTGTGAACTGCAACCAAGGCCCAGTGCAGCTAAATAAATAAATAAAAACTTACAGATAAAACAAAATCCCTAAAGGGATTCGCTAAAGGAAACGACAGACATTGCAAACTGAAGGAGTGGGGACTCCCAGGAAGGAGAGAAACTGTTATGGCCTGAATTTTGTCCCCCTGCTTCCAACTCATCTGTCAAAGCCCTAACTCCCAAGGTGACTGTGTTTAGAGACAAACTTTTAAGGTGATATGGTCAAAGAGGTCATAAGGGTGTATCTCTTATCTGGCAGGTTAGGTGTCCTTTCAAAAAGAGGAAGAGACTCCAGAGATTCCCTGTCCACGTGCACAACAATAAAGGACATGCAAGGACACAGTGAGAAGGTCACTGTCTGCAAGTCAGGAAGAGAGTTCTCACCAGAAACCAACCCTGATGGTACCCTGATCTTGAACTTCCAGCCTCTAGGACTTTGGAAAAATAAATTTCTGTTGTTTAGACCAGCCAGTCTATAGTATTTTATTATAGCAGTCCAGGCTAACTAATGTTCCAACTTCGTTGTAGACATTCTGGTAATGGCTGACCAATAAGTCGTGTGTGTGTGTGTGTGTGTGTGTGTGTGTGTATGTGTGTGTGGTGGGTCTTGCCATGGGGGCAGTGGTAAAGAATCTGCATTCAATGCAGGAGGTGCAAAGAGACACAGAGTGTTGGATCCCTGGGTCAGGAAGATCTCCTGGAGTAGCAAAGTGTTACCCTCTCCAGTACTCTTTCCTGGAAAATTCCATGGACAGAGGAGCCTAGCGGGCTACAGTCCGTGGAATTGCAAAGAGTCAGACATGACTGAGTGCACACACACATATATATGATACAAAGATGTTTACGATTAAAGGCTGAAAAGTGAGAACTGAGATGGGAGCTTCTGCCACCACAGGAACACTTTCTGCACCGTAAATGGTTTCTCATCCTTGTTGCCTGCCCCTCCTCTCAACTTGTGTCTGCAAGGTACTTGCTAGGGGATGTGGGGGAGGTTCAGACATGCTGCCATTCACCAGCCTTCACCAGCCTCCTGAGACAGGAGGGTCTCTCTCAGTTCGCCTTCTCTGCTTTCAGTCTTAGGCAGGCTGCTGTCTTACATTGAACAGAAAATTTCATACACCTCGGAGGGCTCAGTTCAGTCCCATAAGAAAGTGTGGGGAGGTGGGTGCTGACCTTCTCTGTGGCCAGGGCTCCTCACGTTTCTAATCTCCCATACCAGCTCACACTTTATTAGTAAAACTTCACCAATTTGGCATGATTTCTCCTTATTTCTCCTTCCTCCATTCCCTCCATGCATGAAAATTACCATGTCAATCCTCTGAAAGCAATAGCTTATCTTTCATTTAGCTTTCGTATTTCTTAGCTTTCCAATGGGTTAAAGAGCACATTATGTGTTTTGCTCTGTTTTGTTTTGTATTTAGCTATTTCACATTGCATTTAATGTTAGCTTGAGTATGATAAGTTTATAAATCATTTATTTTAGAAAATAATAATTTTAGAGTTTATATTATTTTCCTTACAGAGCAAATATCTCATGTTTCTTCTCTCTATCTACAATAAAAGTGGAAGACTAAAAAAAGTTATAACAGAAAACTTAGATGGTTTTCATACACATTATACACAGATTTTTAATGTAAGCAATTTTTTGAGGAAAGAGAAATGAAAATGCATTGCAGTTGCAAAATTACTTTTCGTCAAAATGCTTAAATTTGCTTGGTAGAAATGAGCTTACTATGTGACATGCATTTTTGAGCTTTTAATAATTTTTAATCATTTGTATAGGGAATGCATCATTATAAAGGACATCAAGATACCCAAGGACATCAAAGGTATCATTAAATGAAGGCAACAAGGAAAGGAGGGGGAAAATTACTCTTCCTCGTTAAATAAGAAAAAGTATATCAATTCTGCTTTCAGGAAGACATGGTCCAAATATTCTAATGCTGTGGTATTGGGTTTGCTTGTTTATTTTGATGATATGGTCAGAAACCCAATGCTGAAACTTGGAATAAAACGTGTGCACGCTCAGTCGTGTCCAACTCTTTGGGACCCCATGGACTGGCTCCTCTGTCCGTGGGACTTTTCTAGGTAAGAATACTGGAGTGGGTTGCCATTTCCTTCCCCAGGGGATCTTCCTGACCTGAGTCTCCTGCATTAGCAGGCGGATTCATTACCACTGAGTCACCTGAAACTTGGGGAAAATCTTAAACACATAATCTAGAAAGGTGATCACAACCAATGGTTACCATAGCACTGGACTGACAAGTACAGAGTCCATGACTTTTTTGTTTTCGGATAGAGTAGAGGGCAAATATATGTGTTCAAGATCCTATCTGTTTTGCTCAGTTGTGCACTTAAATGCTTACAGTCCCTAGGATATAGTAGTATCTCAAGTGACTGAAATATAATGATAACATAAATCTATCAATTTCTCACTCTGAGATTATAATCAGCTTTTTCTTTATAAAAATATTTATTATTGACTCCCAGTCTGAAACTCTATTCTATTATCATGAGGATCTGAAGAATTGAGAAGAAGTTGAGAAAACAAAAGGTGGAAAATGCTTGGAGTTATAGGGGACTTTAGTTCAAAATTTAATGATGAGTATGTCTGTGTAGGTGTTAAGACCCATTGAGTTTATGTGATTTGCTCGAAGTAACAGAACTGGATAGTGGCAGAGCTAAGATAAGAGACTTACTTAGACATAGAGATCTGTGTTCTTTACCCCCAATGCTAGATAAGAAGGTTGATTTTGGAATTAGACAGATATAAATTCAAATCTCGACTTTGCTATTTACTAGCCATATGACATTCAGGTAAGTTGCTGATGGTGCCTGAACCTCAGTGTCCTTATTTGTCAAATGAGGATAAAAATAGTATCTACGACCCCTTTGGATTATTGTGAGGATTAAACAAGAACATATGTAAAGCTCTCAATATTGTGCTTTCACATAGTGTGTTAGTTGCTCAGTCGTGTCCGACTCTGCAACACCATGAACTGTAGCCCACCAGGCTCCTCTGGTTATGGGATTCTCCAGACAAGAATACTGGATTGGATAGCCATTCCCCTCTCCAGGGGATCTCTCTGACCCAGGGGTCACATCCGTGTCTCCTGTATTGCAGGCAGATTCTTTACCATCTGAGCCAGCACCTAATCAATTTCCATTGTAGTTGCCATTGATGTTATTGATATGTACACTCTTCACCTACACATGGACAATGAGTTTGCTTCGCTGTCTAAAGGATAAAATATAGTTGATTGAATTCTCACAAGGCAATTAATCAGAAATCTTAGTGCAAATTATCACAGTGACATTGGCTCCCTATTTGGAGTAAGGAAAGTTTTGTGGAAGTTATCAAAAGAATACTTTCTTTCCTTAAGAGATTCAAAGTTCTAGTTTTTTCAGGCCTAAATATTGTAGGTAGTGCTGCAAAACAGGCAAATTTCCCATGTCCTATAAGAAAACAAACACCAGTTGTATATTTAGCCCACACAGTTTAAGTGGGTCTCTTTATTTTGTGTGAGGGATTTCTAAGACAAACAACAAAAAAAAATCTTAGATGTTTCTTGCAACATATTTTGAAAGTGCTAGGGTGTCAATTCAATAGCTCTTGAATAAAAATAAAAGCCAGATTAAATTACATACTAAAATATATTAGTATGTAATTTGCTACATACTGAAACACATAACATTTGTTTTTGCCAATAAATCATAGCACATAAATCATCTTAATAGGCATTTAGAGAACCCCTATATTTATAATAATCTCTTCTGTGTATTTAGGGGTTACTTTAAAAGAAAGTGAGGTTAGATTTGGTGTTGACAATGTAAGAGTGATTAAAAGAAAGGTGATAATTGGAGCCAAAAGAATGAATGAAATTATCCCAGGGAGCAAAGAGCCCTGGCCCGATCCTTAAAGAAATCCTGACTGAGGAGATCAGCAGAAGTAAAGGGAACTATAGAAGAGAGAGAGCGCAAGAACAACTTTGAAGGAAGAGGAGAAAGAAAAGAGAACTTCATTTTAGAGGCAAGGAAGACTTTCTAGAAGGAAGTGGATAACCAGTAGTGTCAAATACTGCAGCACTAATACCTATAAAGTTTTTGTGCATAAGGTACTTAAGAATAAAAAGAAAAGTTAGTAGACCATTAGTGTTGAAACTGCATTTGCAGAGGAAAAAGATCATTTTTATTGGGGTTACATCGTATTGGGTATAGGTTGAACAAGACAAGGGGATTGGAAGCAGATGTCATGTGAGGAGAGGCTGGAAGCCTTGAAGCCATATTTGATGGCTTCAAGTTATGCAATGGAAAGGTTGAGTTTTATGCAAAATAAGGGATCATCATCTATTTCAATAAATTGTTCATTGGTGATCTCAATGAGCGAGGAGTCAAAGAATTGTAAATGGGGATGAAATAGGAAGTTTGTTAGAAAATTTTTCACTAAAGAATGATGGAATGGAAACTTGATGGAAGAGAAAGAGCAGGAGGAGACAGAGAGGGTGAGCAGGACTGATGATATGGAAAATCAGAGGGGCTGACAAATGGCGGAGATCAACCTTAGTTGTCATTGATTGTATCACTGAAGTAGGAGGCAAAGTCAGCTAAGCATGCATGCTCTGCCTGCGGTTATGAATTTGGAACAAACGGCAAACGTTTGAATTATCTGTTGTATAGAATGAGCTAGGGAGTTAAGTAAGGGTGAAAAAGCAGGACAATGGACACTCTGAAGGCGTGGCCAAGGCTGAGTCATGACTACAAATGGCAATGCATCGAATTAAGTGGTATGATTTTAACAAATGACCCAATAAGGTAGAGTCTATTATAGTGAACACTAAGACCTCACAATGGATCATTGAGTTGGACGTTAATCTTTGAAAGCACATGTGAAGTTCCTTTCATAACTTTAAAGGCTGCCTCCAGACAGCACTTAAGCAGGGATAGCTTAGAAACAGATAAAAACATTTTTAACACTTGATCAAAAAAACTATACTTTGTTTTCACAGAAGAAAAGAATATAGCTTCTTTATGAATTCAACCAACTTATACATAGAAATTTCCACATATGATACACAAATAGAAAATTTTGTATCTTTATCAATTGCTGCTGCTAAGTCGCTTCAGTCACGTCTGACTCTGTGCAACCCCATAGACGGCAGCGTACCAGGCTCCCCAGTCCCTGGGATTCTTAAGGCAAGAACACCGGAGTGGGTTGCCATTTCCTTCTCCAATGCATGAAAGTGAAAAGTGAAGGTGAAGTCGCTCAGTCGTGTCCAACTCTTAGCGACCCCATGAACTGCAGCCCACCAGGCTCCTTCATCCATGGGATTTTCCAGGCAAGAGTACTGGAGTGGGCTGCCATTGCTTTTATCAATTAAGTTGCTGATATTTACAAACCAGAATGTGATAACTTCTCTTAACTGGAAAGCTGGTAATACTTATTACCAAAGTAATTATTCATCTCAACTGGCGTTTGCCAAGTGCCTGTTCTATGACAGGTCTTATAAAAGACTCTGAGGATCTTGGGATGAAAAAGATAGAACTCTGGCTTTCAAAGATCTCACAGTATAGATGAGAAGATAGACTAAACAGAAATAATGTGTGGAGCACTATGATTACAGTGTAGCCTAGAAACCACAGAAAACTCATGAGGAGCTCTCAGCCATAGTGAACAATTAGAACATAGCACTTATGTGAATCCAGGAAGATTTGGGAGCCCAGGGAGGGAAGGGATGGTTCTAATAGACTGCTTTCTTTGTGAAAGACACTGTGTTAACTAAGGTGATAAAGTGATGCTTCAGGCATGAGTAGCCTCAGCCCCCTGGGGCTTTCAGTCTGTGAAGGGGTTCAGTGGATATGAGTTTGAGCGAACTCTGAGAGATTGTGAAGAACAGGAAAGCCTGGCAGGTTGCAGTCCATGGGTTCGCAAAGAGTCTGACATGACTGAGCAACTGAACAACCACAAGGGGTACAAACTGTAGATATATTTTAAAATGCACTATGTTAGATGCCATGATGGTGATGGGGCTGGAGGTGTGGGGAAACAGACAAGGTACTCCCAACCTGGAGCTAAATGCAGTGAGGAGGGGTGGGTTACCTGTTGAAGTTTTCCTGCAGGAAGAGATACCTGAGCCGAAAGAGGTGTAGACCTGAGACTGGCAAAGTAGCTAGGAGAGTGGAGAGCAGACAGTACAGCTTCAAGTCATAAAAGAGAAAAGGAAAATGGTTTGTGTGGAGATGCATTAAGCATCCAAGCCACTTAATGTTTCCGGAACCTAGATTGTCAAGCAGGAAGGGGTGGTTGTATCTCTCAGGATCTATCTCTGTTTCCCAGATTAGAGGGCTTCCCAGGTGGCACTAGTGGTAAAGAACCCACCAACAAGTTCTTTGCAGGAGATGGAATAGACCAGGGTTTGATCCCCGGGTCAGGAAGATTACCTGGAGGAAAGCACGCAATCCAGTATTCTTGCCAGGAGAATCCCATGGACAGAGGAGCCTGGTGGGCTACCGTCCATAGGGTCGCACAAAGTTGGACACGACTGAAGTGACTTAGCGCACATGCGTGCATGCACAGATAAGAATGGTGAAGCTCACAGAAGTCAGGAAAAATCATCCCATCACACCAGTAAAAAGCAGCAGGACCAAAATTCCACCGATGTCTGTCAGAATCACAGCACTTGCTTTTCTACATGTCTTCAGAAGTACTTTTTCCATATATGTATTTAAAGTGGTTACATCATGACATAGGGGAAATATACACTCATTTTTTTAAAAAAATCCATTTTGGCCTGGAAGAAAAATATTCCCCCTCAGAATGACGAAGATATTCATGAAATACAAAAAAAAAAAAAAAAAACCTAACAGAATAGAGGGGGATAACAATAGACAAAGTATGTATATATGTATATATGAGATAAATGATGCAAATATATTAAAATAGCTTTAAAGACTTGCCCATTTGTCAGAAATAACTATGTCAAAATTATAGCTGTTAAATAACATATTATCATAGTAATAAGATATTTGACAGTCTCCTCTGGATTGAAAATATCTGGACAAATAGAAAAAGCTTTTGGAAAACTTCTCAGCTGACATTCTTTTGCTTTTGTTGAGAAATTTCTGTTTATGATGAGACCACTCTACCTCTTTCAAGCATTAAAGTTTTTTCACCTTGTTTCAGCAGGCTCCCAAAGTTACAGTCAAGGAACTTGTCATCAGCTGGTTTTCATTAGCAAGCTTGCCATGACATATTCAGTTCTGATGCTCAGAAACAGGACTGAAAGACCAGGGCATGCTTTTTTTTTTTTTTCCATTAAAGTAGCTAACAAATTAGGCATGAAGGGAAATTATGGCAATGTGATGAAAATAGGAACAAGGTAATTAAAATGAGATAATCTAATAGGGTATACCTGAGGTGAGAGGAGAGCGAACTTTTGAAATGTAACCCATTAAACCACAGCAGAAGCAATGGAAGCAATAAAAGCTTGCAAGTGTTGCATCACCCTGGAGATCCTCCCAGTGCAGTCAGGCAGCGAACCCCTTGATGAAAAGTGATTTTCATAAGCCTCGTGATCTGGACACATAAACAGAAAAGCCATTATGATACTGACCCATCGCTCTGGATGAAAACATCCATGGTCAAAAATAGATCACATGAATAAAAGAACACATGAAAATGTCTACTCAGGTATTTTCCACTGAGCCAAGAAAATTGGAAGAGAAGCATCTAAATAATCCATGAGCAAAAACAAGACATCACAGAACACTCTGTGACAACCTAGAGGAGAAGGATGGGGTGGGAAGTGGGATGGAAGTTCAAGAGGGAGGGGACATATGTATATCTATGATTGATTCATGTTGATGTATGGCAGAAACCAACACAATATTGTAAAGCAATTATCCTCCAATTAAAAATAAATTTCAAAAAGCAAGACGGGTAAGCTGATTTTTTTACTACAGTCTATTTAAGAGGCTTAGTTTATGAAGAATGAGATTTCAGATCAGGAAGTTTCCTGGTTAACACACATACTAAAGCCCTAAGGATACAAACTTTATTATTTACTTTCCTATTTTGTAGTTGTGTGATTGTTTTATAAATGACATTGCAGCCATAAAAAAGGAAAAAGTCAAGAAAATTCAGGTCCCCAACCCTAGCCTTAGAGTCAGTTACTACTGTGTGCAAAATTGAATAGTCAACTTATTATACATTTTGGAAAATTTTTAGATTTCTGTCTAATTCATGTTATATAGAAAAAAAAATTCAGAAGAGATTAAACCTCTCTAATAACACAATTGGAAAGAGGATCAGTCTAAATGAATAGAACATCACTTTTACAACTGGTCTTAAATTGAATTTAATTTCCTGACCCACAGTTATATATGCATGCAATTAATGGTTAATGAATGCCAGGAAATAGAGGGCCTTCCAGACTGGATTTAATATAGAGAAGAGGATTATTTATGAATGAGAAAATTATATAAAATTTGGTATGACCAAATGCTTTAATAGATTAGAATTGTATGATTGAAACTACAGGTTAAATTTGCATGTACTTAACACATACCATAAAACTAAATGGTAGTTATACCAAGTGTGAATTCACCCACATTTTGAATTTGTGAGATTGGAATTAATTGAGGTCTCATTACATATTACCTCAACTTTCTAATGTGGCAAGGAGAGACCTAGCTACATGTGTAACTTATGTAAAAAAATTATGTAAAAGAATTTTTATGTAAAAAAATTGAGAGGTGGGAATTAAGAAAGGAAAAATATGCAATCTTTATTATTTTATCTTTAAAAATTAATTTCTATTGGAGTGTAGATGCTTTACAATGCTGTGTTAGTTTCTACTGTACAACAAAGTGAGTCATATATAGATATCTATAGAGACATAGATATCTATATCTGTATCTGTATATATACATATATGTCCCCTCTTTTTGGATTTCCTTCCCATGTAAGTCACCGCAGAGCACTGAGTTCCCTGAGTTACAGAGCAGGTTCCCATTAACTATCTTTTTTATACATAGTATCAACAGTATACTTGTGTCAATCTCAATTTTTCAACTCCTCTCATCCCTATTCTCCCCCATTGCTGTCCATACATTTGTTTTCTATGCCTGTGTCTTTATTCCTGTTTTGCAAATAATACATAATCTTTAAATGATAGCTAACTTCAAAAGTTTAGGGAAAGAAATTTCTCAAGGTTGTAGAGACTGAGCTATTCACTTTTAATGAGTATGCATTCAATCATATGTCAAGCAAATAAGAATGAATGAATAAATGGAAAATAGAAATGCAGTTTTAGTATTGTTATATATTTTACTCCCAAAGACTAAATAAATTGTTGGTTACAATAAATAAAACCACTTCAAATATATAACACAGTGGCTTTCAACACTAAAGATACATCACATAACAATTATGAAGACTGACTATATTCTATAGTCTGTTTGGGCCGTGCAGAGGTAATTAAAATCTCTGTGGGTATGCATATCATTTGAATTGTCTTCTCACCTGAATCTTAGACAATTCTTAGTCACTGCCTACACTGGATTTAGAAGAAATGCTCTAAGTTTAAACAACTATGATATGCCATAAAATTATGTAGTTTCTTTGCTTTCAAAATTAAATAACATGGCACCTTAGTTAGTTCTAAATGATGCCATGTAGCCTACTCTCTGCTTCCTCTCACTGCCCTGAGAAACACATCCTCAGTCCTTTCCAACTCAGTCCACTGTCCAATGAGTCCTACTGTGGAATCTTCATTTTACTTTTCTGTTATTTTTTGAACCACCTCTCCCTACCCTACATTTTTACTGCTGCCCATCAGAGCATAGTTGATCTGATTCCTGTCCTTGTTTTTTAAGATTTAGCAATCTGAAAACTTAACTCTCCCAAGTATGGGCATGAGAGAGTATTAATGATTAATTAAACTCGCCTTCCATACCAGCATTTCATGTTTAAAATCAGAATAATCAGATTCAAATAAGATTCAGTGAGCAAATAGTATATGGACAAGCATAAGATATTATGAGATAATATCTTTGTAACTTTATAGAGTCTAAATGGGCTTGAATTAAATAATTTGCTCAAAGACACATAATTCAGAGACTGGATACAAAATCATCATTTGTGACTACAATGTAATCTAATCTTTTTATATAATTCAATCTAAAAGGATTAAGAATAAGTAGGACTTTAGCAAAATGATAAGAAAGATATTCTTGCAAAATACATGTTGTGGTAGTTTGAGAGCTCACTAAGATAAGCAGATACTTACTTCACTGAAAACAGGTTACGCTTGTCCCTGGAGCTCTTGCCCTCTCCAGTATGGTAGCCAATAGACATATGTGGCTAATGAGCATTTGAAACATGCCTAGTGCAAATTGAGATGAGCTGTAAGTATGAACTACACTGGATTTCCAAGGCATAGTATTAAAAATACATCTACAAAGCTAAAGTAATCAGAACAGTATGGTCCTGGCAAAAAAACAAACACCTAGATCAATGAAAGAGAATAGAGGGCCCAGAAATAAACTCACACTCTTATGGTCAATTAATCCACGACAAAGGGGGCAAGAATGTACAGTGGAGAAAAGACAGTCTCTTCAATAAATGGTGCTAGGAAGACTGGGCAGCTACTTATAAAAGAATAAAATTAAAACATTCTCTAACGATATATGTATATATATGTATATAAAAATATGTATAAAAATACACTCAAAGTGGATTAAATACCTAAATGTGTAAGAGTGAATACTATAAAACTCTTAGAGGAAAACACACATGGAACACTCTATGACATAATTTACACTATGTTTTGGATCTGTCTCCTAAAGCAAAGGAAACAGAAGCGTATAAACAAATAATAAGCAAATGGCACCTAACTAAACTTAAAAGCTTCTGCAAAGCAAAGGAAACCATCAAAAAGTGAAAGACAATCTCCAGAATGGGGACAAGTATTTGCAAATGATATCACCAATAATAGGTTAATATTCAACTTATATAAACAACTCAGCATCAAAAAAAAAAAAAAAAAAAAAACAACCTACAAACAGTATCATTTAAAAATGGGCAGAAGGGCCAAATAGACAATTTCCAAAGAGAAAATGCAGAGGGCCAACCAGCACATGAAAAGATGCTCAACACTGTTAAATATCAGGGCAATGCAAATCAAAACCACAATGAGATATTACCTCACACCTGTCAGAATAGTTCTCATCAAAAAGAGCACAAATAACAATTGTTGGTGAGGATGTGGAGAAAAGGGAACCCTGGTACACTGTCAGTGGGAATATAAATTGGTGCACCACTGTGGAAAACAATATGGAGGTTTCTTAAAAAAAATAAATAAACATACAACTGCCATATGACTCAGCAATTCCACTCCTGGTATATATTGAAAAGAAACAAAAAACTAATTCAAAAAGATACTTTCACCCCAGCGTTCATAGCAGCATTATTTACAATTGCCAACCAAAGGGTTCATCAACAGATTAATGAATAAAGATGTGGTATATGCACATACACACAAACACACACATACACACACACACACACACACAATGAAATACTACTCAGTCACAAAGAATAAAATTTTGTCATTTGCAGCAACATGGATGGATTTGGAAGGCATTATGCTAAGTGAATAAGTCAGAGAGAAAAAGACAAATACTTTACGATATCACTTATATGTGGAATCTAAAAAATATAACAAACTAGTGAATATAACAAGAAAGGAGCAGACTCACTGATACAGAGAACAAACCACTGGTAACAAGTGGGGAGAGGAAGAGGGGGCAATATAGGAGGGGGGAGGATTATTACAGGATCATATAAAATAATGGCTGTGAAACTTTTGAAAGTTGTTAAGCACTATAGAATTTAAAGGCTTCCCTGGTTGCTCAAGTGGTAAAGAATCTGCCTGCAATGCAGAAGACCCAGGTTCAATCCTTGAGTCAGGAAGATCCAGTGGAGAAGGGAATGGCAACCCACTCCAGTATCACTCCAGTATTCTTGCCTGGAACATTCCATGGGCTGAGGAACCTGGCGGACTAGAGTCCATAGGATTGCAAAGAGTCAGACACAACTGAGTGACTAGCAAGAATTTAAATAATCTTTCATTCAGTAGGAAATTTTTAAAAATATAATGAGAAATATCTTATTAACATCTTGTATGCTATTTACATGTTGAAATGATGTTTTGGATATATGGAGTTAAATGCAATATAAAATTAAAATTAACATCATCTACTTATTTTTAATTTTTAAAATGGCCACTAGGAAATTACTTATTTGGCTCATAACATTGTTGCCCCTGGCTAGTATTTGTCTGGACCCTCGCTGTTTAGAGTGTGATCTTCTGATCCATGGCATTGCCTCCACTGGAACTTGTGAGAACCGGAGATTCTTGGACCTCACTTGAGAACTGGTGAATCAGAATGTCTTTTAACAATCTCTTTGTATTCCTATTACAGCTTGAGAAGAGCTTTCTTGACTTCAGGAGGGCTTCCATACACTGGACTCTTCTTTCTCCAACATTTACAGTCCCTTTTACACATGCATCCAGAAAAGAGGGGATATTTGTATACATGGAGCTGATTCACTTTGTTTACAGTAGAAATTAACAGAACACTGTAAAACAATTATACTTTGGGTTTCCCAGGCGGCTCAGTGGTTAAGAATCCACCTGCAATGCAGGAGATGTGGGTCTGATCCCTGGGTTGGGAAGATGCCCTGAAGAAGGAGATGGCAGTCCACTCCAGTATTTTTGCCTGGGAAATCCCATGGACAGAGGAGCCTGGCGGGCTACAGTCCCTGGGATCACAGAGTCAGGTGGGACTAAGCACGTACATGGGAAATACATAAATCGTTTTTGAAGGAACTACAATCTGCCTTCATGTGAAGGCTTATTCAATGCTTCCTAGATATTGACTTAAATAATCAGAAATTTGTTTGCTATCACTATAACTAATTTTTTCCATACTGCAATGACAATGGCTACAAATACTGTGTATTTGCCTATGTGACAGTTAGTACATGTGACATTGCCCATGTGACACTTAGTAAAAGAAGCAGAAGATATTAAGGAAAGGTGGCAAGAAAACACAAAACTGTACAAAAAAAGATCTCCATGACCCAGATAACCACAGTGGTGTGATCACTCACCTAGAGCCAAACATCGTGGAATGAAAAGTCAAGTGGTCCTTAGGAAGGATCACTACGAACATAGCTAGTGGAGGTGATGGAATTCCAGTCGAGCTATTTGAAATCCTAAAAGATGATGCTGTGAAAGTGCCACACACAATATGCCAGCAAGTTTGGAGAAGTCAGCAGTGACCACAGGACTGGAAAAGGTCAGTTCTCATTCCAATCCCAAAGAAAGGCAATGCCAAATTGCACTTATCTCACATGCTAGCAAGTAATGCTCAAAATTCTCCAAGCCAGGCTTCAACAGTATGTGAACCATGAACTTCCAGATGTTCAAGCTGGTTTTAGAAAAGGCAGAGGAACCAAAGACCAAATTGCAAACATCTGCTGGATCATCGAAAAAGCAAGAGAGTTCCAGAAAAATATCTACTTCTGCTTTATTGGCTATGCCAAAGCTTTTGACTGTGTGGATCATAACAAACTGTGGAAAATTCTTCAAGAGATGGGAATACCAGACCACCTTGCCTGCCTCCTGAGAAATCTATATGCAGGTTAAGAAGCAACAGTTAGAATTGGACATGGAACAACAGACTGGGGTTCCAAGTCAAGAAAGGAGTACATCAAGGCTGTATATTGTCACCCTGCTTACTTAACTTATATGCATAATACATCATGTGAAATGCCGGGCTGGATGACGCACAAGCTGGAATCAAGATTGCCAGGAGAAATATCAATAACCTCAGATACACAGATGACACCATCCTTATGGCAGAAAGCGAAGAAGAACTAAAGATCCTCATGATGAAAGTGAAAGAGGAGAGTGACAAAGTTGGGTTAAAACTCAACATTCAGAAAACTAAGATCACGGAATCTGGTCCCATCACTTCTTAGCAAATAGATGGGGAAACAATGGAAACAGTGTGAGATTATTTTTTTTTGGTGGGGGGGCTCCAAAATCATGGCAGATGGTGACTGCAGTCATGAAATTAAAAGACATTTGCTCCTTGGAAGAAAAGCTTTGACCAACCTAGACAGCAAATTAAAAAGCAGAGACATTACTTTGCCAACAAAGGTCCATCTAGTCAAAGCTATGGTTTTTCCAGTAGTCATTTATGGATGTGAGAGTTGGACTATAAAGAAAACTGAGCACTGAAGAATTGATGCTTTTGAACTGTGGTGTTGGAGAAGACTCTTGAGAGTCCCTTAGACTGCAGGGAGATCCAACCAGTCAATCCTCAAGGAAATCAGTCCTGAATATTCATTGGAAGCACAGATGCTGAAGCTAAAGCTCCAATACTTTGGCCACCTGATGTGAAGAACTGACTCATTGGAAAAGACCCTGATTCTAGGAAAGATTGAAGGCGGGAGGAGAAGGGGATCACAGAGAATGAGGTGGTTGGATGGCATCACTGACTCAATGGACGTGAGTTTGAGTAAGCTCCAGGTGTCGGTGATGGACAGGGAAGCCTGGTGTGTTGCAATCCATGGGATCACAAAGAGTCGGACACGATTATGTGACTGAACTGAACTGAACAATTAGTACCACTGAGTTAAACCATTTATATGACTCATACACTAAAGACAACAGGAGACAATGGCCAGGGAACAATAGGATGTCTGAATTTCATATATATTTATACAGTATCTCTGATCTTGAAATGAAAAGGAAAAACTGTGTGAGAAAGTCCATCAGTACTTTGAGGGTCTGTTGTCAGCCAGCTTTCCTTTGGGAACAGAGTAATGGAGGTTATTGTTCAAAGGTGCAGGGAATCAGGCTATTATTTTTGTCTGCTCTTTAGTTTGCAGTTTGGGGATGAAGAGAAACCTAGCAATATTCTTTCCTGTTTCCGTTTTCCTTGTTCTAGTTACCAAGTCCTCAATCCAGTTTACCACTATGCACCTCTTCCTAGAGGAATTTAGATGAAGGTTGTTGGTTTTGAAAGCCACGTATAACTTTTTAAAAAGCTGGTCTAATTATAACCAAACAGTGCAAAATCATCCCACTTATGATTGCTCCTGATTATGTGGAGGCTCTCTTGTTCACTGCAGGAGGCTTCAGATCATTACAGGAAAATTCAAGGTGCCCACTGCCTTCCAGGAGGGGAAGGGCTCACAGAAAACAAAACTATTGCAGCTGTGCTCTATCATTTTATTGTTAAAATTATATCTTAAAGTTTCTGAGAATGGTTAACTTGAAATTGGCATGATCCAATTAATGCTTTTAGTGACTTGATCTAATGGGCTTCTCTGGTGGCTCAGTGGCAAAGAATCCACCTACCAATGCAGGAGATGCGGGTTTGAGCCCTGGGTCAGGAAGAGCCCCTGGAGGAGGAAATGCAACCCACTCCACTCTTCTTGCCTGGGAAATCCCATAGAGGAGCCTGGCAGGCTACAATCCAAGGGGCCACAGAAGAGGTGGACACAACTTAGCAATTAAACAAAAATAAAACAAATGAAATGACCTGATGTTCAGTAAATAAATAGTAATCAACTGATTAAGTAATCACCCACAAGCTACCATAATATCATGGTCAGGCTTCAACCGCATAGAAAGAACACCATTTTGTTCAAGCTACTGCAAAAAAGGGTGATTTTCTTTGTTTCTTCTAACTTTTATTTTATATTGGCGTGTAGTTGGTTAACAATGTTGTGTTAGTTTCAGGTGTATAGCAAAGTGATTCTGTTATATATAAACATGTATCTACTCTATTTCAAATACTTATCATATTTAGGTTATAACAGAATATTGAGCAGAGTTCCCTGTGCTATACTTTGAACTGAAGTGGAATTCCATGGAAATTGAAGGTCAAGGGTCACAATGGTGCAGGTCTGACTTTGCTGAGAGCCATTTCTGCCCTTGCATCCCCAACGGGATCCTTTTGGCTCTCACTCTGTCTCAGCTGCCTTCCCTTGCTGACTTCTAGTTTCCCCTCTCTGCACTCCCCAGCCTCTCACTTCTGCATATTCTATCCTGGCACGGCTTCTCCAGTCACAGTTCGATTTCATGATCTCTCAGATGTAGGCTTGACTGTCTCCTGGCAGTTATTTCTTTGCTTTCTGACTCAGATGTTAGAGGCTCGTGTCTGTGCTCAGTCACTAAGTTGCATCTGACTCTTTGAACCCCATGGACTACAGCCCACCAGGCTCCTCCATCCATGGCATTTTCTAGGCAAGAATACTTGAGTGGGTTGCCATTTCCTCCTCCATGGAATCTTCCCAATTCAGGGATCAAACCCACATCTCCTATATATCCTGCATTGGCAGGCAGATTCTTTACCACTGAGCCACCAGGGAAGCCCTGGATTTTAGAGGAGTTCTTACTAAAGTTATGTTTTCAATGCAGTTCACTTTTGTCACAAAGTGGCTGCATGCTAGGGCCATTGATGAAGACATTCCCTGAATAAATGATGAGGACAGCCAGATATCATGACTGACATACCTGGTATCTGTGAGAGTCAGTTCCCAGGCAGGTTGATATGTGAACCAGAAGACATACACACACATTTAAGAAGGCTCCAACAGGTAGCCCCAGACTAGAAACTTCCCAAACATTCCTCAAGAGTAGGACAGACACACACATAGTTGTATACTCTGCATGTGTGTGCTAAGTCACTTTGGTCCTGTCTGACTCTTTGTTACCCGTGAACTGTTGCCTGCCAGGCTCCTCTGTCCATGGGATTTTCCAGACAAGGATATTGGAGTGGGTCGCCATGCCCTCCTCCAGGGGATCTTCCCAACCCAGGGATCGATCCTGCATCTCTTATGTCTCTTGCATTGGCAGGCAGGGTCTTTACCCCTAGTGCCACCTGGGAAGCTATACTCTGCCTAGCCAGCAGCAGACTAGACTACAGCCTACAGGGAAACTATGACCTGCAGATCAAGGCGGGCACAATGCCTGCTTTAATATTGACCTTTGAGCTACGAATGGATTTCATATTTTTAAAGGGGTTGTAAAAGCAACAACAACAACAAAAAGAAACAAATAGCAGAGACATGGAAGGATGTGTACCAGAGACTATACACGGCCTACAAAGCCTCAAATATTAACTGTTTGGCCTTTTATATAAAAAAGTTTGCCAACCTTGAATTCAGGAGAGAATGAGCAAACCACAAGCAACACAATGGATGGATTTATAAGCCACAGGTTGAGCCAAAGGAGTGACATTGACAGAGAAACACACACAAAATCAAGCTGGGATCTGAGAAGGCAGGTGAGCGGTTGTGCTGGACCATAGCAGAGACTGGAAGAGAGGGATGAAGTATATAATGCTATTTAAGAGCGGCATGTTCCACAGATGTGCCCAATTTGTGGGAAATTTGACAAGCTGCACCCTTACGACGTGTGTAAGCACATATTTGAACAGCTGTAACTGGACCAGAGGGTCTATGACTGACTGAGCCCAGCACCGCTGACAGATTATGGGGACATGCAACTTGAATTATAAATCTCCCCGTCCTCTCTCAGATCATGTAAAAATATGGAGGGATTTCTGAGGCACTCAAAAATTGAGACAAGTCTTTTCATCTTCAGGCTACTGTGATGACCAGGTATGTCCTTTTGAAATCATGTGTTCCTTTCAGATACTGCCATTTGTTTACAAACTAGACATTTTTTTAACCTGATACTGAGATACTTGCAACTTAAGTCTTTGATTTCTTATTTTCAGTTGTTGTCTTTCTCATCTCATACCTAAGCCATGAGGCCATCCTGTGGATTCTACCGACATTGTGCATCCACAGTCCAACCATTTTTCTCAGCTTTCGCGGCTGCAAGCAGCATGGTTCACACTGTCAGCCTGTCTTCCCTGGTTTGTCAGTCTCATGGTTTTTTCCCTTTGAGTTCCCCACCCCTGCCAACCTGTCCCCAGACAGTCTATTCTTAACATAGAAACTAGTGTGATCCTTTGAAAACAAAGATTGTGTCACTGCTCAGGTCAAAACTCCAATAACTCTCCTTTTCATTCAGAATAAAAGCTAACATCCTCACAATGGCTAACAGCCAGCCTCTGTCTCAGCTCTCTCCCACAAACATACATTCACTCCCTCCCCACCCCTGACACATACTAGCCTCCTTCTCTTCCACAGAAATGTCAGGACCCTTCCTGCCTTGAGGCCTTTGAGTGAGTTGTTCCAGCTACCTGGATCATTCATTCTCTAACCAGCTCAGGAGCTAAGCCCTTGCCTCCTTCAAGTTTTTACTAAAATCTCTTCAAAGACACGAAGGCCTTGTGAAGCCTATTGTGATGGTTCTATTTAAAATTGTCAGACCCCCCTCCCCACATCCCCAAGTGATCATTCTGACCTTGCTTTTTTAAAATCACAATTATTGCACTCAAGCATCCTTTATAAGGTATTTATTTATGATGAACATTGTCTATTACCTCTCTTTTCCAGGTAATATATAAGTTCCTGAAGGGCAGCGATTTCTCACTTGTCTAGGGATATATCCCAGGTGGCTATCCCAGTGCTTGGCACATGGAAAGCTTCAGTAGGTACTGTTGAATGAATTAGGAATGAATAAATGGATCTGGTCTCACAGGTACACCACTCTTCTAGCATCTCTGAGGCTTGCCACTTCCCTGAAGCACTGCTATAGACTGATACAGGTCATCACTCCATTAGGGTCCTGTAGGGAGTCTCCACCCAGCATGGGGAATTATGTCTTCTTTCTCATGGGGCTTCTGCACTTCTTCTGATATAACACTTTTAGAGAAACAAAGCCATTAGGGAGATAGTTTTTAAAGAGCAGATGAAATGAAGAAAGAGAGACAGTAATTTATCCCAACACTCATAAGCATCCCTGTCTTTCCCAAGAGACTCAGCTGTGGCGAGCTCCAGGGCTATGGTGGGTCTGGAACATTTGAAAGCAAAATTTAGAAAGCTCAACTTTGGGTTGGGGCTTCCCAGGTGGCTCAGTGGTAAAGAATTCATCTGCCAATGCAGGTGACACAGGAGACTCAGGTTCAATCCCTACGTCGGAAAGATCTCCTGGAGGAGGAAATGGTAGCCCACTGCAGTATTCTTGCCTGAGAAATCCCAAGGACAGAGGAGCTTGGAGGGCTGCAGTCCATGGGGTCGCAAACAGTCAGACTTGACTTAGCAACTGAGCATGCACACACATAGCTTTGAGTCTCTCAATATGAATTTAGTTTTATGTGGCTTTATAGAAAGGATATTTGATATTACTTTTATTTATAAGACCCAATCTTTGTATTTTATTTTAGTTGGGCTTTGAAAGTTGGTAGCTTATCTTTTATGATACTAAAAACAGTGATCCCCTACATAAGAACAAGTTCAATTCTGAGAGCACATTTGTAAGTCCAATCAGTTTGTAAGTCCAACAAAGTTAGCCTAGGTACCCAGCTAATACAATTGGCTATAAACATTGCTTTCATGCCTGCTTCTAGACATCCTGGACTTGAAATAAAGCTATTGTTTGGCTGTACTCTATAGAGCACTGTACAGTAAAGTACACAAAAGTGTCCATTTGCAGAGGATGCAGGCATGTGACAATGTGCTCGAGATACTTGGACTAACACGTGATTGGACATGCAGAGGCACGTTCACGTCTTTGGAAGTTCGCAATTTGAAGGTTCCTATGTAGGGCATCTACTGTATTTTTTTAGTCCATGTTTTGCTGTCACATAAAATATACTGATTTTTCTGAACTTGTCTTCCAAGGTCATGTTTAAACAATTATTCGTTAAATGTACTCAACAGTGGGAACACAATGCTAGACAGTATGGAGGAAGAGATATGCACATGAAACAGGATCAACATTTAAAATATTTGGTAGAGTTGACCCTTGAAAAGTGTGTGGGGGTGGGTATTAGCAGTGCCACCACTGGGGAATTAGGGACATGGATTCTTGGCACAGTCCAAAACCTATGTATAATTTATAATTAGCCCTCTGAATGCATGGTTGGCTTCACATTGGGGATTCAACCAACCAGGGGTGGTATAGTAATCTAGTATTTCGCTATGAAAAAAATATCCACATATAATGGACTTATGCAATTCAAATTCACCTTGTTCAAGGGTCATCTGTACTTACCGAGGTGAAGAAAAAGACTAGGCTGTCACAGGAAGAGGATTTTAATTCTACTTTAAAATATATTTTGTTCTATTATTGTAACTCCAAGCAGAGTCCTTATTTGTTAATGGGAAAGGTAAAAACACATTTTGATGTTAACTGACTTAAGTGAGAAGAAGGTTTATCCTTCCATGAAGAGAAGGACAAATGGAAAGCAAGGCAAAAGCTCTAAAAATGCGAAGCAAGCCAATTAAAATGTCAAGGTCACTTAACAGAAATAATAATAATGGTTACTCAAAAATCACAACACACTCCATCAGGGGTGGTTTTCATTAAAAATGTCAATGATATGAGATTTTCTGCTCACCAAATACATCTAGAAAACATAACTCATGCAACATTAAATAAATGATTTTTTTTAGTAATGTCTTTATGACATTTTTTACTTTGAAAGATGACCAAATAGAACTTATAAATGTAAGTAATTTGTATTTTTGGCTTCCCAGGTGGGGTTGCAAAAAGTCAGACATGACTGAGCGACTCAGTTTACACACCCCCACACGTAGAGATGGCTCCAGGGGTAAAGAATCCCCTGCCAGTGCAGGAGAGGAGGGTTTGATCCCTGGGTCGGAAAGATCCCCTGGAGGAAATGGCACCCCACTACAGGATTCTTGCCCAGATAATTCCATGGATCAGAGGAGCCTGACAGGTTACAGTCCATGGGGTCACAGAAAAGTTGGACACAACTTAGTGACTAAACAACAACAACAAATTTGTATTTTACTCCAAAAAGATCTGAAAAGCAGCTCAGAATCCACCTTAAAGCATTATTATTATCATTATTTTATACTTAAGTGTCCAGAAAACACTCCTACATATTATAACTGAAAAATTAAGTGGGGAATTGGGGCCTTGATCTGTCACAAAACAGATCATGCTTCATATAATTGGCTTAGCAATCAAGTTGGGTTAATTACTTAACTTGTCCAAGACTTCATTTCCTCACTTATAAAATGAAGATAATATTAGTGCCCAGGGCATACTCTGTTGTGAGGATTTTATATATATATATATATATCCACACACACATATATATAATAATAATAATATAAAGTGTTAAATATATAATGTATACCTAATTAAAGTATTAAATATATAATATATATATTTATATTTAAAGAATATAGTTGAGTATCTGGCACATACTACAAATACAGTAAGTCCTAGCTGTTGTTGTTACAGTTGTTTTGTTTTTTTTTCTAAATAAGCTTTGTGAGTAGAGCTTTATAAACTTATAGCATTGGTTTTTGCATTCAAATACAAAACTTTAAATGAATTTCCATTACCTGTGTTCTTATTAAATGCAGCCCATCTGTCCACACTATCAATATCGTCTTAGATCTCAAATTTATCATCTCCCTTTGAGGCTTCCCTGATAGCTCAGTTGGTCAAGAATCCACCTGCAATGCAGGAGACCCTGGTTCAATTCCTGGGTTGGGAAGATCCCCTGGAGAAGGGATAGGCTACCAGCTCCAGTATTCTTGGGATTCCCTTGTGGCTAGCTGGTAAAGAATCCACCTGCAATGCAGGTAGACCTGGGTTCGATCCCTGGGTTGGGAAGATCCCCTGGAGAAGGGAAAGGCTACCCACTCCAGTAGTCTGGCCTGGAGAATTTCATGGACTCTATAGTCCTTGGGGTCACAAAGAGTCGGACACGACTGAGAAACTTTGACTTTCACTTTTTCTTCTATCCCTCCTAGTCTCATACTATTTATAATTCTTATTGTCATGTCATCTACACCTTTACTCAACTCATTTGTTAAAAAAGAAAAAAAAGCATGTTAGGCAAAACTGGTGATACTCAGATTCCTAAATTTCAGCCTTATGAATTGAATTAACAGGAGGCCAAAAATCAGCTCTCTTTGGTTAAAGTCATTCCATCTGTTATAAATTTTTGAATGTTCTCTCATAGAGTTAATATTGTATTTATTATGTTATGCATTAACAGTAGTTTTTACACATTTCTTAATTTCTCTACTAGACTGTAGGTTCCTTGTTATTAAGAGCTATAGCTTACTCATCTTTATTATTTATTCATTTTATTCACAGTATGTAGCAAAGTACCAATTGATGCACTTTCTCAGTAGCTGTTTTCTGAGTTAACAGGATGAAAAAATGATTAAAGGCAAAGATGGGCATATCTTTGACTTAAAAATATGTGTCAATTGAGAAAAAGGTCACCTTCTTTAATGCAATGTGTACAGCTTCGGGAAGGGTACTAACCCACCTTTGAGATCAATAAAGTGGCAATGATCATAGAAAGGTCACCTTCATATCTATTTCATTTTCTAAGCACTCACGTGCTTCTCTTTTACAATCTTTCTTGCCCTCTTCCACCTTAGATTCCCCTGCTGTGAAGCTTAATTAAACTATGTTTGCAAAGCATGTTGAATTCTTCAGGATAAAGATGCTCTGCAATTGTGCTGCATGCCCAGTGATGTGACATCTCTGCCCCCTCCTCAGTCATGTCTATAAATCCCTTGGTCATGTGCTCCTAACTGGAGGCAGCAAAGTATTATATTGAATGTAATCTGAAGCAATATCAAAATACAACACATTTCCACTGAGTATTCCTAAAAGGCTCTCAGAATGTGTTTTATTTAAAAACATGTATCCCAGATGGTTTTTCTTACTAAATATCTATGAACAGATGTTGGGAATAGATTCCAACCCTGCCAATAGTTGACTTTGTTTCATTGAACTATGATGGATACACTGAACGACCTTGGATAATTACTTTACATCTTAAACCTTGGTTTCTTCATCTATGAAACATGGAGACAGAATAGGTGATCACTCACCTTTGAGATCTGCCAAAATATCAAGCAGAGAAGGCAATGTAATTCCTTAAGCAAGATTTATATACCCTATTGTATGTGACAGTTATAATTTGGGGCCTCAAAGATTAGGATGATTTAAATGTGTTCATGATTTAAACATAAGTGACTTAGAGAAGGTTTGCCAAATGTAAGTGATTATCTTAAATATCAACTCCCTGGAAAGTCCTTTTACTCACTCTTTATGTTAGGTACATCCTGGCCATAGCCTCAAGTCCAGTCTTATGGAAAGTCATCTCTGGGCCATCCTGTGTTGTTATTTTACTTTTATTCTCTACATGTTTTCTTTCTCCAACTAAATTTAAGGTCTCTGAGGAAGGACCTTATGTCTTCTACTTCTTTGCATCTTGAAAGAACCTACACATCCCAGCCTCAGAGATTTTGAGCACTCAGTGATTAAATAGTTTTTATAAGCCTCTGATCACTATTTCAGCTGCATCACTATTTAAAGATAAACCTAAGCAACATTAAATGCCTGTGTATATCATAATGAGAATCAATATAGGTCCAAAGCCTGACTCTGCCATTACTCAAGGTTTCTATCTCTCAATTTCCAAATTTATAAAATAGTGAATTATTGTCTGTCTTTTAGAGGTGTTAGGATTAAATGAAATCCCATGTGAGCAAAGCTGACACATAATAGATATTTGATAAATGGTAACTATAGATATCATACTTTGCCTTTGTACAGTTATAAAGTTAATCATTGGTTTTTTACTTCTATGTGTAAACAGATCTCCTGGGGAGCCTCTTAAATATTTTGCTTCTTAGTACTTAGAGCTTCTGACTCTGGTGATCCTTGATCCTTACCTTGAGAAATGCTGTCTCACAGCTGAATTGTTCATAACTCACTCTTATTCTTAAAATACTTTAGATACACATTCCTCAGAGTTCCACAGTTGTCAAGCATTTGACTCTTTACTGAGCATTAAAATATGAAACTATTTTGATGCCAGCTATCTTGAAAGTTAGGTGGCTTGTTAAAAGAACCTGGAAGCTATTAGCTTGAAAAACAGGGATGAAAAATTACCTAGTGCAATTTTTCTGACCCAAGAAAATAATTGCTTTCTCACAGTCTGAAAATTACACAAACTTTTCTCCCCTCATATTACAACTGCCGTTTCCAATTTTTAAGTGTGGTTAAGGCCTCAGGTTACCCACATATTCTTTGAACTTCAACACTTTAGACAATTATTTTTAGGGCAAGTTTTACACTGGATTTCATTTTGCTCTTCTGACATTTGGCAATATCACTATAAAATTGATATTAAAACTGGTGTCTGTAAATTGCTTCAACTGATACTATTTGATACATTGTTTCTTAGCTCAACTTGCTTTAGAGTTTTGAGAGCAAACTATGAAAGATTAAGAGCACTGGGGCAAAAAACATGCTAGAATTATAGATATAATCAATTTCTATCAGCACAGATTTTCAAACTATGAAACTATTTAAACTTCTAGTCTCTACTTCAAAAAATCTAAGCCTTTGGGGACTTCTCTTGTGGTCCAGTGACTAAGACTCTGTGCTCCCAATGAGGCGGGGGGTGGGGGCGGGGGGCAGGTGGGGCAGGTCTGATCCCTGAGCGGGGAACTAGATCCCACATGCCATAGATGAGTTCACATGCTGTAACTGAAGATCGTGTATGCCACAACTAAGACCAAATAAATAAAAATAAACATTAAAAAGAGTGAAAAAAACAAAAGAAGAAAACACTAAGCCGTTATGAAGAATGCTAATTGAGAACTAACAAATTGCCTTTATTCTTCCCGGAATCTATTTCTTAATGTATTAGTTAGGATAAAAGTTTGATTTCTGTTAAGAGAGAGATCAAAATAATGGTGGTTTATAGAAGAGGAGTTTATTTTCTTCTTGCATAAAAGTCTGGCTCAGTCATCCAAGGTCATTAGGAGGTACCACAATCAACAGAGACCCACACCCCTTCCATCTTGTTACTATGTCATTCTCAGTCCAGAGTTTGCATTTCACTGCTCAAAATGAGCATCCCAGCTACTGTCAATATATCCACATTATGGCCCATGGGAAGGGGTCACTGGAGGGGTCAGGCATGCTTCTTCTTTTGAAGTATACAACCCAGAAACTGCACTGGAAAATTCATGCACTTTCCAATGGGCAGCACTTTGTCACATGACCACATGTAGCTTCAAATTGTTCATTTTTGCATTTTAATCAGATGCCTTCAGTCAGGTAAGTTTAAGGAAGAAAATGCTGTGAATTTGACGTATTGATGCATGTGATATGTCTGCCAAAAACACCTCTGACTATATCGTGTTTCATAGTGAATAGTAAGTAGGATTCAGAGTACATGGTAGAGGGAGTAAAAGCTTTCATTGATAAATGTCTGCATGCTGTTTGCCGTGGTTGGAAAAAATAGTCTTTAACCAATACACTTTGTGAATATTAAAAAAAAAAAAAAAAGAAATGGAATCTTTTACTGGATTTTCATAACAGAGCTACAATTTCTTTTACTAAGAATGATATTGGAAAACATCTAGTTTTCTCTGCTACATCTGATACTCAGTAAGTTCAAGTGGATTCATGCAGTGCTCAATGAATGCTACTGAGCCAGGGTACTAACTGACAAGATTATATGAAAGGTAGAAACAATATTAAGAAATGAGAAGTTAAAGTCCCAGAGACGAAATGTGCTGCTGTTATACCGATAATATCAGCCTGATGATCCAATGGTTTAGAAGTGATCAGATATTTTTCCAAGCATCTAACTTGCTAAACAGTAAAGGGAATCAAGCATTTTTATTAGATACCATAATATCTGAAGTAGAGAAACTTGGATTTTGTCTAAGATGTCCAGTAAAACATATCAACTACTCCATCTTATCAAACAAGTGTAACCTCCTAGAGATGCTAAAATTTGAGTATACCATAGAACTATAAAAACTAACATTTCGTTCCCTTTTATAGCTGCTTAACATCTCACTGTGTAATTGCATCACTGTCATTCAACTACTGGTTTCCTACTGATGATAAGTCAGATTGTTTGCAGACTTTGCTATTACCAATAGTGCTACAAAAAATGGCCTTGTAATGGTACTTTTCTAACAATACTGGCAGCATATCTTTGGGATAGAATTTTGGAAATGGCCATGAATATGTTTAGGTATTTAAAATGGTATATGTTTTGGTATTTAAAAAGGTATTCAAAATCCAAAGATGAAACCAGACTCTAAGGATTTTGAATACCATGCCAAAGTCTGAACTTGCCAGTGAAAATTTATGAGGAAGGGATTGCTATTTTTGGACATGTTTTAGAAAAATGACTTTTATAGTAGTAAAAAGGATAAGGTAAAGAGGTTGGTTAGAGGGCAAAGGTCACTGCCTTCATAAAATTCACCATATTTTGGGTATCTGTAATCAGGAATCATGTGATACAAGTGAAACAGTTTAAAAAATATCTATATATCATTTTTTCACTTTAGGAAAAGTAACACAATTCATGAAAGACATAGGCCAGAGGGCAGTTTTATCTCAGTCAATGAGTAAAGAAAGTCACATTATGTCTTGCCTACTCCTGAGTATAAAGACCCATCAGTTAATAATGTCTATTGGAACAGAGGGATATAATGGAAGCCATCTTTCATCCCAGCCATCTTACAGAACACAAATTTTGATTCTGCTGGGGAAAATACTGATATCTATGGCTGAGACCAACTATAGGTAAGAAATGCAAGGCAAAATATCTTCTACAATGTGTGCTTGTTTAGAACCAAATAGCTGTTTCTGTAAGAAGTGAGATTCAAGTAAGATCGGAGCAGTGGTTAGGTGAGGAACTAGAGAACAGCAATTAAAGGATTGAACTTTGAGAAATAAGAATTGTGCAGCAGATTCTGTGTCTGCCCTGCCCTCTGTCCTCTCAGATCCTTTCCATGTACATTTATAGCCCCACTGAACAGTTTGCATATTCTCTGATAACACCCATTGAAGACACCTGCTTTTTATTTTTCGCTTCTCTGCCTGAGGGCTTTCTTTGGTCCTAGGGTAGCTTTTTCAGTTGAAATTCAAGGCAGGTATTCAACACGCAGAAAACACTCCTCAACCAAAGAGGTATACAATTGGTAGAAAAATATTCCCAGCTTTCCCATTTCTTTGTGGGGAAATTCTGAGCTGAATTCTATAAGGTTCTTCAAAGTGAGCCTCAGTCACCCACAGTCCATCCATCAACACACCCCTTATTGGCTTTCTCACTTTCATGTCCCGTCTGCCACACTTCTCTCTTGTTCATCCTGGGACCACCTTTCAAATGGTTAAGCCTTTGTCTTAGTCTCCTTTGGAACACCCAGATGATGACTAGCAGAACTTTCTCTTAATTCCTCTGAACTGTATTGCCGTCTGTTTCAAGGCTCCACTGGAAACTTTCTACTAGACTATCTAGCCCTGATCTATCATAATGAACAGAATTTCCCCTTCAACATAGGGAGCTCCATTATTTTTTGTCCTGTTATTCACAGTGCCTTGCCTATTCCCTGGCATAGAGCAGCTGGACATTAGGTAATTGTGGAATGAATGAATAAATAAATGAAAGAAGTTCCAAAAGGCAAGCAGGTTATATCTGGGAAATCTAGCAGTAAACAAACAGAGGATACTTATGCAAGAGTAGGGGATCAGGAACAATAAATAGAAATCTCAGGAAGCAAGTAATTACATCAACCATAAAAATGAATAAATACATGAAGATGTAGAGACAGAATTTCAGGAATACAATCCTGTCTTCAAAGAAGATATTTAGGTCAAAAGAAAATGGTGAACTTTAGAGTGAGAAGGCAATGATGAGGACTATCCAAGTACTCAATTAATTCTTACGTTAGTCATATAACACAGGTATTGCTTCACTTAATGGATAGGAAAAAATAAGCCATAGAAAGGTAAATAAAAATGACCAAGTTTAGGCAGTAGGCACTATTAGAAAATCAGGAGATGCGTCATCTGGTATTTCTAGCTATAATTTCTAGAAGTGAAAACTCCTAGGAGGACTCAAGGTGATTCTTATTTTTGAGGAGTCAGCCACCAGAATTACACCCTGTGCCTCCAGTTTCACTAGAGAAATCTAGTCCTCATATGAAGAAGCAGGTGACTGAGCCAGCTATCGCTGCAGCATGGGAATAAGAGTTTCAGGGCCACCATTTTTGTTTTAGAATTCAAAGTTATAGTTTCTTTGCAATGATGGAAGGAATGTTCCAACAGTGTCACAAGTGACCAAATTCTGATCACTAACATTAAAAAAAATAATTGGAGGTTATGTATTATTCTTTCTTTTTCTTTTCTTCCCTTCGCTTTATATTACTCAACATAATTTCCTCAATTATAATGGAAGCAGGCTCTCATTTCCTATCTGTGTGCTCCTAGTCTATGATTCAAAATTACAGTGCTGTTTTAGAGGCATCGTTTTGCTTCTGTGGTAACATTTCCTCTAAATCTTTGCCTTGTGGCCTCAACGAATGCATTTGGCAGGAGAAGCAGGCTGATAGGAAAAGGAGGGCTTCTGTGAACACAAGTACCTTGGGAAATCAGCAATGATGTGAGAAGAAATATATAAAAGCTACCCTGCACAGTAGATCTGTTTTTAATGGCACTTCATTAAAAATATATATTTCTTAAAGTTTGCCTCAACATGGCAGTGGGCTTCTACAGAGGAAGTTTGAGAGCACTTAGTTTTCTTTCACTTCTTTTTAATTCACTCACTACAAACTTTGATAGAACAAAAGGAGAATAATTTTGGGCTCATATTAACTTCGCAGTAGGATTTATATCATTTGCCACTCATTTTCTAGAAACCTTAAAAATCAGAGTCAAAAGGGAGCTCCTGATTTATGAAACTAGAGTTTAAATCATTAGAAAAGTAGCTCAGCAGAAGCTACCGTCAAGGGCATTGTACCCAAAGAAGTGTGCATTTTGGAAGGTTCTAGAACACAACCTTTACTAATGCCGTGGCTCAGAGGAGGGCTTTGAATCTGAGCAATGACTAACACTGAGTTGACCCTCTGTGAATATCTAATGAATGAATTAGTATCACATCAGTGGGGGGAAAAACCCAGAAACGGTAACAGAATTTTAAGATAAGAGGTAAAAGCAGAAAATAGAGGAATTTTTAACATGGCAAACACTGGCTACAAGAGGACAGGAATTCTATATGGTAGTGGAAAAATATTTCATAGATGAAATGAATTCAGTGTAAGGACTTTAAATGCTAGAGTTATAGGCAATGGAGAACCAGTAAAGGTTTTCCAAGTAGTGATATCAAAGGAGTTCTTTAAGATTACTTAGCCAGTTGGTTTTGAAGGGAGGACAACACAGGCATAGAGAAAAGTCAAGAGTCTAATTCTAGCAAGGGAATAAAGCAGTCAGGAGCACTGGCATCAGGGTCAGAGAGATCTGAAATTGTATTCCCCATGGGCCACTCACTGCTTGGGAATAATTTTATTTCTTCAGGTATCACTGTTCTCATCTGCATAGGTTTAACTCCATCAGTATTCTGGAATCTACCTTTTTGTCATTCTTTGCTCTAGAAGCTGAGCAAACAGTTACACAATAGATAATCTTGCATGAAACACTCTGAAGGTGACATTCAAGTTAAGAACTAAAAAGGGCAGAGGGGTAACACATAGTTAGAAGACAGACACTTCCTGAAGAGGCAATAATTAGTACAAACGCCTGAGGCCAGAATGAGTTGGGTGCCCTCGGGGAACTGAAGGAAAGTCAGCCTGTACCTATGGGTGAACAGGGGAGTGAGATGAGTTAAGGACAGATGGCTAAGGCGGGGGCCAAATTTTGGAGAGGCTCATAAGCTGGGCTAAGAAGACTGGAAATATTTTAAATCTGATGGGAAATGTCTAGAGAGTATTTTTGTAGATGACTATTGCTGAATAGAAAACGGATTGTAGTGGGATGTGGATTGGAGCTGGGAGACCAGTTACACAGCTATTGCAGAATCTGGGAAAGAGATGATGAAGGTTCGCAATAGGACTGATAATGAAAGAAAAAGATACAATCTGTTTGTAGGACATACATTAAGTTCACCTTAAAAATGCATTCCAACATACATTAGGTGTAGACAAATATTATTTGATTCCACTTATACAAGGTACCTAGACTAGTCATAGAGTCAGAATGTACACTGAGGGATGGGGTGGAGGGGTAAGGAGATAGTGTTAAATGTGGACACAGTTTCAGTTTAGGAAGGTGAAAAATTCTGAAGGTGGATTATGTCTGAAAGTTGCACAACAATGTGAATGTACTTAATTCCATTGCAGTGTACAGTTAAGTATGGTTAAAATAGCCTGTTTTATTTTATGCTACCTTTACCACAATAAAAAACATTCAAAAAAAGTTATCATTGACATATAGCATGTGAATTCAGGTATATGATATAATGATTTGCTATTTGTATTTAGTGCTAAATGATCACAAGTCTGATTAATGTTCATCACCATCAATAGTAACAATCTGTGTCTGTGTGTGAAGGGAGATAAGAATTCTTATGATCAACTCTCCTAGCAACTCTCAAGCATACAATTCTGTTAGCTATTGTCACCACGCTGTACATTCCAAGTTTTCAGATTTGATGCAGTAAAAAGTTCATTAAGCCTGTTCTTAGAAAATAAATAAAGGGAGAAGCACAGATGTGGGATGTGTTCAGGAGGTAAGATCAATAGGACTTGGTTATAAATTAAACTGAAGAGTAATGGAAGGCAAGAAATCATAGAAAACCCCTACATTTCTGGCTAAAGCAATGGGCTATAAGGTTATGTTTTGTTAAGATGGGTGAGGGGGAGAAGCAGGATAGCAAATCAAGAGTATTTTCATGATCTTAGTTTAAAGTGTATGAAAGTGAAAGTGTCAGTCACTCAGTCATGTCCAGCTCTTTGCGACCCATTGGACTGTAGCCCGCCAGATTCCTCTGTCTATGGGATTTCCAGGGAAGAACACTGGAATGAGTAACCATTCCTTTCTCCAGGTGATCTTCCAGACCCAAGGATTGAACCCACATCTCCTGCATTGTAGGCAGATTCTTAATAGTCCTGAGCTGTCAGGGAATCTTCTTCAGTCCATAACTATGGTGATAAAAGTAACATGGAGTGGTGGGCATAAATCTAAAGAAAAAAAATTCAATTAGATATCTTATATCAGACTGACAAAATTCATGTGTGAGAACTGGGTCAGGAATAGGCAGCCTGGCTAACCTCTCTTATCCTAGTAAGAGGATCCCCACAACTGTCTTCACATCAGAATCCATGCTCTGGAGTTTGTGACTTACTTAAAATAGGACTCACTGTGGATTTTATATGTGTGCTTTCATCCTGCCTGCTAAGCTGCTTCAGTCATGTCTGCTCTTTGTGACCCTATGGACTGCCAGGCTCCTCTGTCCATGGGATTCTCTAGGCAAGAATACTGGAGTGGGTTGCCATTTCCTTCTCCAGGGGATCTTGCTCTCCTGGGGACTGAATCTGTGCCTCATGTCTCTTGCATTGACAGGAGGGAACGTTCTTTACCACTAGCGCCACCTGGGAATCTCCATGGATTTTGGTCTCCTGCCTTGCAGGCAGATTGTTTACCATCTGAGCCACCAGGGAAATCCTGAGTGTGCTCAAACCCGGTCATTTCAAAAATTTTTACAAAATAGAAATTCCCAAGATTTATATATATATTCATATAGATCATATGTATATAAATCCATTTCATGAATATATGACTTTTATATGTATATAATATACATATTATATACTGAAAACATTTGATGAACTGAACTGAATATATAGATATAGATATATGATCCATATGAATATATATGAAACAGGAATTTCTATATTGTAAAAATACTTGAAATGACCAGGTTTGAGCACACTTAGGGCTTCCCTGTTGGTTCAGTCCATCACCAACTCCTGGAGCTTACTCAAACTCATGTCCATTGAGTCGGTGATGCCATCCAACCATCTCATCCTCTGTCGTCCACTTCTCCTCCTGCCTTCAGTCATTCCCAGCATCAGGATCTTTTCAAATGAGTCATTTCTTTGCATCAGGTGGCCAAAGTATTAGAGCTTCAGCATCAATCCTTCCAATGAATAATCAGGACTGATTTCCTTTAGAATGGACTGGTTGGATCTCCTTGCAGTCCAAGGGACTCTCAAGAGTCTTCTCCAACACCACAGTTCAAAAGCATCAATTCTTCAGTGACACTCAGCTTTCTTTATAGTCCAACTCTCACAACCATACATGACTACTGGAAAAACCAAAGCTTTGACTAGACAGACCTTTGTTGACTAATGTCTCTGCTTTTTAATATGCTGTCTAGGTTGGTCATAACTTTTCTTCCAAGGAGCAAGTGTCTTTTAATTTCATGGCTGCAGTCAACATCTGCAGTAATTTTGGAGCCCCAAAATATAAAGTATGTCATTGTTTCCATTGTTTCCCCATCTATTTGCCATGAAGTGATGGGACCAGATGCCATGATCTTAGTTTTCTGAATGTTGAGCTTTAAGGCAGCTTTTTCACTCTCCTCTTTCACTTTCATCAAGAGGCTCTTTAGTTCTTTCTTCACTTTCTGCCATAAGGGTGGTGTCATCTGCATTTCTGAGGTTATTGATATTTCTCCCAGTAATCTTGATTCCAGCTTGTGCTTCTTCCATCCCAGCATTTCTCATGATGTACTCTGCATATAAGTTAAATAGGCAGGGTGACAATATACAGCCTTGACGTACTCCTTTCCCTATTTGGAACCAATCTGTTGTTCCACGTCCAGAAGGACAGACATGAACTCTGATCATTAAGCATCATAGTAGCTGCATTACCAACTGTAGTTGGCATGGTAAGCAAACAAGATAGCTCAGTTGGTAAAGAATCCGTCTGCAATGTGGGAGACCTGGGTTCGATCCCTGGCTTGGGATGATCCCCTGGAGAAGGGAAAAGGCTATGTGCTTCAGTATTCTGTCCTGGAGAATTCCGTGGACTATATAGTTCATGGGGTCACAAAGAGTCGGACACGACTGAGTGACTTTCACTTTCAGTTACCACATCACCGGACTCTGAGGTCAGAACCTGGACGCTAAGTAGAATCTGTTGCCCTTCCCCCAAGACAAGGGCCCACTTTTCTGTGAACTACTTCTAACAGGGCAGACAGTGGTTTTACACATAAAGATGCTTCTGCTTCTCCTGCATTCTTCCTGAACATACAATAGCAGTAGATACTCTGTCAAGAGCACATGCCTCATGATGACGGCTCAATATGTTTTCCAAGAGCACTATGTATATTATTTTCCTGCTCTGTTTAACAAAGAAAGTTACTGTAACTGGGAGAAATAGGTACAGAGAAGAATTATGACCCTCTGCACACTCATTTTTTAATCTACAAGTAGAGACGCTTTTCAGCAGAGATGGTGCTGTCCAGGGTACCTCTAGGACATTACACAATTGAGATGGAACACTTTGGCCTTCCCCGAAGATGGATGGCGGGCTCTTCTAAATGCTGCTCACGACCAGAGGCTTTACTTAAGTATAAATAAAGAAGATGTCACTAGAGATATTGAATAAGGTGTTCCTTAAGAACAAAAGACATAGACACTGGAAAGCGGAAGCATTAAGTGGCTATACCTTCAACACGTACCCAGTCATCTCTAAAAGTGACAATGCCCAAAATCTGGGAAAGGGAGGTGTGATTGTCCTCAGTGGTGTCTCAGCTGCCATCCACAGAGAGACCTTGATTCCAAGTTCCAGCTCTATGTATCCCCCCAGTTAAGTTGCTGTTTCCTGGGCCCTCACAGACCACAGAAGACAAGCCATTTTTGAAAGTCTGAGATAGGTATACATGATATTCTGTTTCACTTTTGTTGGGCCTCATTCCTTCAGTTCCTGCTTTGCTTAAGTCAAAATGTTCAAGGTGATTATGAATTCATAGACTGCTACAGAATCAGTGAAGAAGTGTTTTGGGCATATCTAGTAAGTTCAATGGGCATTATAACTATACCATATGTTAGAATGAAGATGCCTTTTGCTGCACTACTTAACATAAAGGTAGATTAAAAAAATATCTTAATAGTAAAAAAAAAAAAAAAAGATCCATGTTTTATATTGAAGATGGGCTTCCCAGATGGTGCTAATGGTAAAGAACACACTTGCCAATGCAGGAAACATAAGAGACGTGGGTTTGATCCCTGGGTTGGGAAGATTCCCTGGAGAGGGGCATGGCAACCCACTCCAGTATTCTAGCCAGGAGTATCCCATGGACAGAGGAGCCGGGTGGGCTACAGTCCACGGGGTTGCAAAGAGTCGGACATGACTGAGCGACTAACACACAGAAGCAGGAAAATGTTCAGATCCAGGATTATTGGGTAAACAGAGATGAATGATGATATAAAATTTACCACTTCAGAGGATTTTTCTTAATTTTTAAAAACCTTTTATTCTGTATTGGGGTATAGACAATTAATAATATTGTGATAGTTCCAGGTGAACAATGAAGGTACTCAGCCAAGTATCCACTCTCCCACCAACTCTCCTCCCATCCAGGCTTCCACATAATATTGAGCAGAGTTCCATGTGCTATACAGTAGGTACTTGCCGGTCATCCATTTTAAATGTAACAGTATGTACATGTCCACCTCAAACTCCCTGACTATCCCTTCCCAATTTTATTCAACCTAGACACATTTCTCCAGCATGTACTAGGCACTAAATAAAAGAGAAATAAGGCTCAAAGTCCTTGACCTTGTGGTAAAGGAGATCAGAAGATCTATTTCAGATGATGGAGTTTTAACCCTAAATAAACCTCTCTTTACTTAATAATCCACTATCCCCAATACTTTCAGTCACGAGGAGGTGTTGTTGAAAGAACAAGGAATAATTACTGGAAAGAATTGAATGCTACTGAGGTCTTAGGGGTCTTCTTAGGTTCTGAATGCTTCCATAGTCACCAGTTCTGTCTGTTGATATTGGTTTTGAGTCAGTTTTATTGAGGTACAATTGACATACAATAAAACTAAGTCCTTTTAGCTGTATAGTTCTTAAGATTTAACAATGTATGCAGTCAAATAACCACAACAACCAAGATATAAAATATTTCAATCATATCAAAGATTTCCCTATGAACTTCATAGCTGACCATCTCCTTCTATACCCACCTCCTGGAAACCCAAGGCCTGTTTCCTTGTACCTAAGTTTTCTCTTTTCCAGAAAGGCATACAATGGAATTATGTAGTATTTTGGCTTTTTCAGTCTGGTTTCTTTCACTTTGCATTTGCTATTGAGATTCAACCATGATGTCTGTTTGGTATATTGGTAGGATACCTTTTTTCTTTTTTTCTTATAGCTTTTTACACTCCATACCATGAATGTAGCACAATTTGTTTCTGTATTCATCAGCTGATGGCATTTGAATTGTTTCCAGTTTGGGGGTATTTTGACTAGAGCTGCTATGAATGTTTGCATAAAATTTTCTTGTGGACTTGTGCGTAAGTTTCTCTTGGATAAAAACCTGGGAGGAAAATCGCTGAGTCGTAGAGTAAGTGTATGTTTAACTTTTGAAGAAACTGCCAAACAGTTTTCCAATGTGGCTGCAGCATTTATGCATTTCCACCAGCAATACGTGAACTGTGAACTTCCAGATGTTCAAGCTGGTTTTAGAAAAGGCAGAGGAACCAAAGATCAAATTGCCAACATCTGATGGATCATTGAAAAAGCAAGAAAGTTCCAGAAAAACATCTATTTTTGCTTTATTGACTATGCCAAGGCCTTTGACTTTGTGGATCACAACAAACTGTGGAAAATTCTGAAAGAGATGGAAATACCAGACCACCTGACCCACCTCTTGAGAAACTTGTATGCAGGTCAGGAAGCAACAGTTAGAACTGAGCATGGAACAACAGACTGGTTTCAAATAGTTAAAGGAGTATGTCAAGGCTGTATATTGTCACCCTGCTTATCTAACTTATATGCAGAGTACATCATGAGAAATGCTGCGCTGGAGGAAGCACAAGCTGGAATCAAGATTGCCAGGAGAAATATCAATAACCTCTGATATGCAGATGACACCACTCTTATGGCAGAAAGTGAAGAAGAACTAGTCTCTTGATGAAGGTGAAAGAGGGGAGTGAAAAATTTGGCTTAAAGCTCAACATTCAGAAAACTAAGATCATGGCATCTGGTCCCATCACTTCATGGCAAATAGATGGGGAAACAATGGAGACAGTGGCTGACTTTACTTTTCTGGGCTCCAAAATCACTGCAGATGGTGACTGCATCCATGAAGTTAAAAGATGCATGCTCCTTGGAAGGAAAGTTATGACCAACCTAGACAGCATATTAAAAAGCAGAGACATTACTTTGTCAACAAAGGTCCATCTAGTCAAGGCTATGGTTTTTCCAGTGGTCATGTATGGATGTGACAGTTGGACTATAAAGAAAGCTGAGCGCCAAAGAATTATTTTTGAATGCTTTGAACTGTGGTGTTGGAGAAGACTCTTGAGAGTCCCTTGGACTGCAAGGAGATCCAACCAGTCCATCCTAAAGGAGATCAGTCCTGGGTGTTCATTGGAAGGACTGATGTTGAAGCTGAAACTCCAATATTTTGGCCACTTGATACAAATAGCTGACTCATTTGAAAAGACCTTGATGCTGGGAAAGATTGAGGGCAGGAGGAGAAGGGGACGATAGAGGATGCGATATTTGGATGGCATCACTGACTCAATGGACATGAGTTTGGGTAAACTCCGGGAGTTGGTGATGGACAGGGAGGCCTGGCATGCTGCGGTTCATGGGGTCGCAAAGAGTTGGACACAACTGAGTGACTGAACTGAACTGAACTGACCAGCAATATGCGAGCATTTCTGTTGCTGCACATCCTTGCCAGCATTTTGTATTGCTATTTTATTTAAATACAGGCATTCCAATATGTAAATACCAGTATCTTTGGTTTTAATTTGGAGTTCTCTAATGTCTGGATGTTAAACACCTTTTCTTGTGCTTATTTGACATCCACATCTGTTTTATAATAAAATGTCTCTTCAACTAATCTCTCACTTTTTGTTTGTTATTATTATCCTTGCATTGTGGGAGTTGTTTCTATATTCTGAATACAGAATATGTGCAAATATTTTCTTTAACTATGTTGCTTGTCTCTTTCTTTTCCTTAGTGACTTGTAGAGAGTTAAAACATTTCAAGTCTAATTAATTTATCAATGCTTTCTTTTATAGTTTCTGCTTTTTGTCTAAAAAAAAAAACCTTTGCCTAAAGGATAATGACTTCTGGTATAAGTTTTATAGGTTTAGACTTAGATCTATGATCAGTTTAGAGTTAATTTTTATAAATTGTGTGAAGTATGGGTCAGGAATTATGTCTTTGCTTATAGATGCCCAGTCATTCCAGCAACATTTGTTGAAAATAAGATCATTTGTTCACTGAATTGCTTTAGCACCTTTGTTGAAAATCATTTGATCATATATATTGATCTATTCTCTGTTCTGTTCCACTGATCTGTGTCCTTCCTTTGCTAATACCATGCTGTCTTGATTACTCAAGCTTTATACTATTAAAATCAGGTTGTGTGAGGCCTCTAAATTTGTTCTTTTGTTTTGGTTATTCAATGCTCTTTAATTTTCAAAATAAATTTTAGAACTGGCTCATTGATTCCTAAAAAAATCCTGCTGATATTTTGTTTGATTCCATAGATCAGTTTGGGATAAAATTGACATCTAATGATATTCAGTCTTCCAATTAATGAATCTAGTATATTTTACCATTTATTTAAATCTTATTTGACTTCTCTCAAGATTTTATAGCTTTCATCATAAAACTATACAAAGCTTTCACATACTTTATTAGATTTGTCCTTAAGTATTTCCCTTTTAGGGATTCTACTTTAAATGAAACTTTTAAAAAACTTACAATTTGTAATTATATATAGGAAGCATATAGAAATACAGTTTCATGTTATGTATGTTGAGTTTGTATTCTGCAACTCTATTAAATTCCCTTGATCTAATATCATTTTTATATAATTTTTTTGAAATTCACTACATACAGTCACATCATCTGTAAATCAATACAGTTTCATTTCTTCAAGTCTAATCTGTTTGCCTTTGACAAAATTTCCATGTATTATTGTACTGTCCAGGACCTCTAGTAGAATGTGGAGTAGAAGTAGACATTCTTGCCTTGTTTCCTATCTTTGGGGGAAAAAATTCAGTTTTTCAACTATAAGATATGATGCTAATGGTAAATGTTTTGATTGATACCATAGATGAAGTATAAGAATTTCATTTTCACTTCTAGTTTGCTGAGAGTTATTATTATGACTGGATGTTGATTTTACCAAAATGTATTTTCTATCTATTGTGATGACTCTAAGTTTTTTCTTATTTAGTCTGCCGATATGGTAAATTCCATTACCTATAACCCCACAGACAACTACTATTCACATTTTCTCAAATTTCCTTCCAGTCTTTAATCTATAAATATAACTTCTTTGCTAAAAAAAGAACAGTAATTCTATAATTTGTATATTTCTTAACATTTCATTAAGAGCTATTCCATGTCATTCATTTTGAGAAGAGTTTTCCTTTGCTTTGCTAAATAGAAGCCCATCTGATATATATACCATAAAAATAGTCATAAAATAATAATGATAATTATAATAACTGAAACAATAGCCTTTTCTTTGTACAAATCTCTGAGTAGTGTTACATATATTAATATTTTCCTCTCAGAACAACTCCATGAAATAGATATATTATTACTATCATTACACCCATTTACAGATAAAGAGCAGAGACATAGGAAGGTTAGACAATTTTCTCAGGGTCTCAAAGCTAGTGAGCAAGGAACTCAGTTTTTGGCTCTGTCGACTACAGTCTTGCCCACGTAACACTGTTTGTGCTGTTATTACATAGTATACAGTTTTCCTGTGTGTCTACAAACAATGCTCTGATAAACACAGCTGGAAGTAAATCTTTAACTATCTCTTTCACAAAATCCTTAGAATAGATTCCTAAAGAGGGATCAACTGGTCAAGGTTTTAAGTTACAAAGTGTGGTTTCTTCAAGAAAGCTTGAGGGATACTGCTCAGTTGCTTTTTTAGAACAGTCCTATGGACACATGGGACTGCTGCAACATAAATGCAGTTAGCTTTTTAATTTTGCTAATTTTTGATAGCTTAAAAAATACTATTTATTTTTTCATGTTTAATGTGTTCCTGGGTTTATGTTTCCTTTTTACTGTTCATGATTTTTGCCAATATTTTGTGTATTCAGATTGGAATGAAATTTTGATGTATGAAAAATTAAATTTTATTCTAGAAATTTTGTTTTAAATTCTCTTTGCTCATTCAGCTTTTTATTTTTTTTGAACAGTTTTAAAGTCAAATCAATTTTTCATTTGCATTTTATTCCTCATATATACGGTCAGAAATTCCTTGCTAAGTCAGTATTAGAGCAGATACATTATTAATAATACTTTTATATTTTATTCAAGTATTTTGTAGCTTAAGTTTTTTAAAAATGCATATAATTTAAATCTTGTTGTATGCTGTGAGTTGAGAATATTGATTGACTTTTTCCTAAATAAAAAACCAATTATCCTAGTATCATAAATTTTATAATCATTTTTGCCTAATGAATCAATGGCAACTTGACTTTATGTTAAATAATTATATATGCTCTCTATTCTGCTCTATTAATTCATTGTTATTTTAGCAAAATAATAGTGTGGCGTAATCTGTGTTCAGATCTGGTATTGCCACTCTTGTAACTCCTGGCTGAGTTACTTAACACCTCCCTTGTTTTCCTCATTTGCAAATAGTTATTTTAAATATTAAATGAAAAAGAAAAATATATAAAGCACTGAGTTTAATGCCTGACACATAATAAGCTCTTAGAAATATCTGTAGTTTCTATTGTTTCCTTCACTATGCCAGGTCCATAGTTTTAATTACTATAGTTGTGACAAAGATTCCTAATCCATTTCCACACTTTCCTCGCTGCAGTAGACCCAGCCACCAGCCATGTGGCCCATGAGACCAAGTCCTGGTAAATGGCACATGAGAAGACTTTCTAAAATGTCTCTCACTGGAAAGGGAGGTTTCTTTCCTTACTACCTACCTGTCTTATTTCAGAATTAAATCTAGAAAAGATAGCTGGATATCCAGAGACCTCTTAGACCATGAGGTGAAGATGGATGTCAAGAACTATATCTTATGATAATGGACTTGCCCTGGACTTTATGTTGATGTGAGAGACCAAACCTTTGCTTCTTTAATGTACTATGCTAGAATTTCTATTTCTCACAGAGTATTTCACTTTCATTGACATGTTTGAATATCCAATTCAAGATAAGATGTTTATTTGTACACTTAAGTGTTTTTAGCTTAGTTTTTCTGTATCAAGAGTAAAAAATAATCTCCCTAATTCTCCATCAATTCTAGCCAAGAAAACCAATATTTGGTCTCTTAAATTATTATCTATTAATACATGTTATTGGGCTTCCCCAATGGCTCAGCAGGTAAAGAATCTTCCTGCAGTGCAGGAGACACAGCAGATGCAGGTTTGATCCCTGGGTTGGGAAGATCCCCTGGAGGAGGGCATGGCAACCCACTCCAGTGTTCTTGCCTGGAGAATCCCCATGGACAGAGGAGTCTGGTGGGGTTCAGTGCATGGGGTTGCAGAGAGTCCCAACTTTTAAAGGGAAGATGAATAGAGTCTTAACCATGAGACAGAAAATCAACAGGTTTCTTTTTTCTGGCTACACCAGGTCTTAGTTGCAGCATGTAGGATCCAATGGGTTGCCCAAGAAGTTCATTAGGGTTTTTCCATTACATCTTATAGAAAAACCTGAATGAACTTTAGGGTTTGAACCCAGCCTCCTGGCATTGGGAACGCAGAGTCATAACCACTGGGCCACTAGGGAAGTCCCACAACTGTTATTTTGAAACTCCTCTAATATGCACTTTACATGAACCAAATTGTAAAAGTAAACATATTTTTCATCATTGCCTTAAGGCAAAGCCATACAAAAGAGATTGTCAATGGAGAGAGAAAAAGCAGGTAATTCAGTTTCCCAAAAGAGTTTTAGAAAATGAATTGCCCTGTTTGGCACTTCGTATTGATCACATAGCCACAATAATTAACATCCTCTTATTTATATTATACAGAAAACTGAAGTTCAGAATTAGACTATCACTCATTGTTCTTAATATTAATGACCAACCATTATAAGATGCCTTCATGTTGTTTTCTAATAAAGTCAGAAATACCAATTTCATTAAGTTAACTTACTACCTCAGCTTCAAGACATGGATTATCTAAGGGATCAAAGTACTCATGTGCTGCGTCTAGATATAAAGTCCAAATAAGGCAAGGAACCGAGGCTTCCCAGGTGGTGCAGTGGTAAAAGTGATGAAGAATCCACTTGCCAATGCAGGAGATACAAGAGAGGTGGGTTCGATCCCTGGGTCAGGAAGATCCCCTGGAGAAGGAAGTGGCTGCCCACTCCAGGATTCTTGCCTGGAGAATTCCATGGGGTCACAATTCATGGGGTCGCAAAGAGTCAGACACAATTGAGTAACTGAGCATGCAGGGTAAGGATCTTGTCAAATAATTCTCTTACTTCAAGATGGAGTGGTATATTTTGGCCTTGCTATGGCTGTTACACTTGAACTCATTCTCAAGGATGAACACTAAGAGAGGATGTGGGGATATCGTTAGAGATAAATCACCTCTTAAAACATTTCTTCAGAAGGTGCGTCCTTGCTCTCTGATGTTTCTAATATCCAAGAAGAAAGCTCTTCTCGGTCAGAAAAAATTTCTACCATTTCTATCTCACCCTCTAGCCTCAGAGAATATCCTGCTAGACAACAATGGGCACTGTAAATTTATTTCATGTCAGATGGTATATATACCAAGCTGTTTTTGCAGGTTCTAGACACAGAGTGGGAGAGTCCTCTTTTAATTATTTACATGAAGTTGATTCCATGGCAGAGAACTATTTGTGGTCCTATTTCAATTAGAAATATCTAGACCTATTAGTGATTTAAAAGTCTTCACATTTATCTTCTTACTCCCCACAGAACTTAGAACAGTTAAAACTTGAGTTTCTATGGAACTTCCCTGGCAGTCCAGTGGCTAAGACGCTGTGCTCCCAGTGCAGGGGGCCCAGGTTTGATCCCTGGTCAGGGAACTAGATCCTACACGCCATAGCTAAGACTTTGCATGCTACAACTAAAGATTCCCCCATGCTGAAATGAAACGATCCCACACTCTGCAACTAAATGTTCCACTAAATGTTTGTTTGCCACAACAAAGCTTGAAGATCCCACATGCCACCGCTGAGAACTGGTGAAGCCAAGTAAATAAATAAGTTAAAGATTTTCAATAAACAAAAACACCCTTGAGATTCTAAAAATGTGTTATTCAGTGATACATTATCAAAAATCCTGTGAAAAATCTCAAAACAAACATAATTGCTCCAGGAGTCCATTCACTTCCGTATTGGGCATGTATGATATGTCAGGTAGAGGGATAATCTATATTCTATTCTTGGTCAATCTAGTCTGGTAGACTGGCATGAGAATAATATCACAATCCCTGGAACACAGAGAAAGTCAAGACTCACTTTGCTGAAAGTACTGGAGAAAGTATCAGAGAAAATGTTAGGCACTCAGTTGTATCCAATTCTTTGCGACCCCATGGACTGTAGCCCACCAGGCTCCTCTGTCTAGGGGGTTTCCTAGGCAAGGATACTGGAGTAGGTTGCCATTTCCTTCTCCAAGGAGTTTTCCCAGACCAGGGATTGAAACTGCATCTCTTTCGCTGGCAGGTGGATTCTTTGCCACTGAGTTAGCAGGGAAGCCCCAGGATTTACATTAGGAACTTTTAAAGTTGGACAGCTCTGGGTTTAAGTTCCTGACTATGCTACTTGCATCTTTGAGCATGAGCACATGACTTAGCTTCTATAAAACTCAGTTTCTGTGAAAAATATGAATACTAAAAACACCTACTTTAGGGCAGATGTGTGAGAATTACATTTGAAAATTCATAGAGACATTTAGTCTACATTTGACACATGCCTCTACTTCAGAACTATCAGCCAAAAAAAAAAAAAAAAAAAAAAAAACCTTCTTAAGTAAATGAATATGGGCAGAACCATGGAAACTTGTCTTGCCTCTTGACAGAATTCAGATACCCAGGAGCTATTCCAAATCCCCTGTGGAAGAACTCAGGTTCTCTGGAGGATTTGTTAGAATTCTAAGTTGAGGGTGAATCTAAAATTTTAGCTACAAGTCAGATGAGAATTGATGTTTTGGAAATGTGATGCTGGAGAAGACTCTTGAGAATCCCGTGGACAGCAAGGAGATCAAACCAGACAATCCTAAAGGAAATCAACCCTGAATATTAATCAGAAGGACTGATGCTGAAGCTGATGCTCAAATACTTTGGCACCTTATGCAAAGAACTGACTCATTGGAAAAGACCCTGATGCTGGGAAAGATTGAGGGCATGAGGAGAAACGAGTGACAGAAGATGAGATGGTTGGATGGCATCATGACTCAGTGGACATGAGGTTGAGCAAACTCCAGGAGACAGTGAAGGACAGGGAAGCCTGGGGTGCCGCAGTCGATGGAGTTGCAAAAAGTCAGACAAAACGTAGCAACTAAACAACAGATGAGATTTACTGTGAAGCTTCCTTAATCGACAAGCATTCCTAAATATCTGGCATGCCGAGTGGTCTGGGAGTAGTGGCTAAAGGTCCATCTAGGCCACAGCCTTCTGGCACCACAGTGGAGGGAACAAAACCTGGCCGAGTAGATATCACTAGAGCATCAGGTCGCTGCCTTACATGGGCAAGTGCATCCACTAGAAATTGAAGTGCTGTCTCCAAAACCCCTAACTGGCCTCTCTTCCATCCAAAAATCAGGGAAGAGAGCCAAAGATTCTGATTGCACAGCATCTGCTATGTGATTGATGGAGATGTCTGAGTATTCAACAGATGGACTCAAAATATCCTGGGGCTTAGCGACGTGTGCAAGTGACCGTATACAAATTACAAAGTGTTAAGTTATTTTTTTGAGAAAGATGGGACCTGGTATTCTTAGCAAAAAAAAAAAACAAAAAACTTATTTTCATCCATCACAGGGCTTCTCAGAAATCTCTTATAGCAGAAAAGTGTAGAGTCATAAAAAATACACATTTAGCATGTAGAAAAGTGAAATATATATATATCTCCACATAAACATATTCATACACATATACCATATAATGCCCTCACAACTTTACATATCAGTATCACCTTGTATTGGCTCTTCGGACACTTTAAAAATAATAAACTTTCATCTAAATATTAGTATTATGATTAAGTCAGTGGTTTGCTTTGTATGGGGCTTCCCTGGCCGCGCCAACTGTAAAGAACCTTCCTACAGTGTAGGAGACCTGGGTTCGATCCCTGGGTCGGGAAGATCCCCTGAAGAAGGAAATGGCTACCCATTCCAGTATTCTTACCTGGAGAATTCCATGAACAGAGGATCCTGGTAGGCTCAGTCCATGCAGTATAGGTGCCTAATTGCTTTAATGATATCAGATGAATTATAGTGAGAGTAAAAACATAGGAAAAAATATTAAATGGCACAATTGCCTGATTAGCTTAAGAATGGAGTCCAGGTACATGTGGATTATAATATGTACTATCTTTCAATCTGCTTTGAAGCATTTAGCAAGCATAGCTAGAAAGAAGCTTAGATCATCCAGTTCAACTGTTCATTTTAGACTTGAGAAAACTGACACTCAGAAAGGCTATTTGTTTAAGGTAACCAAGTTAATTAACAACTCCCCTAGAAATGAAAATGTCTCCTACAATATTCAGTTCCTCAGGAAACCTTCCTAACACTGTAAATCTTCGAATAATTGGAATAAAGGGCCTGATGACTAAGCAAACTCAAAAAATGTCTAAATTTCTATTTTTATTTATTTTTTAACTGGAGGACAATTGCTTTACAATGTCGTGTTGGTGTTTTGCCAAACAACAGCTCAAATCAGTCATAACTACATGTATATGTATATCCCTTCCCTCTTGAGCCTCGCTGCACCAGAAATCCCACCCCTCGAGGTCATCACGGGGCTTCCCTGATAGCTCAGTTGATAAAAATCTGCCTGCAATGCGGCATACCCAGGTTAGATTCCTGGGTCAGGAAGATCCTCTGTAGAAGGGATAGGCTACCGACTTCAATTAACTTATATGCTTATTTAACTTATATGCAGAGTACATCATGAGAAACGCTGGGCTGGAAGAAGCACAAGCTGGAATCAAGATTGCTGGGAGAAATATCAGTAACCTCAGATATGCAGATGACACCACCCTTATGGCTGAGAGTGAAAAGGAACTAAAAAGCCTCTTGATAAATGTGAAAGAGGAAAGTGAAAAAGTTGGCTTAAAGCTTAACATTCAGAAAACTAAGATCATGGCATCTGGTCCCATCACTTCATGGGAAATAGATGGGGAGACAGTGGAAACAGTGTCAGACTTTATTTTTGGGGGCTCCAAAATCACTGTGGATGGTGACTGTAGCCATGAAATTAAAAAATGCTTACTCCTTGGAAGGAAAGTTATGACCAATCTAGATAGCATATTAAAAAGCAGACATTATTTTGCCAACAAAGGTCCCTCTGGAAAAGTCTATGGTTTTTCCCGTGGTCATGTATGGATGTGAGAGTTGGACTGTGAAGAAAGCTGAGCACCGAAAAATTGATGCTTTTGAACTGTGGTGTTGGAGAAGACTCTTGAGAGTCCCTTGGACTGCAAGGAGATCCAACCAGTCCATCCTAAAGATCAGTCCTGGGTGTTCATTGGAAGGACTGATGCTGAAGCTGAAACTCCAATACTTTGGCCACCTGATGTGAAGAGTTGACTCATTGGAAAAGACCCTGGTGCTGGGAGGGATTGGGGGCAGGAGGAGAAGGGGACGACAGAGGATGAGATGGCTGGATGGCATCACCGACTCGATGGGCATGAGTTTGAGTAAACTCCGGCAGTTGGTGATGGACAGGGAGGCCTGGTATGCTGCGATTCATGGGGTCGCAAAGAGTCAGACACGACTGAGCGACTGAACTGAACTGAACTGAACTGAACCGACTTCAATATTCTTGGGCTTTCCTTGTGGCTCAGCTGGTAAAAAAATTCTGCCTGCAATGTGGGAGACCTGGGTTCGATCCCTGGGTTGGAAAGATCCCCTAGCTATCCACTCCAGTATTCTGGCCTGGTGAATTCCATGGACTGTATGGTCCATGGGGTCGCAAAAATTCTACTGAGTGACTTTCACTTTCTAGGTTCATCACAGAGCACCAGGCTAGGCTCCCTGTGTTATATAGCAGCTTCCCACTAGCTATTTTTAACTCATACATGTTAGACAGCAGAAAGACCATTTTTATCTTTTGCTTTAAATGTTGTACCAACATTGCCATTTGCTTTGGTACTAATTAAGCACATAATTTTTGCATTTAACATACTACCAGAACTGCCTTTGAGGTGTCAGCTTTATGATATGTCTCTTTGTGCTAAGTGCTATGTCACTTCAGTCCTGTCCAACTCTTCGCGACCCCTCGGACTGCAGCTCACCAGGCTCCTTTGTCTGTGGGATTCTCCAGGCAAGAATACTGGAGTGGATTGCTATGCCCTTCTCCGCGGGATCTTCCAGGGGATTGAACCCCCATCTCTTGTCTCCTGCAGAGAGGTACTGTCTCTGGCAGGCAGGTACTTTACCACTAGTACCACCTGGGAGCCATCTCTTTATGTAGAGAAATTCTCTGGAGAATCTGTCTCCAAATTCTGTGTATTATAGAGTAGTCATAAGAAATTTAATTTCTTTCACATGTTTCATTTTACTTTGTAAGTTTCTGGCTTACAGTCACCCATAAGCAGTCTGTGTATCATCAGAGTTTCCAGCTAGTAGGCTGAGCATCTTCTTTATAATAATAGTCAGTTATCTGTAACATTATTTGCTTAATAAATGTCTCACCACTAGACTTCAATTGTTCAGGAAAACCAAATACTCCTTTACACCTTGCACAAAGCCCTGGGACATAATTGGATATCAATAAACTTTTTTTGGGTGAATGAATGGAATGCAGACTAATTTAATAGAATGAATGGAATGCAGACTAATTTAATATTAGTATCAAGTAAAAAACAAAGAGGAGCTATATTATGCCACCAATCAGATGTCTAGAATGCTTTCCAATGGCAAATGTGACATGTATTGATCTGCCACATTTTTCTATTACATGTTATTAAAAACACCTTGAAAAAAAGGAATACTTGAGATCTGATTCAACATAATTTTTAAATAGTACTTGTGTGTATTTAAGACTGCCTTGTTCAAGGCAATACTTTTCTACCAGTTATAATAGATCAAATTTAAGAATAAAGTTGAAGAGCAACCTAAAGTGTCCTTACAAGTAAACATGTTCAGTTCTATGAGTGTATCCCTTTATTGCTATAACATCTGTGTTCTAAAGGACTGCTATGTAACTAGCTGCATAGACACTTGTAGAAGAAGATTAAATCAGGGGATATTCAAGGCCGGAAAAATGGCATTTAAACACCCAGTCCTCTATCACCAAGCTGAAGAGATATGAATGAAACAAATTGATTACATTTCTTTTCATTTATGTCAGGCCCATTCACATGAGCTGCTTACATCAATGAAATGTGAAAAGTCATCATGCGTGCCACTTCTGATCAGAAACATGGCTCCCCATGTGTCTTTCTTCTTCTATAAGATCATCAATGTTTCAGACAGAATCTGTTCCATCAGTCAAGATTCTGGAACAAAGAGGCCATGGAGCAAAGATCAATCAAAACATCATAAATATGTCACCTGAGTGAGAAATGTATTTTGTTGATTTAAGTCACTGAGATTTTACGGTTGCTTATTTTTACAATATATTTAATTTAAGCTGGCAGAGACAAAAGCTAGTCATGTGGATTACATTTGAGAAAGATTCTTACTGAAAAGCAGTGGAAGTGGTGATGGGGAAGACCAAGGTATCCTGAAGATGAAAAACAGAAATAAACCTGAATGGGAAAAATTCCAACAGAAGTTAAAATAAAAATTGGAATGAATCTAAATTTAGATAGAGATAAATAGAGATAAAGATAGAAAACTAAAACAAAAAATAAAAGGGCCTTTAAATTCATCTACTATATCATAAGACATAGCAATAACCATAAAGTATTGGTTTTGCCTTTCTTCTGAGCAAAATTGTAACTAGCTGGTCCAGAATGGCACTGATATTATTACTTATTTACCCTCCAAAACTTTCCCACCCAAAGTCTTCTCTATGTAATGAGGTGGCAACTCTATCTTTCCAGTTTTTCAGGCAAAAAGTCTTGGAATCACCTTTGAATCCCTTCATTTCCTTATGTCATACATGTAATCTCAGGAAATTACATTAGTGATATTTTGAAATTTTATCCAGAGGTTATCCAGGTGTCTAAAGAAAAGGTTACACTTTAACCAACTTCCTACATTTTTCTTCCCCAAAAATACAAAGTGGTTTCACAAGTATAAAACTCTTATATAAAATATAACCATTCATATGATTTGAAAACAGAGACTACTGAAACTTCAAAATCACTGTGACTAGAAAGAGAAAAAAAAATAGCAAAAGCCAGAGCTCTAATTCCTTACATTTCTGCCCACTACTGCCCAACCACAAAAATTTTCAATAAGCCAAAGTCCAGAGAACTGTCAAGAAAAGAAAAGAAGGGTGCTAGTAATGTATGAGCATTGGGATTGATATCAGAAAGATTAAATCAACACAAAATCTGAATTATAAAAAAATAACCAGGTAGATCAGAGCGCTCACTAGAGGAAAGGAATTTCAAAGTACACATAATTTAAAGAATCAGAGCATCTCTAAAGTTCCAGGTATGCAATTGAAAGAGATTTAAGGGTTGAATATAATTAAAACCACAGGCAAAATATAAAAAGATAGTCTTCCAAAAGCATAACTTCTGAAGGAGAAAAAAGGGAAGCAAAACTGCCTTTTGGAAATTCAATGATGGTTGGAGGTGGGGGAGAATAGAGAAAAATGTAAAGTCATTCAAGACAAAACAGAACTATAAAATTAGAAGGTTCACATCACCTTCCCCCACCAAAAGAAAACAAACAAGCGATAATCCTTTTAAGCGACTAGATTTTACTAGACTAACAGAAAAACCACTTACTTAGGAATCATATAAAGCACTCTTATATCATGAAAATGTACAAAAGGAAAGTCAAATCCATAGAGAACTACTACAAATAAATAAGGAAGCAAATTTTCACACAAGTATATAGAAGAAAACTCTCCTGGAAAATAATCATGAAATGAAAGCAAAGTATAAATCTACACTCCAAACAGAGTTAAGTAAACTCAAAAAAGCATTTGAGAAAATGGGTATTCACCTTGAATCAAAAATTAAAAAAAAATTAAATGCCCAAATGGATTAAAAACTGAGAGAATGAAAAAGGAGTTGATTGAACTCAGGAAGGAATGAAAGAAAATTTTTAAAATATCACCTGATAAGTGAATAATAGGTTAGAAGACACTAAAGGAAGAAGAGAGTCAAAAGAAAAATTTTAAAAGGGCTTTGAAGAAGGGCCATTAAAGTCAAAAGAATTAGGCTGGCGTTAAAATTTTCAAAACCCACGTACAAAGCAACCCAGCTCTGTTCACTGAGAGGATCTAAAAAATGAAATCCAGTAGCAATGAGGACATCAGCTTACCTTGTGCCATGGCCATGGTTTTTAAACACCATTTCTAATCAGAGAAACCAGTGTTCATTGGTGAAGTGGTTGATTACAGGGGTTGGTATACGAATGGGACACTATGAGCATGAGTTAACTTGTAGTACCAGAAATAAGGACACGATCGAAATAAAATGGTGGTTTATACAAGGAACAAGCTGCCAACCCGAAAAAAGTTCCTGAAGTTGAAAAAATTGAGCACAAAATAAATGATAGCACTGGACTTTAACCCACAGAATAAGATAAATTTACATTGGTAAAGAATCTGCCTGCAATGCAGGAGACCTGGGTTCAATACCTGGGTGGAGAAGATCCTCTGGAGAAGGGAATGGCTACCCACTCCAGTGTGCTTGCCTGGAAAATCCCATGGACAGATGAGCTTGGGAGGCTACAGTCCACGGGGTCACAAAGAGTTGGACACGACTGAGTGACTAACACAAGCACACACATCAATAAATAATAGAACCAACAAATACGTAGGGGGAAGGAGACAACTCTTCCTTACCATAAAGTTTTAATTAGGTGTAGAAAAGAAATGGGAAATCACTATTAGCCAAGAAGCTGCAGACAAGATCCACTGATGAATACTAAAATTAATGGACAGATATTTGAGGAGAATCAGGTTTGTAGAGTAGCAAATTATTAACTTTCCAGGGAGAAAGATACTACCATAACCAAGTGATCAAAATTAGTAATAAGATTTATTGATACCATGGACCCTTTGATTATGATGCCCTGGAAAGTATCAAGATACGTCATTTCTTTGGTATTCTTGACAAAAATGCATAAACTCATTCTGATCATGAGAAACCATCGAACTTAAATTGAAGGTCACTGTACAAAGTAGCTGATTGGTGCTCTTTAAAAGAGAAAATATTATGAAAGGTAAGAAAGACTGAATACTGTCACAGATTGGAGAAGAAATAACCAATACATGCAAGATGGGATTCTGAAAAGTTTCCTGGAACAGCAAAAAGACAGTGGAAAAAATGGTGAAGTTTGATTTGAGCCTGGAATTTAGTTAATAACAGGGTGTATGCATATGTGAGTCACATCAGACGTGTCTGTCTCGTTGCGACCCCATGTTCTGCAGCCTGCCAGGCTTCTTGGTCCATGGGGTTCTCCAGGCAAGAATACTAGTGTGGGTTGCCATGTCCTCATCCAGGGGATCTTCCTGACCCAAGGATTGAACCCATGTTTCCTGTATTGCAGGTGAATTCCTTACCACTGAGCCACTGGAGGAGTCCAATAATAGAGTGCAAAGTGAAGTCACTCAGTCGTGTCCGACTCTGTGACCCCATGGACTATAGCCTATCAGGCTTCTCTGTCCATGGGATTTTCCAGGCAAGAGTACTGGAGTGGGTTGCCATTTCCTTCTCCAATTAATAATAGAGTATTGACATTAATTTCTTAGTTTTGATCATCATACTATGGTTATATAAGGAGTTATCACTACTAAGGGACGCTGGATGAGGAATATATAGTAATTCTCAGTCTACGTTTGCAAATTTCTTTATACAATCAACTCAAAATAAAACTTGAAACAAACTTCATCCAGAATCTGAATGCTTCCTGCCACCTTCATTTCTTACCACCCTGGTCTGAACCACCTCTCCTGGATTACTGAAATAGTCTCCTAATGATTCTCCACCTCTTTGTACCATGAAGACTCAATCTTTTGAAAACATAAGTCAGATCATGTCACTTCTCTGCTGAAAATCTTCTAATGATTCCTTATTCCTGTCAGAGCAAATCAAGTCCTTTCAAAGGGCTTCAAATCACAGATAATCTGGCTCTCCATTCCCTCTGTAACTTGATCCCCTGCTTTTCTGTTTCCATCACAATCTCTTGCTGGTCCAGCCTTCTTGCTTTCCTGGAACATTCCAGACCCAAGCTCAGGCCTTGGAGCCTTGCACTAACTGTTCTCTCTGAAGTCCCCGCTTACCCCTGCCACCCACACAGGAACACAGATCTTCTTCTCTTCTAGCCTTACTTCAGATTTCTTCTTCTCAATGAAGCTTACCACAACCACCCTAGTTAGTGTTGCAACAAGCATCACATCCTTTCCCCCGCCCTCCTTTTTCTTTTTTTCCTTAGAGCATCTCATCTTCTAAATTACCAGATAGTTTGTTAGCGATGTTGACTTTTATCTTACTTTCTCCATCTACTACTCCTTCCTTTCAATTTAAGGACCTTTGAGAGGAGGAACGTTAGCTTTTTTCAATGATGAATCCCTAGAACTTACAATCTAGAACAGCAATAGGTACATAGACCAATCAGTTTATATGATTTCAAATAATTAATGATTCACTCACTCATTAATATTATAAGCAGAGATCGGAAGAATTACACTTTATAACTAACTCCACAAGATACATCTTTAAAAAGTGGGTATTTAGATGCTGGAGTAGCACAAGGGCAGTTTCCTTAATTTTTTTTTAAAAAGTGAACAAACATATCCAACCAGATAGCTTATTAGTTCATGCAACAGCTATTGTGGGCTCCTGGAGAATATTTTTGATAACCTCTTTAATAAGCTGTGTCCTTACCATGTTACTAAACTGAGTTGCTTAGAACTAAAGCTAAAAAGCCCATGATCAATGTCAAGGTATAAATTCAATGCTTTGGTTGAACTTTTAAATTGAAAGTATAGGTTACATTGAGGTACATATTGCTAAATTTTATCGGATGGATTTTCTTTACACTCTATGGACATCAACAGCAATTTATTTAAAAAAAAAAATTTTGGAAGACAATACAAACTTTGTTATTTTTCTCAACAGATCCATAAAAGCTGTTATTCCCTCGCTGATCCCATGTGGATTTTTAATTGGTGCCATTACACTTCTCAAGGGAGTTAGAAACAGTAGGCCAGATATGCCTTTAATTGGCAGTAGCCAAATTTATTTTTTTACTGTATTAGTCAGAGTAGCTGATAAATATCCTAAATTAGTGGAGTAATTTTTATGAGAACTTTGGCTTTTTTTTTTTCCTTTCCTTTGCTTTCATCTTTTCTCTTTTTTTTTTTGTCCCTTTTATTTTTATTTTTTTAAATGGGTAATGGGTGTTGGTAACTTTGTCAGTTGACATCCCATTTCTAGCAATGCAATCAAGCTTCTAAGCAGCCTGGTGTTTTGTTTTCTTTTCGTGGTCGGTTGCCCTCTTTAACCTTATCAAAGCAGCTAAATTTCTTCAAACTGTCAACCAGAGCCATGTCAGCATCTTAAAGAAAGCCACCGCTGACACAGCTTAGCAAAGCTGAATTGATCTTTCACCCCTTGGGGCAATCCGCACAGCCAGCCCGTGCACCATCCCCCGAGTTTGATGTAAAGTTCTACCCTTTCTGCCTTCCTATGGGGAAGGCAAGCTGGGCTGCTCTATAGCAGTATTTAAAATTATTTCTGTTTCCATGTCTAACACCTCAGCTTTTCTCTGGTCCTTGTAGGTGACAAGGAAAGTGAAGTTTGAGGGAAGAGATATCAAGAGAGAGAAGTAAATTCAGTACTGTGTGTACTGTGACTCGGATGATAAATCAGACCAAGTAATTTTCCATTTAAATGACATAAAGTGCTGCTACTGGAGAAGCCAGGACAGCTTTCTAATCAAACTCCCACTGCTTTTTCCCACCCTTCTACATCTTTAAGTTTCTCTTACTTGAGTTTTTCTCTAGTTTATATTCTGTCATGCTTAAAGACTTATAAACATGTTTCTAGAAAGGATTCTTAAAAAAAAAATGGAGCTGATTCAAACAGCTTCCTGGGTTTCCCTTGTGGCTCAGCTGGTAAAGAATCTGCCTGCAATGCAGGATACCTGGGTTCGATCCCTGGGTTGGAAAGATCCCCTGGAGAAGGGAAAGTCTACCTACTCCAGTATCCTGGCCTCAAGATTTCCATGGACTGTATAGTCCATGGGGTTCCAAAGAGCTGGACACAACTGAGTGACTTTCACTATCACTATTGTAAAACTAGAAATTTTACTTTGTTTCTAGGATGTCTGTATTTGGGGAGAATAGTTTAATTTCAGTAAGCAACCACACTTAAAAGTCAATTCATAGAGAAACACCAATACAGTATATTAACACATATATATGAAATTTAGAAAGATGGTAATGATGACTCTATATGCCAGACAGCAAAGGAGACACAGATGTAAAGAATAGACTTTTGGACTCGGTGGGAGAAGGTGAGGGTGGGATGATTTGAGAGAATAGCATTGAAACATGTATATTACCATGTGTGAAATAGATGACCAGTGCAAGTTTGATGCATGAAGCAGGGCACTCAAACCTGGTGTTTGGGGACAACCCAGAGGGATGGGGTGGGGAAGGAGGTGGGAGGGGGATTCAGGATGGAGGGACACATGTACACCTGTGGCTGATGCATGTCAGTGTATGGCAAACCCGCCACAATATTATAAAGGAATTAGCCTCCAATTTAAATAAATAAACTACTTTTTTAAAGTCAATTCATGACAAGTCTTTTCCACCATGTAATATATCCCTTTACTTTTGTGTCTCTCATGGGGTCTTTTACAGAAGAAATGTGCTATAAAATTGTTACTTAAGAAATACTTGTCATCAGTTTGGTAACAGTTCTGCATAAAAACCTGCTTTTGAACTTATTGCACTAAATTTAGAGAGTAAATTTGACTCTTGGGTTATCAAAAGTCCTTTCTGATAAAATCTAAACTTTTTTGAATTCCATTATCATTTGTTGAGCACCAGTAAATGTTGAAATTATACAGATTAACCAGGTAGTTTGCCCTCTCAAATTGATCACAAGGAAGTCAGAGAGCGGGAATAAAAAACTTAAAAAAAAAAAAGCTAAGCCATGTGCTAACAGCTCTATGTATGCAATGAGGATGATGTATTTTCCTTGGATGGGGTTCTATAAATCTCCATACCTCTGAAAAGGGAACAACTCCCAACTCTACTCCTCTGATGTAGCTATTATATGAGACTGTAAATTTGGTGAAATGAATGACACAGAATTAAGATAATTTACCTAAGACCAAAGTTTCTTGGTTGACTAACTTGGGTGTAGTATTTCCATACCGGGAGTATGAGATTCAAGAGCCGATAAGAAAGGCTGGAGGACTCCAGAATTAATAAAGTGATCATTATCCTGATTTCAGCTAAATCCTATCCTAACTCCTGCTTGCCAATCAGCATGCCACCTATTTCCACTAAAAAAAGCACCACGTCAATTTTCTAACTTTTGCCTTCTTTCAGTAATATTAATATAGTTGTATTTTCTCTCTTATCCCCTCTTCTCCTCTGCCTCTCTTTCTTTGTGCACACACACACACACACACACACACACAGACACATACACACATATCTTATATATGTTATGTATTACATATATATAGGCCTATGTGAGATTTTACTCTTTAATTATTGAATAACTTTATATATAGGGCATCCTACAATTATTGAATGTTTTTTGCTTTCATTCTGTCAGTCTTATTTAATTCCATAGATCTATCACAATTAATGACCTTCAAAATTGTGATGCTCAACCAATGTGCAATGTTTAATGATCAAAGATCAAGTCACACAGGCATAACATGAAAGACAACAATTGAAATGACCTTCAACCACCTTATTTGTTTATAATCTTATCATGGAAGACCGCTGGATTTCGTAAATCACAGGAAGAAATCAAGACAATTCATTTTGTAAAGGACCTATGCATTTAAAAAATCAAAGATATTAGGCACTCTGGGAGTCTATGAAAATGCCAACTTTTTAAGTACTGTCTTCACTGCCAATGATAGATTCCTTTAGGAATCTTCATCTTCATTTCACAGTCAAACTGTAATTTCTGTGCTCTTTCTGCAACTGTTCATGATATGTATACGGCCATCATTTGGGCATTCAGCAATTCTCTTTACTCATTTTAGAATTTTTCAGAATGCTCCATGTATTTTTTTTCTCAGCAGAACTTTTAAAACTATTTCAGCCAAATTTAAGTGTTGTTATCTGAAGTTTATATGAACTTTTCATGAACACCTGTTCAAATTTATTTAAACCAAGTACTGATAACTAATAAATCTTAGTTATACATTTCACAGTATTCAGACTTTACTTCCCTGAAGGCTTTGCAACAATCTCAAAATAACCATTTACCTTATGTGCCCTTGACAGGAAACAAAAAGGACACTAGGGTACTCATGGAAAGTTTAGTGGAAGGAGTGACTTGACTTAGCATAGAGTAGTTGCCTCCCAAAGTAAGGACTTTGGCTCACTAGGTCTAAACAAGGGGTGATAAATAGGCTCAGGATGCTTGTGATGTATGCATTGAGTTAGGGGGAGTTTATTTTTTTATACTTAGCAACTTCAGGGCCAATAGTATGGCTGAGGAAATGAAAAGGACTGAGATCAGGGGTAGTCAGATCTGTAAGGAACCTATGGCAGTTGTCAGCCTAAAAATGATGACAGTCTTGGCAGCAAAAATGAGGGAGAGGTGGTTTTTGCCACGTATTGAAAAGGATGACTATTCAGGACTTACTTGGCAAATGACTTGAAATGGCAGTGGGAATGAATAAATCAGGGTGATTCTGAGATTCTGCTTCAAGGCTTTGAACATGGCTAAGAATGACCTCTAGTTGGCGTATGAAAATGCAGAGACATTACTCTGCCAACAAAGATCTGTCTAGTCAAAGCTATAGTTTTTCCGGGAGTCATGTATGGATGTGAAAGCAGGACCATAAAAAAAGCTGGGCGCTGAAGAACTGACGCTTTTGAACTGTGGTGTTGGAGAAGACTCTTGAGAGTCCCTTGGACTGCAAGGAGATCCAACCAATCCATCCTAAAGGAAATCAACTCTGAATATTCACTGGAAGGACTCATGCTGAACCTCCAATAATTGGCCATCTGATGAAAAGAGCTAACTCCTTGGAGAAGACCCTGATGCTGGGAAAGATTGAAGGCAGGGAGGAAGAGAAGGGGACAACAGAGGATGAGATGGTTGGGTGGCATCACTGACTCGATGGACATGAGTTTGAGCAAGCTCCTGGACTTGGTGATGGACAGGGAAGCCTGGTGTGCTGCAGTCCAAGGGGTCATAATGAGTTGGACACGACTGAGTGACTGAACTGAACTGAACTGAAGACTGACCTCATTACCTCTTCGCCAATGTAGCTCCTCCTGACTCCTGGTATCCTCCTCATCATCTTGGTTACAGAGGATCCCTTTCCTATAAAGTGGTCTGTTTACAAAATCCTCCTGCCTGGTCATTCTGTCCTTAGCCCTCCCATACCATCACATGTTGGTATAACCCATACATTGGAAATAGAATGCGTTTCCAGCAGTTCTGTTTATACCACTAATTGGAGTGGTAATTCACCATCATTCTTAGCCGAATAAGCTTGAAATGTTTCAGATTAAACTAAAAGATAAACAGGAAGACAAGCTCATGTTAAATTGGTAATCATCATATATAGTTTTCAAAGTATTTTTGCAGCAACTTTCACATTTAAGTTTCCTAAGAACTCTCTAAAATAGGAATATCATTCCAATGATGGATATGAAACTCAGAGATTTAACTCTCTGGCTGAAAATCACAGAGCTATTAAATTTTAGTAACATTCAGTGGAGTGTAATATATTAATAGAAACTTGTAATCATTAAATAGATCCTTCTTTTTATCTAAATTTAATTTCCCATATTAGAGACAATAGGCTTTGAGGGCTAAATATGCCAGGATCTACACAATTAATAACTAGAGATTATATAGAATTTTTTCCAAAAATTTTCCCATAATACTACTATGAATTTGACTTACAATTTTCAACCTTCATCTTTTATATGCCACAAAATTTCTGGGACACAATCTAAAAGTAGTTTATTGCTATACTGCCCTGTTATCAAGAAGCAGGAGAAATCACTGTATTTTCCATTCTGTTAGTTGATGTAACATACATACTAGTGGCATGATGTCATAAACAGCCCAGTTTCCAACTCTCATCCGAGCCTATAGATCTCAGACTAATTATTCCTTGGAAATTGTCCAGCCCTAAAAGATAGCAGACCGTATTTCCAGAGAAGTGGTTGACTTCATGTCAGATCCTCTCTCTCAAGTCATATTCAACAGTGACAACCTGGTCCTTATTGCTTAGATCTTGAGCTTGAACTTCTCTTGCTGCCTCCCTTCCCTGCAGACACATATCAGGGACTCAGGTTCCATTTCTGACTCTTCTTCTCAAAGAATAGCTGCATCACAGCATCACATTAGGTTTTCATTGGATGTGACATCAGAGGACTCACATTTAAATCCTAGTCCTTCCTCATACAATCAGCACAAACTTTAGCTAAATATTTATTGAGGCTTACTGAATGTCACATCTTTTTGACCTTTTACATAGTTCATGAGGTTCTCGAAGCAAGTACCAGGGTGGTTTGCCATTCCTACTGCCAGTGGATCACATTTTGTCAGAAGTCTCTGCTATGACCCGTTTGTCTTGGGTGGCCCTGCACAGTGTAGCTCCTAGCTTCATTGAGTTGCACAAGCTCCTTCACCATGACGAGGCAGTGATCCATGAAGGAAAAGAGGGCATCAGAGGATGAGATGGCTGGATGGCCTCACCAATGCAATGGACATGAACTTGGGCAAACTTCTGGAGATGGTGAGGGACAGGGAGGCCTGATGTGCTGCCGTCCATGGGGTTGCAAATAGCCAGACACAACTGGGCGACTGAACAATAATGAATGTCACATGGCCTTCTCAGGTGGTTCAGTGGTAAAGAATCCACCTGCCAATGCAGGAGATACAGGTTCAATTCCTGGCAGGAAAGAACCCCTGGAGAAGAAAATGGCAATCCACTCTAGTATTCTTGCATGGAAAATCTTATGGACAGAGGAGCCTGGGGAAGCTGCAGTCCATGGGATTGCAAAGAGTCAGACACGACTTAGACAGTCAACAACAACTGAATGTCCCATGCTGTTCTTAGCACTTGACATCATTAACTCATTTATTTTTCACATCATCAATATAAGCTAATTATTGTTATTATTAGCCTCATTTACCTCTACAGAGCCTGAGACACTAGTGAGTTAAGTTACTTGCTCAATCTGGTTAGTAGCAGCATTAGGACTATCGGCAATTCATTAATCCTATGTGAACTTGCTTCTTCATTAGTAAAATGAGGATAACAGCATACCCCTTATACAGCTGTGTCTGAATTTCACAAGAAAATATATGTGAAAATACTTACTAAGCTACGTAAAGCTCTATAAATCCCAATATTGTTATTATTGACTGATGCCTTGATACCACATTTAGCCAGATCCTAAATAATCTGTCTAGCTCTGATCCATGGCTTTTTCAGACTTTCTAGTTACTTCCCTCCTGGGCAGCCCCTTCCATCTGTAGCCTGAAGGTATATATACATTGATACTACCAACAAGAGTCTCCCTCCTCTAAACTGAATAAACCATTGTTTCCACTTATTCAGCCAGCCAATATGGGTTTGCTGAGCTTATGTATTCCTTAGATGAGGACTTTCCAAATGGCTCCAAACTATCATTCCATGACATAGACAAACTTCAAAACTATTGCATATTACTGAATATTCCTGGAAGTATGACAATTCATATCAAATATGTGTTCCCCAGAGGACAGAACCATCCCATAGTCAACGAAAGCAGACACAAGAAACAGCAGTCAAAGGCAGGCAAAGTGTGGCCAGCGGTGTCAATTCATTTTATAATCTGTGTCTCTTACGTAAATATAATACCATGCTGTTGTCACACTGAAAGAAGCACTAGATCCATAAACTGGCCCAGTGACGCACTGTTTGTCTCAGTGTTTCTCAGCTACATTGGGATGTGTGTTCTTCTGATCCAGTCTTACTTTACATGTTCAGTAAACACTTTACTTGTTCACAAACTGTAGTTTAAAATTTGGCTCTGTTCTATCCGATTGAGCTTCTGGGCCAAAATAGTTTAAATGACAGCTTGGGAATGAAGGTATTCCCTCCTGTATTAAAGAGGAGTTCTGCAGTCCTCCTCATGCTGCTTGTAAGATTATATGGGAGCAGCTGGATCTGTCATATTAGTGACAGGAGAATGGATCTTCTGTCTCCAAGTACAGCACAGAATCCCTTCATGGCATGAAACTCAAGGGAGAAAGCCAGTAAGGCTTATAAGCCATCTTAACAAGTTTCTTTCAAAGTTTGCCTGTCTTCATCCTTTCATTGTCCAATTAAGCACTATCACATACAAAGGAGTAGACCAAAAGGATTGATTTATCCAAGAATTATAATTGAAACCAAATTTCAAGTCTTCTTGCTTTGATTCACAATTCCTAATTATCTACCAACACTTAATGAAATTTATTCAACAAATATCCACTGATCACTTTTTGTGCTAGCCTGAAGTGTAAAATGACCTTTCACTCTATTTTTGCAACTAGATTTCAGTGTGTGGTTGTTTCACACGTATATATTACGTATGTTATTGACAAGGTAAAATATAAGGTTATCTTAAGTGCATACAGGATTAATTTACAAGTTTTAGGTGTATGTGATAAGTTCATATTTAGATGAGGGTGTGACTTCTGGGACACACCCAGGAATGTGTGAATAATGTGAAAGGTTTGGTCGATTGTCAAATTTGTACTATTTTATATTAACATTTATATGTGGATCAAATAGGTATAGGTAGAAAGGAAGGAAGAAGGGAAAGAAGGAAGGAAGGTATGGAAGGAGAGAGGAAGAAAGGAATAGAGGTGAGATAAAGATGAAGGGAGAGAAGAGATGAGGGAGGAATATTATAATAGAAAAGTCGAAGTGAAAAAATATACAACCGTGTGAAAGCTTAACTATTATCACTCTGAGAATTTGTTCAATTATCATTACCTGATCACTCTCCATGCTCAAGTGCACAAGAGTCAGACGTGTAGGAAGACATGCATTCATTTATACTTATACTAACATGTTATCACATTGAGTGGATCCATTCTCTTTTGACAAAATCTAGGAGCCTTTGCATTTTTATAAGATTTCACATTTTTATTAGGCTTGTAAATGTTTCTCTTTTTCTCATGAAAGCGGCAGTCACTCCAGAGGCAGATCTGTCCTATCACATTTCTAGACAAGGGTGGACATGTCTCAATCCCCCATGTATAAACAGCTTGGATCCCTTTTATAATTATATTTACAAGTATGTGTGCCTTTGTGTGTCTATATGAATGGCAACATATACCAACATGGCACATGGAAATTTACCAGAAATATTCTGTTGCTGCTGCTGCTAAGTCACTTCAGTCGTGTACAACTCTGTGTGACCCCATAGACGGCAGCCCACCAGGCTCTGCCGTCCCTGGGATTCTCCAGGCAAGAACACTGGAGTGGGTTGCCATTTCCTTCTCCAATTCATGAAAGTGAAAAGTGAAAGTGAAGTTGCTCAGTCGTGTCCGACTCTGTGTGACTCCATGGACTGCAGCCTACCAGGCTCCTCCGTCCATGGGATTTTCCAGGCAAGAGTACTGAGGTGGGTTGCCATTGCCTTCTCCAAGAAATATTCTAGAAGTAAGTAAATCCAGAATTTAAATTCCTTATTTGCAAAACCTATTATTATTTCAAGTCAATTAATAAGTTGATTACAATTTCATGGACTCAGTTCAGTTCAGTTGCTCAGTCATGTTTGTCTCTTTGTGACCCCATGGACTGCAGCACGCCAGGCCTCCCAGTCCATCACCAACTGCCGGAGTTTACCCAAACTCATGTCCATTGAGTTGGAGATGTCATCTAACCATCTCATCCTCCGTCATCCCCTTCTCTTCCTGACTTCAATCTTTTCCAGCATCAGGGTCTTTTCAAATGAGTCAGCTCTTCACATCAGGTGACCAAAGTATTGGAGTTTCAGCTTCAACATCAGTCCTACCAATGAACACCCAGGACTGATCTCCTTTAGGATGGACTGGTTGGATCTCCTTGCAGTCCAAGGGACTCTCAAGAGTCTTCTCCAACACCACAGTTCAAAAGCATCAATTCTTCAGCACTCAACTTTCTTTATGGTCCAACTCTCACAACCATACATGACCACTGGAAAACCACAGCCTTGACTAGACAGACCTTTGTTGACAGAGTAATGTCTCTGCTTTTTAATATGCTGTCTAGGTTGGTCATAACTTTTCTTCCAAGGAGTATGTATCTTTTAATTTCATGGCTGCAATCACCATCTGCAGTGATTTTGGAGCCCCCGAAAATAAAGTCAGCCACTGTCCACTGTTTCTCCATCTATTTGCCATGAAGTCATGGGACCAGATGCCATGATCTTAGTTTTCTAAATGTTGAGTTTTAAGCCAACTTTTTCACTCTCCTCTTTCACTTTCATTGAGAGGCTCCTTAGTTCTTCTTCACTTTCTGCCATAAGGGTGGTGTCATCTGCACCACCCTTATTGAGGTTATTGATTTTTCTCCTGGCAATCTTGATTCCAGCTTATGCTTCATCCAGCCCAGCATTTCTCATGATGTACTCTGCATATAAGTTAAATAAGCTTTGATATACTCCTTTTCCTATTTGGAACCAGTCTGTTGTTTCATGTCCAGTTCTAATTGTTGCTTCCTGACCTGCATACAGGTTTCTCAAGAGGCAGGTCAGATGGTCTGGTATTCCCATCTCTTTCAGAATTTTCTACAGCTTGTTGTGATCCACACAGTCAAAGGCCTTGGCATAGTAAATAAAGCAGAAATAGATGTTTTTCTGGAACTCTCTTGCTTTTTCGATGATCCCATAAGCTGTTTTGTTATTTTTACACTGATAATTATTTAAAAGTCTTTTTTCTTGGCAACATTGTTTAGCTGGTATTCTTTTCTAATGCATGTGAGCAAGTGTTAGCCTGAGTATGCAATTAATCCTCCAAATCAGGACATCTTTTAGAGTTAAACAAAATACTAATAAATGATTACATTGAGACAACCAGCATAAAATACGCCTGTCAAAAGCAAATAGGACACGGTATGGACAGTCAAACTAGTGACCCTATAGGACTAGCAAATTCACATGCCAACTGAACTTTAATAAAAATGATAAGGAAGCAGGGGTGATGAACAGGTGGGAGTTTTTAAAATTTCTTAATTGACTGCTGCCTTCGGGGCACTTTATGAAATAATCAATATTTCTTTTAATATTTTTTTCTTTTTTTAACTTTTGCTTTGGCCACACTGCACAGCATGTGGGATATTAGTTCCCTGACCAGGGACTGAACCAGTGCCCCCTGCATTGAAAGATGGAGACTTAACCAGTGAACCAGCAGGGAAGTCCTGGAAATAATTGATATTTCTATTTCCATTTCAGACATGAACACCAGGATCTCCTACTGCCAGTCTCTCCTCATGTTTGCTTCCATACCTAATCACACTTCCCATTATGTTAATATATGGAATAAATTGAGTGAATCTGATACAGCATTCATAACTGACTTTCTAATCCTTAAAGAATATGTGAAGCTCTGACCAGAAGTTATCAAGTGGGTCAAGGGAAATAATCGCTAAGATAGATCTAGCCTACACTACTGAGTACAATCTACTAAAGCTCTTGTAAATGCTCCCACGCCCAGTAACAGACAATCATTCTATGCTTCATTTAAATTTTAATTGTTTTAACTGTGCAGCATGTAATCCAGAATATGGAATAGTTGGCAAACCCAAAGTTGTGGAGGTATGAAAACACCTTATTACTTTTTATAAACATTTAATAGAAAGAAGCCAGATTTTTCCTGCCAATTATAGGCTTTGTAAATTGTCATATTAACAATTAGTAAGTTACTCCATGTACAGGTCTTAATGAGAATTTAGGGGCTTTTGCATTGATCTAGTATACAATTTTCATCAGTGAAATGGATGTGAAATTTATGCTTGAAAATAAGGATAAATTTAGATTTAATATGTAATGCAAGCATTTGCCCCACTTGCTTTCATTAGAGTTATTTTGTTCTCATAAGATATAATTTATTGTTTCATGGTACAGTAAGCAAATATAGCTTCTGCTTTCAAGGGAAGTCATGAGGTTATATTTTTTCTCTAAATTATATCAATAGAGTTAACCTAGCTTAAGAATTCAGTTTGATAATGGTTGAAATGGATCTAAGTTTTCCATGGATGAACAGATTTTTTACACAATTTCATTAAGTCTTTGTTAGCATTTGTTGAATATGGTCAGAATTACCAAATCAACTTCCATTATTATAAAAACATTAAGTATTAACATTCTGCAGTTATCCATTTATTTAACACATATTTACTGAGCACCTACAATGTTCTAGGTAGTAGGATTTCAATAATAAGCTAGAAGATAAAGATTTCTGTTTTTCCACGGCTTACATCTCATTAGGTGAGATAGATAATATATAAATGCAAAAATTGCTACTTACCATAATTTCAGAGAATAAGAAGTTCTATAAAGAAAAGTAATAAAAGTTAAGTCTTTAGAATTTGATCTGAGTGAGTGTTTTATTTGTTTGTCCTGTTTTTTCAGTCAAGATGTTTATTCAATGTGTCTCCAAGGAAGTGACAATTGAATAGATTCCTGATAACACATGGAAATGTATAAAGAAATCTTGGATAAGGATAAACCTAGGGGAAATTTTCTGAGAAGGAAATATTGAGTATTAGGAGTATTGTGAAGCAGCAACAAAGAAGTAAGAGCAGATGACCATGGTAGAAAAAGAGTTCAAAGAGTTTGAAAAGGAAAAGTATTTATTTAGATCATGGAAGTGATGGGCTGAAGGAAACAAAATGATGTCCCCACAAAATGTGTATGCTCTAATCCCCAGAGTCTCTGCATATGTTACCTTTAATGGAAAAGGGGACTTTGTAGATATGATTAAATTATGGATCTTGAGCTAGAGAGATTATCCTATCTGGATTGGCCCAGTCAAATCACATGAGATCTTAAAATCAAAGAACTTTTCTCAACTATGTTCAATGAAATGGGATATGATGCTATGGAGTTGGCTTTGAAAATGAAATAGGGCATCAAAAGTCAAAGAACATGAGTGGCCTTTAAAAGCCAGAAAAGACAAGGAAATGGGTTATTTCTGTGAAGCTCCAGGGAATAATGCAACCCTATCAGCACCTAGAAAAGACCCTGATGCTGGAAAAAGACTGAAAGCGGGAGGAGAAGGGACTGACAGAGGATGCGATGGTTGGATGGCATCACTGATTCAATGGACATGAATTTGAGCAAGCTCCAGGAGTTGGTGATGGACAGGGAAGCCTGGTGTGCTGCAGTCCACTGCATCGCAAAAAGTTGGACAGGATTGAACGGCTTATCACGCAGGCACTAAAACTGTGGTAACTCTTATAGTAGCAATATAAAATCAATAAAAGGATTTGAGTAGTGATACGGCACCCCTGAAATGTTTATTTTATTGGAATTCCCAGGTAGCTCAGTGGTAAAGAATCCACCTGCTAAGCACAATACTCAGGTTCAATCCCTGGGTTGGGAAGATCCCCTGGAGAAGGAAATGGCTACCCACTCCAGTATTCTTGCCTGGAAAATCCATGGACAGAGGAGCCTGGTGGGCTACAGTCCATGGGATTGCAAAGAGTCGGACATGATTGAGCAACTGAGCACACACATGATATCTATGACCCATCTTTTAAGTGATCCTGCTGGCAACTATGTGGAGAATATATTGTTAGAGGGGCAAGATGGCAGCAGGAGGATCAGTTAGGATGCTAATGTTGAAAGCAGATATGGTTGCCTGGACTACAGTGGCCATGCATCTGATGGTGATAAGAAGTAGCAATACTTGAAATAAAATTTGGGTATAAAATAAGTGTGAAGGTGGTTTTCAAAGCCACGGGACTAGGTGAAAATAACCTGCTGCACTGTCCTATATGGTAGCTACATGTGGCTGTACAACAAAACGAACTAAAATTAAATAAAATTAACCCTTCAATTTCTTGGGCACACTAGTCCCATTTTGAGTTCTCCATGGCTACAAGTGCCTAGAGGCTACCACACAGGACAGCACAGACAGAGAATGCTTCATCGTCAAAGAAAAGTCTGTTACACAGGGCTGATGGTAGTGAGACAAGACAGAGAGAAAAACACAAATAAAAGATCAAGAACAGATCCCTGGGTTATTCTAACTCTGAGTCAGGGATGGGAAAAGGAACCCTGAAAAGAGACTGAGGACTGGTCAGTGTTTATCTTTTCCAAGACTTAAACACAGCAAAACACAAATGAGGATACTACACTTCTGATAGAAACTGTAATTCTGTATGTAATTAACATAAATGTTTCTGCATAGATTTAGCTGTTGCACCAGCTCACAAGCAGAAGTTGTTAACTTTCTTTGGGATTCCATTTATTATTAAGTCTCTTCTAAAAACTTTGGTGATCCCAAGCCCTTCCCCCCCACCCTTCCCTTCTGGTAACCGAAAGTTTGTTCTCTAAGTCCCTGGGACTGCTTCTGTTTTGTAAATGAGTTCATTTGTATCATTTACTTTTAGATTCTGCATACACACTGCTATATTTAAAATGGATAAGGGACAAGGACCTACTGTATAGCACAGGGAACTCTGCTCAATGTTATGTGGCAGCCTGGATGGGAGGGGAGTTTGGGAAAGAATGGATACATGTATGGCTGAGTCCCTTGGCTGTCCACCTGAAATGATCACAACATTGTTAATCAACTATACTCCAATATAAATAATCAACTATACTCCAATACAAAATAAAAAGTTCTAATAAATAAATAAATTGGAACCTTGGCTCTGGGAGAGAGAGTCAAGAAAGGAGAAAGGCAAAGAAGGAAGTAACAGCATGGCACAAGTGTAGTAAAGTATTTCTTTCTTCATAATTCTGTATCGGACCATCTTTGATGGAGAAAAGAAGAGATGAGAAGAGGGGAAGATGAAAAAGGAAAAGAAGCTTAACTTGAACATGAGAACCAACCCATTATTTCCTCTGACCATTCCTAAACCCACATAAAGAAGCTTAAAGTTTTCTCTTTTTACTTTTTAACTTTTTCTACTTGTTTGATAACTTATCATTCATGTTGCTAATAAATGGTCACCAGCTGAGGATTTATCAAACATCTGCTGTTCCTCAGCTGCAGTCAAGTGTTCACTTTCTTAGAGGCAGCTGACCTCTGATACCATATTATTTGATGGTTTTGATGTGCTCTTGTAAAGTTGAGAAAAAAGCAAGAAGCTGACAAGAAGTCAGACCTTAGGTGAGACACACATAGGACTTTGAAACCAGAGAAGAACTTTAAGGAGAGGTTCTGAAAGGGGTGCAAGCAGTGCCGATGAGAAAAGAGCTGCTGCCATTTTGATTGTTACAATACAGTTTATTGCAGCTAGTTAGTTATCAGACTTGTCATCTAATAAGTTACCTTATTAGTTACCTAACAAGTATTTCCCAACTTTATTCAGTTCTTTGAAATTGGTTTTCTGTTTGGAGATAATTAATACAAATAGACTCAAGTTGGACTTCTCTTCATTGCTTCTTTGCTGAGACCAAATAAAGAAATTTGGGGGGAAAAAATTACTGAATAAAACTAAGTAGGAAATACAAAATTTGATCAAAGAAAAGAGCAAACAGTGAGCCAGATGTGTGCTTTCATTCATTCAACACTATTTGTTGAGTTTTGATTCTTTGTCCACCCTGTCCTTGGTGGAAAGAATGTAAGACATGGAGTGTTTTCCCAAAGAACTTGCATTTTCTCTTACTTAGAAGATCTAATGGTACAAATACTGGGTCTTTATTTTGTCCAGATTTCTCTCAACTACATTATTTATAAGATAAAAAAGTTTTTAATTAATTCATTCATTTTTAATTGCAGGAGGTGCAATTACTTCTAGTAGCACAGGGCTAGCAATTACATCAACAGTTAAGCCAGGCTTTGAGCCTCCTTCCTTGCCCAGACAGGCCATAGAGTGGTCTAACTTTGGTCAATGTGGCCTCTTGGATGGAGACCCAAACAACTGCTTTACAATGCTGTGCTAGTTTCTGCTGAACAACAACGTGAATTAGCCATATGCACACATATATTCCCTCCCTCTTGCGCTTCCCTCCCATCTACCCCGACCCCACCCCTCTGGATGATCACAGAGCACTGACCTGAACACCCTGTGTTATATAGCAGATTCCTTCTAGCTATCTATGTCCCACATGGTAGTGCATATATCTCAATGCTGCCCTCTCAATTCATCCCACCCTCTTCTTCCCTCTCTGTGTCAACCAGACAGTCTGATCTCTGTGTCTGCATCTCTACTCCTGCCCTGAAAATAGGTAAATCAGTACCATTTTCCTAGGTTCCATATATATGCATTAATATATGATACTTGTTTTTCTATTTTAACACAAAAGATTGAACACTTCATTTGTCATGATCTCACTAGTACATAATTTTTTCATGATTTTTACTCACATATCCTTCGACTATATCTCAGGTGTACAAATAATGCCATGGATTTTTATCAATAACCAGCTTAACCATTATCTCTGATAGGATATATGGGAATTTCTCTGACCAAATCAGAGCATAGGGTATGCAACCATGTCATTTAATTCATCATTGAATCAACCGTGGTGTTATTTTCACTCAAAGTTTGTAAGATAACACACTACCTTATCCATGGACAATAATCAGAATTCTTGGAGTCAATCTTTACATGTGAGTAAACCAAGATATAACATAGGTAGATAACCTAACTTTGTCCACATTATAAAATGAGAATTTTCTTTGTTCCTCTCCACTTCTAACACAAGAGATGGAGATGGAGGCAACTAGAGATGGAGAGAGTTTTCTTTCATTCCTAGTATAGATTAACCCTAGACAGTTCCCATGCAGCTGTTTATGTTAAATACTGTAGCTACTTATTTTGAAATATAAATTAACATGATGACAGAATTGAAAGAAGATCGGGATGGTTTTGTATTTGAGATGCAATAGATATCCTATGTTAAACATTATGAAATAAGTGAATTATTCTGCAATTTCATGGTTCAAATTGACACCCATAATCATCCTGGGATCATGGCATGGAAAAGAGAGCTCTAGCATCAGTAACTGTAACCAGCTTCTCAAATACTTCTATTGGAGAATACGAATTTTAGAGAAAAGGCCATTGACTTGAGATCAGAAAGATTATGTTCTAGCCAGATTAGTCAAAATTGCTCCATAATATTTAGGATGATTCTCTACCTTCAACTTGATCATTCTTTTCCCTATCATTTTAATCTTAATTTTCTCACTATCACTAGAAGAGATAGCAGTGGTAAGGTCATACAAATTATTATCTGGCTCACACCTCAGTTAATTAAAACTTATAAATGCTCAAAAGACATTGTATGCATTTTGAAGTTTGTTTGTTTTACTGTAGGTGGAGTCTGTGTGGATTTGTTCTACTGGGGACGGGAAACTGTAAAATATATTTAAGACAGCACCTATTGCTCAGAAACACATCTGGGAAGTCTTGGCAGTGTCTGCTTCTCCAGATAATATCTGCCATCTTGCTCACCAGTCCAGGCAGGCTATATGACATGCTCCTTGGCTGCCAGGCATCTGTGGCCTCACTTCTAGTAGCACAGGGCTAGCAATTACGTCAACAGTTAAGCCAGGCTTTGAGCCTCCTTCCTTGCCCAGACAGGCCATAGAGTGGTCTAACTTTGGTCAATGTGGCCTCTTGGATAGAGACCCAAACTAGGCAGAATTGTCAGCCCTGCTCCCTGACTAGAAAGGGTCACTGGCTTGGCTCTGAAGATGGGAAGAGCCACTGGCTGGGAGATCTATGCAGGCTCAGCTGCAAGCAGGAATGTGGTCTGCTCAGATTTTAACTCTAGTTGCTGAAAGTGCTGCCCCTCCTGCTTTCTTTAACTTTATCTCATCTCTGGTGATTGAGTCCAGTAGATTCCCCATCGATCCACATGAGGCAAGAGCCGAGTTGGCCTCTGGGAAACACTGCAGACGTGGATGTCCACCTTGGGTTCTGTTTTCCCACTGGAGAAACCATAGGCCCTGGGGTCCCCCCACGGTGCTGTGCTGTACTGGCCTGGGGGCAGAGTGATGGGTTCACCGTGAAACATCACCTCTAACCCTTCTAATAAGGACCTTCTCGGTCTCCATGGTCCAAGGGTGTGCTTCAGCCTCACCCTCGGTTCTGGGATCTTCACAATGGTGTTTTGTCTGCCAAGTGTTGCTAACTGTTCTTCTTATGAGGAGGAGTAAAGCTGAGAATTACCTCTTGATGAAAATTAAAGAGGAGAGTGAAAAAGTTGGCTTAAAACTCAACATTCAGAAAACTAAGATCATGGCATCTGGTCCCATCACCTCATGGCAAATAGATGGAATGAAAACAATGACAGACTTTATTTTTGGGGGCTCTAAAATCACTACAGATGTTGACTGTAGCCATGAAATTAAAAGACACTTGCTCCTTGGAAGAAAAGCTATGGCCAACCTAGACAGCACATTAAAAAGCAGAAACAGTACTTTGCCAACAAAGGTCCATCTAGTCAAAGCTATGGTTTTTCCAGTAGTCATGTATGGGTGTGAGAGTTGGACTATAAAGAAAGTTGAGCACTGAAGAACTGATGCTTTTGAACTGTGGTATTGGAGAAGATTCTTGAGAGTCCCTTGAACAGCAAGGATATCCAACCAGTCCATCCTAAAGGAAATCAGTCCTGAATATTCATTGAAGGGATTGATGTTGAAGCTGAAACTCCAATACTTTGGCCACCTGATGCAAAGAAATGACTCCTTAGAGAAGACCCTGATGCTGGGAAACATTGAAGGCAGAAGGAGAAGGGGACAACAGAGAATGAGATGGCTGGATGGCATCACCAACTCTATGGACATGAGTTTGAGTACGCTGCGGAAGTTGGTGATGGACAGGGAAGCCTGGCGTGCTGCAGTCCATAGGGTCTAAAGAGTTGGACACGACTGTATGACTTAACTGAACTGAACTGATGTCATCTGGATGATGTTACTCTGAGTATTAAAATTAGTATTTCAGTAAAGCATCTAGTGGAGTCCTAGCACATAATATCCAATATCATTCTTATATGTGAATTCTCCTTCAGGGCTCACTATGAAACAAATGCTTGTGAAGTAGTTTCTGCTCTACCTATGCTAAGAGATAATATCCTATTGGTATTTTAACATATTTTAGCATGATATCATTTTTGCATGCTACTAATAATGAAGTTAAAATACTATAAATATGGGTGGTTTGGAATCTATAATTAGTATGAAGTCTAAGTAGTCTTAAAAATCTATGGCAAGATACATCTGTATTCTTTGTCAAGCAAGTAGCACAGCCAAGAACAGCTAGGTGCTTCACTGACTTTTCTCTTGGGTATTCTAGAAGTCACTCTTTCCCAACTCTTCTTTTTTCCTCTGCTTCACCACAACCCTCTCCCTCTTGCCAATCTCTTCAAAGAGATCAAACCAGTCAATCCTAAAGGAAGTCAATCCTGAATATTCATTGGAAGGACTGATGCTGAAGCTGAAGCTCTAATACTTTGCCACCTGATGCGACGAGGCTACTCACTGGAAAAGCCTCTGATGCTGGGAAAGATTGATGGCAGGAGGAGAAATGGATGACAGAGGATGAGATGGTTGGATAACATCACCAACTCAAGGGAAATGAGTTTGAACACACTCCAGGAGATGGTGAAGGTCAGGGAAGCCTGGCATGAAGTGCATGGGTCACAAAGAGTTGGGCATGACTGAGAGACTGAATAACAAAAATTTTACCACAACTCTTTCCCTCCTGCCAGTCTCCTTACCTAACAAATACATGTGCAAATATTCACGCAGTGAACACATGCCCACATACACAATGAATGGAGAATGAGTAGATGAAGGACAATAGGACATTCAACTGAACCTAAGGAAATCTGTGTTTCAGTCAAGCTTGTTGAATGCAAGCAACAGGGACCTACTAAATTTAACTTTAATAAAAGTGACACAGAGAGCTTCTTGTAAGGAAGCACTCAAAAAACAAACAAACAGTGAAAAGCTTCCACTGACCAAAGAAAACAAATCCAGCAACACAATCACCAAAAAAAAAAAAAAATAATAAATTAAAAAAAAAAAACCAAAGGACTCTGAAGACACAAAAAAAAAACACAAAAAAACAAACAAATAAACAAAAACAAAAACAAAATATATATATATAGCATAGTGATGGACTGTATCCTAAAATATAAAATAAGTATTCATGACTTTCCAATGATCGAACAAATAGTTAGGAGAAAATAAACAAGTCTCCCATGCAAAATAATTCCAAATAATAAGTGTAGATACTCTGCTCTCAAGGAGAGAGAGCATAATGCTCCACTCCATAGATGTAAGTTGTGCAGAGTGATTTCCTACTAAAGAATACAGTGTGAAAAGAGCAGAGAAAGAGTGACTTTGCAGTAGAGACACCTGACAAGCAGTACCTCGCCCAGGTGATCAAGGTCAACATCATCAATGATGAGTCATGTTGACAGATATTCATTTGATATGATGTGGTGAGAATGGCACTCTCTGGTCCTCTTCTCAAAAACACAAGACTCTGGTGTAATTAAGAAAAAAATAGACAAATCAATGAGGACACATTCTACCAGATATCTGACCAATACATCTCAAAATCTTTAAGGTCATCCAGGTGGCTCAGTGGTAAAGAACCCACCTGCCAATGCAGGAGACATAGCTTCAATCCCTGGGTGGGAAAGATCCCCTGGAGAAGGAAATGGCAACCTACTCTAGTATTCTTGCCTGGAGAATCCCATGGACATAGAAGGCTGGTGGGCTACAGTCCATGGGGTCACAAAGAGTCAGACACAACTTACTGACTAAATAGCGAACAGCAGGGAGAAAAGGGAAAATCTGAGAAGCTGTCTTGGCAAAGAGGAGTCTAACAAGATTTGTGTGCTCAGTCATATCTGACTCTTTGCAGCCCATGAACTGTAGCCTGCCAGGCTCCTCTGCCCATGGAATTTTTCAGACAAGAATAATGGAGTGGGGTGCCATTTCATTCTCCAGAAGATCTTCCCCACCCAGTGATAGAACCTCTAATTCGTGCATCTCCTGCACTGGCAGTTGGAGTCTTTACCACTAGTGCCACCTGGGAAGTTTGATGACCAAATATAATATGGCATCCTATAAGGGATCCTGAAACAGGAAAAAAAAAATTGGTGAAAAACTAAGGAAATCTGAATAAAGGATGTACCGTATCAGTATTGGTTGACTCACTTTAACAAATGTACCACACTAATGTAAGATGCTAATAATAGGAAAAATTGAGTGCAAGAAGTATAAGAACCTTCTGTACTATGTTTACAAATTTCCAGGATACCTAAAATTGTTCTAAAAATAACATGGCCCTCGTGATAAAGAATCTGCCTGCCAATGTAGGAGATGTAAGAGATGCAGGTTAGATCCCTGGGTCGGGAAAATCTCCTGGAGGAGGGCATGGCAATTGACTCCAGTATTCTTGACTGGAGAATCCCATGGATAGAGGAGCCTTGCCGGCTACAGTCCATAGGATCACAAAGAGTCAAACATGATTGAAGCGACTTAGCTCACACAGAGGAGTTGAAGTCTGGCTGGTGACTGAAAGTGAAAGGGAATCTCTTAGAATCAGGGGGCAAACCCATGAAAACCAGAACTGGAGTCCAGAGGGTCACAAGGACACAAGGCCATCTTTGTTTTCTTTTGGAGGTCACCAGCTTTCTCATCTCTGCTTCCTTCTGCATACTGCATTCTATTTTGCAATCTGCTTGATCTAACAATGAACTAACTATGCACATGGTTCAAAATGAAAACCATGCCTAACCTCCCTGTCATTGCATCCACTTCAGCAAGCATCTCAGTTGCTTTAATTCAAATTCCTATCAGATTAGATACCAAATCTGGTTAGCTGCCAACCAGCCAGTTTGCTTGTCTTTGAAACAGGTACACAATCTTAGTCCAAACAGTTAAAGGCAAAAGGGAGTGGAGGGCCATGTGGTAGCCTCTTCTGGGATCTCAGAGAGAAAGTTCATTAAGCAAAGCTAATTCTTTAAATAAAGGGGAGGCTAATGGAATAAGTTTAGTACATGCAACAAAAGCAAAATATAATTTTTTTTTGCTATGAATTAGAAAGCATAATATACATAAATATAAACAAGAGAAATTGTTATCAGTATTTATGGTCAGAGTAAAGCTATGTGCCAAGCACAAGCCCTTGGTGTCATCAGACAGTAACTATGTACTCAGCTCATGAGTCTGCAGTGCTCCGCAGCTGGAGGCTGGGCTCAGCAGGGTTGGGGGTACACCTGTGGCCATCTGTGGCTTGTTGTCACAATAATGATGTCTGGTGGTTGGCTGCCTGGCAACTGGTACAGTAAGGACACACATTTCTTCTCTAGCAAGCTAGTCTAGACTAGTCTAGACTTGTTCTCATGGCAAAATCAGAGGAAGAAAGGACATGGAAATGGCAGCCACTCTAACAAGCTTCCACTTACACCACAACTGTTGAAGTTGCAGAGGCCCCATCAAATCACAGGACTTCCCAGGAGGTGCTAGTAGTAAAGAATCCACCTGCCAAGGCAGGAGATGCAAGAACGGTGGGTTCAATCCCTGGGTGGGGAAGATCCCCTGGAGTAGGTATTGGCATTCCACTCCAGTATTCTTGCCTGGAAACTTCCACAGACAGAGAAGCCTGGTGGGCTAGTCTGTGAGGTCGCAAAAGAGCAGACACAACTGAGTGACTGAGCATACACACACACACAATCAAATCACATGGCCCAACTCAGAACCAAGGGTCTGGGAAATAGATTCCCTGAATGCTGAGGACTACTAAAGCACGTGGATATGGGGAGGGGGTGAGGGTATGAAGAACTGGGATCATTTACACAGTCAATGTACCACATAAATGAAATACTAAGGTAAACAGATGGTGGGATTCATCTGAGGAGCCCACCCAGAGGAAGGGATTTGGAATAAGTGTTTAGGCCAAATTATAAAAAAGCATATATAGATGTCTTCATCATTTGGTCTGATTTAAAAGTATTTCTTCGTTTGCTATTATAAAGGGATCAAAAGGAGACAGGATGTAGCAAGCTTCTATGTCCTGGAGTGAAATGATGATTCAGTTATTAACTCTGCCGCTCACTAGCCCACAAGAAGTAATGCTGCATCCTTCGATTTGGCCTTATCTATTGTGACAAGGCTCCAGGGAGCCGATGGGCATGAAATTCATTTCATGTCTCATTCACAGAATGCCTGAGTTTTGAAAATACCTTTATGATGTTTCAGGTTTCAGTTACCTAGTGTGTGATCTCACCAACTCACAGTCTTCAAAAGGAAGAGCATTAACTCTCCTTGGAAGCTTGAAGTTCTTTGTTACGGGAAACCCAGGAGGTATCATCACGGGAGAAACATACGGAGCATACAGGTCACTTTTGATAAAATGTCATGTATTCTAAGGGCCGTAGGAATATGTATTTTATGCAAACTCAGAGCTGAATAGATAGCACAGGCTTAGATAAAATAGATTCAAACCGCCCTTATGTATAATACATTAACAAATAGACCATAGTCTGCCCAGATCTCCACTTTCTCAAAATACTCTGTACAAATAAGAAAACTGGCATTGTGACCAAGGCAGGAAATAGATAAATAAAGGTGCAAGTAAGAACAGTGACATTTTTAGAATCTTCCAGGAAAAATACAATTACATGTTTCTTCCATTAAATGAGAAGAGATAAAAATACGCAGAAGAGATGGGCAAAAGTATAACTCCCTCCTGTTAATTCTGCTGCGTATTTCCAAGGTTGCCATTTATCAGGTTTATTTCTTTCCATGCTTATCGCGATAATTAAACCTGAATTTTTCCATTTGTTTCACTTCTAACAACCCTTTGGGAATAGAGGTAATCTAGTGATTGCTTGGCATTCTCCTCATGCCCTGGCAGATATCACAGTTAAATTTGAAAGCTTTATTTAACAGAGGTTGGACCAGCTTTCTACATCCACCTTAACTTATTCTTCTGTTTTACTCCATCATGAGATCAGAAGCAATAACGTAAGGAAACCCATTTGCCCTCCATGACAGTCACTTCCTCCCTCTCTGCACCCCTGGTTAATTTAGTCAACTCCTATCCATCCTTCAAATTCCAGCTCACTTACCACCTCCCCCAGGAGTCTTCCCTAACTGATCCTTCTCATTTTGATACATCACTGCTGTGTTCTCATAAAACCCTGGGCATAACTCAATGAAAGCACACTTTATACTGTGTCATCTTCTATATTTAGTTCTCTCTCCCACTCAGTGGTCTGTGAAAGAGACATAAGTAACTAAGAAGAAAGAACAACTAAATGTGGTTGTGATTTGTCTGTGGAGGACATATAATTTTCATAGCCAAGCACTTAGAACATGGTGCCTACAATTTTGGAGGATACGTGCCAGCCTGCGGAGTGCATGATGGAGTGAGTGAGTGACTTAGAAAGTGAAAGAACTTGGAAAAGAAAGGCTGATGTTTGCATGTTTCCTTTTATCCATGCACCTGACCCAGAAAATTACCAATGGTCAGTGACATTTTTCAGAGTTTATTTATAGCAAAAATAGTCCCACTGAAAAATATCAGCCTTATATAACATGTCTCTAAATAGCGCTGAGGTGGGGAAGCATAGAGGTGATGACAGGTGTGTGGGGGGAGTTATTTTGGGCTTCATTGAAAGCACCGAGGATAGAAGTTTATTTATTCAGGCAGCTCAGTGGCATTAAGAGAGCAGTGGGGCTTGGAATCATTGGGAGATCATAGCTTACCTGTATTAGGTTACTTAGAATTTCTGAGCTTCAGTTCCTGCCCTTGTAAACTAAAGATAACAAAAACTACCTTCCTAGAAGACTCTGCAGGGGCTGTTGTGACAAGCCTGCCAGGTTGCTGTATGCCTCTTAACCCCGGGGACACCTGATGATATTGACAGAACCTCCTCACCAACCGGAGGCCACAGAATAAAGTTGGTATATCTTTCAGAATCATTTTATTTAAGGAGATTGGGGACATATTAATTTTCTGTTGAAGTAAACATGTATATTACATGTATACAATGCAAAATGATCATGAATATTTATGAGAAACCACAAGACTTCAGAGAAATCTCATGCTTGGATCAGGAAGCAATAGACTCATTCCTGAATTACCTAAGGATTCATATTTACTTTTTTCTGCTGCTAAGTTAGGAACACTAAAAAAATCTGTGGTTGTGGTAAATGATTTCAAACACCATCTAAGTGTGTGAGATGATCACAGTTTTAAATTTTCAAATTATTTATAATTTACAACCTTTTCCTTAGAAATGACTCTTGTGACTGGGTACTGCTCATAGATCCAAACCCAGCAGTACCCAAGTCTTCTTATTTTATTGCCTTGTAAGGAATCCTTGAAGTACATTTACATAATTATTTCCCTAAGCACCTAATTAATTTATTTTTGCCTTTCACAAATGCAAACTGCCTCTCTTGTTGGCAGATCCCTATGTGTAAACAATAGGAATGAGAAGAAATGTTAGACTTTCTGCTCAGGCAGACTCTAACACATACGGTAGCAAGGGCAACTCAGCTGGCAGAAAAAAATAAATTGCAACTCAGTCAGTGTAGAAGAATTTTCAAACACAGCATGCACAAGATGTTATTCTATGTTTGCTTTTAGAATTTGAGAAGAAAGTCCATATGGATGTTCTTTAAGAATAAGAAATTGCCATCACTGCTTAATTTCATAGAACCAGTGGACTCCTGTTATATGTGATCTCATTAACAGTGCTGCTTAAAAGATACAATATGCTTTCACCTACTCACACACACCTGGATGCCACACACACACACACGCACATGCACACGCACAGCTATTCAACTGATTGTATTAAAAGCCATCGAGCCAAAGTACAGAAAATAAATTGAAGAATGGAAATAATACAAATACAGAAGAGATGTCAAGTAGAAAAGATAAATTATGAAGCAAAGTCAGCTTTGTTCAAGGTAGAACTAAAATTTGCCTATGAAAAATACCTGAGAAAAGGTGCTGTTATAAGCAGATTGAAGGTATATTTGCATGTCCCTGGATTCTCTCTGCACCTGCTTCTAATTTTGTTTATCATCGTCAAATTTCTGTTTTCATATTCCTTGTGAGAGTTTTTGGTTGTTTGGAGAGTGGGTGTGTTCTGTGCTTTACGTCTGTTTACCTTTAACAGATAAATATACTAGGAAGACCTTAGGCTGTTCAGTTCAGTTCAGTTCAGTTCAGTCACTCAGTCATGTCCAACTCTGCGACCTCATGGACCGCAGCACACCAGACCTCCCTGTCCATCACCAACTCCCAGAGTTTACCCAAACTCATGTTCATTGAGTCAGTGATACTTAGGGTGTTGCTGCTGCTGCTGCTGCTAAATCGCTTCAGTCGTGTCTGACTCTGTGTGACCCCAGAGACGGCAGCCCACCAGGCTTCCCCATCCCTGGGTTTCTCCAGGCAAGAACACTGGAGTGGGTTGCCATTTCCTTCTCCACTTAGGGTGTTAGCATCTGGAAAAATTTTCAGTATCACCACTGTCGTTTGCTCCAAGTTCTGAAACTGAAAAATAGATCCTAGAACCAAAACTTTCATTTTTCCACCTTTATTTCAGAGATCTCACTATCCTTTGTCGTCCGCAAAAGTTTGATTTCTGATTTACCTGTAGGCTCTGGTTTGACTGCAGATTGATTACAAGAAAGCCTCGTCTTTCTGTTCAAGAACCAAAGGACAAAAGACACTTTTTTTTCCCCTCTAACAAATTATTTTACTGGCTCATCCTGATTCAGTGATAAAGAATACTCATGCTGGAGAAAGACTTTGGGCCTGATGATAAATGCTGTGGTTGGGTATTATTTCTATTCAAGTGTGCAAAACCTTGGAGGATTGATGGACAGCTGAGAGATGGCATTCTGTAAAGAAGGCTTCTAGTACAAGTTCAGTCATCTAACTGATGAAATAGCTTGATCATACTGTTAATGAGGTACCTGCAATTCCAATACCAGAGACCATTTGGTCACTGAGAGATTTTTTTAAAAAGTTTTTAATTGGAGAATAATTGCTTTACAATGTTATGTTGGTTTCTGCCATACACCGTGAACCAGCCATAAGCATATAAATGTCCCCCTCCTTTTGAACCGCCCTCTCACCCCTCACCCTATCCTGCCACTCTACGTTGTTACAGAGCACCAGGTTGAGGTCCCTGGGCTATATAGCAACTTCCCCCTAGCTATCTATTTTATATATGGTAATGTATACGTTTCAATGCTGCTGTCTCAATTCTTAACCCTTTCTGGGATTTCTTGGTGGCTCAGAAGGTAAAGAATCTGTCCACAATGCGGGAGACCTACATTTGACCCTTGGGTCGGGAAGAGCCCCTAGAGAAGGGAATGGCAACCATCTCCAGTATTCTTGCCTGGAGAATTCCTGGGACAGAGGAGCCTGGCAAGCTACAGTCAATGGGGTTGCAAAGAGTCAGACATGACTGAGTGACTCACTCACACATTATGACTTCTAGATGAATAACCTAATGCCAGAGCTCAAAGATACTGAAATTATATCCTGTACTTAGGTCCTTTTCATGACAGACCACCACTGATGTTCTGGAAGGAGAGAAAGAGAATATCACAGAGGAGCCAGAAACCACTTCACTCGAGCCACATACTTCTAAAGTAGTCTCTTGGTTCATTAGAAGCATGACAAATGCCTACACAGTGAAACTATTTAAGGAATTAATATTGGCCAGTATACTCATAAATATTGGATTCAAGGAACAAACAATGCTAAAATAATCTGCATGGATGTTAAACTGTCAATCCATTAACCACTCTCAAAGAGACACACACTGAAAACTGAGCCAAACCTGCATTGAGTTTTAAACCAGAATCCCTGAGAGACGTAAACCTGAAATGAAAAATAGCATACTTAGTCAAGATCTAGAGTTGTCTGAATTGATATTACATATACTCCTTAATAGATATGTGGGGTTTGCAGGGGGTAGATTTCCAATTCATCTGCTTTACATGACACTGAAAAGATGCATTCAAAATAATCAAGAGCTTTGGGCATAATTCAAATATAAGTGTCATTGAAACAACAGTAATAATGAACTCAGCATGCCATCTCGTCTAGCAGGGCTGTATTCATTTCTTCCCAAGAATGTACATGTCCATTTCAGGTTCTTTTAAGAAGACACAGATTCAGGTGCTTCCTCCGGTAAACAAGCGTTACCACAGTGTTTTCATTGCCACCAAATTGTTGTCATAATGGGGACTTGTGAGATTTTAAAGAGAAATATCCTTGTAGCAGCAAAACAACCTATGGGCTGGGAGAGGAAGGGGTGGGGGAAGCCATGCTAGAGCAAGAGACTTTATGTTTCCTTCTTCTGAGAAGTAGGAAGAAGATGAGCAGATCTCAAAAGGAGATACTGGGATGTTTCCCACAAGCTGTGTCAGATGGCTCAGTGCAAACCATTTGGTCATCATTTCTTTTTTCTGGGCTCCCCCTGCCATTTAACTCTATCTTCTCACTTTCAGTTTTCCGATCTGTCGGCTCTTGTTACCCTCTCTTATTCTTCCCTCACTGCTTTCTTTTGTTTTTTTTTCTTACTGTTAAAAAGAAAAATAATTACTCATGGCATTTTGTTCAAGAGGCCAACAGGTTTTATCTAGGGGGGCCAGAGCAAGGGGGGTTCTGCGGGAGCTGGGAGAGACCAGGCTCACTCTAAGTATAAAGACCAGTGGAGATTCATGGCTAAGTAGGAGGGGACGCTGGTGGATGGACAATTATTAAGAAGAAATATCCAAGCTAGGAGGATTCTTGCTAAAACAATCCAACAGAATATTTGCTGAAGGTAGGCCAGAGAATAAAACATCAAGGGTAGGGGATTTTCAAATAACCAAGCCAGCAGGATTTTTGCTAAAAGTAGACTAAACAGCATCAAATACCGAGCCCAAGGTTGGGTCTGTGAAGGTTCAGAGGAATCTGATTAGAGTTAGGTCAAGGAGAAAGTCTTTGTCACTACCTAGAAAAAAGCAACTGTCCTCTAAAACTCTGCATTCCAGTCACCCCAGGAAAGGTGCTTTACATCAGCTTCTTTCTCCAACAAAGGCTCTAAGTGTCATTCTCCAAGTCTGAGAAATAAATATGCACAATTGTAGTCTATAGACCGGTTGGGATAAAACTATTTTCAATATAAGGTCCAGTCTTCTTGTCTTTCTTCTGTTTCCTACCATGCTATTTCAGCAGAAATCATGCCCCCTCCATCCAATGAATTAGGCATTTCTTTTCATACTACCTTCAAAATATGTCCCAAATAATTTGCTCATTTCCCAGAGTCACTGTGTTATCTCACCATCTTCTCTTTCCTGGATTCCTGCAAATATCTTTTGACTGGTCTCCCCACTTCTTTTCTTGTACTTTACTATCCCCTCTAAGCTTTTCAACACATAGATGAGGAAGCAGGCATTATGAAAAACTGGCATTGTTAAAACAAAAATTGGATCAAAACAAAAACACCCAGATTCATTAAACTCTCCATTGTAATTAGGATATGATCCATCTCCTTGCTTTGATCTCCTTGCTATAAACCTGTGCATGTCTTGGCCTCTGCCTTCCTCTTTAGCCTCATCATGTTTCTGATCTCTGCCGGCTTTGGCCTGCAGTGGCTTATAGTGGGGCTTCAGTTCCTGGCCGGAGATTGTGGCCAAGTCACAACCATGAGCTGAGTCCTAACCACTAGACCCGTGGTCAGTGACAAGGCCCTAGCTCTTCAGCTTTGCAGAGAAGAATTCCCACAAAGACAGAGCAGTTAAACAATTAAAGTATTTATTAGGAGGAAAAAGAATAAGGTACTTGTGGATAGACACCCAGGCAGACTCAGAGAGTCATGCCCTCGTGGTGGTTTAGATCATTTATGTGGGGCGTTTCTTTAGGGTTTCCTTTGGCCAATCATTTTGATTTGCCTGGTTCTGAGTCCGTATTTGGCAAATCTCAGGATCCTCCCATGTGTTCATATGCGTCTCTCAGCCAAGAGGGACTCTAGGGAGGTGCCCTAGGGTAGATCACCCTTTGACCTCCAAGAATCTTTCCAATGGGAAGGTATCTTTGACTTTGAGAGCAAGAGATATGCGGTCTTTTATCTCTTAGGTGTTCAGGGCCCAGCTTCCTCTCTTGATTGTCCTGCTGTTTTCATCTTGGATTATTGGTCCTCAGGGAATTGAATTCCACCTGCTTAGCCTGGGGACCCATCTATCTCCTACCTCATTTCAACATCCCTCAGTTCCTTTGGGTCCAGCTCACCTCATGTCTCCCTTCTTCTTTTTCCTTTAGGTTTCAAGGTAAATGCCCCTGTTTAGAACATATCTCTAAAGTAACTTCTATTCTCTTAACCCCTCATTTGTTCCCTTCCCAGCACTTATTACTCTTCAACACATTTTTTTTCTGTCCTTTAACTTGTTTTTTGATTGTCTCACCCAGGAACAATTGCTTCTATCCTAGCATCCATCTGTCTTATTCATTAGTGGATTCCTAGTAGCTAGAAAATTATCTGATACATGATAGTGACTAGTTTTTGAATGAATGAATGTCTCCAAGGCACTTCTCAGAAGTCCTCTAAACAAGAGTTTCTAGAAAGCGTACAGCAGTCTTGTTTAAAAGCCATATTGTAAAAAAAAAAAAAAAAAAGAAAAAGAAAAAAAAAAAAAAGCCATATTGTCTTTGAGAGATAATTTATCTTTAGCGAATATGAAATGTCCACTCGATTTCTCTAACCATGTTCAAATTAATTTCATTAATGAGGGTTAGTCATTAATGAGATGTAAAGGGCATAAGTTACTAGAGGTGTGTGTCCAAAGAAATTAATTTTACAAAACTATTTAAACCAGTTGTCCACATTGTGGCCCAAGCTTGCCAGCAAATATAAAGATGATGATTTAGATCAATAAAATAGAAGTTCCATGTTTATTGTTACAGTTGGGGTGACTCCAGGGTTTTCTGTTGTTGTTTAGTCACTCAGTTGTGTCTGACGCTTTGTGACTCCATGGACCATAGCCCGCCAGCCTCCTCTGTCCATGGGATTTCCCAGGCAAGAATATTGGAATGGGTTGCCATTTCCTTCTCCAGGGGATCTTCCCGACCCAAAGATCGAACCTGGGTTTCCTGCAGTGGCAGGCAGATTCTTTATCACTGGACCACCTGGGAAGACCAACTTTAGGGTAACCTGAGTTCAAAGGGTGACCCAAGAGTGAAATAGACTTCATTTCCACAAACTCAGATGTCATGAAGAGTGAGCCTGCCCTGAGGTCACGTCTTTCCCTGCAGTTTCTGCCAGAGGCAATGGTCAGTAGTGAAGAGTAGCCAACACAGGGCTTGAAGTGCTTTGGAAGGCCACGACAGCTGGCTGAGGCAACCCAGCATCTGACAGAAGAGCTGGCAGGTGCCTGAAACACACACAGTGGATTACTTTCCCTTTCCTAAAATAAATGCAATGCTGATCAGCATTTCTCTTGGAATAACCATGAAATTGGACCCATGATCATGTCATCAAATATCTATCTCGAGAGAATCCAAGTTACGCAACCTGCTTCACCCTGGAAAGCTCAGTCACGTACACATTCATGGCAAACTTTTTGGAAGAACTTCAGCAGCTGCTTGTCCTAAAGAGCTGAACACAAAATTCCTGGGCAGCTTTACATGACCACTCTTTTGAAGGTCACACAGAGTTTCTGTTATGAATGGAGAATTTCATGTAACTTTGTTGGGGAGGGCAGGGGTACAGACATGAGCCAACTGTACTCTCACTGTAAGATTTGATTTCCATGTACAAACAGTCACCTTTTAAGAAAGAAAGCCTTTTATGAATTAATTATAAAAAAATTGCCACCAAACAGTTTAGGTGAATGTACAGTTAGTGAATATGGTCACATTTTTAACCACTTCAAAAAGGGGTAGAATATTAAAATATTTTCTGTGGAAATAGTTCTAATAAATGATGCATATATTGATTTTCCCAGTCATTCAGTTTTTGTTTATTTTTTTGGTTTTTTTTACAGCTGGACACATCCCAGTTATGATGATTGTTTCACATATTTAATTTTTAAGGAATTTCTCCTCACCTTTAGTCAAAGCCTTTTCCAAACAAAACACCACAAATTGAATATATTAATAACAGTACAGATTTAGTCATAACAAGGTAAACTAAAAAGAAACTATAATCCAGTATAATTGAGTAAAAATTAGATACAAAGTTAGAGCAGTATATACTGCTGTAAAATGAAACCTCAAAGGTAGGGGGATAAATTGGGAGATTGGAGTAGGAAGGAGACAAAGGCCTTGGAAACACATGATGACAGGTTTCAGGGTCTTTGTGAGTTCTTTTGAAATGAGCAATTGGGATTTAATCTGACCCGTGCAGGTGTACTATCCAAGTATATTGGATTCAATAAGATAAAATATCCAGTAAAATAGCTCTTTTGACTGTATTACCTTGTGATCTCATTTTTGTTCAACCGATTCTCTCTCTCCAAAGTTCTTCAAAACCTGATGTAGAACCTATCTGGGCTGGGAGGCTCCTATTTAACAATTGTTGGCCCGACTCCGGAACCCAAACAAGCAAACCAGATAAATTACATCCCTCACCTGTACTGCACCAAAAAGATTCATTTTTGCATAGGTTTAACACATGATACCAAATAGGTACAAACAGTAGAAGAAAAAGACCAGAAAGTTATATCAATACAGTACTTATGCAATAGTTTCTCTGCCTCACAAACAATAAAAACACTTAAATGGTGGCATTTGGCCATACAAGGGGAATATGATGTTCTGCTGTCTTACCTAAAGTTCTTTCCACCCAAAGAGAGTTTCATTATTAACATTTTCACAAAGCAGAATTAAGAGGCTTCTTTTGAAGCATTGTCTCCTAAAAAAAACTGATTGGCCAGCAAGATAAAAAAAGGATGCAATTCAATAATTACCCTACATTTTTTTTAAAGAATTTTTTTCCTTATCAGGTAATGAAACAATAATAACAAAAACCAGAGAACTTGACACAAAGGGACCAATTCAGTGTTTCACAATAACTCAGATACATGTGCTCGTTAAGGTTCCGAGTGATGTTCTTCTTTTCTATCACCATGGAAATTGACATCAAATTATTTTCAATATAGTTCTGAGAGGAGAACAGGCACTTCTAGCACATAATAGAGATATTCATACCATGTAATGAAACTGACCACTGTGCTAATGGAAATCTACTTGATGATGAATGGTATTTTTTTTTTAAATCTTTCTTTATCCCCTAAAAGCAAAATGCTTTGCCTTGCTTTGTAAGAAAACCTACTCAACAACTCCACAAGAAGTTATGAGTGGCAGAAAAGCTAGTTCAAGCCTAGTTCTCACATTCAAGGGAAAGGTAGTGAGATGAAAGATTTCTTTTCAATTTTACTTTCTTTTCATTTAAAAGCAAAGCGGAAAAAGGATATACTGGCTTCAAAACATCTGAATAGAGTAGATGAATTAATAAATGCTGTACACACTTGTAGTCAAAAGGGAGCTTGTGAAAAGAAAAGGCAAGATGCCACTGGTTGCTGAAAGCCTGAGGCATTCTGAATTAAAAAAAAAAGACATTAACATTCAGATATAGTCCTAACCAAGTGGATGCTTCAATTAGCTAGTGCTTTCCTGGAAGGACCTCGGAGGGGCAGAATAGCTCTTTTGACTGTATTACCTTGTCTCCTTCTTTCAATCAAAGTGCCCGTGCCCTGAAGTTGTATGTTTCCTTCCGTCAGAAATACTTCATTTCTGTGTTATAGCCTTGGCCAGGACTACTGCACTGAAACTTCAAGTAGAGTTGATACCAAAAAAAAAAAAAAAAAATCCTTCCAGAAGTTTATATCTATGATAAAACAGATGATGAACCCAGAATATGGATATTAAGTCCAGATGAGGTGAGGTGATGTAGAGCCACTGGACCACCTCCTTCTTCACCTGAAAGTAGTCTTAAATGGCTTTGTGCTCTTTTGATCAGGTGAATTCTTCCTTCCAGGCAAGCTCATGAGACCATGGTGGTCCCAGCATCCCTTGAGAGGCAAGGGAGTCCCTGGGGAAAAGGTCTGTTTGCATCTGTAATTTCATGCATATTATTTGCACTGTTTAATAGTTTATTTAATAGCAGAATGAAGTGAAAAGGTAATTCCAGCCAAGTCTAAATGTTCATTTTAACCAAATTTTAAGCAGAAATAAGCCTCAGAGGACCTGCCTGGCTTACTCCTTTCTGCCCCTTTTCCTCCTAGTGGTGTCCACAGGTGAGCTGGCAGAAATTACTACCCACTCCTCAGGTCTGGGCAAGGAAATAGCAACGAGTGAGGGGTTGAGGGCAGACTTGCAGCCCTCATTTCAATGAGGGGTTTTTGTTTGTTTGTTTGTTTGTTTGTTTGTTTAGGAAAGGAATGTGTTAGACTCCCCAGTCAGTCTGGAATATATCAGTGTATTTCAGTAAGAGTATCTGAGTGAGGACTCACGTGAAAGTATTCTGTTCATGTTCTGTTCTGGAAAACTCCTGATCAGATTATGGATCTGATATGACCCCTATCATCCACCTTTACAATTAAGGGTTTGTTTTGTTTTGTTTTCACTAGGAACACATAATTAGCATCTGTGGTTGTAGTTGTTGTTGTAGTTAGGTATGTCACATTGAGATCTGTATGTAATCCCACACCAAAGACAAATTCACCAACCACCACCAGTAGCACTGTAACATTTACAAAGCTCCTGTGAGGAGTGTCTCTCCAAAGAAACCTGCTCTCTAAAGTTACTATGAAAAAGCAGAGATAAAACCCACCAATTACAGTCACCTCAGATGCACTAGTAGCTTTATGATAGCCTCTCAATGCTGCCCATCATTTCTGCCCCAAGATAGATTTTTTAAAAGCTTCAAAACAACGTTTCCCTTTTAAACAGACATTAGTTGTGAGCCAGACACGGGCGTGGGGAGATGGTAGTAGACAAGTAAGCTCTGCCAAGACATAGAGTTAGGAAAAGCAAAGCAAAAAACAATAAAAGGGCAGAATCATGTAAGTAGAGGGTTGAAGCTAACATAGACAATATAATTAATTATTGTTTGAGGTAAAAAAAAAAACTGAGATCCAGTAAAAAAATCCACTGGAACTGACCTGCATTTCTCTCATCTTAAAATTAGTGTCTGTTTCTTGTATTTAAAATATTGATTGTGAAAACTGATGAACATCTTTTACTATTGTGACTTTGTAACTGTTACTCACTTAATACCATTGTATCGTGATTGGTCAACAGAAAAATAACAGAATTCTATGTCACCAAAATGACCATTTAATAGACAAACCTGTAATCACTGTATAAAATACAGATGCATATCAGAATTATCTTTGAATTTTTTGAAAAATACAAATGACCAGGTGTTACTTTTTTTCCTCCAAAGTTCCAGATATGTTTCTAATGAGCAGTCATATATTAAAACAACTGGACTATATGATTATTTTTACTTTTATCTAGTTTGTTTCACTTAATCTATTTCATATTCAGTGCTCCCATTTAATTTAGTTTATGTTTTCCAATTTCTCCATCTCTTCTTTTTTTGATATTCTTTCTCAAACCTTTATCAAGTGTAGTAGAAAAGCTTTTGTATAGATATATGAAGAGTATGTATAATATATGTTACTTTAGAAAATTTATGATTTTTTTCCTAACTAAAAAAAAAAACATGACATTTTGACTCCACTTGTTTGATTTAGTATGAATAGAATGCTAGGTTTCTAATTTAAAAATATAGACATGCAGCAAGCAACAAATGTTTACTGTATAGCACAGGGAATCATAATCAATAGTTTGTAATAACGTATAATGGAAAATAATCTCAAAAATAATCTATGTGTATATGTACAACTGAATCACCTTGTTGTGTACCTGAAACATTGTAAGTCAAATATACTTCAATAAAATATATATATATATATAAAGAAAAAATATCACAGTTAGATCTACCCTAGAAAACCCAATGAACCTTGTTTTTTGCAATTGCTCACACACTGTATTAAAAGGTAAAGGGAAAAGAAGTTTCATTGCTGTCTACCTAGTGCTAAGCTTCCACTCTTTTCACGTGGAAACCACTGCTCACTTTTCTCCAAATGAGGTCAGCCCTGGAGACCTGAGGTCAGGAAGCCTGTGAGCAGCAGGTTCAGACACAGGAGGAGCCTGTGGTCCTTTCACTACTTCACCCTGAAATGCTCAGATACCTGGACACTGTGGCATTGCACTGAGTCGCTGTTGTTGTTCAATTGCTAAGTTGCGTCTGATTCTTTGCAACCCCATGCACTGTGGCACGCCAAGCTCCTCTGTCCTCCACTGTCTCTTGGAGTTTGCTCAGATTCATGTCCGTTGAGTTGGTGAAGCTATCCAGCCATCTCATTCTCTGCTGCTCCTTCTTCTTTGGCCTTCTATCTTTTCCCACATCAGGGTCTTTTCCAATGAGTCGGTTCTTTGCATCATGTGGCCAAAGTATTAGCGCTTCAGTAACTGTCCTTCTAATGAATAGTCAGTGTTGATTTCTTTTAGGGTTGACTGGTTTGATCTTCCTGTTGTCCAAGGGACTCTCTAGAGTCTTCTCCAGCACCCCCATTCAAAAGCATCATTTCTTTGGTGCTCAGCCTTCTTTATAGTACAACTCTCACATCTATACATGACTACTGGAAAAACCATAGCTTTGACTATACGGACCTTTGTCAGCAAAGTGTCATTATTAATAATATATATAAATCCCACCTGGTTCTACAACACTATGAAATAATAGTGTGATATTGAAAACACCGTGAAATTGTTTAAAGACAATTATTTTGTATTGTATTTTGCTCTAAAGTTTGTTTATTGCTTAAACATTTATTATTCCTTTACTGTTTAAGATTACCTTGTACTATATCACTTTTTTAAGTGGAGAAAAATAGGAGTCTGAGACTTAAGATCCATAGCTAGGATACACAAGGAGCTGAAATTTCATCTCTGTAAGTCTGGTACGTTTTGGACTACATGATAACTGTCTCAGTGTCCGCAGGGATTCAGAAATTCATTCATTCCACGAATATTTCTGAGCACTTGCTCTGTGTTGAGCAGTGCACTGATGTTGAGGCGGTGATCTTGATTCAAAGATCGCCCCTGGAGACCCAACAATAGAACAAGAGGGCAAAAAGGCTGGGAAAAAACCTTGAGATCTCAGCAAAATAGAAAGAGCCAGTAAAGTTACTGAGAATAAGCACGCTAAGGGGGTGTGGTATCAGAGAAGACAAAAGGAGAGTGTTCCAAGGGAGGTCAAGGGGGGAGAAGTGCTTTCCTGGTTAATTCCATTACCCAAACTTCATTATCTTTCTCTCATCCTATTGTTCTGAGAGTTTCTAATTTAATTCACATCAGAAGATAGGATTTCCTTTTACTTTATTTTGACCCGAATTCCGTATGTAGACCTTTCTTATGGCAGATACATTTCAAATTCAAATGTACTTGAATCAGATGTATAAATTGAATAATATATCATAGGCACAGGGATTGAAAATTCATAGTTTTCTACTTTTTCAAAGGGTGGTAATAATCCACTATTACAGAGGATCAAAGATGAGCTCTATTTTACATGACGTGACACTTGAATATGAGTGCAACTATTAATAATTCTCTGGGAATCTGCATGTAAAATAAACTGGTAAAGTCAAACTAATATTCTGACTATAAAAATTAAAAAAAAAAACTAATATCCTGACTATAATCATGGAATTCTTTGGATTTCCTACCTTGTATCCACCCATCTTTGCTCAACACATCACTCCGTGTTGGGTAGGAGACATACATATATAGAGCACAGTCTACACAAAGGTAATCTTTCTAGACAAAACTGTTGCAACTATTCTTTCCTCAAGAGAATGGAGAGGAAACTGTTACAATTTTGTGGGAAGTGTTTCATTTGGCATTTAAAGGCTCCTTTTGGTTTAAAAATACAGGAGAGAGAAACAGAGATTGTAATGACATCAATAAAAGATTTGAAGTCAGCACATTTCCTTGTGTAGATCTCTATCCCAAAGTTAAGAATCTATGTTTTTCTTCATGAAATGGACAACTGACAATCAGTGAAGGTACAGCAGTCACAAACTTTGATTTCTGATACAGTGTCTGAATTTTGGTTTGGTGTGATCTATTCTTTTATTTTGGAGAAGGAAATGGCAAAGCACTCCAGTATTCTTGCCTGAGAAATCCCAAGTCAGACACGACTTGGCAACTAAACCACCAGCAGCAGCAGCATTCTTTTATCTGCTATTAAAACTTTAATGTAAGTTTCTATAAGGAAACTCAGATGTATCCCATTGTGTCTGCCTTTTGCTTCTACCAACATTTTTAGAGGTCAAGCTGGAAGAGGAGGTATATTGTGGTGGTGCCTGATAATAAAGCTCTATCCCTCACTTTCATTGTTCAGTTACTCAATTGCTAAGTCGTGTCTGACTCTTTGCAACCCCATGGTCTGTAGCCTGCCAGACTCCTCTGTCCATGGGACTTTCCAGGCAAGAATACTGGAGTGGATTGCTATTTCCTTCTCCAGGCGATCTTCCCGACCCAGATCAAACCCGCATCTTCTGCACTGGCAGGTGGATTCTTTACCACTGAGCCACCAGGGAAGTCCCTTACATATTAATAAATTCCAAGGAAAGTAGAAGGAGAAATAGCTACCATTGTGGGTGATAGAGAAATAAAAACCAATGTTTCTGCCAAAAAAAAAAAGGCTTACTGAAAAGCTTTCACAGTATTATTCCCCAGTTAAGCTGACTTGTGCTCTGTCCTTTTAGCCACTAAATTATTTTTTCTCTCTTTTTAAAGACAGTGTGACATGGTAATTGTCATTTGTTCTTGTATATGTCACACTCAGACGGGAAAACGTGAATTTTCCTGTGTCCCCCAGTGGCAGGGCAAGCACGTCTGTGCTTGCCAAAGGTGCAGGCTATGCAGTTTTCTCTCCTCACCACACATTTTTGCAATTACTCAATTCTTACAGGAAGGCGAGCGAGCAGATAAACAAGTAGCTATGGGAGTCTCAAGAGGAGGAAAGAGATCAGGATCATCTTAATGTTCCCAAGTACAACATAAAAGAGCGTTTTCTGACTCTCAGACCATCTCACCCACGTTATAAAGGCAATAAGGTAGACAAAGATATGCTCATTTCTGTTTCAATAATAATATGTGTCAGGATCGTTTTGCATGAAGGTTAGCAGAGCCATCCATCATTTCGGTGGAACTGCATATTTTCTTGTTCAGCATTGACAGATTTTTATTTTAACCTTAGAAGTTCCTCTCAAGGGACTTTATTAGGGACACTGTCACTTTTTATTCTGCTCTGTTACTTCTCTTTTGTAAACTTTGATGTATGCAGACAACACATTCTGGCTAGGGAAATTTAATTAGGTAAGTCTACAAATTAATTGTTGCAATTAGACTGCTTCTAACTGCCTGGTGTTATGAATTTATTTATGCAGTAATTATTATCAGATGTCTGGGATAAAAGCCTGCAGAGCTAAAGGTGCTACCTTTCAGATGTATACACAGCACTCCACGGCAATTAGGCACAGAAAAAATAAAAGCAGGTATTTTTTTTAAAAATGAAGGAAAAAATATGTCTCCATGGCCATATGCACATACAGATTTTGACAAGCAACTTGTTAATAAAACCTAAAGAGGATTGCTTTCTTTGTATATTGCAAAATTCAAACAGTTAGAGATTACATAAATCACCATTAAAAAGTTTGTTAGTATATAAACTAAATAAAAATATAAAGTCTATCCTGTGAAAAGCATATAGGTATTTGTTCATAGTCATGATTATAAGGGCATATTCGAAGACACTGATGATTTTTCAGTAAATTTTGTTTTTAAGCTTTAAGATCATTTACCACAACAAATTTAATGGGTGCATCTTTTAAAGTGTCTTTAAATTTTAAGGAAATAAACAATGGTGCTTCACGTTGTTTTCTCAAATCTTTTCTTCTGTAACAAAGGGCATTGTGGCTTTTAGTAGAAAGACACAGATCTAATACTATTAGCTGAAAGAAGGAAAGCAAAGAGAGACCAATACTGGTGGAGACAGACGCCCGTGAACAGAAGTTTGAAAGTCAAACAGTAAAGTGAGAATGAATCATTGGTAGAAATGTAAATTGGTGTAATTTTACTGAAGAATAATTTTGAAATGGATTCTTACTCACTTTAGAATATTCATTACTTTTGATCCAGTAATATTTTAAACGAGATTTAATCTAAAATAAATAATACCAAATTTAAAAATAACTGATAGTCGTCTCAGTGTCAATATTTAATAACCCCCAGATGGTACCAACTCATATTTTTACCATGATTATTACTATGTTTTCAAAAACTGGAATTAGTGACTCTTTAATTCATTTATTACCACATTCATTTAATAAATATTTATTCATCACCTACTGAATACAAAGTGTTTTTCTATGCATTGGGGACACAAAGAGAAAATTCCTACTCTCAGGGAGTTTATACTCCTCTGAGGGATGATATAAACTAAGTCGGGTAAAATATAAACAATATTATTTCAGAACAATATCTAAGTGGCAGGAAAATTAAGCCAAGTGAGGTACTGGGTGGCCTAGTGTGGAGTTTAGAATGTTCTGCTTTGGACAGAGGAGCCAGAAAGGCCTTTCTGAGATGGTAACATTTGATAAAGAGATCAAACTAGTGATTAGTGAATGTTATACTAAAAAAAAAAAAAAAGACACACTGATATTTCATTATTTATTTTACATAATACTGGTCTACTTATATTTTGCAAAATAAACAAATAAGTTTAGAGTTGATACAATAAAAATCCATGAAGTCAAATGTTTAATAATTTCAAAAATAAAAATGTACAACTATGTTATGACACCAACTAACCCACACGTTCATAAATTCAGAAGTCAAATAAGCATTGTCATTTTAGTATAAGTTATTAAGTGATAAAATTACTAGTAGAAAATTATTACTTAAAAACAAACTAAAAGACTTCCCTGGTGGTGCAGTGGTTAAGACTCCATGCTTCCACTGCAGGGGCATGGGTTCTATCCCTGGTCAGGGAACTAATATCCTGCATGCCACACAGCATGGCAAAAATAAATTTAAAAAATTTTTTAAAAGATTTAAAACAGACACTCCACAAAAATGAAAAAAATTTAATTAATCCTGAAAGGTTCAAAAGCAACACAATGTAACACATTTACTAAAAAGCATAGCTCATTGATGCTATCATCATTTTTGTATCAAAGGTCATTATATGCAAATTTATAACTAAGTTTATTCTGACTAAAGAAGTCAGTAGAAGCAATCTGTGCCCACTCCAAATATTTTCTCTTGACTCTTTTGACAATCCTATCTCTTACTAGAAATCTTTGAAGAGACTTTTTAGAAAATTTTATATGTTTATTTTAATATCTTTAAAAAGACTGTAGTGTTTTTATTGATAGGAAGCTGTAGATTTTGTTTCAAAACAAGACCTGTAGCTTGCCCTTGAGTTTTTTCATGTGTAGATAATTGCCTGAATTGATATCATTACTCTTACGTTTATATTCCACTCATCTGAAATATCTTTGAAGAGTGAGTTATTAATTCACTGCAACACTGGAACCTCTGCAACATCATAATCCATTGTTATTTACAGGTGTGGGCCACTCTAGAGTGTACACAAGACTTTCCTTTTTATATAAATTTAATCATTAAATTTTAAACCTTGATTTCAAAACATCAATGACTAATTTCAGATTATTTGTATTATTACAGTGACAGTGTAATACCAACAGAAATACCAGAATTTCACTTCTTAAGAATAGCAAATAAACCATAATCCTGGGGTACAGAAAATCAATCATTACCAGCCTGTCTGATTATCATTAACATCTGTGATCAAAAGGAGTACACTTTGTACAGATGTAAGAGAAGAAGATTCCAGAGGAACAAAAGCAAATGATGAAGTTATGATGTAAAAATGAACAAGGACATAAGTATGCTCAAAGGGTCATTAAAAAGAAGGAGGCTCTCCCCCTGGAGCTGCAAGCCAGAGACAAGACACAGAGGGCCTGATGGGTTTAAGTAAATATTTTGGATCTTAGTTTATTACATTTGCACAGAGTTTGTAACCTAACTAATCTAAACCAGATAATGATATGATGTAAAGTTGAAATAAAGATACAAAGTATGATAAGGTATAATGTAACTATGACTTTTTATAATGACAGATAGGAATTTTTTAAAGGAAAAATTAACCAAATGTAAACAAGTTTTCTATAGGTGGTAGATTATGCATGCTCAAACTTGTCTAGGCTTTTCTCACATTAAACTTTTTTTCTGATCAGTATGTATTGTTTTATAGGGAAAAAAGCAAAATTAAAAAAAATTCATGCAATTTTACTCAAATTTTCAAATACACGGAAAATTTTTAAACAGATGAACACTCCTTGGCAGAGTTCTACCACTAGTCATTTGCCATTAGAGAGCTAAGTGAAAAAGAAAAAGAAAAAAAAGAGAGAGAAAGAGAGACGAGGCAACAGAAAGAATCCAAAGAAGCTTGGCTGGAACCTAACAGAAGCAATCCCCATGTGACTCTGAAGAGCTCCAGCTGCAGGGGACGGTAATGTGTACTCCTTGAAATAGAGTTCTTATGGTCAGTGCTCTTTGGGAATCACTGAGTCATACTATAGCCCCCTCTTTGTAAATGTCTAAGACATATTCACAGGTGAAAGTTGTTAAACTTTTTGACTAAAGCACACTGAGGAATTTCATTTAACTCAATTTTTCCTGAACTTTCTCTTTTAACCAGAGAAATCTCAGGTGTTTTTCTTTCATAACACTTTGGGGACTGCTTCCCAGGAACACAAATTTGGGGTATTCTGCCCTGGAGAAAGGCCACACCTTCATGAAATCATCTTTTTATTTAGCTGTGGGCATAAATAAATGGAGATCAAGAGTTTGATTATAAACATTAGCTTGATCACTAACGGAGGTAAGTCTGTACTAAGACTGGATCTTTATTATTAGGCTCTTAAAAGACCAAGAGGTCTCCAAATTCAAACTGGTGAAAATACTTGAGTAGGATTCCCCCTTCTCAGTACCAGGAACCCAATACAATATTGACAGAAAGAGAGAGGGGAGTGGATTCAATCAAGAAAATGAAAATTGTAAATGAATGAGTAATCAAATCAGTGTGAGCTTTAGTTATCCTTTAAAAAATATGTATTTATTTACTTATTTAGCTGCATCATGTATCAGTTTTGGCTTCAGGAATTTTGTTGCAGCGTGGATCTAATTCCCTGACCAGGGATTGAACCCCGGCGCCCTGCATTGGGAGTTCAGAGTCTTAGCCACTGAACTACCAGGGAAATGATAATGAATGTGTTAGTCACTCAGTCGTGTCTGACTCTTTGCTACCCCATGGATTGTAGCCCACCAGACTCCTCTGTCCATGGAATACTCCAGGCAAGAATACTGGAGTGAGTTGCCATTTTCCTCTCTAGGGGATCTTCCCAACCCAGGGATCAAACCCAGGTCTCCTGCATTACAGGCAGATTCTTTACTCTCTGAGCCACCATGGAAGTCCAGGGAAGTCATCTTATCAATAATTGCTCTTCCTCTCCTCTCAACTTCCTTCCTCTCACCATCCATCCAGTGTTCATTAAGCTTCATGCTGTGGTGATATTTATGCTGCCCTTCATAATTTCAATGGATTACCATCAATCCTTCATTGTCTGCTGCTCTTTGCCATGTTTTCTCTACCTCAAGCTATGTTCCATCCTACTCACCTCCCTCACCCAGTCCTCACACACATCCTGCCATCGTAATATGCAGAGACATATAGATCTTTCATTTCTCTGGGGGCAGGGCAGGCGCTAACATTTGTTCATCCTCTGTCAGCTCTATGTGTGTCCAAACTTCCGGTCAACGATCAAATCCATGGCAGAAATTGAGGTCGGAGCACAATAAATAATACACAGCACAGAAGTCAGTACTGAATAGCACTTTAGAATGGTTACTGGCTGAGAAAATTTGCACTAAAACTCACTAGCCAAAAATGTTCAGAACAATCTAACTCTTTGGCTTAGAGCATAAGCTAGCACCCAGAGTACAGGGGGACGGGAATACATGTGTAGATACGCTATCTTTACTGCTTTTTATGTACATAGGGGAAAATCATTCAGAGAGGAAGAAATATGATATAAAATGGGGTCTGAAAGCCTTCAGAATGGCTTTCATGGTGGCATGTTTCCAAGTTTGTTCTACCTGTACCCTCAGAGATGGATACATACTGAAAATCAGCTCTTGATCTGAAGGAAAACACAATTCAGAAGAATGTTTGTTATATCATATTCTACCAGCATAACCTGGACACTGGGGTTGCAAAGAGTCAGACACGACTGAGCAACTGAACTGAACTGAACTGAACCCAAATATTAAAGGAAGGTAACCAGTTCAGAGGGGCTTCCATGGTGGTTCAGTGGTGAAGGATCTGCCTGCCAAGGCAGGAGATGCAGGTTCGATCCCTGGGTAGGGAGGATCCCTGGAAGAGGAAATGGCAACCCACTCCAGTATCCTTGCCTGGAGAATCCCATGGACAGAGGAGCCTGGTGGGCTACAGTTCATGGAGTCACAAAGAGTCAGACACGACTGAGTCACTGAACAACCACCACCAATTTAGAGAGTACCACATGGTCAGGTGGACCAGCTCTGCCATACACAGATACTGGCTACGTGACCTTGAACCTGTCAGTGCTCTGGACCTCCAATTTTTTCATCTGCAAAATAAGGATACTCATAGTAACTGTCTCACCATCCAGAACTGTTACTATGATCAAATGCATTTGTCAGTTTTCCAAAAAGCATCTAACCCTAATATGTATCACATAACTGTAAATAAATAAAAACAAGGAATTAAATGTTATCCAACATAGTTGTAGGTAACACCACAAAGGTCCATATGAATATCAAAAAAATTATTTTTGATCAGTCTGTACAATTCTAATTTTTCAGAATTTATTGACAGTGTTGTGGTTTCTCTTTCTATTTATGGCACATGGCCATCAATATTTCACTGTGATCAGTTCCTGGACGTGGAAGGTCTGCGTCATAGAAGATGCACATGGTTGAGGCTCCTGGAGCACATCAACAATTTGCTCACTTGTGCCTGAAAATACACATTTTTCATGCTAGTAATGAAAACCTTTTTTGGCCTTTTTGGCCAGTTTCTTTGTAAGACTTCTGTTCTTCTTGGCTTTCATTTGGATTATTAGTAAAACAATAATATTTTCCTCTCCACTGGTCACTTCATTTCCTTTCTAGGAATTGCTCATTTTGAGAGATGTTTGTCTTATTTCCACTGGTCCACAAGAGATTCATTACAAAAATGAATGCCTTGCCCACTCGCAACTTCCCACATATTCTCTTTGCCTTTATTAATGGCCTTTTAACACCCAGAAACAGTTGGGTGGGGGTGTGAGTGTGTGCTTGTGTGTATATGTGTGTGTTCATATTTGTGAGATGCACATCCATGTAGTACTTAAGGTATTTCCATCTATCATTTTTTTCACTACAGTTTCTCTATGTGTGCTCATCATGATCTTCCCACCCAGAACCACGTAAATAAGCACCCACATTTTTTTTAGGAGATCATTTTGCAATTTCACTTTTTAATATTTAAATGTCAAATCCCTGTGGAACTTATGTTGACTATGTGAGTCAGGGATGGGACATTACTAACTTCCAAATAGTCTTGGCTTCATTTAATTCTTACATTTTACAGAAGCCACCCAAAGAGTGCATTGCATCATGATTTTATTTCTCTTATGATTTCATAGTGCAACTAAGGGTGCTGAAAGAAGTGCAGTTAGCCAAGCGGGTAGCAGGGAGCCCTCCCAGGTGGTGTCCACATGAAACTCACAGCAAGTTGACTGTTACACACTGAGCCTATCAACAGAACACTTAGAAAAATAGCTGGCTTTTGTTTTGTATTTGGGTTTTGGTGGGCTTTTTTTTAGTCCAAAAGGAACTTTTTTCAGATGCAGTTTATGAAGTGTTAGTCATACAGTCATGTCAGACACTTTGCAACCCCAAGGACTGTAGTCTGCCAGGCTTTTCTGTCCATGGAATTTTCACTTTATGACTAGGATTAATAAAAAATCATCATCACCTTCAAATCCAAATAGAGAAGAAATAGATGCTATTCCATAATAGTCTGGAAGAAAAGGCTTGAAGTGCTTTCTAATATGTTATAGCGGTAATTATAAGATGACCTGTTCCTTTTCTATGAGCTCACTCCAAGGATATGCTATCGACTATACGGCGCACACATCCACCCATACCCTGTGTATGCATTTGTTGTTGTTTGGTCATTAAATTGTACCTGACTCTGTGACTCCATGGACTGTAGCCCACCAGGCTCCTCTGTCCATGGGAGTCTCCAGGCAAGAATACTGAAGTGGGCTGCCATTTCCTTCCCCAGGGGTTCTTCCTGACCCACGGATTGAAACTGTGTCTCCTGCATCGGCAGGCAGGTTCTTTACCGCTGAACCACCAGGGAAGCCCCTGTGCATGTGTTTAGCTTACTTGGTGCCAAAATATCCAGACAATTTTTAAAGTTCAAGTAACCCGATGCCTTAACAATGCAATTCCAGACGTCTAAATAATTTAAAGTATCTTGGGTCTCATTAACATTTCTCTGATACAGAATAGTTAGGAATGCTGGTTAACTTATGCTGGGCCAAGACACTAGCTAGGTGCAGGATGATCGAGAAAGTATCTCTCCACAGATACTCTTAAGGCTAAGATAAAGACAATATCCTATGTAAATAAAGATATCTGAAGTCACACTGGTGTAGTCTGTTTGGGCTGCTCTAACAAAAGACCACAACTTATAAAGACAGCTTATAAACAACAAAATTTTATTTCTCACAGTTCAAGAGGCTGGAAGTCCAAAATAAAGGTGCCAGGATAGTCACGTGAGGACCCTTTTTCATGTTGAAGTCTTCTGATTGTATCCTCAGACGGCAGAAGCTGGTCTGGGTCCTCTTCCGTAATGCACTGATTCCATTCATGAGGATTCCAACCTCATGACTCAAGCACCTATCAAAGACCCCACTTACTAATACCATCACCTTTGGGAGGTTAGGATTTCAACATATGAATTTGTAGGGGAGACAAAAACATTCAGGCTATAGCATACACTAAAGCATGCAATCAAAAAAAAAATCTTATCTAAGTTAATAGAATTTTAATTATATTTTCTAAGCTTGTTTCTTAGAGAAGATAAAAGAAATCTTTTTAGGTCGGTATCGTCAATCTATTTATCCCCTGGAGAAGGAAATGGCAACCCACTCCAGTATTCTTGCCTGGAGAATCCCATGGACAGAGGAGCCTGACAGGCTACAGTCCATGGGATCACAAGAGTTGGACACGACTTAGCGACTGAACCAAACCATACGTGAAATAGATAACTAATGAGAACCTACTGTATACACAGGGAACTCCACTCAGTGCTCTGTGGCGACCTAAATGGGGAGGAAATCCAAAAAAAGAGTTGTGTGTATTTGTACAGCTGATTCACTTTGCTGTACAGTAGAAGCTAACACAACGTTGTAAAGCAGCTGTATTCCAATGAAAATTAAAAACCAAACCAAACCAAAAAAAAAAAGTAACCAGAAATCTACCTGGTTACCTTTTTTGAAGACTATATTGAGTGAGTGAGTGAAGTCGCTCAGTCGCGTCCGACTCTTTGCAACCCCATAGACTGTAGCCTACCAGGCTCCTCCATCCATGGGATTCTCCAGGCAAGAATACTGGAGTGGGTTGTCATTTCCTTCTCCAGGGGATCTTCCCGACCCAGGGATTGAACCCACGTCTCCCGCATTGCAGGCAGATGCTTTAACCTCTGAGCCACCAGGTGGTAACAACTTTAGTTCATATGTAATGGTCATTTACTATTTCTCAAGCTGAGCTTCATGCTCACATAAGTAAAATAACTTGAAAGATAGGATAAAGTGTAACCTCCCTCCCCCCAACTGCATTCTTCACTATTTGAATTACCACAGTCAAGTCATTAGAATTTCTTCAAATGGCAGAATTTGTTCTGGAAAATGTTACTTCTCATTAAAATCCAAACATGCTATTTGATGAGAATAGTAATTTCACACATGTCACTCTACTCTGATTGATCTGTCAACTCCCAAACAGAAAACAAGACCTGCTTGGAACTGGTGGTATGTTGTTTCTCATAAGAAGGAATATCTGGAAAAGTCAGGAATTTTTGAGGGCAGTTCTTGAAACATGCCATGGAAGGAAGCTCTGGACAAGCAGAAGAACTGGTAACTGAGAAAAAAAAGAAAAAGAAGGCCAGAGTGATACTTCCTAATTAAGCTAGGCCATACACACATTCATGCTAAATCCACCAGTGACTCCCAGAGTCACTTCCTTAGAGTTGGGGGCTGTGGCTTACAAGTATTTTTAATACATACAGCCCCTTACAAGTTTGCAAACACAGTGTGCCTCTGACACATTTTAAGTTGCCTTTAAAACTTTACAGCATGAGTTTAAATAAGTTTATTTTCTGTTATTTGGAAGGAGAAAATTAGATTGAGCAAGGTAAAATATGAAAATGTATTCTAATGGAATACATATTTCATGTTTTTGGTAAAAAATAAGCTTGAGCACCTTATTATATAACATTATAATTTATTAAAATGGATTTCAATGACTTTATTAAATAACATCCATGGAATTTGAGAAAAATTAATGTAAATATTTTATCAGTGGATTTTAATCTAATGTGGTCTTGCAAATGTAGTAACTCCAGAAAATATTCCAGTTATTTATTTTTTTTAATTAATACCATAATCTATACTGCTCTGGTTTTTCTGAATTCTGAACATTCTGCAGTAGGATAAACTTTTCTCTTAATAGATGTAAGGGGGAGGACAGAAGGCCAGGTAGGTTTAAGATACTTTAATTCATCAATACTGGAGACATCTTTAAAGCCAGCATTTCTTTTTTTTTTTTTTCCATTTATTTTTATTAGTTGGAGGCTAATTACTTTACAATATTGTAGTGGTTTTTGCCATACATTGACATGAATCAGCCATGGATTTACATGTGTTCCCCATCCTGAACACCCCTCCCACCTCCCTCCCCATCCCATCCCTCTGGGTCATCCTAGTGCACCAGCCCTGAGCACTTGTCTCATGCATCCAACCTGGACTGGCAATCTGTTTCACACTTGATAATATACATGTTTTGATGCTATTCTCTCAGATCATCCCACCCTCGCCTTCTCCCATAGAGTTCAAAAGTCTGTTCTATACATCTGTGTCTCTTTTTCTGTCTTGCATATAGGGTTACCATTACCATCTTTCTAAATTCCATATATATGCGTTAGTATACTGTATTGGTGTTTTTCTTTCTGGCTTACTTCACTCTGTATAATGGGCTCCAGTTTCATCCATCTCATTAGAACTGATTCAAATGTATTCTTTTTAATGGCTGAGTAATATTCCATGGTGTACATGTACCATAGCTTTCTTATCCATTCGTCTGCTGATGGGCATCTAGGTTGCTTCCATGTCCTGGCTATTATAAACAGTGCTGTGATGAACATCGGGGTGCACGTGTCTCTTTCAGATCTGGTTTCCTCAGTGTGTATGCCCAGGAGTGGTATTGCTGGGTCATATGGCAGTTCTATTTCCAGTTTTTTAAGAAATCTCCACACTGTTCTCCATAGTGGCTGTACTAGTTTGCATTCCCACCAACAGTGTAAGAGGGTTCCCTTTTCTCCACACCCTCTCCAGCATTTATTGCTTGTAGACTTTTGGATAGCAGCCATTCTGACTGGCGTGTAATGGTACCTCACTGAGGTTTTGATTTGCATTTCTCTGATAATGAGTGATGTTGAGCATCTTTTCATGTGTTTGTTAGCCATCTGTATGTCTTCTTTGGAGAAATGTCTGTTTAGTTCTTTGACCCATTTTTTGATTGGGTCATTTATTTTTCTGGAATTGAGCTTCAGGAGTTGCTTGTATATTTTTAAGATTAATCCTTTGTCTGTTGCTTCATTTGCTATTATTTTCTCCCATTCTGAAGACTGTCTTTTCACCTTCTTACAGTTTCCTTTGTTGTGCAAAAGCTTTTAAGTTTAATTAGGTCCCATTTGTTTAGTTTTGCTTTTATTTCCAATATTCTGGGAGGTGGGTCATAGAGGATCTTGCTGTGATTAATGTTGGAGAATGTTTTGCCTATGTTCTCCTCTAGGAGTTTTATAGTTTCTGGTCTTACATTTAGATCTTTAATCCATTTTGAGTTTATTTTTCTGTATGGTATTAGAAAGTGTTCTAGGTTTTGTTCTTTTACAAGTGGTTGACCAGTTTTCCCAGCACCACTTGTTAAAGAGGTTGTCTTTTTTCCATTGTATATTCTTGCCTCCTTTGTTGAAGATAAGGTGTCCATAGGTACGTGGATTTATCTCTGGGCTTTCTATTTTGTTCCATTGATCTATATTTCTGTCTTTGTGCCAGTACCATACTGTCTTGATGACTGTGGCTTTGTAGTAGAGCCTGAAGTCAGGCAGGTTGATTCCTCCAGTTCCATTCTTCTTTCTCAAGATTGAAAAGCCAGCATTTCAAATTATGACTATTTGATGTCTAGAGAGAATTAATAGCCCAGAGCTAACCAGTTGACCCCTTGGAAAAGACCTCAATGCTTGGAAAGATTGAAGGGAAACAGAGAGGAAGGTAGCAGAGGATGAGATGGTTGGAGAGCCTCACCGATTCAACAGACATGAACCTCAGCAAACTTCAGGAGATAGTGAGGGACACGGAGGCCTGGGGTACTGCAGCCCAAGGGGTTACAAGGAGTCATACACAACTTAGTGACTGAATAGCAACCCGTCTAGTACAATTTGGAAAGAGTGTGATGTTTGCCTTTCTTTTCTGAAGTGGGGAAGGTGTAATATAAATACAGATCTGTTCTCAGGAAGGGCCACCTTGGGGAAAAGTGGGTATGGAAATTGAGGATCTATAAATTAACACCCTTAAAACTCTCTATGTATAAGTGCTCTGTAAAATGTTTTCCTCACATGCCCAGGATTTATGTATCTCACTTTTAAGACTCTGGGGTGGGGGTGAATTTTGAAAAATCTATAAGCAAATGAAGAGCTCAGAACAACAGCGTAAGCTACAGGGCTAAATTTATAAGTGTAGTCAAAAGTCAGTTCCTGAGGACTGACAGTGAAGGAGTTCCTCAAATGAAATTAAGATTTGGAAATGCCATATTTTCAAGAAAAGAAGGATGGCAGACTGGTGGGAAGGATGGACGGGATTTTTTTCCTCCTCGTCTAGCATCTGTCCATTCTTCGGTCATTCTTCCCCTGGAGGTCCACCCTCACCCCATGAAGGACCCTTTCACTGGAGTTAATACTGCCTCAGCGCAGGGAGAAAGCATGTGACCCAAGTCTTGCCAAGCACACATTTACATGCACAGATATACCACCCAATAAGAGCCATTAAGTCACAGTGGCATTTTTACTGAATCTACAGGAAGAAAGTCATGCTTTTCACCTCTATGAGCATGTGGATTCAGAACCACTGTCAAACCTCCTGAAACCACGAACCAACCAGTTTTCTACACACCTGGAACTAACACAATATTGTGCATCAACTATACTTTTTTAAAAAGTGTTGTGTTCTTCTAAAATTGTCTTTTTTACTGAATTATGGACTTCATTTACATTTAAAAAAAGAGAAAAAAATCACTGATTTTCTCATTGACAATAAGCACTAAGGAAGTCTCAAAATTTCTAAGTGGGAAAAGAAAAAAATTTTTGATATTAGGGAGAGACAGCCATAGAGTCTAAGGAAACACAAATGAGAAATCTATTATCATATTTTCTTTCACAGATTAATTAAAATGTATTTTATTAAGACCACTGTATCTTAGCTATTGACGTATTCTGTCTACTGAAGAGGGTCTCCAATCAAGGAACAGAAGCCTCTAGGAAACAGCCTCAGACAAAAAAAAAAAAAACAGATGATTGAGGTGTGAGAGGTCTGAAAGATAATTTGACCCAATCCTCCAATTTTACAGTTCACAATACAGAAGGCAAAAAAGGTTAAGCAACTTACTCAAGGTCATACAACTAATTATTGGCAGAGTTAGGAGCCAACAGGTCTCTATTTTATTTTTCTTTATTCCGGCTTCTGATGAGATCTGTGACATAAACCAAATACTGAATTTCTTTGTACTTCAGCTGCCTTCATTGTAAGATGGAGGTAAGACTCTTTCGTTCTTCCAGATTTCATAAGCATTTTGTTAAAAGTTTGTGTGAGCCATGAGCAACATACTTGAGCTTCAGTGAAAAGCAAATTATTATTACCTACCATTTTGTCTGTTAGGATTCTCTGATGATAAGCAACAGAAAACACACAGTTTACCTGCTTTAAGCAAAAAGGGAGTTGACTGGAATGATGTAAGGGGCCTCAGAGATTTAAAGGAAGTATTGAGTAACTAGCTTAGCATAGATGAGAACGAGGGGGCAGAGAGGGTGAAAATGTGGAAACAGTCCCCCAGTCTTACCTAGCCATTCCTAGAGGATTGAGTCTCCTCCAGTAGTTCCTTCAACAGGGAATCTCTACTGAGGATCCAAAATTGTGGACAAGAGATTCAATCAGCTCAGATAAGATGGCACATTTTTCCCTTTGCTCCAACAGAGCAGTGAGACGGGTCTATCACAAGGAGCTTTCACAGCCCTCTCAGCTTCCTTAGCAAGAGGAGAGGGCCCCTCAATTACTGGCCTCCCAAGATGACACACAGGGAAGAAGAGTAAGTCTCCCAAAGGAAACAGAGATGCTATTAAGAAGAGAAAGTCATGTACTGATTAACCAAAAATTAACTAATGCCTACAGTGACTGAACACCACCAACAACACTATGACTAACACATTTATGTTGACTGCTGAACTTTGCATTTGATGATATAGCCCTGGAAATAAAAACTGCATATTTAGACCACGTGTCCCTGATGTGAAGGGGCAATGTGGTATTGTCCTGATGGCCAATGCAGAGCGCTTGTCAAACCAATCAAGATTGCAATCTAAGAAAGCCAGAGTCACTGAATAAACTTTTAAATGGTCAATCCGCTGGTGATGCAAATACAACCCGCTTTCATGCTTCTCTTAATACAGGTATCAATGTTAGCTAGAATTTAAGCAGAAAAGGAAAATGTTTCATCTGAATTTAGATCCAGACAGTCAGCTCAGCACTTGTTGCTCAAGAAGCCAAAACAGTCCCGTCTCCTGTCAACATAAGAGGACAGACTATATACACATCTCAGAGTACTCCTAGACCTGGAAGATATAGACTAGGCAATGAAGTCTTCACATCAGGTTTAGAGAGCTCATTCCTCTAGGATTACAATAGCCATCATTTTATCAGGGAGACTGAGGCTCTCAGGAAAAATCTTGCCCATCCCTGGCTTAAATATCTTGATCTTCTGGGCAAAAAATATTTTTTTCAATATTAATGACACTGCTAATATATTTTTCTTAAAAATATTTATGCACAAATTTGAAAATCCTAAACTAAGTAATAGTTAAAGAGGGGAGAGGGGCAAAGGTATATTTATCTTTGAATGTCACGTAAGGTTTCCTCCACTATTCGTCCCCAACTCATTTCCAAACTCCACTATATTTGAGCCTCGGTCCATTTCAAGGGCAGCGTGATCTTTTGAAATAAACAAGATCATGTTACTCCTCCCTACAACATTCTTCACTGGCTCCTTAGAACCTTCAGGTCAGCTTGTACCTTGCCACCCACCAAGGCATCTAGGGTCCCTCAGGTCAGCTCTCTGCTGGCCTCCCATGCCCCCATCCCCACTGGCCACCGTAATGCACTCTACAGTCAACCATGTGCAAAACTGCTCCATGTCGCCAACACCTGTCACTGAATCTCCTCTATCTACTACTCCTTTCCTCCTCTCTGTCTCTGCCCCAGTTACCACTTCCCCATCCATATCCCTTCTTTGACTAGCTCTGTTCATTTTGGAATTTTCAGCTCAAGCGTCTTCCCTTCCAGAAACTCTTCCTGAGATAGGAGACCCTATGTATGTGCTCGTAATAATGCCCTCAGCATGGCAACCATCATCTCAACTCTCATGAGACTGTACCATCTTATGTATTTAGAAATCTAGCTCCTCCATTCAGCTGTGAACTTCTAGAACAATAGGGAGTTTAAAGACATTTAAAGATGTATTATTCCTCTGTGTACTTCCAATATCTGACACATTATTGGGTACAAACTATGTGATATAATCATGTCTATTGAAGACAACAAGAGCACTAAATTAGAACTACAGAGGCATCATTATGCTCACCCTCATCTTCTGCCATGGCTGGAAGTAGGTATTATCATCCTTTCATTATCCCCATGCTGAGAAAAGGATAACTACCTCTTCTCTGCTTAAAGAAAAAATGACAAGGGGGCCTTCTGCTAGCACTGCATACAAAATCAGGCTTGAGTGCGGCTATCCAGTCATCCAGCGGCCTCCTACCTGGAATGGGTGATGACTCTAAGCTTTTCACTTGCTGTGAATGCCTTAGAAGGCTGATTTCACAAGCAGGCAGGGGAAGATTTGAAAAGCACTGGCTTGGATTCTTATAAACTCTATTTGAGATAGAAGCTGGGGTTGCTACATCAGAGAGCCTGGCCTGTTCTCCTTGCAACATGATGTAATGGTTTCTAAGTGAGAAGCAAAGCAGAGGCAAGGACTGGCAGTGTCTGGTACCTTCCAGTGGCAGAGAAGCTGAGGTCCATTGGGTGCTAGAGGTCCAATCAGAATGCAGATAAAAGAAAACCTGTCCTGTGATATCCGTAAACGAATGAGGACAGGGAATTGATGGGCTGGAAAGGAAGGACAGAACCATATTGTAAAGGCTACTGATATTTAGATCTATGTAATCTTGCATTTACTGACTAGCATTGGTGAGGTTGAAGAAAGACAAAGGTTAGCTGAGTAATCTAGTTTCCGAGCCTTTGCTAGTTTGACCACCAGCATTTATGCTAGGAGCTAGGGATATTGTGATACTACGGTTTACGTTTGACACAGGAGCCTTTCTCCATTCTAATCATAAGCAGCTTGTCCAGAGTTTCACACAGCACAGAATATTTGTAAAAGCTGGCATCTTTAGGATTTTTTTCCATCTCGAGCACATTTGAAAAGTTGGCATTTACAATTCCCTCAAGTATCCATCTCTAATGAAAACAACGTTGGAGCCTTAAGCACTTTGGCATTTTCTGGACACACCATAAATATACAGGATGTATTTTATCACAGACTGTGTGTGAGAGCAACAGGGACAAAGAACGAGCACCAGGGAAAATGGTTTGAGGCAATTCTTTCAACATATTTTCCAAGGCCATTTCAAACGACAACCCTGTCCTTGAACTCCCTGGTGATCATTTTAATAACAACAAGGACCATTCACTAACAGGCCCGGACTGCAAGTTGCATTTGACTTTTTTTGTTACTAAGGAGACCGTGGTCTAGCCTCTTAAGATGTTTCAAGCTTTCTTAGCTTCATATCCCTAAAACTTCACAAAACTGTTAAGAAATTCTGAATAGGCTTTAGTTTTTTTTTAAAAGAAAAATATTTATTTGTCTGCCCCAGGTCTTAATTGTAGCACACAAGATCTTAAATCTTCATTGTGGGATTTTTTTTTTTTTTTTTAGTTGCCACATATGGGATCTAGTTCCCTGATCAGGAATCAGACCTAAATTGGCCCCCTGAATTGGGCAGCCACTGGAACACCAGGGAAGTCTCAAGGCTTTAGTTTGAAACCATTCATTAAACTTCTATTATTTTATTTCTTCCATTTAACCACCTTTGACAGTTGACTTGGTAACAGAAATCCTGTGCTAACACCGTGGTCGGCTAGATGAGGGAAACGCAAATAGTGGCCCAAATGAACACTGCTTCATCACCAGCCGTCATTAGCTCACTGCAACTCACTGCATGTTCTGCTCGGGTAATTTCTGAAATCGGGGAGGTGGGGGGCGGGGTGGCTGGGCAGGGAGGACCGGTGACAGGAAATATGAAAATAATTTTAGTCTCACCTCTGATCTCCCCCCACACCCACTTTTTTGAAACTTCAAAGCCAGCTGGGCAGGCTGGCGACAGTCCAGGCTACATGGGTGCCCTTTAGAGACAGCATTCTAAGAACACTACCCAGCGTTCTTTGGAATTTGCCAGCATCTCTCAGCCGAATACAGTTAGACAGATCATGGAGCTGCTACTTGGAGGACATCCCTTCGTATACCAGAGGAGGCTCAGCCTCTCCAGGATGTATTTGTGGACAGAGTGACGCCTCCATCTGCACCAGATGGAGGAATGACAGTGCTGGGGCCTGCTCCAGAGATCCGAGCTGAAAGAAGAGAGTCACGGCACGTGTCGCCATGGAAGCGGCACCTTGACAGAGCGGCACCTGTAAAAGTGAAATGTTTAACGATGAATAATTTTGTTTGAAGCTCTTCTGACTCCACATTTCCACGGAAAATGAAACCACGGGAGGCATGAAAAATCTCTAAAGGGCCTTTATACATAGATTAATGTGGTAATTCTCTCATTACTATGTTCTGAAGAAGAGCGCCTTACGCCAGGCTCTGTGCTTTGCCTTCAGTTATAACATGGCTTTGCATTAAGTGTTTTAATAAAATGTGAAATTAAATGATCATCCCTGGTGATACTCAGCTTTGGGTTGAGGTAAGGAAAAAAATGTACTTCTGCAGTACATAAAGCCGAAGAGATGGTTCTGTCCCCAGTGAAGAGATCACTGGTCAAATGATGTGATTTCCCATGGGTCTACGCCTCTCCGTTAATGGGGAATTTGTTACTACTCTCTCCGGCACCTTTGAGAATTACAAATAATGTAACCCATTGACAGTCATGGAATACGTATCCTGTCTGAAGCCAACCAATTTAATTTATTCTTTGTTGCACATTTAACCAGGTAGCACTGGGGAGAGCAATTATTAATAGTAATATATTATGCTGTTTTTAACTCTCTGTGCTTCTCTCTGGTGTAACAGCAATGGTAGAGAAATAACAATAGAAGCCTTCTGAGCAGCATTCATCTATTGACAGGTGGACATGTTAATAATAAGAGACATGAACAATTAAGGGAGATGGGATGTGATTCTTTTGTAGAAAAAATGATGTAACAGCTTTTCATATGACTTATTCTGAAATAATGAAGTGATTCTTCAAGACTGTTGAGGTTTTTACTTTCAAAGCAAGTGGTTTGACCAAACAGCTCGAAGAGTCCCCACTAATGATGTGAGAGAATTCTCACAGGAATTGCAAGAATTCTTAAAAGTTGATTGTTCTCGTTAGGTATTAAAACTCCAATTCTTCCAGAGTAAGGCTGAGTTGACAAACCTAAAAGGCAACCACATGTTGACTGCACTAATTCTTTAACAAAGTCACATCACTTTGCTTCCTGAGGCTTCCACAACAGAAGACTCAGCTCTGAGCCCAGCTACCTAAGTGATGGTTGAGACCTTGGGCTCAGAACCCAGACTTTCTAGTTTTGAATCCTGGTTCTGCCACTTATTACCTTGGGCAAGCTTCTTAACCTTCCTCCAGCTTATTGTCTTCATCTGTACATTGATCATGTAAATTTCTTATTCCTGATAGGAAGATTAAATGAGACACTAATGACAGAGCACTTAGAATGAGCTTAGAACATGATAGATATTTGTTAAATGTTAGTTGTTGTCAGATTGGAACTCTAAGTCCCCCATAAACTCATGAAGTCCAGTCCTCCCATCGTTTCTCTCATGACACATCATAACCATGTTCTAACTGAACGATGGGGTTATGCTCATAACTAACACATATTTCTAATTAAGGAAGACCTGAAACCTGCCACATTGAACTCATCATTTTTGAAAATGTCTGGAGACCAACTATGTAATAAATACTAAGTAGATTAAATTTCATCAGCCTTGTCTTTCTGAGCCTTGGGTACATTTTCCATTTTAGCGGAATCAGAAGTGTCTGATCTCTGTAGAGCCTAAGCCAAGATCTAGTGACTATAGTGAAATCATTCCCTGTGGCAGATTCTGTGTAAAGGTACTTGATTTCCATACTGAGGTGAGAGTAAAGAAAACAACAATGAAAAATACAATTAATTCTCTGGGGTTGTAAGAGAGTCACTTGTTATATCCCTCTTTCCTTCTTCTAGGTACAAAACTATACACATTTACACAGTGTTCACAAGAGCTCTTTGTGAAGTAAATAAATAAATACACAATATAGTCCTGTTTGTGCTTCCCTGGTGGCTCAGCTGGTAAAGAATCCACCTGCAACGCAGGAGACCTGGGTTTGATCCCTGAGTTGGGAAGATTTCCCTGGAGAAGGGAAAGGCTACCCACTCCAGTATTCTGGCCTGGAGAATTTCATAGACTTATGTATAGTCCACGGGGCTGCAAGGAGTTGGACACGACTGAGCGACTTTCACTTTCACACTTTCATAGTCCTGTACAAGAGGCAGCACTTACTGGCTATGTTATTTTCATTGTGAGTTTAAAACCAGGGTCAATCCTCTACCATGCATATGCGCGGGTGCGCGGGTGCGCATGTGCGTGTGCACACACACACACACACACACTCTACACATTACATGCCAAATACATATACCAACTGATCACTGGGCAAAGGAATTGGAATCTGTTGATCATAAAACCAGATGAGAATGTAGAAGAAATCATCTAAAACAAGAGATACATTTTACATATTTAAAAATGAACACTTGGCATCTAGGACTGCTATGTTATTGACTCAAGGTCAGAAAATAAATTAGAGCTAGAGCTAGAACTAAAATTCACTCTCTGTCCAGACTTCTATCACATCTTGCTGCCTCTGTTGGCAACGTTACTCTGAACTTGCTTCAATTATTCACATAAATGCTGAGTAAAACCCTGTGAGAATCTGAGAACACACCCGATCTTTATTTCTTGACCCAACTTGCCAGACTAAGGTCAGATTGTTAATGTTGCATTATTTCTTGATTCAAAAATTGACACATAATTTAGTCCTTTCCAGAAGGATTAATAGGTTCTTCTTGTGTTAAGAGATATTTACACTCGAGTCTTAAAAATACTGAGTAGCATTACAGAAAATAAATCAACAAAAGTTCACATTACTTTTCAAGTATCAATCATATGCTGACAAGTCAGTCCCTTTCAAATTACAAATTGCTAAGAACAGTCTAGCTGGTAGTAATTGCCAATGTTTTAAATGCAAGTCTTCTGTGAAACCAGCACTTCCCCAAAAGAATGGTTTGTTTTCTGCAAGAGGAAATTATTTTTCTGCTTCTAATTTTATGTGTGTTTTATTCAAATTTCATAGACTATAATCACAACATTCCTGATACTCCCTTGCATGGCAAATTTGCTTTCTCACCACCACCCCTCCCCCGATAATATTTGGACGAATTCTATTTGTTTTTTAAAAGGCAGTAAAAAGAAATCCATGTCTTCATAGGTAATCAAAATCTAGTCATTCATAAATTAACTGGTTGGTTCTGATGGTAACTCTGCCCATTGGAAAAGGCAGTGTTTTGGCTCAAAACCCACTGCTGCCACCTACTGTCACTGGACAAGCACTGCCTCGGCTTTATTTCTGTGTCAGGACACAGTCCTCCATAGAGAGAAAGAGACAGAGGTCTGTTACTTTAGCAACGATCTTAGTAATTAATTATTTAGGAAACTTTTGTCTCTCTCTATTGACTCTTTTATATTTGAATAGTCTGGGTTCCAGACATGCTTCTTTACTATGCTTGGCATTTGAATTCTTTGAAGGCTTTAAATCGATGAATACTAACAATGCAAGAGCTGAAGGCAATCATCCATATTGATGAAGTTCACTATAAATAGATATACGCTGCAATAACCCATGTGTAAAAGCGCTGTGTCCTTTTATTCTATCCCTATTGATTCCAAACCCTCGAAGGGCTTGGTTGTCAATAGCTGAGCCAGAGGCATCAGAAGAAGCCCACAGACCACTAAGTCATTTTGCATTACAGGGCAAAGACAAGCTCAGGAAAGAAAGCCACTCCTGTGTTCCAATTGAACTGATCAAACAAAGTACAAGGATTTTCTTGCATGAGAAATTATTTTGTTGAATAGGAACTACCTTTCAAGGGCTCTAAAGGAATGTGATTTAAATAAATTTAAAGATCCATATCCATTTTATAGGGGTGATTATACACCACGCAGTAGTAGCTCTTCGGGGAAGCGCTATTAGAAACGTGAAAGGCTGCGGTTCCACAGTCATGAGCAAGCTGGGGGGTGGCCAGTGTGTGGAATGGATTTCAAGACTGGGAGGATGTTATGATTCCCTCTTTCTCTGCCACGTACAGCAGAGTACCCCACATCCAGGGGTTTGGAGAGGCTCTCGGCAGGGGACCTGGAGCAGAGGAGCCCTCTAAGGAGCAGAGGGGCCATAAAATCTGTTGTAACAAGGGCACAGAACCGAGGGTCTTTGGGTCTTCGGACATGGACTTTTCCATTAACTTGAGTCATAATCTAACTCAGGTCTTTTCTACTCTTACTAACTTCCATGTGTTTGTAGACCAAACTTGGAGTTTTTTTAGAGCACTTTCACTCTCATTCCACTGGACAGAATTCAGACACGTGATTACACACAGACTTCATGTGCTGGGAAATGGTATCTAGATTTGTTCTCAGGAAGTACAGGAAATAAATTCTGATGAATATATAGCAACACAATAAATATTGTATTTAATATACAATATAATACAAACTCATCTCACAGTACCATATGACTGTCAAACAGAGGTCAGCAAACTACAGCCCATGAGCCAAATCTAGCAGACCACTTGTTTTCATATATCCCAAGAACTAAGAATGTTTATTACATTATTAAATAGTTAGAAGACTCTAAGAGAGAAAGAATACACAACAGGCATCATTTATGACCTGCAAAGCTTAAAACGTTTATTATATGGGCCTTTTACAAAATGTAATGGCCAACGTCTGGTCCACCTGTTTCATTTAGTGTCCTGGAAAGAAATAGATGTCACCCTCAAAAGATCATTAATGAAGGGACTTGTATTAGTTTTCTATTGCTGGCTTTGTTTCTGTTGGTGGCTTAAAGCAACACACACATGTTATCTCATAATTTCTGGGGATCAGGATTCTGGTACAACTTTCTTGGGTCCCTTGCTTAAGGTCTCACTGTTTTACAGTCCAGGTATTGGCTGGGGCTGTGGTCTTATCCAAGACTTGAACAGGGAAAGATTCCTTTCCAAGTACTCTTGGGCTGATGGCAGAATTTATCTCCTTGTGTTTGTAGGCCTGAGATCCCATTTTCATGCTGACTAGAGACTTCCCTAAGGCTCTAGAGACCCCCATAGATCTCTACCATGTAACCCTAATCAAGGGAGTGATATCTGATCACCTTTGCATGCTGTGTTGCTTAGAAACAAATCACAGATTCTACCTGTCTGTGCTCAAGGAGAGGGGATTACCAGTTACTAGAATAGGATGAGACTCTAGCTATAGGAGAAGACAACCACAGTGGTGCCCATGGCCTTCAGTGTAGAATGCAACCACTACCAACCTGTGGCCTAGCAGGACAAGTCGGGGAATAAGGACCAGAGCTTCTCCTTCTTCCAGTTCTCTGTCTGTTGTCTGACTCCCCTCTCCCCCTTCTCCAGAAATCCAACAGAAAGGCAGAGGACAATGAAGACTGATTGATGCAACTGTGCAAAGTCAGCCTCCTAAATTACAGAGGAAGGTAGAGATGGGTGGAGAGTGGATCTTGGAGGGGCAAATAAAAGCCATTCCAAATTTTGGGCTTTTGATTTTACTCACATTTCAAGGAAAACAGCAAATACCCTTCAGATCAAATGATGAGTCTATTATTTGACTAATAGTTATCCACATCAGAACCAAGAATGACCAGGGCCTGCTACCATCCAGAAGACCATTAAGGCTACTCAAAATCATCTGAAAAGCCAACACGGCTTGACTTGCCTCAGAGGTAAGTTGAGTTCAGAGAACACTGATGCTCACCCTGCTTCTGGAAATGAAAATGCAGCAGTATGTTTTACTCTGACCAAGTGATACTGTTGGAGAATGGTCTTTATGGAAAGATGAATACAACTCCACCCAATGATGGGAGCAGGTGACACCTGCCAGTGATTCTCACTTGAATTCCCACTTAGTGTCTGTGCTGAGATGAACGATGACTTTCTCCCACTGAGTCATGCCTGCTATAGAAACAGAGGCCTGGCCTACCTGGGGAAAGCTGGTATTGACGACACTAGCTTTTCAGTACTCAAATTTCTCAGTAGTAGAGCATTTCACTACTAGGTCAGTTTCCCCAGTCAGCTGCTCGACTATATCAAATGCATCAAGGAGAGGGTGCCCTTAAAAAGTAGGAGTATGTTGTTCCTGGAACTGCTGGTGAATAATTAAGACCAAGGCAAAAGACCTAGGGATCATCATTCTTTGGCATATTTCTAGGTATTTTCTGTTTTGTTATTATAAAAGAATAAGTGGTGATTATCCAAAAGTGAGTTTGGAGTCCTTAAACAATACGTATTGGGTGTAAGGTGGGCTCAAGGATATATTGTACAACACAGGGAAAAGAGTTGATATTTTGTAATAACTGTCAATGGAAATTAATCTTTCAAAATGATACAAAAACTTTTAAAATTGAAAATTAAAAGAAATTAAATTTAAAAATGATAAACTTTGCCTCAAATTACAAATGAAGAGCTACATATAATGCAAAATAATGACAATATATTCATAGAATTTGAGTATATCTTGCATGTAAAAATGCCTACAGAATCAGAGATGGAGGAGGTGATAACAGACCTCATAAACAA